>NC_080382.1:34690924-35290924 GCF_014773155.1 Arachis stenosperma
TTTAAGAGCAGCATGGTCAGTGTACACAATCACCTTTGATCCCACTAAGTAGGATCTAAACTTGTCAATGGCATAGACCCTGCAAGCACTCTTTTTCTGTGGTTGTGTAATTCTTCTGTGCATCATTTAGAACACGGCTAGCATAATAAATGACATGCAGAAGTTTGTTATGCCTCTGTCCCAACACTGCACAATGGCATGATCACTGGCATCACCACATCAATTCAAATGGTAATGCCCAATCTGGTGCAGAGATGACTGGTGCTGTGACCAGTTTAGCTTTCAGGGTCTCAAATGCCTGCAAACACTGTGTGTCAAACACAAATGGTGTGTCAGCAGCTAACAGGTTACTCAGAGGTTTAGCAATTTTCGAAAAATCCTTGATAAACCTTCTGTAGAATCCTGCATGCCCCAGAAAGCTTCTGATTGCCTTAACATTGGCAGGTGGTGGTAATTTTTCAATTACCTCTACCTTTGCCTTATCCACCTCTATTCCCCTGCTTGAAATTTGTGCCCAAGGACAATTCCTTCAGTCACCATAAAGTGACATTTCTCCCAGTTTAAAACCAGGTTAGTCTCTTGGCATCTTTTCAGGACAAGTGATAGGTGGTTAAGACAGGAGCTGAATGAGTCTCCATATACTGAAAGTCATCCATGAAGACTTCCAGAAATTTCTCTACCATCTGAGAAGATAGAGAGCATGCACCTCTGAAAGGTTGCAGGTGCATTGCACAGACCAAAAGGCATTCTCCTATAGGCAAACACGCCAGAAGGGCATGTGAATGATGTTTTCTCTTGGTCTTGAGGATCTACTGCAATTTGGTTGTAGCCGGAGTAGCCATCCAAAAAGCAGTAATAGTCATGGCCAGCTAGTCTTTCTAGCATTTGGTCTATGAATGGTAAAGGAAATGATCCTTTCTGGTGGCTGTATTGAGCCTTCTATAGTCAATACACATGCGCCACCCTGTGACTGTTCTTGTAGGAACCAGTTCATTTTTTCATTATGAACCACTGTCATGCCTCCCTTTTTGGGAACAACTTGGACAGGGCTCACCCAGGGGCTATCAGAAATAGGATAAATAATCCCAGCCTCCAGTAATTTAGTGACCTCTTTCTGCACCACCTCCTTCATGGCAGGATTTAGCCTCCTCTGTGGTTGGACCACTGTTTGGCATTATCCTCCAACAGGATCTTGTGCATGCATCTAGCTGGGCTAATACCCTTGAGATCACTTATGGACCACCCAAGAGCTGTCTTGTGTGTCCTTAGCACTTTAATCAGTGCTTCCTCTTCCTGTGGATTTAAAGCTGAGCTTATAATCACTGGAAAAGTGTCACCCTCTCCCAGAAATGCATATTTCAGGGATGATGGTAGTGGTTTGAGTTCAGGCTTAGGAGGTTTATCCTCCTTCTGAGGAATTTTCGAAAATTCCTTTGCCTCCTCTGGCTCTCCTGATCAGTTTGAGTATCCTTGAAGATGTCCTCAAGCTCTGATTCTAGGCTTTCAGCCATATTGATCTCTTCTACCAGAGAGTCAATAATGTCAGCGTCCATGCAGTCCTCTGGTGTGTCTGGATGCTGCATAGCTTTTACAGCATTCAACTTGAACTCATCCTCATTGACTCTCAAGGTTACTTCCCCCTTTTGTACATCAATGAGAGTTCGTCCAGTTGCTAGAAAGGTCTTCCTAGAATGAGAGTTGCACTCTTGTGCTCCTCCATTTCCAGCACCACAAAGTCAGTTGGAAAGGCAAATGGCCCAACCTTGACAATCATGTCCTCTATTATGCCTGATGGGTGTTTAATGGAGCCATCAGCAAGTTGAAGGCATATCCTGGTTGGTTTGACTTCTCCAATCAACCCAAGCTTTCTGATAGTGGATGCAGGTATTAAATTAATACTTGCTCCAAGATCACATAAGGCTACCTTGGTGTAAGTGCCTTCCAATGTGCATGGTATCAGAAAGCTTCCAGGATCTTGAAGCTTTTCTGGTAAGCTTTTTAGAATGACTGCACTGCATTCTTCAGTGAGAAACACTTTTTCAGTTTCTCTCCAATCCTTCTTATGACTTAAGATCTCTTTCATGAACTTAGCATAAGAAGGTA
The DNA here is from genome assembly GCF_014773155.1 of Arachis stenosperma. Lineage (NCBI taxonomy): Eukaryota > Viridiplantae > Streptophyta > Magnoliopsida > Fabales > Fabaceae > Arachis > Arachis stenosperma. The sequence goes on from NC_080382.1 coordinate 34,693,028, forward strand.
TTTGCTCAAGTGCCTCTGCAAAAGGAATCTTTATTTCAAGAGTCCTTAAATAGTCTGCAAAGCGGGCAATTGTTTATCCTGTTCCGCTTTGCGGAGTTTCTGAGGATAAGGCATCTTGGCTTGATATTCTTCAACCTTAGATGCTGCAGGTTTATTCCTTACAGAAGTGGTTGAAGAAGCCTTGTTAGAGGATCACTGTCAGCACTCTCAGGTGTCTGATTCTCCTTGGGCGTTTGAACGCCAGGAGAGGATGAAGTTTGGGCGTTAAACGCCAACTTCTCCCCCTTTTCTGGCGTTTGAACCCCAGAACTGGGCAAGGAATGGGCGTTTAACGCCAGCTTTCCTTCCCTTTCTGGCGTTTGAACGCCAATATTCCTCTCTGGGCTCTTACTGTCCTCAGAGGGATTTTGAATAGTGGTTTGGTTGTCCTCTGTCATTTGTTCCTTAATTGGCTTTTTGCTCTTTTGAACAGTATTATTCAAGGTCTTTCCACTCCTCAATTGAACTGCTTGACACTCTTCTGTTATCTGTTTAGATATTTGCTGTTTTGCTTGATTCAACTGTAGCTCTATGCTTTTATTAGCAACTTTAGTTTCATTGAGCATCTCTTTAAATTCTGCTAACTGTTCTGTCATCAGGAGTAGTTGTTGATTAAGCTCCATTACCTGTTCTTGAGGATTAGAGTCAGTGACTACTGTCATGACTTCCTCTTCTGGAGAGAACTCATTGCTAGAGTACAGATATTGGTTTCTAGCAACAGTGTCTATAAGCTCTTGAGCTTCTTCAATTGTCTTTCTCATGTGTATAGATCCACCAGCTGAGTGGTCTAAAGACATCTGAGCTTTTTTCTGTAAGCCCATAGTAGAAAATGTCTAACTGTACCCACTCTGAAAACATTTCAGAGGGACATTTTCTTAGCATACCTCTATACCTCTCCCAGGCATTATAAAGGGATTCATTATCCTCTTGTTTAAAGCCTTGGATGTCCAGCCTTAGCTGTGTCATCCTTTTTGGAGGGTAAAAATGATTCAGGAATTTGTCTGATAACTGTTTCCATGTCTTTATGCTTGCTGTAGGTTGGTTATTTAACCACTTTTTAGCTTGATCTTTTACAGCAAATGGAAACAGTAATAGTCTATAGACATCCTGATCTACCTCTTTATCATGTACTGTGTCAGCAATTTGTAAAAACTGTGCCAGAAACTCAGTAGGTTCTTCCTGTGGAAGACCGGAATACTGGCAATTTTGCTGCACTATGATAATGAGTTGAGGATTTAGCTCAAGCTGCTTGCTTTGATGGGAGGTATACAGATGCTACTCCCCATATGCAGCTGTAATGGGGTTAGCATAAGACCCCAGAGTCCTCTTGGACTGATTAATTCCACTTAAGTCCATAATGGACAAAAGGGAAATGAAATGATTGCAAAGATAAATTTTGTTTATTTTTATTTTTTTTGAAATAACCGAAAAAAAAAATTCAATAAAATAAAAATAAAATAAAAGGAAAATAAAAGAAAATTCGAAAATTAAAAATAAAATAAGATCAAAGCAAATTGAGAACTGAATCAATTAGTGAAGAAAAAGATTTTGAAAACAGCAATTAAGAAGATATGATTGAAAAATTTTTATGAAAAAGATTTGATTTTTTTAAAAAGAGGAAAGAGAAAAACAGCAAAAGACACCAAACTTAGAATTTTAGAAATCAAACACTACTTTTTTCGAAAATTTTAAAGAGAAAAACACAAAGAGGACACCAAACTTAGAACTTTTATAAATCAAAAAGGGACTAAGAACAAGAAAAATTCGTAAATCAAAAGAAAAATAAAAGCATGCAATTGACACCAAACTTAGAATATGAAACTAGACTCAACTAAAAGACTCTAAACCAACAAAAATAAAACAGTCCTAATCTAAGCAACAAATAAACCGTCAGTTGTCCAAACTCGAACAATCCCCGGCAACGGCGCCAAAAACTTGGTGCACGAAATTGCAATAACACTTTTGCAATCCCGCACAGCTAACCAGCAAGTGCACTGGGTCGTCCAAGTAATACCTTGCGTGAGCAAGGGTCGATCCCACGGAGATTGTCGGCTTGAAGCAAGCTATGGTTATCTTGTAAATCTTAGTCAGGATATCAGAAATTATCAGGATTGATTGTAAGAAGCAAAAGAACATGTAATGGTTACTTGTACTGCAGTAATGGAGAATGGGTTGAGGTTTGGAGATGCTCCATCTTCCGAATCTCTCTTTCCTACTGTCTTCTTCATCAAACACGCATGTCTCCTTCCATGGCAAGCTCGTGTAGGGTCTCACTGTTGTCAGCAGCTACCTCCCATCCGCGCAGTGAAAGCTAATGCACACACTCTGTCACAGTGCTGCCAATCCGGTTTGGTTCCCTCCCCTACCGGAATAGAATCACTCTTTTGCGTCTGTCACTAACGCCCAGTAGTTACAGGTTTGAAGCACGTCACAGTCATTCAATCATTGAATCCTACTCAGAATACCACAGACAAGGTTTAGACCTTCCGGATTCTCTTGAATGCTGCCATCAGGTCCTGCCTATACACGAAGATTCCGATGAAAGAACCCAAGAGATAACTACTCAATCTAAGATAGAACAGAGGTGGTTGTCAGGCACGTGTTCATGGTTGAGAATGATGATGATTGTCACGGATCATCACATTCATCCGGATTAAGAACAAGTGTTATCTTAGAATGGAAGCAAGCATGATTGAATAAGAAACAGTAGTAATTGCATTAATCCATCAAGACACAGCAGAGCTCCTCACCCCCAACCATGGGGTTTAGAGGCTCATACTGTGGAAAGAACGTGTACAAAATGTTATGAGGTCATCCGGTTCTCATTACAATGTAAAAAGGTCCTATAAGTAGTAAACTAGTGTCCTAAGGTTTACAGAATTGAGTAAATGACAGAAAATCCACTTCCGGGCCCACTTGGTGTGTGCTTGGGCTGAGCAATGAAGGAATTTCGTGTAGAGACCTTTTCTGGAGTTAAACGCCAGTTCTCATGCCAGTTTGGGCGTTTAACTCCAACTTTTATTCCAGTTCCGGCGTTTAACGCTGGAATTTCTGTAGGTGACTTTGAGCGCCGGTTTGGGCCATCAAATCTTGGACAAAGTATGGACTATTATATATTGCTGGAAAGCCCAGGATGTCTACTTTCCAATGCCGTTGAGAGCGCGCCAATTGGGCTTCTGTAGCTCCAGAAATCCATTTCGAGTGCAGGGAGGTCAGAATCCAACAGCATCTGTAGTCCTTTTCAGTCTCTGGATCAGATTTTTTGCTCAGGACCCTCAATTTCAGTCAGAAAATACCTGAAATCACAGAAAAACACACAAACCCATAGTAATGTCCAGAAAAGTGAATTTTAATTAAAAACTAATAGAAATATACTAAAAACTAACTAAAAGATACTAAAAATATACCAAAAACAATGCCAAAAAGCATACAAATTATCCGCTCATCACAGATAATAAATGGTAAGAGAGTTTTCGAATATTAATAATAACGAAAATAAGGATAGAGTTACTCATGTAATTCAATGGTGGGAATTTCAGATAAGTATGGAGGTACTGTGTTCCTTCTGAATCTCCGCTTTCCTACTGCTTTCATCCAATCCTTCTTACTCCTTTCCATGACAAGCTGTATGTAGGGTATCACTGTTGTCAATGGCTACATCCCATCCTCTCAGTGAAAAAGGTCCAAATGCTCTGTCACGGCATGGCTAATCATCTGTCGGTTCTCATCATGTCGGAATAGAATCCCTTGATTCTTTTGCGTTTGTCATCACGCCCAACAATCGCGAGTTTGAAGCTCGTCACAGTCATTCAATCCCAGAATCCTACTCGGAATACCACAGACAAGGTTTAGACTTTCCGGATTCTCATGAATGCCGCCATCAATTCTAGCTTATACCACGAAGACTATGATCTCACGGAATGGAAGGCTCGGTTGTCAGGTGAGGGCAACCATGCATCGTGCATCAGGAATCCAAGAGATACACACTCTAGCTTTCGCTTGTAGAACGGAAGTGGTTGTCAGGCACGCGTTCATAGGGACGAATGATGATGAGTGTCACAGATCATCACATCCATCAGATTGAAGTACGATTGATATCTTAGAACAGAAATAAATTGAATTGAATAGAAAATAGTAGTAATTGCATTAAAACTCGAGGTACAGCAGAGCTCCACACCCTTAATCTATGGTGTGTAGAAACTCCACCGTTGAAAATACATAAGTGATGAAGGTTCAGGCATGGCCGAATAGCCAGCCCTCAAAACATGATCACAGGATCAAAAATACAATCCAGGATCCAGCATCGGTCTAAAGACCTCTAATACAATAGTAAAATGTCCTATTTATACTAGACTAGCTACTAGGGTTTACAGAAGTAAGTAATTGATGCATAAATCCACTTCCGGGGCCCACTTGGTGTGTGCTTGGGCTGAGCTTGAGCTTTACACATGCAAAGGCTTCTTTTGGAGTTGAACGCCAAGTTGTAACGTGTTTTGGCGTTCAACTCTGGTTTGTGACGTGTTTCTGGCGTTTGACTCCAGAATGCAACATAGAACTGGCGTTGAGCGCCAGTTTACATCATCTAATCTCGAATAAAGTATAGACTATTATATATTGCTGGAAAGCTCTAGATGTCTACTTTCCAACGCCGTTAAAATCGCGCCATTTGAAGTTCTATAGCTCCAGAAAATCCATTTCGAGTGCAGGGAGGTCAGAATCCAACAGCATCAGCAGTCCTTTGTCAGCCTTTTATCAGAGTTTTGCTCGGGTCCCTCAATTTCATCCAGAAAATATCTGAAATCACAGAAAAACACACAAACTCATAGTAAAGTCCAGAAATGTGAATTTAACATAAAAACTAATGAAAATATCCCTAAAAGTAGCTAGATTATACTAAAAACTATCTAAAACAATGCCAAAAGCGTATAAATTATCCGCTCATCAATACCTCAAGGCTTAAATGCAAGGGTTGGGCTAGTGCTCACTTGGATGGGTCTAAAAGAAGTGTTTGGTATCACCTTGAGAATTCATCTTGCTTACCATCCGGATGGATTAATAATGATGATCAACTTCAAGATGGGTGTGAAAATAAAGTGTGGGATCCCGGATTAGAAAAACAGGATCAACATTGGGAGCCCCAAGCTTGTGAAGAACTCCATCAACACTTGGTGAAACTCAATTAAAATCTTGGGGCACAATGGAGAACCAAGCATTGGTGGGAGTTCCAAGATGAATTCAAGCACAAGCCACCTTGAGAGGAGCTCCCCAGAAGTCCAACTTAAGGACAATAAACAAAAGTGCTAGGTGGGAGACACCCCACCATCGTAATATCTTTTCATTTTCTCTTTTGCAAACAGTGTAGAATTTAGTTGATTTCATATTTTGTTTAGATAGTTGAGTATAGTTGATAGTTTAGTGTGTTAAATGAGGTTTTATGGTGCTTTGGTAGCTGTTTGAATGTTTGGAATGCTTGGATTGGTGCAAAAATATAGAAAATTTTTTGAGAACAGAGCACCATCCACGCGCACGCGCACATGGCGCGTACGTGCACATCCAGCATTTCCGACCATCCACGCGCACGCGCACCTGGCGCGCACACATGGCTACAGAAGTTCCACCCCCACTAATAACCCGAGAGTTAAGCATGCACTGTGCGAAAATTAGGCCTAAGGCACAAACCAACTCGTGCGTACGCGCACATGCCGCGTACGCGCCACTCTCGGAATAATCCATCGATGCGGATGCACCCTGTACGCGTCCGCGTCGTATCCATTACACCACCACCCGCGCGCGTGCAATGCGTGCGCACGCGCGGATTCCCTTCCTTCACTACATTTCTTTTCTTCTCCTTTTTCCATTTCTTTCCTTCTCCTTTCTTCTTCCCTTCTTCTACACCTCATCCAACACTCCCAAACATCATCAATAACCATTTATTTTAGTTAACTAATTAGTTAGTTAGTTAGTTGATTAGTTAGTTTTAGTTTAGTTTCCATTTCATTTTTTCTTTTTCATTATAAGTGTTGGATTATTGACTTTGTTCACTATACATTGCTGCCCCTTATTGCCTAAATGCTATTTTAGCATGAATATTTTTAGATAATCTTTGTTGGATTCTATGGTTGAAGTTATATTTTGCTACTTGGTTTTGAGTTTCTCATGCTTACCTTTTGAAAAATACCAAGTGATGAAAATTGCCTTCGAGCTTGTGACTCTTTTGAATTGCATGTTGTAGCTAGCCACCATGTGATTTGAACTCTCTTTTTGAGTCGGCAATTTCTTGATGGATGTTGAGCATTTACCTTAATGCATTGTGTTCATGATTATACGCATCCATATATGTTTGACTTGAATGCTTTCACGTTTCTTTAATGCTTGTTTTACCTTAAAAGTTTACTCAAAGCATCTCAAGCACACTAGGATAAGTGATGTGCATGTTTCTTTTGTGACATGACTTTTATGCTAATGTGTGTTCTAAACCACGCAATTTAGAATTCAAATACCTAATATTTCTTAATGTCACACTAATCCACTCACCTCATTCTAGTGATTACCACCTCATTCCAACAATGTATGCTTCCGTGCTTTTGTCTTCTCATCTTATGGTGTTATATTTTTATTTTTCATGATGGAAGCACCACAAGCAATAACGGAAGCAAGACTAAGAACACGCATTACCGGTTGACTTACCAGCTGAAGGTAGCAATCTGGAGAGTCACCGTACCCCCTTGCTCATCTTTGAATGCACCGAGGACGGTGCAAACTTTTAAGTGTGGGGAGGTCGTCCAACCAAATCGGCGATTTTGGGTGACGAGTTTCTAATTCCAACACTTTTGCACTTCATTTTAGGTTTTTAGGATTTTTACTTTCATTTTCCTATTTTTGCATATGTATACACAATAAGCTTAGTCAAAATAATAAAATTTTTTCGAGAAAATTACCTATAGGGCACCAATTGAGTTGAGTGAAAACTTTTCATAGAACTTGCTTGAATTATATATCTTGTGGATCATGTTTTTGAGCTAAGAACACAAGCTTGTGAGATTTGAGCCTAATGGTGTGGTTACATCTTATAACCACTTATTTTTCCTTCTTGTGTGCATTATTCTCTTCCTATGAATGTAATCTTTGATTTGTTTGATTCTTTATGTCCATTATTTTGTGTATACATACATTTATATGATTGAGGCCATCATTTCATTAGCTTACTTACCCAAATAGTCTTACCTTTGATCTTCCATTGTTAGCCAATTTGAGCCTACGCTTAACCCATTTGTTCTTTAATTTAGCACATTACAAGCCTTAAAGCGAAAAACAATAAATGTCCTTAATTTGGATCTTTGATTAGCTTAGGCTAGAGTGTGTGAGTATCATTGAAGTGTGGGAACCTTGGGACATTGGGGGAGTAAAAGGGTAGTTTTGTATTTTTAGTAGAAATATTGAGAATTGGGTACATACTCATGTATTAATTAAAATGTATAGACCTTATACATTGGTGTTCTTGTATAAAAAATGAGAAAAACAAAAGAAAAAAGAAAATAATATGGAAAAGAAAAGAAAAAAATAGAAAAAGAAAGAAAAAGAAGAAAAAAAAGAAAGAAAGAAAAGGGGACAAAATGCCCCAAAGCAAAGTGTAGCTCAATAAAATCAATGCATAAGTGTTGTGAAACGAAAAGAAAATGCATGAGTATGTTAAAAAAAGTGAAAAATGGGTAGTTAGGTTAGCTTTAAAATTGTATAGGATGTCATAGGTTAGGTGGGAAGTTTAAGCTTAATCAAAGATTCAAATTTCAAGCTCACTTGACCAAATATGCATCCTACCTTAACCCTAGCCCCGTTACAACTAATGAAAAGACCTCATGATATGTGTATGCATGCATGAAATGTATGTTGATTGTTAGAAGAAAAACAAATATTAGAAAGCATAATTAGGAGAACTGAGAGAATCAACCCTAAACACTTGAGCGAATAGAGTGCAAACACATCCGATGAGGGTTTGATGCTCAATTACATGTTTCCACCTACAATCATCACTTTTCATGCAAGTTTGTAAAATATTTAATAACTCAACCCAATTGTGGATTAGACTTTCTAGTCCTTAGCCCTTGTGCATATATGCTTCTTGGGAATTGATTTATTTTGACCAAGCAATTACATACATTTAGATAGTTGCATTTAGATAGGTTACACATAGTTTAGTTCCATTGAATAAATGCCATACCTTTACTTCATTCTTGGGTTAAGCATGAGGACATGCTTGGTTTAAGTGTGGGGAGGTTGATAAACCCTATTGTAGGGTTTATCTTGTAGATTTTAGGGGATTTTATGACCTTTTACCCATATTTATTCAATGAATTAGCATGATTTTGTGATTGTCTCCTTATTTGTGCTTAGATGTAAAAACACGCTCTTTAGGCCTTTAACTTGATGATTTTAATCTCCCTTTGATTCCACTAGATGCCTTGATATGTTTGTTAGTGATTTCAGATTGAAAAGGCTAGGAATAGATCAAAGGAGTGAAGAGGAAAGCATGCAAAGTGGAGAAATCATGGAAAAAGCCAAAGAGTTGAACTCGCCCATGGACGCGCGCGCACACTTGGCGCCTACGCGCGCCTTGTGAATCACCCCATAGACGCGTACGCGTGCTGTGCGCATACGCGTCGGTGCTGGATTATGATTTTTTAATGAAAACGTGGCCAGCGAATTCAGAAGGGTTGTGGGGCCCAATCCCAACCAACTTTGGCGCCAAAGATGCTATTTAAAGCCAAGGATTGAAGAGCAAAGGGGATTCCAATTATTCACACTCATTAGGATTAGTTTAGAGTTAGTTTTAGAGAGAGAAGCTCTCACTTCTCTCTAGGATTAGGATTAGGATTAGGTTTAGTTCTTAGATCTAGATTTCAATTCATCTTCTTCTACTTCTATCTTCTCAATTCCTTGTTATTACATTCATTCTTCTTCCATTCTTTTGTTGTAATCTCTTTTATGTCATTCTTGTATATTGTTGTAGATCTACTTTTGTTCCTTCTATTCTCTTTCCATTCAATTAGAGGTAATTCATAATAATTGTGTTTATTTTGATTGTTGTTGTTAATTCCTTGCAATAATTGTTGTTAGATTCTATTCTTGTTGTCAATTTACTATGCTTTTCTTTCACGCCTTCTAAGTGTTTGATAAAATGCTTGGTTGGGTTTTAGTGTAGGTTTTGTTCCTCTTGGCCTTGGTTGAGTAATTAGTGACTCTTGAGTTATCTAATTCCTTTGTTGATTGATAATTAGAAGTTGCTAATTGATTTGAATGCCTCTAAGGCTAGTCTTTCCTTTAGAAGTTGATTAGGACTTGAGGAATCAAATTGATTTATCCACTCGACTTTCCTCCATGGTTAGAGGTTAACTAAGAAGGAGTAATGGACAATTTGTTATCACAATTGAGGAGGATAACTAGGATAGGACTTCTAGTTCTCATATCTTGCCAAGAGCTTTGTTAGTTTTTAGTTTATTTTCTTTGCCATTTATATTTCTTGTCTAAAATCTCAAAACCCCAAAATAACTCACAACCAATAACAATACACTTTATTGTAATTCCTAGGGAGAACGACTCGAGGTTCAATACTTCAGTTTATAAATTTTAGGGGTTTGTACTAGTGACAAACAACTTTTTGTATGAAATGATTATTGATTGGTTTAGAAACTATACTTGCAACGAGAATTCATTTGTGAAATTCTATACCATCAAAAATCCAATCATCAACGAGTGAGAACCGACAGATGATTAGCCCTACGGAATCCGTAGTTGGACCATTTTCACTAAGAGGACGATGGTAGCCATTGACAATGGTGATCCACCAACATACAGCTTGCCATGGAAGGAGCCTTGCGTGCGTGAAGAAGATAACAGTAGGAAAGAAGAGATTCATAAGACAGAGCATCTCTAAAACCTCAACCTATTCTCCATTACTGCATAACAAGTATTATTCATTTCATGTTCTTTTACTTTTTACAAGCAAAACTCTCTTCATTATTAATCTCCTGACTAAGGTTTACAAGATAACCATAGATTACTTCAAGCCGACAATCTCCGTGGGATCGACCCTTACTCACGTAAGGTATTACTTGGACGACCCAGTGCACTTGCTGGTTAGTGGTACGAGTTGTGAAAAGTATGATTTACAATTTCGTGCACCAAGTTTTTGGCGCCATTGCCGGGGATTGTTCGAGTTTGGACAACTGACGGTTCATCTTGTTACTTAGATTAGGAAAAATTTGTCTTTTTGGTTTAGAGTCATTTATTTTCTTTTCAAAAAAAATTCAAAAATATCATTTTTCTTTATTAATCTTTAATTTTCTTTGAGTTTAGTTTCATGTTTTAAGTTTCGTGTCATTGCATGTGGTTATTTTCTTTCAATTTTTCGAGTTGTTCTTGTTTATTTTCCTTGTTTGATCTTTGAATTTTCTTGTTTGGTGTATTTCCTTGTTTTTCCTGTGTATTTTCGAATTATTAGTGTCCAAAGTACAAAAATTTTTAAGTTTGGTATCCTTTGTGTTTTTATTTTCCTAAAGATTTTCAAAAATTGTTCTTGGTGTTCATCTTGATCTTCAAAGTGATCTTGGTGTTCATCTTGACATTCAAAGTTTTCTTGTTTGTTTTCTTTGATTTGATCTAAAAATTCTATGTTTGGTGTCACTTTATTGTTTTTCTCTTTCCTCATTAAATTCAAAAATATCTTTTCTCTTTATTTTAATTGAATTTTCAAATTTTTCTTTTTTAAAAAATTCAGATTTTTATTTTAAAATTTTTATTTTTTTCTTATCTTAGTTTTAAATTTCAAAATTCAAATCTTTTTCAAAATCTTATCTTATCTTTTCTAATCTCAAATTTTAAAATCATATCTTTTTCAAATCTTTTCTCTTATTTATTTTCTTACAAATATCTTCAGTTTTAAGACATATCTTTTTCAAAACCTCCTAACCACTTTCTCTCTCTCTCTATATTTTTCGAAAATATTTTACAAAATTTTTCAAAATTTTTTTAATTAATTAATTATTTTAGTTTTCAATTTCCTTTTATTTTTTTTCTAATTTTTGAACCACATTCAATTTCTCATTTATTTTACTTTATTTTATTTTAATTTTGGTATTTTAAAAAAATAAAAGAATAAATTTTTTTACAATCCACATCATCTCCCTTTCTCCATCATGGACCTAAGTGGAAATGAACAGTCCAGAAGGACTCTGGGGTCATATGCTAACCCCACCAGTGCCTCATATGGGAGTAGTATCTATATACCCCCATAAGAGCTAACACTTTTGAGCTAAATCCTCAGCTCATTATCATGGTGCAGCAAAATTGCCAGTATTCTGGTCTTCCACAGGAAGAACCTACTGAGTTTCTGGCACAGTTCTTACAAAATGCTAACACAGTACGTGATAAGAAAGTAGATCAGGATGTCTACAGATTATTGCTATTTCCATTTGCTGTAAAAGACCAAGCTAAGAGGTGGTTAGATAACCAACCCAAAGCAAGCATAAAAACATGGAAACAGTTGTCAGACAAATTCCTGAATCAATATTTCCCTCCAAAAAGGATGACACAGCTAAGGCTAGATATCCAAGGATTTAAACAAGAGGATCATGAATCTCTTTATGATGCCTGGGAGGTACAGAGGGATGCTAAGGAAATGCCCCTAAAATATTTTTAGAATGTGTGCAGTTAAACATCTTCTACTACGGGCTTACAGAAAAGGCCCAGATATCTCTAGACCACTCAGCTGGTGGATCTATACACATGAGAAAGACAATCGAAGAGGCTCAAGAGCTCATTGATACAGTTGTTAGAAATCAGCATCTGTACTTAAGTAGTGAGTCCTCCATGAAAGAAGAGGCTAAAGCAGTATCCACTGAACCTAGTCCCCCAGAACAAGTTGCTAAACTCAATCAGCAATTACTTTCTCTAACAAAATAGTTAGCAGAATTTAAAGAGATGCTACAAAACACTCAAAATGCTAACAAGAATATGGAAGCACAATTGGATCAGACGAGACAGTAATTATCTAAACAAATAACAGAAGATTGTCAAGCTGTTCATTTAAGGAGTGGAAAGACATTAAATACCTCAACTCAAAGCTGCAAAAAGCCAAAAAAGGAACAATTGACAGAGGATGAGCAAATCACTGCCCAAAATGCCTTTGAGGATAGTGGTGCGCGAAATTGTGAACAATACTTTTCACAACTCTCATAATCCCTGGTCATGAACTCCAAAAACTTGGTGGTTCAATTCCATGGCATTACACAACTTCGCACAACTAACCAGCAAGTGCACTGGGTCGTCCAAGTAATACCTTACGTGAGTAAGGGTCGATCCCACGGAGATTGTTAGCATTGAAGCAAGCTATGGTCATCTTGTAAATCTTAGTCAGGCAAACTCAAATGTATATGATGATGAACGAAAATAGTATAAAAGATAAAGATAGTGATACTTATGTATATCATTGGTGTAAGAGCTTCAGACAAGTGTATGAAGATGCCTTCCCTTCCGTCTCTCTGCTTTCCTACTGCCTTCATCCAATCCTTTCTTACTCCTTTCCATGGCAAGCTTGTGTAGGGTTTCACTGTTGTCAGCAGCTACCTCCCATCCTCTCAGTGAAAGCGATTGCATATGTCCTGTCACGGCATAGCGGAATTCAGCTGTCGGTTCTCGGTCAGGCCGGAATAATATCCATTGATACTTTTGCGTCTGTCACTAACGCCCTAGCCTGCTAGGAGTTTGAAGCACGTCACAGTCATTCAATCATTGAATCCTACTCAGAATACCACAGACAAGGTTAGACCTTCCGGATTCTCTTGAATGCTGCCATCAGTTCTTGCCTATACCACGAAGACTCTGATCTCACGGAATGGTTGGCTCGTTTGTCAGGCGAGCACTCGGTTGTCAGGCGATCAACCATGCATCGTGCAATCAGGAATCCAAGAGATATTCACTAAGCCTCAGATGCTTGTAGAACAAGAATGGTTGTCAGTCACCTTGTTCATGAGTGAGAATGGTGATGGGCGTCAATCATCACCTTCATCATGTTGAAGAACAAGTGATATCTTGGATAAAGAACAAGCGGAATTGAATGGAAGAACAATAGTAATTGCATTAATACTCGAGGTACAGCAGAGCTCCACACCTTAATCTATGGTGTGTAGAAACTCCACCGTTGAAAATACATAAGAACAAGGTCTAGGCATGGCCGAATGGCCAGCCTCCCAAAGGTCTAAGATAGCATAAAACAAAGATAGCTACCAAAAGTCCCTTTTTCTTATTACAATAGTAAAAGGTCCTACTTATAGAAAACTAGTACATAGATGAGTAAATGACATAAAAATCCACTTCCGGGCCCACTTGGTGTGTGCTTGGGCTGAGCAATGAAGCTTTTTTCGTGTAGAGACTCTCCTTGGAGTTAAACGCCAGCTTTAGTGCCAGTTTGGGCGTTTAACTCCCAATTAGGTGCCAGTTCCGGCGTTTAACGCTAGAATTTCTTGAGGTGACTTTGAACGCCGGTTTGGGCCATCAAATTTTAGGCAAAGTATGGACTATTAATATTGCTGGAAAGCCCAGGATGTCTACTTTCCAACGCCGTTGAGAGCGCGCCAATTGGGCTTCTGTAGCTCCAGAAAATCCACTTCGAGTGCAGGGAGGTCAGAATCCAACAGCATCTGCAGTCCTTTTGGGTCTCTGAATCAGATTTTTGCTCAGGTCCCTCAATTTCAGCCAGAAAATACCTGAAATCACAGAAAAACACACAAACTCATAGTAAAGTCCAGAAAAGTGAATTTTAACTAAAAACTAATAAAATATACTAAAAACTAACTAGATCATACTAAAAATATACTAAAAACAATGCCAAAAAGTATACAAATTATCCGCTCATCACAACACCAAACTTAAATTGTTGCTTGTCCCAATCAACTGAAGATCAAATAAGATAAAAAGAAGAGAATATGCAATGAACTCCAAAAAACATCTATGAAGATCAGTATTAATTAGATGAGCGGGGCTTTTAGCTTTTGCCTCTGAATAGTTTTGGCATCTCACTTTATCCTTTGGAACTCAGAATGATTGGCTTCTTTAGGAACTCAGAATCCAGATAGTGTTATTGATTCTCCTAGTTAAGTATGATGATTCTTGAACACAGCTACTTATTGAGTCTTGGCTGTGGCCCAAAGCACTCTGTCTTCCAGTATTACCACCGGATACATACATGCCACAGACACATAATTGGGTGAACCTTTTTAGATTGTGACTCAGCTTTGCTAAAGTCCCCAATTAGAGGTGTCCAGGGTTCTTAAGCACACTCTTATTGCCTTGGATCACAACTTTATTTCTTTCTTTTTCTTTCTCTTTTTCGTTTTCTTTTTTTTTTTTTTGTATTCACTGCTTTTTCTTGCTTTAAGAATCATTTTTATGATTTTTCAGATCCTCAGTAACATGTCTCCTTTTTCATCATTCTTTCAAGAGCCAACATTCATGAACCACAAATTCAAAAGACATATGCACTGTTCAAGCATACATTCAGAGAACAAAAGTGTTGCCACCACATCAAAATAATTAAACTGTTATAAAATTCAAAATTCATGCAATTCTTTTTCTTTTCAATTAAGCACGTTTTTATTTAAGAAAGGTGATGGATTCATAGGACATTCATAACTTTAAGGCATAGACACTAAGACACTAATGATCACAAGACACAAACATGGATAACCATAAGCATAAAAATCGAAAAAAAAAGAATAAAGAACAAGGAAATCAAGGAACGGGTCCACCTTAGTGATGGCGGCTCTTTCTTGCTCTTGAAGATCCTATGGAGTGCTTGAGCTCCTCAATGTCTCTTCCTTGTCTTTGTTGCTCCACCCTCATGATTCTTTGGTCTTCTCTAATTTCATGGAGGAGAATGGAGTGTTCTTGATGCTCCACCCTTAGTTGTCCCATGTTGGAACTCAATTCTCCTAGGGAGGTGTTTACTCGCTCCCAATAGTTTTGTGGAGGAAAGTGCATCCCTTGAGGTATCTCAGGGATCCCATGGTGAGAGGGATCTCTTGTGTGCTCCATCCTTGTCTTGGTAATGGGCTTATCCTCGTCAATGGTGATGTCTCCCTCTATGTCAACTCCAACTGAATAGCAGAGGTGACAAATGAGGTGAGGAAAGGCTAACCTTGCTAAGGTAGAGGACTTATCCGCCACCTTGTAGAGTTCTTGGGCTATGACCTCATGAACTTCCACTTCTTCTCCAATCATGATGCTATGGATCATGATGGCCCGGTCTAAAGTAACTTCGGACCGGTTGCTAGTGGGAATGATTGAGCGTTGGATAAACTCCAACCATCCTCTAGCCACGGGTTTGAGGTCATGCCTTCTCAATTGAACCGGCTTGCCTCTTGAATCTCTCTTCCATTGTGCGCCCTCTTCACATATGGTTGTGAGGACTTGGTCCAACCTTTGATCAAAGTTGACCCTTCTTGTGTAAGGATGTTCATCTCCTTGCATCATAGTGAGATAATTCAAGTATTTCCCCCGAACCATAGTGAGATAATTCTTTGGATTCGGGTTCACACTTTGGTCATGGTTCTTGGTGATCCATGCATTGGCATAGAACTCTTGAACCATCAAGATTCCGACTTGTTGAATGGGGTTGGTAAGTACTTCCCAACCTCTTCTTCGGATCTCATGGCGGATCTCCGGATATTCACCCTTTTTGAGTGAAAAGGGGACCTCGGGGATCACCTTCTTCAAGGCCACAACTTCATAGAAGTGGTCTTGATGCACCCTTGAGAGGAATCTATCCATCTCCCATGACTCGGAGGTGGAAGCTTTTGCCTTCCCTTTCCTCTTTTTAGAGGTTTCTCCGGCCTTGGATGCCATAAATGGTTATGAAAAAGCAACGCTTTTACCACACCAAACTTAAAATGTTTGCTCGTCCTCGAGCAAAAGAAGAAAGAAGAGAGTAGAAGAAGAAGAAATAAGGAAGAGGGGGAAGGTGGTGTGTTCGGCCAAGAAGGGTAAGAAAGGGTGTTTGGGTTGTGTGAAAATGAAGGGTTGAAGAAGGGTATTTATAGGAGAGAGTGGGGTAATGGTTCGGCCATGGAGGGTGGGTTTGGGAGGGAAAGTGGTTTGAATTTGAAGGGTGAGGTTGGTGGGGATTTATGAAGGATGGATGTGAGTGGTGAAGAGAAAGATGGGATTTGATAGGTGAAGGGTTTTTGGGGAAGAGGTATTGAGGTGATTGGTGAATGGGGGAAGAGAGAAAATGATGGTGGGGTCCTGTGGGGTCCACAGATCCTGTGGTGTCAAGGAAAAGTCATCCCTGCACCAAATGTTGCTCAAAATCACGTTTTGAGCTATTTCTGGCGTTAAACGCCGGGCTGGTGCCCATTCCTGGCGTTTAACGCCAGGTTGTTGCCCTTTACTGGCGTTTAACGCCAGTCTGGTGCCCCTTTCTGGCGTTAAACGCCCAGAATGGTGCCAGACTGGGCGTTACACGCCCAACAGCTAGCATTACTGGCGTCTGAATGCCAGCTTCTTCTCCTCCAGGGTGTGCTGTTTTTCTTCCTGTTTTTCATTCTGTTTTTGCTTTTTTTTTTGTGACTTCTTATGATCATCAACCTACAAAAAAGATAAAATAACAAAAGAAAATAGTTAACTATAAAACATTGGGTTGCCTCCCAACAAGCGCTTCTTTAATGTCATTAGCTTGACAGAGGACTCTCATGGAGCCTCAGAAATGCTCAGAACCGTGTTGGAACCTCCCAACACCAAACTTAGAGTTTGATTGTGGCCTCCCAACACCAAACTTAGAGTTTGACTGTGGGGGCTCTGCTTGGCTCTGTTTTGAGAGAAGCTCTTCATGCTTCCTCTCCATGATGATAGAGGGATGTCCTTGGGCCTTAAACACCAAGGATTCTTCATTCACTTGAATGATCAACTCTCCTCTATCAACATCAATCACAGCCTTTGCTGTGGCTAGGAAGGGTCTGCCAAGGATGATGGATTCATCCATGCACTTCCTAGTCTCTAGGACTATGAAATCAGTAGGGATGTAATGGTCTTCAATCTTCACCAAAACATTCTCTACAAGTCCATGAGCTTGTTTTCTTGAATTGTCTGCCATCTCTAATGAGATTCTTGCAGCTTGCACCTCAAAGATCCCTAATTTCTCCATTACAGAGAGGGGCATGAGGTTTACACTTGACCCTAAGTCACACAAGGCCTTCTTGAAGGTCATGGTGCCTATGGTACAAGGTATAGAAAACTTCCCAGGATCTTGCCTCTTTAGAGGCAGTTTCTGCCTAGACAAGTCATCCAGTTCTTTGGTGAGCAAGGGAGGTTCATCCTCCCAAGTCTCATTTCCAAATAACTTGTCATTCAGTTTCATGATTGCTCCAAGGTATTTAGCAACTTGCTCTTCAGTGACATACTCATCCTCTTCAGAGGAAGAATACTCATCAGAGCTCATGAATGGCAGAAGTAAGTCCAATGGAATCTCTATGGTCTCATTTTGAGCCTCAGATTCCCATTGTTCCTCATTGAGAAACTCAGAGGAGATTGGTACACGCCCACTGAGGTCTTCCTTAGTGGCGTCCTCCTCCTCTCTTTCCTCTCCACATTCGGCCATGTCTATGGCTTTGCACTCTCCTTTTGGATTTTCTTCTGTATTACTTGGGAGAGTGCTAGGAGGGAGTTCAGTAACTTTCTTGCTCAGCTGACCCACTTGTCCTTCCAAATTTCTGATGGAGGACCTTGTTTCATTCATGAAACTTTGAGTGGTCTTTATTAGATCAGAGACCATTGTTGCTAAGTCAGAAGTATTCTGCTTAGAACTCTCTGTCTGTTGCTGAGAAGATGATGGAAAAGGCTTGCCATTGCTAAACCTGTTTCTTCCACCATTATTGTTATTGAAACCTTGTTGAGGTCTCTCTTGATTCTTCCATGAGAGATTTGGGTGATTTCTCCATGAATAATTATAGGTGTTTCCATAGGGTTCTCCTAGGTAATTCACCTCTTCCATGGAAGGGTTCTCAGGATCATAAGCTTCTTCCTCAGATGAAGCATCCTTAGTACTGTTTGGTGCATTTTGCATTCCAGACAGACTTTGAGAAATCAAATTGACTTGTTGAGTCATATCTTGTTCTGAGCCAATATGGCATTCAGAGTGTCAATCTCAAGAACTCCTTTCTTCTGACTAGTCCCATTGTTCACAGGATTCCTTTCAGAAGTGTACATGAATTGGTTATTTGCAACCATTTCAATCAATTCTTGAGCTTCTGCAGGCGTCTTCTTCAGATGAAGAGATCCTCCAGCAGAGCTATCCAAAGACATCTTGGATAGTTCAGAGAGACCATCATAGAAAATACCTATGATGCTCCATTCAGAAAGCATGTCTGAAGGACATCTTCTGATTAATTGTTTGTATCTTTCCCAAGCTTCATAGAGGGATTCTCCATCCTTCTGTCTGAAGGTTTGGACTTCCACTCTAAGCTTACTCCATCTTTGTGGTGGAAAAAACTTTGCCAAGAAGGCATTGACTAGCTTTTCCCAAGAGTCCAGGCTTTCTTTAGGTTGAGAATCCAACCATATTCTAGCTCTGTCTCTTACAGCAAAGGGAATAGCATCAGTCTGTAGACCTCAGGGTCAACCCCATTAGTCTTGACTGTGTCACAGATTTGCAAGAATTCAGCTAAGAACTGATGAGGATCTTCCAATGGAAGTCCATGGAACTTGCAATTCTGTTGCATTAGAGAAACTAATTGAGGCTTAAGCTCAAAGTTGTTTGCTCCAATGGCAGGGATAGAGATGCTTCTCCCATAGAAATCAGGAGTAGGTGCAGTGAAGTCACCCAGCACCTTCCTTGCATTGTTGGCATTGTTGTTGTTTTCGGCTGCCATGTGTTCTTCTTCCTTGAAGAATTCGGTCAGGTCCTCTAAAGAGAGTTGTGCCTTGGCTTCTCTTAGCTTTCTCTTCAAGGTTCTCTCGGGTTCAGGGTCAGCTTCAACAAGAATGCCTTTGTCTCTGCTCCTGCTCATATGAAAGAGAAGAGAAAAAGAAAGTGTGGAATCCTCTATGTCACAGTATAGAGATTCCTTGAAATGTCAGAGGAAAAGAGAAATAGAAAGAAGAAGGAGAGGAAGAATTCGAACTTTAATTAGATAAGGTTCGAATTGTGCATTTAGAAGGAGTGGTACTCCATAAATAGAAGGATATGGGAAGGAGGGAAGAGAATTTTCGAAAATTCATTTAAAAGATTTTGAAAACATTTTGAAAATTTGATTGATAATTTTCGAAAATTAAAAGTGAAAAAGAAATCAAGTGGTTTTTTGAAAAAAAAAATTTTGAAATTAGAAGTCAAAAAGATTTGGTTGAAAACTATTTTGAAAAAGATGTGGTTAAAAAGATTTAATTGAAAAGTTATGGTTTTAAAAAGATGTGATTGAGAAGATATGATTTGAAAACAATTTTAAAAGATATGATTTGAAAACAATTTTAAAAAGATTTGATTTTAAAAAAATTAATGACTTCCCTAACAAGAAAAGATATGATTTGAAACATTTAAACCTTTCTCAACAGAAAAGGTAACAATCTTGTGATGTTTCAATCAAATCATTAATTGTTAGTAAGTATCTTTGAAAAAGGAAAGAAATTAATTTTGAAAACATTTGATTGAAAAGATATGATTTGAAAAAGATTTGATTTTGAAAAACTTTGAAAACTTGAAAAAAAATTGATTTCGAAAACAGAATCTTCCCCCTAGCACCATCCTGGCGTTAAACGCCCAGAATGGTATACATTCTGGCGTTTAACGCCCAAAATGCTACCTCTTTGGGCGTTAAACGCCCAACCAGGTGCCCTGGCTGGCGTTTAAACGCCAGTCTGCCTTCTTCACTGGGCATTTTTGAATGCTCAGCTTTTTCTGTATAATTCCTCTGCAGTATGTTCTGAATCTTCAATTCTTTGTATCATTGACTTGAAAAGACACAAATTAAAAATATTTTTGGATTTTTAATAATCAAAATGCAAAAGGAATCAATTAACAATGCATGCAAGACACCAAACTTAGCAGTTTGTATACTACTGACACTAACAATATGAGAATGCATATGAGACACACAAAATGCTTCAAGTCAATAGAATTCAAAGATTAGAACACAAAAATCATCAAGAATTACTTGAGGATCCTTAAGACACATGAATGAATGCATACAATTGACACCAAACTTAAGATGAGACACTAGACTTAAGCAGGAAACATCAAATATTTTTTGTTTTTATGATTTTGTAAATTTTTTTTTGTGTTTTTCGAAAATTAAGTGGGAAAAGGTATCAAAATCCTTGATGAGAATTCCAGGAATCAGTGCAATGCTAGTCTAAGACTTCGGTCCAGGAATTAGACATGGCTTCACAGCCAGCCAAGCTCTCAAAGAAAGCTTCGGTCCAAAACACTAGACATGACCAAAGGTCAGCCAAATCTTAGCAGATCACTGCTCCAAGAGCAAAATTGATGAGAATCAACAAGCTCTTGTGGTGATAAGTTGAAACCTCGGTCCAATCAGATTAGACATGGCTTCTCAGCCAGCCAGATTTCAACAAATCATCATGAAACTCTAGAATTCATCTTCAAGAATTTCGAAAAAATAAATACCTAATCTAAGCAACAAGATGAACCGTCAGTTGTCCAAACTAGAACAATCCCAGGCATTGTTACCAAAAGCTTGCTCAAAACTTGAACAATCCCCGGCAACGGCGCCAAAAACTTGGTGCGCGAAATTGTGAACAATACTTTTCACAACTCTCATAATCCTGGTCATGAACTCCAAAAACTTGGTGGTTCAATTCCATGGCATTACACAACTTCGCACAACTAACCAGCAAGTGCACTGGGTCGTCCAAGTAATACCTTACGTGAGTAAGGGTCGATCCCACGGAGATTGTTAGCATTGAAGCAAGCTATGGTCATCTTGTAAATCTTAGTCAGGCAAACTCAAATGTATATGATGATGAACGAAAATAGTATAAAAGATAAAGATAGTGATACTTATGTATATCATTGGTGTAAGAGCTTCAGACAAGTGTATGAAGATGCCTTCCCTTCCGTCTCTCTGCTTTCCTACTGCCTTCATCCAATCCTTTCTTACTCCTTTCCATGGCAAGCTTGTGTAGGGTTTCACTGTTGTCAGCAGCTACCTCCCATCCTCTCAGTGAAAGCGATTGCATATGTCCTGTCACGGCATAGCGGAATTCAGCTGTCGGTTCTCGGTCAGGCCGGAATAATATCCATGATACTTTTGCGTCTGTCACTAACGCCCTAGCCTGCTAGGAGTTTGAAGCACGTCACAGTCATTCAATCATTGAATCCTACTCAGAATACCACAGACAAGGTTAGACCTTCCGGATTCTCTTGAATGCTGCCATCAGTTCTTGCCTATACCACGAAGACTCTGATCTCACGGAATGGTTGGCTCGTTTGTCAGGCGAGCACTCGGTTGTCAGGCGATCAACCATGCATCGTGCAATCAGGAATCCAAGAGATATTCACTAAGCCTCAGATGCTTGTAGAACAAGAATGGTTGTCAGTCACCTTGTTCATGAGTGAGAATGGTGATGGGCGTCAATCATCACCTTCATCATGTTGAAGAACAAGTGATATCTTGGATAAAGAACAAGCGGAATTGAATGGAAGAACAATAGTAATTGCATTAATACTCGAGGTACAGCAGAGCTCCACACCTTAATCTATGGTGTGTAGAAACTCCACCGTTGAAAATACATAAGAACAAGGTCTAGGCATGGCCGAATGGCCAGCCTCCCAAAGGTCTAAGATAGCATAAAACAAAGATAGCTACCAAAAGTCCCTTTTTCTTATTACAATAGTAAAAGGTCCTACTTATAGAAAACTAGTACATAGATGAGTAAATGACATAAAAATCCACTTCCGGGCCCACTTGGTGTGTGCTTGGGCTGAGCAATGAAGCTTTTTTCGTGTAGAGACTCTCCTTGGAGTTAAACGCCAGCTTTAGTGCCAGTTTGGGCGTTTAACTCCCAATTAGGTGCCAGTTCCAGCGTTTAACGCTGGAATTTCTTGAGGTGACTTTGAACGCCGGTTTGGGCCATCAAATTTTGGGCAAAGTATGGACTATTAAATATTGCTGGAAAGCCCAGGATGTCTACTTTCCAACGCCGTTGAGAGCGCGCCAATTGGGCTTCTGTAGCTCCAGAAAATCCACTTCGAGTGCAGGGAGGTCAGAATCCAACAGCATCTGCAGTCCTTTTGAGTCTCTGGATCAGATTTTTGCTCAGGTCCCTCAATTTCAGCCAGAAAATACCTGAAATCACAGAAAAACACACAAACTCATAGTAAAGTCCAGAAAAGTGAATTTTAACTAAAAACTAATAAAAATATACTAAAAACTAACTAGATCATACTAAAAATATACTAAAAACAATGCCAAAAAGTATACAAATTATCCGCTCATCAGATAGTAAGAACCTAAAGAGGAATACTTCTGGCGTTCAGACGCCTGAAAAGGGTAAAGAATTGGCGTTAAACGCCTAGTGGATGCCCAATTCTGGCGTTCAAACGCCAAAAAATGGGAAAAAACTAGCGTTAAACGCCCAGTGGGTGTCCAGTTCTGGCGTTCAAACGCTAGAAAAGGGTAAAAATCTGGCGTTAAACACCCATCCACCCCCTAATTTTGGCATTCAAACGCCAATGAGGGATCAGACACCTGCAAGTGCTGATAGTAACCCCTCTAAGAAGGCTTTTCCAACCACCTCTGTAGGAAATAAATCTGCAGCAACTAAGGTTGAGGAATATAAAGCCAAGATGCCTTATCCTCAGAAACTCTGCCAAGCGGAATAGGATAAACAATTTGTCCGCTTTGCAGACTATATCAGGACTCTTGAAATAAAGATCCTGTTTGCAGAGGCACTTGAGCAAATACCCTCTGAAAGAGATGTTTCTTGTTGATTCACTTATTTTCTCTTTTGGTTGCATGATTATACTACTTACTTCTTGTTTGTTTGCTTTTTCTTTTTCTTGCTTTTCCATGGATGTTGAATTTGAGTATTAAATTGCTTTAATAGATCTTTTTGTTGCTTTTCATTATCTGTGTCAGCAGGTGATGTTATGTGATGATTGATATTTCATTTTGGGCTTCTAATTGGTTGAGTATCTCATAATTGCTCATTGCTTGATAACTGCGCACCAAGTGTTCGAAGAAATGCACAAATGCCATTTTGGTTTATTTTATTCATATACCTTCAATTGGGTGCTCCTCCTCATTCACTTGCTATATTCTAAGTGCATTAGGTCCACTTTGCTTTACGCTTGCTAATTAGTTACTCATTGAACATGACTTGCTCTTTGTTATGGATGTGGTGGACAAAATTGTGATCACATTAATGTAGTATTCTTTGTTGTTGTATGGAATCATTATTATGGCACTTATGTGTGGACACAACTCCGTTCAACTAACCAGCAAGTGTACTGGGTCGTCCAAGTAATACCTTACGTGAGTAAGGGTCGATCCCACAGAGATTGTTGGTATGAAGCAAGCTATGGTCATCTTGTAAATCCCAGTCAGGAGGATAAAATTATGGAATTTAGAAAATCAAATATGATTAATAAAAATAAACAGAAAATAAAATAGGATAGAAATACTTATGTAAATCAATAGTGGGAATTTCAGATAGGCGTGTGGAGATGCTAGAATCCTTTCGAATCTCTACTTTCTTATTGCTTTCATCCAATCCTTCTTACTCCTTTCCATGGCAAACTGTATGTAGGGCATCACCATCATCAATGGCTACTTTTAATCCTCTCGGGAAAATGGTCCTATGCGCTGTCACTGCACGGCTAATCGTCTGGAGGCATCACCCTTGTTGATAGCTACATCCCATCCTCTCAGTGAAAATGGTCCAAATGCTCTGTCACAGCACGGCTAATCATCTGTCGGTTCTCAATCAGGTTGGAATAGAATCCATTGATTCTTTTGCGTTTGTCATCACGCCCAGCCTTCAGGAGTTTGAAGCTCGTCACAGTCATTCAATACCGGAATCCTACTCGGAATACCACAGACAAGATTAGACTTTCCGGATTCCTATGATCCTACTCAGAATACCACAGACAAGGTTAGACTTTCCGGATCCTCATGAATGCCGCCATCTATCTAGCTTATACCACGAAGATTCTGTTGGGGAATCTAAGAGATATGCGCCCGGCCTAGAGTAGAACGGAAGTGGTTGTCAATCACGCACGTTCATAGGTGAGAATGATGATGAGTGTCACGGATCATCACATTCATCAAAGTGTTGTGCAGCGTATATCTTGGAATAAGAATAAGAGAGAATTGAATAGAAAGTAATAGTAATTGTATTGAAACTTGAGGTACAGCAGAGCTCCACACCCTTAATCTACGGTGTGTAGAAACTCCACCGTTGAAAATACATAAGTGAGAGGTCCAGGCATGGCCGAGAGGCCAGCCCCCATGATCTGAGAACTAATCGTCCCAAGATGTCTAATACACTAGTAAAAAGTCCTATTTATAATAAACTAGCTACTAGGGTTTACATGAGTAAGTAATTGATGCATAAATCCACTTCCGGGGCCCACTTGGTGTATGCTTGGGCTGAGCTTGATCTATCCATGAGCTGAGGCTTCTCTTGGAGTTGAACTCCAAATTATAACGTGTTTTGGGCGTTCAACTCCGGATCATGACGTTTTTCTGGCGTTTAACTCCATACAACAGCATGTACTTGGCGTTCAACGCCATGTTACATCGTCAATTTACGAATAAAGTATGGACTATTATATATTGCTGCAAAGCTCTGGATGTCTACTTTCCAACGCCGTTGAGAGCGCGCCAGTTGGAGTTCTGTAGCTCCAGAAAATCCATTTCGAGTGCAGGGAGGTCAGATTCCAACAACATCAGTAGTCCTTTTGTCAGCCTTTTTCAGAGTTTTGCTCAAGTCCCTCAATTTCAGCCAGAAATTACCTAAAATCACAGAAAAATGCACAAACTCATAGTAAAGTCCAGAAATGTGAATTTAACATAAAAACTAATGAAAACATCCCTAAAAGTAGCTTGAACTTACTAAAAATACCTAAAAACAATGCCAAAAAGCGTATAAATTATCCGCTCATCACAACACCAAACTTAAATTGTTGCTTGTCCCCAAGCAACTGAAAATCAAATAGGATAAAAAGAAGAGAATATACTATAAATTCCAGAATATCAATGAATATTAATTCTAATTAGATGAGCGGGACTTGTAGCTTTTTGCTTCTGAACAGTTTTGGCATCTCACTTTTTCCTTTGAAGTTTAGAATGATTGGCTTCTCTAGGAACTTAGAATTTTGGATAGTGTTATTAACTTTCCTAGTTAAGCATGTTGATTCTTGAACACAGCTACTTATGATTCTTGGCCGTGGCCCTAAGCATTTTGTTTTCCAGTATTACCACCGGATACATAAATGCCACAGACACATGACTGGGTGAACCTTTTCAGATTGTGACTCAGCTTTGCTAGAGTCCCCAGTTAGAGGTGTCCAGAGCTCTTAAGCACACTCTTTTTTGCTTTGGATCACGACTTTAACCACTCAGTCTCAAGCTTTTCACTTGAACCTTCATGACACAATCACATGGTTAGGGACAGCTTGATTTAGCCGCTTAGGCCTGGATTTAATTTCCTTGGGCCCTCCTATCCATTGATGCTCAAAGCCTTGGATCCTTTTTACCCTTGCCTTTTGGTTTTAAGGGCTATTGGCTTTTTCTGCTTGCTTTTTCTTTTTCTTTCTATTTTTTTTGCCATTTTTTTCTCTTTCTTTTTCCGCAAGCTTTTTAATTTTCACTGCTTTTTCTTGCTTCAAGAATCAATTTTATGATTTTTCAGATCATCAATAACATTTCTCTTTGTTCATCATTCTTTCAAGAGCCAACAATTTTAACATTCATAAACAACAAGATCAAAATTATGCACTGTTCAAGCATTCATTCAGAAAACAAATAGTATTGTCACCACATCAATATAATTAAATTAAATTCAAGGATAAATTCGAAATTCATGTACTTCTTGTTCTTTTGAATTAAAACATGTTTCATTTAAGAGAGGTGAAGGATTAATGGATTTTATTCATAGCTTTAAGACATAGTTACTACATACTAATGATGATGTAATAAAGACACAAGTATAGATAAACATATAACATAAAAAAAAAACGAAAAGCAGAAGAAAAATTTAAGAACAAGGAATGAGTCCACCTTAGTGAGGGTGGCGCCTTCTTGAAGGACCATTGATGTCCTTGAGCTCTACTATGTCTCTGAATTGTTGTAATTTAGTTTCTCTTAGTTTCCTCTTCAGAGTCCTTTCAGGTTCTGGATCAGCTTCAACAAGAATGCCTTTTTCCTTGTTCCTGCTCATATGAAAGAGAAGAGGAAAAGAAAAGGAAGAGGAATCCTCTATGTCATAGTAAAGAGGATCCTTATTATTAGTAGAAGAAGAAAGGGGATAATGGAAGGAGAGGGATGAATAGTCTGTATAAAGAGTAAGGATAGGGGAGGTGATAAGAGATGAAGAGAAGTGTTAGTAAATAAATAAATAAATAGAAGAAGATGAGAGAGGGATTTTCGAAAATATTTTTGAAAAGGAGTTAGTAATTTTGAAAATTAAGGATGAATTAAAATTAAAATTAAAACTTGAAACAATTAGTTAATTAAAAAGAATTTTTGAAAAAGAGGGAGGTATTTTTGAAAATTAGAGAGGGAAAGGTAGTTAGGTGGTTTTGAAAAAGATAAGAAACAACCAAAAAGTCAAATTTGAAAAAGATAAGAAAATAAGTTAGATAAGATATTTTGAAATCAAATTTTGAAAAAGATAAAATTTTGAAAAAGATAAGATAAAAAGATAAGATAATTAGATAAGATAAAAAGATATGATTTTTGAAAAGATATGATTTTAAAAGATATGGTTTTAAAAAGATATGATTAAAATTAGTTTTGAAAAAGATTTAATTTTTAAAATTAAAATTAATTACTTAACTAACAAGAAACTAAAATATAAGATTCTAGAATTTAAAGATTGAACCTTTCTTAACAAGAAAATAACAAACTTCAAATTTTTGAATCAATCACATTTACTTGTTAGCTAATTTTCGAAAATATGATGTAAAAGATAAGAAAAAGATTTTGAAAAATATTTTAAAAAAAATTTTGAAAATTAATAAGAAAAAAGGAAAAGATTTAATTTTTGAAAAAGTTTTGAAAAGATAAGATTTTTAAAATTGAAAATTTGACTTGATTTGTAAGAAACAACTAATTTTTAAAATTTTTGACTAAGTCAACTCAAATTTTCGAAAATTAGGAGAGAAAAAAGGAAAAGATATTTTTTTGATTTTTGAATTTTTTTTTATGAGAGAGAAAAACACAAAAATGACCCAAAACATGAAAATTTTGGATCAAAACACAAGAAGCATGCAAGAACACTATGAATGTCAAGATGAACACCAAGAACACTTTGAAGATCATGATGAACATCAAGAACATAATTTTGAAAAATTTTTGATGCAAAGAAAACATGCAAGACACCAAACTTAGAAATCTTTAATGCATGGACTCTAACAAACGAAAAATGCATATGAAAAACAACAAACAACACAAAACAAGAAATCATCAAGATCAAACAAGAAGACTTGTCAAGAACAACTTGAAGATCATGAAGAACACTATGAATGCATGGAATTTCAAAAAATGCAAGAAAAAATTTTTTAAAGCATGCAATTGACACCAAACTTAAAAATTGACTCAAGACTCAAACAAGAAACACAAAATATTTTTGTTTTTTTATGATTTTATGATTTTTTTGTATTTTTATTATTTTTTTTCTAAAATATACTTTAGAAAAACGAAAATAATAATAAAAAATATTTTTGAAAGATTTTTGAAAACTTTTTGAAAAGAAAATTACCTAATCTGAGCAACAAGATGAACCGTCAGTTGTCCATACTCAAACAATTCCCGGCAACGGCGCCAAAAACTTGGTGGACGAAATTGTGATCACATCAATGTAGTATTCTTTGTTGTTGTATGGAATCATTATTATGGCACTTACGTGTGGACACAACTCCGTTCAACTAACCAACAAGTGTACTGGGTCGTCCAAGTAATACCTTACGTGAGTAAGGGTCGATCCCACAGAGATTGTTGGTATGAAGCAAGCTATGGTCATCTTGTAAATTCCAGTCAGGAGGATAAAATTATGGAATTTAGAAAATCAAATATGATTAATAAAAATAAATAGAAAATAAAATAGGATAGAAATACTTATGTAAATCAATAGTGGGAATTTCAGATAGGCGTGTGGAGATGCTAGAATCCTTTCGAATCTCTACTTTCTTATTGCTTTCATCCAATCCTTCTTACTCCTTTCCATGGCAAACTGTATGTAGGGCATCACCATCATCAATGGCTACTTTTAATCCTCTCGGGAAAATGGTCCTATGCGCTGTCACTGCACGGCTAATCGTCTGGAGGCATCACCCTTGTTGATAGCTACATCCCATCCTCTCAGTGAAAATGGTCCAAATGCTCTGTCACAGCACGGTTAATCATCTGTCGGTTCTCAATCAGGTTGGAATAGAATCCATTGATTCTTTTGCGTTTGTCATCATGCCCAGCCTTCAGGAGTTTGAAGCTCGTCACAGTCATTCAATACCGAAATCCTACTCGGAATACCACAGACAAGGTTAGACTTTCCGGATTCCCATGATCCTACTCAGAATACCACAGACAAGGTTAGACTTTCCGGATCCTCATGAATGCCGCCATCTATCTAGCTTATACCACGAAGATTCTGTTGGGGAATCTAAGAGATATGCGCCCGGCCTAGAGTAGAACGGAAGTGGTTGTCAATCACGCACGTTCATAGGTGAGAATGATGATGAGTGTCACGGATCATCACATTCATCAAAGTGTTGTGCAGCGTATATCTTGGAATAAGAATAAGAGAGAATTGAATAGAAAGTAATAGTAATTGTATTGAAACTTGAGGTACAGCAGAGCTCCACACCCTTAATCTACGGTGTGTAGAAACTCCACCGTTGAAAATACATAAGTGAGAGGTCCAGGCATGGCCGAGAGGCCAGCCCCCATGATCTGAGAACTAATCGTCCCAAGATGTCTAATACACTAGTAAAAAGTCCTATTTATAATAAACTAGCTACTAGGGTTTACATGAGTAAGTAATTGATGCATAAATCCACTTCCGGGGCCCACTTGGTGTATGCTTGGGCTGAGCTTGATCTATCCACGAGCTGAGGCTTCTCTTGGAGTTGAACTCCAAGTTATAACGTGTTTTGGGCGTTCAACTCCGGATCATGACGTTTTTCTGGCGTTTAACTCCAGACAGCAGCATGTACTTGGCGTTAAACGCCAAGTTACGTCGTCAATTTCCGAATAAATATGGACTATTATATATTGCTGAAAAGCTCTGGATGTCTACTTTCTAACGCCGTTGAGAGCGCGCCATTTGAAGTTCTGTAGCTCCAGAAAATCTATTTCGAGTGCAGAGAGGTCAGATTCCAACAGCATCAGCAGTCCTTTTGTCAGCCTTTTTCAGAGTTTTGCTCAAGTCCCTCAATTTCAGCCAGAAATTACCTAAAATCACAGAAAAACACACAAACTCATAGTAAAGTCCAGAAATGTGAATTTAACATAAAAACTAATGAAAACATCCCTAAAAGTAGCTTGAACTTACTAAAAATACCTAAAAACAATGCCAAAAAGCGTATAAATTATCCGCTCATCAGGATGCTTGAGATTATTCTTCTCATGCCATATTGCATGCTTTACTTCCTCTTGAATCCCATGCCTAGTGTTGTGACCCATGCCTCTCTACTCATTTTTTACACAATTTCTTTTGGACACTACTTCTCACTTGCATGTTTTTGTTGAGATGATTCTTTGGGTTTAATGTTTTCCCTCTTTCCCTTCCTTTTTCAGGATGGCCACCAAGAAAGGTAAGGAGAAAGCTTCAAGGAAACCAACCACAAAGAGGGCACCCCAAAAGTCACCCTCCAAGGCGCACCCTGCATTAGGAGCCAAACCCCTATCTAAGAAAGCGAAGGCACCAGCTCCTATTGATGAAAAAGAGAAGAGCAAACATGCAAAGGATTCTTCAAGATTCTCCAACCGCTTCTGTGAACTTGTGTTCCCCGCCATGGTTGAGATGAACTATCATGCTGAGCATCTACTCGCTCCGTCGGACAAGGTTGCTCCTTGTATTCTACCCCGCATTGATCGGCGAGGATGGGAGTTTCTTCTGTGAAAATCACGGGAGATCAACCTCTCTTGGGTGGTAGAATTCTACATTAACTACCATCTTCCCTCTCTTCAATCGGTATACTTGCGCTGGAAGCAAGTCTCAGTTTCAGAAGAGGCTATTCAATAAGTGCTTAATGTCTTACCGGTACCAAGTGACATGGATGGTTACCAAGAGGTCTTATGTCAGCTTGAAGAGTTTGGGTTCGATTGGGACTCCATCCTTCAAGTCATTGCTGAACCAGAGACATTTTGGACCCAAGGTCGACTCCGGATGCGGCCCAAGTGCATTGATGCACGTTCCCTCACTGTAGAAGCTAGAGCTTGGGCCCATATCCTATCCCACTATGTGCTACCTAGTACCCACAAGTCATCCTTCACGGCGGATCTCGCCTTGCTTGTTTGGTGTGTTCTCACGAAGATACCGGTGAACATTCCGCTTCTTGTCAAGCAAGCGATGGGTCAAGTCTACGCCCGTGGTAATTTACCATTTCCAGCATTAGTATCTGATATAGTTGCTGCTGCGGGTGTTCCTTGGGAAGCCATGGACACAAAGGCTATAATTTCGGCTAAGGGCGATGTTGTCCCAAGCAGAAAATACTTACAGCTTCCCATGAACAACCCTAACCTCGACGTAGCCCCTCTACCTATTTTTCCTTCCACCTCATCGTCACCACCATGACAAAGATCCACCCATCAAAGGATAGAAGATCTACACCGGAAGATTCATAGATATGAGCGGCGCAACCAACGCCGATACACTTACATCAAGAAGCTTCTACGTTGTGTTACCCCTAGCGTGAAGGAACCCGAGATATTCACATCCACCT
This sequence comes from Arachis stenosperma, assembly GCF_014773155.1. Taxonomy (NCBI): domain Eukaryota; kingdom Viridiplantae; phylum Streptophyta; class Magnoliopsida; order Fabales; family Fabaceae; genus Arachis; species Arachis stenosperma. The sequence goes on from NC_080382.1 coordinate 34,724,235, forward strand.
CAAATCCAAGTGATGGGAGCTCTGATGAAGGGGATAGTGAAAATTCTGGTCCCAACCGCCCTTTGCGCATTGTTGATAGCACGGAGGACCGTGCTAAATTCTAAGTGTGGGGAGGTTGTTCGATCGATCTCCATGGGTAACAATCTCTTCCTTTCAACACCCATGGATTTATCTTTTGCTTAGTAGTTAGTACATTGCATGTGTAGTTAGTCTTGCTTGTAAATACTCCTTGCATGATAGTTGGCCTCTATAGAGTTACTTGGTCAAAATAATGACTTCTTTTTTATAGATTTACCCTTGACCAAGTAGATATATGATTTTACATTAGTTGCATGCATTCATTTAAGAAATTTGCACTTCTAAAACCCTTTTCTTACCATGATCTTTGGTCTTTTTATTTTTCTTAAGCATGAGGACATGCTTGGTTTAAATGCAGGGAGATTTGATAAACCCCAATTTTGTGATTTATATTGTGTAGAATTTGGGGAGTTTTGTCAATATTTTTCACACTTATTCACAAGAAATGGATGGTTTTGTGTTCTCTTCCTAATATTGCTTTATGATGAAAAACATGCTTCTTTTGCCTTAAAATTGCTATATTTTGATCCTCTTCTATTACCATTTGATGCCGTGACGTGTTTTTTAGTGATTTAAGAATTTATAGGGCAAGAATGGCCAAGAAGAGAGAAAGAAAGCATGCACAAGAGGAAGGAACATGAAGATTTGGATTTTGGAAATTTCAGCATGGACGCGCACGCGCATCTCGTGCGCACGCGTGGATGTGGACTGCTGGAAGCGGCGCCCGAAGATCAGCGTATCCGCACAGATTAGAGAAATTCACACCGGCGCGCACCCGTACATGGCGCACACGTGTGGATTTCAAAATCAATCGGCGCGCACGCACGCATGGAGCGTACGCGCGACAAGCTACACATGACCTCATTAAAGGAAATCGTGCTTGGCAATTTCTGAGGCTCAAGAGGCCCAAATTCAAGCTGGTTCTGCATGGAAAAGGATCCAATGATGCTAGGGGAAAGGGGGGTCATTCATACACACTTAGACACAATTTAGCTAGTTTTTGGTTTTTGTTCTTCTAGAGAGAGAAACCCTTGTTCCTCTCTAGATCTAGCTTTGATTTGATCTTCCCTTGTTGAATTCTGAATTGGATCTTGTTAATTACTAGTTTTAATTGCTTAATTTGAATTCCTTAGTATAATTTTGTTTAGATCTTGTGTTAGTTTTATGTTTTCTTGTCAATTGTCATTTTATACCCATTCCATGAATCTTATGAACCTTGAATTGTTAATGTTACATTGATGATTTTCATGATTAATTGTGTTGTTTGAGTGATTATATGTTGATAATTGTTAGTGGGTACTTGTTAATTTCAATTTAATTACAATTTGAATATGTCTTTTAGTAATCCTTACCATGTGTTTGATGAAATGTTTCCCTTGATTATGGAATAGTTCTCTTTACTCTTGGCCTAGGCTAAGGGAATTGGATAAACTTGAGTCATTGGGTCTAATGGATTTGATGATTTGGGAGCCCCTAGTGGTCAATTTGATAACCATTGACACTAGCCTACTACTAAGTCAATTAGTAGTTAGGTTGGACCTTATGGGTTGATGTTGACTAAACCATTTAATATACTTCAAGTATAGAAATAAACTTAATGAGTTTGGTTCCTTATAATTGTCAAGATATGGTTAGTAGACAAGAATAATGACCCCAATTCCCATGCCTAGCCAAGAGTTGCTTTTATTGTTCGTATTTGAAAACCCAAAAATCCCAATTGCTTTGTCTTACTTATAGTTATTTGTTTAGTTTTAGAGTAGAATTATATTGGATGTTATCTTATTAGTTTGGAAATACTCACTTCTTGCTTTAGTTATTTGAATTAGTTTCTTGCATTTCAAGATTACTTGCTTGTTAAAATTCCTAGATTAATTTCTTGCTCATGACTTGCAACCCCGGAATTCTAACCAATCATTGGTGCCAACAACTTAGAACGCACAATTGTAATCTCAACACTTTTTCAGAACTTCGCACAACTAACCAGCAAGTGCACTGGTTCGTCCAAGTAATAAACCTTACGTGAGTAAGGGTCGATCCCACGGAGATTGTCGGCTTGAAGCAAGCTATGGTCATCTTGTAAATCTCAGTCAGGCGGATTCAAATGGTTATGGAGTTTTAATAATGTAAAAGATAAATAAGCATAAAATAAAGATAGAGATACTTATGTAATTCATTGGTGGGAATTTCAGATAAGCGTATGGAGATGCGTTGTTCCTTCTAAATCTCTACTTTCCTATTGCCTTCATCCATTCCTTCCTACTCCTTTCTATGGAAAGCTGTATGTTGGGTGTCACCGTTGTCAATGGCTACTTCCCGTCCTCTCAGTGAAAATGGTCCTCTACGGTTTCTATATGACTAATCAACTATCAGATTTCTCATCTCGGATGAAAAATACCATGCACAGATATCGTATGGCTAATCAGCTGTTGGTTCTCGATCGTGTAGGAATAGGATTTACTATTCTTTTGCGTCTGTCACTACGCCCTACAGTCACGAGTTTGAAGCTCGTCACAGTCATCCCATCCCAGATCCTACTCGGAATACCACAAATAAGGTTTAGACTTTCTGGATCTCAAAAATGCTGCCAATGGATTCCAGCTTATACCACGAAGATTCTAATCTCGGATTCAGATGCCCCATTGTCAGAGGGGAGTTGATGTGAATTTTTTATTAGAAACCCAAGAGATATACATTCAAGCTTGTTTTCATGTAGAACGGAAGTGGTTGTCAATCACGCGTTCATGAGTGAGAATAGTGATGAGTGTCACATAATCATCACATTCATCATGTTCTTTTGTGCGAATGAATATCTTAGAATAAGAATAAGCATAAATTAAATAGAAGAACAATAGTACTTTGCATTAATACTCGACGAACAGCAGAGCTCCACACCTTAATCTATGGTGTGTAGAAACTCCACCGTTGAAAATACATAAGAACAAGGTCTAGGCATGGCCGAATGGCCAGCCTCCCCAAATGGTATATGAATTCGAAAATAGGGAAAAAAACCTGATCCCAAGATCAAATATGATCAAAAGATGTCTAATATAAAAGTAAAAGGTCCTATTTATACTAGACTAGTTACTAGGGTTTACAGAAATAAGTAAATGATGCAGAAATCCACTTCCGGGCCCACTTGGTGTGTGCTTAGGCTGAGCATTGAAGCTTTCATGTGTAGAAACTTTTCTTGGGGTTAAATGCCAACTTGTAACTTGTTTCTGGCGTTTGACTCTAGCTTGCAACTTGTTTCTGGCGTTTAACGCCAGAATAAGGCAGAAAGCTGGCGTTGAATGCCAGTGTGCGTTATCTAAACTCGAAAAAAATATGAAATATTATATATTTATGGAAAGCCCTAGATATCTAGTTTCCAACGCAACTGAGAGCGCGTCATTTGGGTTTCTGTAGCTCCAAAAATTCCATTTCGAGTGCAGGGAGGTCAGAATCCAACAGCATCAGCAGTCCTTTTTCAGCCTCTAAATCAGATTTTTGCTCAGGTCCCTCAATTTCAGCCAGAAAATACCTGAAATCATAGAAAAACACACAAACTCATAGTAAAGTCCAGAAATGTGAATTTTTCTTAAAAACTAATAAAAATATAATAAATGGTAGCTCGATCCTACTAAAAACTATCTTAAAACAATGCCAAAAAGCGTATAAATTATCCGCTCATCACAACACCAAACTTAAATTGTTGCTTGTTCCCAAGAAACTGAAAACAAAATAGGATAAAAAGAAGAGAATATACAATGAATCTCACAATATCAATGAAACTTAGTCCCAATTAGATGAGCGGGGCTAGTAGCTTTTTGCTTCCGAATAGTTTTGGCATCTCACTTTTTCCTTTGAAGTTCAGAATGATTGGCATCTATAGGAACTCAGAATTTTAGATAGTGTTATTGATTCTCCTAGTTCAATATGTTGATTCTTGAACACAACTACTTTATGAGTCTTCGCTGTGGCCCTAAGCACTTTGTTTTCCAGTATTACCACCGGATACATAAATGCCACAGACACATAACTGGGTGAACTTTTTCAGATTGTGACTCAGCTTTGCTAAAGTCCCCAATTAGAGGTGTCCAGAGTTCTTAAGCACACTCTTTTAGCTTTGGATCACGACTTTAACCACTCAGTCTCAAGCCTTTCACTTGGACCTTCATGCCACAAGCACATGGTTAGGGATAGCTTGATTTAGCCACTTAGGCCTGGATTTTATTTCCTTGGGCCCTCCTATCCATTAATGCTCAAAGCCTTGGATCCTTTTTACCCTTGCCTTTTGGTTTTAAGGGCTATTGGCTTTTTCTGCTTGCTTTTTTCTTTTTCTTTCTTTTTCTTTTAATTTTTGCCACTTTTTTTCACAAGCTTTGTTATTCACTACTTTTTCTTGCTTCAAGAATCAATTTCATGATTTTTTAGATTATCAATAACATTTATCTTTGTTCATCATTCTTTCAAGAGCCAACAATTTTAACATTCATAAACTTCACTATCAAAAATATGCATTGTTCAAGCATTCATTCAGAAAACAAAAAGTATTGCCACCACATCAAAATAACTAAACTAATTTCTTGATAAAATTTGAAATCCAAGTACTTCTTGTTCTTTTGTAATTAGGCACATTTTTCATTTAAGAGAGGTGATGGATTCATGAAATTATTCATAGCTTTAAGGCATAGACACTAGACACTAATGATCATGTAATGAAGACACAAACATAGACAAACATAAAGCATCAAATTCGAAAAACAGAAAAATAAGAACAAGGAAATCAAAGAACGGATCCACCTTAGTGATGGCGGCTAGTTCTCCTTCTTGAAGATCCTATTGAGTGCTTGAGCTCCTCAATGTCTCTTCCTTGCCTTTGTTGCTCCATCCCTAGTGCTTTTGGTGCTCCTATCCTTAGTTGCTCCCAATAGTTGTGTGGAGAAAATTGTATCCCTTGAGGCATCTCAGGGATTTCTTGATAAGGGAATTCCTCATGCTCTTGTTGAGGTCCATGAGTGGGCTCTCTTGTTTGCTCCATCCTTTTCTTAGTGATGGGCTTGTCCTCTTCAATGAGGATGTCTTCCTCTACGACAATTCCAACTGAATTGCATAGGGAATACCTTTTTCTTGGCCATAACTTCATAGGAGTGGTCTTGATGGTCCTTTGAGATGAATCTTTCCATCTCCCATTACTCGAAGGTGGAAGCTTTTGCCTTCTCTTTCCCCTTTCTAGAGGTATTTCCGGCCTTAGGTGCCATAAATGGTTATGGAAAAATAAAAAGCAATGTTTTTACCACACCAAACTTAAAAGGTTTGCTCGTCCTCAAGTAAAAGAAGAAAGAAAGAAGGGGAAGAAGAAGAAAATAGAGGAGATTGAGGGAGATAGAGAGAGAGGTGGGGTAGGTAGGGATCCTGTGAGGTCCACAGATCCTGAGGGATCGAGGATTTCTCATTCCTTGCTCCTTTTAAACGTGCAAAACTCCCCTATTGTGCAATCCTGGTGTTAAACGCTAGACTGCTGCTTGTTTCTGGCGTTAAACGCCAGTTTTTATTCCTTTCCTGGCGTTAAACGCCAAGCTACAACTTGTTTCTGGCGTTTAATGCCAGTTTGTTGCTTCTTTTTGGCGTTTCTTTCTGGCGTTTAACACCCAGAATGGTGTCAAACTAGGCGTTAAACGCCCATTCTGCTACCCTACTGGCATTTGAATGCCAGTAAGTTTCTCCTCTAGGGTGTGCTATTTTTAATGCTATTTTTATTTTTCTTTAATTTTTTGTAGTTATTTTTGTGACTCCACATGATCATCAACCTAAAAAAAGAAAATAACATAGATAAATAAAATTGGGTTGCCTCCCAATAAGCGCTTCTTTAATGTCAATAGCTTAATAGTGAGCTCTCATGGAGCTTCACAGATGTTCAGAGCACCTTCCAACACCAAACTTAGAGTTTGACTGTGGGGGCTTTGTTTGACTCTGCATTGAGAGAAGCTTTTCTTGCTTCCTCTCCATGGTTACAGAGGGAGATCCTTGAATTTTAAACACAAGGTAGTCCTCATTCAATTGAAGGATCAACTCTCCTCTGTCCACATCAATCACAGCTTTTGCTGTGGCTAAGAAGGGTCTTCCAAGGATGATGGATTCATCCTCATCCTTCCCAGTGTCTAGGATTATAAAATCAGTAGGGATGTAAAGGCCTTTGACTTTTACTAGCACGTCCTCTACCTGTCCATAAGCCTTTTTCATGGATTTATCTGCCATCTCTAATGAGAATTTGGCAGCCTGTACCTCAAAGATTCCCAGTTTTTCCATTATAGAGAGTGGCATTAAGTTTATGCCTGACCCCAGGTCACATAGAGCCTTCTCAAAGGTCATGGTGCCTATGGTACAGGAAATTAAGAATCTACCAGGATCCTCTTTCTTTTGAGGTAATGTCTGCCTAACCAAGTTATTCAGTTCATTGGTGAGCAAGGGGGGTTCATCCACTCAAGTCTCATTTCCAAATAACTTGGCATTCAGCTTCATGATTGCTCCAAGGTACTTGGTAACTTGCTCTTCAATAATATCTTCATCCTCTTCAGATGAGGAATACTCATCAGAGCTCATGAATAGCAGAAGTAGGTTCAATGGAATCTCTATGGTCTCTAGATGAGCCTCAGATTCCTTAGGTTCCTCAAATGGGAACTCCTTTTTGTCCAGAGGATGTTCCATGAGGTCTTCCTCATTGGGATTCATGTCCTCCTCCTCCTCTTTAGGTTCAGCCACACTAAGTAAGTTTATGGCCTTGCACTCTCTTTTTGGATTTTCTTCTGTATTGCTTGGGAGAGTACTAGGAGGAGTTTTAGTGACTCTTTTACTCAACTGGCCCACTTGTGCCTCCAAATTTTTAATGGAGGACCGTGTTTCATTTATGAAACTTAGAGTGGCCTTAGATAGATCAGAGACTATGTTTGCTAAGATAGAGGGGCTCTACTTAGAATTCCTTGTCTGTTGCTGAGAGGATGATGGAAAAGGATTGTTATTGCTAAACCTGTTTCTTCCACCATTATTAAAGCCTTGTTAAGGCCTTTGTTGATCCTTCTATGAGAAATTTGGATAATTTCACCATGAGGGATTATAGGTGTTTCCATAGGCTTCACCCATATAATTCACCTCTGCCATTGCAGGGTTCTCAGGATCATAAGCTTCTTCTTCAGAAGATGCTTTTTTAGTACTGTTGGATGCATTTTACAAACCATTCAGACTCTGAGAAATCATATTGACTTGCTGAGTTAACATTTTGTTCTGAGCCAATATGGCATTCAGAGCATTAATTTCAAGAACTCTCTTCTTCTGAGGCGTCCCATTATTCACAGGATTCCTCTCAGAGGTGTACATGAACTGGTTATTTGCAACCATTTCAATGAGTTCCTAAGCTTCTGCCGGCGTTTTCTTTAGGTTAATAGATCCACCTACAGAATGGTCCAATGACATCTTAGACAATTCAGACAGACCATCATAGAATATATCCAGGATGGTCCATTCTGAGAGCATGTCAGAAGGACATGATAAACCCCATTTGTAGGGCTTATCTTATGCTTGATTTAGGGGATTTTATAACCTTTTACCCACATTTATGCAATGAAATAGCATGGTTTTGTATATTCTCCTTTAATTGTGCTTAAGAGTGAAAACATGCTTTTTAGGACTCAAAATAGCTAAATTTAATTCACCTTGATTCTATTAGATGCCTTGATATGTTTGTTAAGTGATTTCAGATTTAGGAGGCAAAGATTGGATCAAGGGAATGAAGAAAAAGCATGTAAAGTTGGAGAACTCATGAAGAAATGATGGAACCAAAAAAGCTGTCAAGCCGACCTCTTCGCACTTAATTGATCATAACTTGAGCTACAGAGGTCCAATTGATGTGGTTCTAGTTGGGTTGGAAAGCTAACATCCGGGGCTTCGAAACATTATAAGATTTGCCATAGTTGCATCGCGCATAGGGGTGCACTTGCACGGTATGCAGACACGCCGATGGTGGCACATGACCCACTTAATGCAACACGTGGCCAGCGATTTTAGAAGCCTTGTGGGCCCAATCCAACTCATTTCTGATGCTATTTAAGCCAATGATTGAAGGGGAATCAACAGGCTTTTACATACTTTACATACTTTTGATCATTAGTCATAGTTTAGTTTTAGAAGTAGTTAGAAGTAGTTTTAGAGAGAGAAGCTCTCACTTCTCTCTAGAATTAGGATTAGGATTAGGTTTAGTTCTTAGATATAGGTTTTAATCTTTGCTTTCTTCTACTTCTATCTTTCAATTCTTTGTTGTTACATTCATCTTCCATTATTCTTTTGTTGTAATTTCCTTTACGTTGTTCTTGTGTTTTGATGTAGATCTACTTTTGTTTCTTCTATTCTCTTTCAATTCAATCAAGGTAATTCATAATAAATGTGTTTCTTTTAATTGTTGTTGTTAATTCCTTTCAATAATTGTTGTTAGATTTCATTCTTGTTGTCAATTTACTATGCTTTTCTTTTGTGCCTTCCAAGTGTTTGATGAAATGCTTGGTTGGATTTTAGAGTAGACTTTTATGTTCTTGGCTTGGAAAGGTAACTTAGGAACTCTTGAGTTACTAATGTCCAAGTAATTGATGATTGGGATCCATTGACTCTAGTTCTCACTAATTGAATTAGTGGAGAGTTAGGACTTATGGACTAGGATTGATATAGCTCATTTGACTTTCCTTTACTACTAGTTAGAGGATGATTTAATGAGATTAATCCTTGCCAATTCTCATATTGTGGTTAGTGATTAGGATAGAGATCCTTGACCACCAACCCTTGCCAAGACCTTTTTAGCCATTAGTTTACTTTCTTGCCATTTATCTTTCATGCCTCTCATCAAAACCCCAAAAATAACTCATAACCAAAAACAAGACACTTTATTGTAAATCCTAGGGAGAACGACCCGAGGTTTAAATACTTCGGTTTATAGATTTTAGGGGTTTGTACTTGTGACAAACAAATTTTTGCATGAAAGGATTATTGTTGGTTTAGAGACTATACTTCAACGAGATTTCATTTGTGAAATTCTAAACCGTCAAAAATCCCAATTCATCAGGACACTTTTTGGTCAGTTGCTTGTATCTTTCCCAAGCTTTATAGAGGAATTCACCTTCTCTCTGTCTGAAGGTTTGAACATCCACTCTATGCTTGCTCAGCTTTTAAAGAGGAAAGAACTTGGCTAAGAAAGCCGTGACCAGCTTATCCCAAGAGTTCAGGCTATCTTTAGGTTGAGAGTCCAACCATGTTCTAGCTCTGTCTCTTACAGCAAAAGGAAAAAGTATAATCCTATAGACCTCGGGATCAACCCCATTGGTCTTAATAGTATCACAAATCTGCAAGAATTTAGTTAAGAACCGAAAAGGATCTTCTGATGGAAGTCCATGAAACTTACAATTCTGTTGCATCAGAGAAACTAATTGAGGCAGGGATTGAGATGCTTCTTCCATGGAAGTTGGAATTTGGTGCAGTGAAGTCACGAAGCATCTTCCTTGCATTGTTGTTGGGTTCGGCCATTACTTCTTTTTCAATATTCTCTAAAAGGTTTTCTCTGGATTGTTGTGCTTTAGTTTCTCTTAGCTTCTTCTTCAGAGTCCTTTTAGGTTCAGGGTCAGCTTTAACAAGAATGTTCTTGTCCTTGCTCCTGCTCATATGAAAAAGAAGAGAACAGAAAAGAAGAGGAATTCTCTATGTCATAGTATAGAGATTCCTTTATGTGAGTAGAAGAGAAGAAGAATAGAAGGATGAGAAGAGAGAAGAAGAAGAAAAATCCGAACACAGAGATGGAGATAGGGTTTTCGAAAATAATTAAGAAGAATAGGAAAATATTTTTATTTTTATTTTAAAATATAGTTAGAATACGAAAATTAGGAGAAGAAATAAAAGTAAAATTAAAATTTAAAATAATTAGTTAATTAAAAAGAATTTTGAAAAAGGGTGAGGAATTTTCGAAAATTAGAGAGAGAAAAGTAGTTAGGTGGTTTTGAAAAAGATAAGAAATAGTAAAACAAACAAAAAAGTTAATTAGTTAGTTGAAAAAGATTTGAAAATCAATTTTGAAAAGATAAAAAGTCAGAAAAGATTTTTGAAATTGATTTTGAAAAATATATGATTTGAAAAAGATATGTTTGAAAAAGATATGATTGAAATTTATTTTGAAAAAGATTTGAAAAAGAAATTTAGAAAGATTTGATTTTGAAAATTAAGGTTAATGACTTGACTAACAAGAAACTAAAAGATATGATTCTAGAAGTTAAAGGTTGAATCTTTCTTAACAAGAAAGTAACAAACTTGAAATTTTTGAATCAATCACATTAATTGTTAGTAAAGTTTTTGAAGATTTGAAATAAATATAAGAAAAAGATTTTCAAAATCAATTTAAAAAAAAATTTCGAACATATAAAAGCAAAATGAAAAAGATTTGATTTTTGAAAAAGTTTTGAAAAGATAAGATTTTTAAAATTAAAATCTTGACTTGACTAACAAGAAACAACTTATTTTAAAAATTTATGAATAAGTCAACCCAAAGATTTCAAAAATTATGAGTAAAATAAGGAAAAGATATTTTTTATTTTTTTGAATTTAATGAGGAAAGAGAAAAACACAAAATGACTCAAAACATGAAAATTTTGGATCAAAACCAATGATGCATGCAAGAACACTATGAATGCCAAGATCAACACCAAGAACACTTTGAAGATCATGATGAACATCAAGAACTTATTTTTGAAAATTTTTCAAGAAAAGAAAAACATGCAAGACACCAAACTTTGAGATTTTTCATGTTTAGACACTATGAATTCAAAAATGCATATGAAAAACAACAAAAGCCACAAAATAATAAAATATGAAGATCAAACAAGGAGACTCATTAAGAACAACTTGAAGATCAAGAAGAATTCAATTCATGAATTTTCGAAAATTTTTTAAGAAAATTAAAACATGCAATTGACACCAAACTTAAAAACTGACACTAGGCTCAAACAAGAAACACAAAATATTTTTTATTTTATGATTTTAAAATTTTTTTTTGGATTTTTCGAAAATTATTTTTAGAAAAACGAAAACAAAGAAAAAAAATTTTGAAAGATTTTTGAAAACTTTTTGAAAATAAAATAAAAGTTGAAACAAGAAGAAAATTACCTAATCTGAGCAACAAGATAAACCGTCAGTTGTCCAAACTCGAACAATCCCCGGCAACGGCGCCAAAAACTTGGTGCACGAAATTGTGCTCTCAATGGTGCCAACAACTTGGTACGCACAATTGTAATCTCAACTCTTTTTCACAACATCGCACAACTAACCAGCAAGTGCACTGGGTCGTCTAAGTAATAAACCTTACGTGAGTAAGGGTCGATCCCATGGAGATTGTCGGCTTGAAGCAAGCTATGGTCATCTTGTAAATCTCAGTCAGGTAAATTCAAATGGTCATGGAGTTTTAATAATGTACAAGATAAATAAGGATAAAATAAAGATAGAGATACTTATGTAATTCATTGGAAGGAATTTCAGATAAGCGTATAAAGATGCGTTGTTCCTTCTGAATCTCTGCTTTCCTATTGCCTTCATCCAATCCTTTATACTCCTTTCTATGGCAAGCTGTATGTTGGGTGTCACCGTTGTCAATGGCTACTTCCCGTCCTCTCAGTGAAAATGGTCCTCTACGGTTTCTCTACGGCTAATCAACTGTCGGATTTCTCGTCTCGGATGAAAAATACCATGCACAGATATCGTATGGCTAATCATCTGTTAGTTTTCGATCGTGTAGGAATAGGATTTACTATCCATTTGCGTCTGTCACTACTCCCTACAGTCGCGAGTTTGAAGCTCGTCACAGTCATCCCATCCCAGATCCTACTCGGAATACCACAAACAAGGTTTAGACTTTTCGGATCTCAGGAATTCTGCCAATGGATTCTAGCTTATATCACAAAGATTCTAATCTCGGATTCAGATGCCCCATTGTCAGAGGGGATTCAATGTGAATCGTTGATTAGAAACCCAAGAGATATACATTCAAGCTTATTTTCATATAGAACAGAAGTGGTTGTCAATCACGCGTTCATGAGTGAGAATGGTGATGAGTGTCACATAATCATCACATTCATCATGTTCTTGTGTGTGAATGAATATCTTAGAATAAGAATAAGCATGAATTGAATAGAAGAACAATAGTACTTTGCATTAATACTCGAGGAACAGTAGAGCTCCACACCTTAATCTATGGTGTGTAGAAACTCCACCATTGAAAATACATAAGAACAAGGTCTAGTCATGGCCGAATGGCCAACCTCCCCAAATGCTTTTCCGAAGACCTTATCCCAAGATCAAGGATGATCAAAATATGTCTAATACAATAGTAAAAGGTCTTATTTATACTAGACTAGTTACTAGGGTTTACAGAAATAAGTAAATATTGCAGAAATCCACTTTCGGACCCACTTGGTGTGTGCATGGGCTGAGCATTGACGCTTTCGTGTGTAGAGACTTTTCTTGGAGTTAAACGCCAGTTTGTAACTTGTTTCTGGCATTTAACGCCAGAATAGGGCAGAAAGCTGGCGTTGAACGCCAGTTTGCATCGTCTAAACTCAGGCAAAGTATGGACTATTATATATTGCTGGAAAGCCTTGGATGTCTACTTTTCAACGCAACTAAGCGCGCAAAATTTGGATTTCTTTGTCTCCAAAAATTCTATTTTGAGTGCAGGGAGGTTAAAATCCAACAGCATCAGTAGTCCTTTTTCAGCCTCTGAATCAGATTTTTGCTCAGGTCCCTCAATTTCAGCTAGAAAATACCTGAAATTACAGAAAAAAACACAAACTCATAGTAAAGTCCAAAAATGTGAATTTTGCTTAAAAACTAATAAAAATATACTAAAAAGTAGCTAGATCCTACTAAAAACTATCTAAAAACAATGTCAAAAAGCGTATAAATTTTTAATCTATTTTAAAATAAATGCCAGTAAGCCCCTCCTCCAGGGTGTGCAGTTTTTAATGCTGTTTTTGAATTTGCTTTGATTTTTGCAGTTGTTTTTGTGACTGCACATTATCATCAACCTAAAGAAAACATAAAATAACAATGGAAAATGGAAATTTAACATAGATGAATAAAAATTAGGTTGCCTCCCAATAAGCGCTTCTTTAATGTCAATAGCATGACAGTGAGCTCTCATGGAGCTTCACAAATGTTCAGAGCATAGTTGGGGCCTTCCAACACCAAACTTAGAGTTTGAATGTGGGGGCTCTGTTTGACTCTGTATTGAGAGAAGCTTTTCATGCTTCTTCTCCATGTGTACAGAAGGAGATCCTTGAGCCTTAAACACAAGGTAGTCTTCATTCACTTGAAGGACCAACTCTCCTCTGCCAAGGATGATGGATTCATCCTTGTTCCTCCCAGTGTCCAGGATTATGAAGTCAGCAGGGATGTAAAGGCATTCAACCTTCACTAAAACATCCTCTACAAGTCCATAAGCCTGTTTGATGGATTTGTCTGCCATCTCTAGTGAGATTCTTGCAGCTTGTACCTCAAAGATTCCCAATTTCTCTATTACAGAGAGTGGCATGAGGTTTATGCCTGACTCCAGGTCACACAGAGCCTTCTCAAAGGTCATGGTGCCTATGGTACAGGGTATTAAGAATTTTCCGAGATTCGGTTTCTTCTGAGGTAATGTGTGCCTAATCAAGTCATTCAGTTCATTAGTGAGCAAGGGGGGATTATCCTCCCAAGTCTCATTACCAAATAACTTGGCATTCAGCTTCATGATTGCTCCAAGGTACTTAGCAACTTGCTCTTTAGTAATATCTTCATCCTCTTCAGAGGAAGAATACTCATCAGAGCTCATGAATGGCAGAAGTAGGTTTAATGGAATCTCTATTGTCTCTGTATGAGCCTCAGATTCCTTTGGTTCTTCAATAGGGAACTCCTTTTTGTCTAGAGGGCATCCCATGAGGTCTTCTTCATTGGGATTCACGTCCGCTTCCTCTTCTGTGCATTTGGCCACTTTGATTATGTTGATGGCCTTGCACTCTCATTTTGGGTTCTCTTCTGTATTGCTTAGGAGAGTACTAGGAGGAGTTTCAGTAACTCTTTTACTCAGCTGACCCACTTGTGCCTCCAGATTTCTGATAGAGGACCGTGCCTCATTCATGAAACTGAGAGTCGTCTTGGATAGCTCAGAGACTATGGTTGCTAAGCTAGAGAGACTCTGCTCAGAATTCTCTATCTTTTGCTGAGAAGATGATGGAAAAGGCTTTCTATTGCTAAACCTATTTCTCCCACCATTATTGTTATTGAAGCCTTGTTGAGGCTTCTGTTGATCCTTCCATGAGAAATTTGGGTGATTCTTCCATGAAGAATTGTAGGTGTTTCCATAGGGTTCTCCCATGTAATTCACCTCTTCTATTGCAGGATTCTTAGGGTCATAAGCTTCTCCTTCAGAGGAGGCTTCTTTAGCACTGCCAGATGCAGCTTGCAATCCAGTTAGATTCTGAGAAATCATATTGACTTGCTGAGTCAATATTTTGTTCTGAGCCAATCTGGCATTCAGAGTATCAATCTCAATAACTCCTTTCTTTTGAGTTGTCCCATTGTTCACAGGATTTTTTTCAGAAGTGTACATGAACTGGTTATTTGCAACCATTTTAATGAGTTTTTGGGCTTCTGCATCTGTTTTCATTAAATGAATGGATCCGCCCGCAGAATGGTCCAATGACATCTTGGATAACTCAGATAGACCATCATAGAAGATACCTATGATGCTCCATTCTGAAAGCATGTCAGAAGGACACATTCAGATCAATTACTTGTATCTTTCCCAAGCTTCATAGAGGGATTCACCTTCCTTCTGTTTGAAGTTTTTAACTTCTACTCTAAGCTTACTCATCTTTTGAGGTGGAAAAAATTTAGCTAAAAAGGCATTGACCAACTTTTCAAAAGAGTTCAGGCTGTCTCTAGGTTGTAAGTTCAACCATATACTAGCTTTGTCTCTTATAGCAAAAGGGAAAAGCATAAGTCTGTAAACCTCGGGATCAACTCTATTGGCCTTAACAGTGTCACAGATTTGCAAAAATTCAGCCAAGAACTGATGAGGATCTTCCAATGGAAGTCTATGAAACTTGCAATTCTGTTGCATTAAAGAAACTAATTGAGGTTTAAGCTCAAAGTTATTTGCTCCAATGGCAGGAATATAGATGCTCCTCCCATAGAAGTCGGGAGTTGGTACAGTAAAGTCACCAAGCACCTTCCTTGCATTGTTGGCATTGTTGTTATTTTCGGCTGCCATGTCTTCTTCTTTTTCAAAAATTTCTGTCAGGTCCTCTCCGGAGAGTTATGCTTTAGCTTCTCTTAACTTCCTCTTCAGAGTCCTTTCAGGTTCAGGATCAGCTTCAACAAGAATGCCTTTATCTTTGTTCCTACTCATATGAAATAGAAGAAAACAAAGAAAGTATGGAATCCTCTATGTCACAATATAGAGATTCCTTGATGTGTCAGAGGAAAAGAAGAATAGAAGGATGAGGTAGAGAAGAATTTGAACTTATAGAGAGGGAGGGGGTCCGAATTATTAAAGGAGGATAAGTGTTAATGATTAAATTGAAAGAGATGGGAGAGAGAGAATTTTTGAAAAAATTTTTTTAAATAAAATCAGAGTTTAAAACAGTTAGTTAATTAAAAAGAATTTTGAAAAGGTTGTTAGTGGTTTCCGAAAATTGGACAGAGAAAAGTAGTTAAGTGATTTTGAAAAAGATAATAAATAATAAGTTTTGAAAAGATAAGTTAGAAAAAGATTTTGAAATTAAAATTTAAAAAGATGTGATTTGAAAAAGATATGATTTAAAAAGATATGATTGAAAAGATATGATTGAAAAACAATTTAAAAAAAAAGATTTGATTTTTAAAATTGATGACTTGACTAATAAGAAATTAAAAGATATGATTCTAAAATTCAAATATTGAACCTTTCTTAATAAGAAAGTAACAAACTTGAAATTTTTGAATCACAACATTAATTGTTAGCAAGGATTTTTGAAAATATTAAAAGAAAAATGAAAAAGATTTGATTTTGAAAAAGATATGATTGATAAGAGAGGGTATGAAAAAGATAAGATTTTGAAAAATTAGTCTTAAAACTTGAAAAATTGAAAAAGATTTGAATTGAAAACAGAATTACCTCCCTGGTGTTATCCTGGCATTAAACACCCAGAATGTTATCTATTCTGGCCTTTAACGTCCACTTGGCTACCTCCTTGGGCATTAAACGCCCAGCCAGGTACTCTGGCTGGCATTTAAACGTCAGAAATCCTTCCTTACTGGGCATTTTGAACGCCCAGCTTTTCTCTGTGATTCCTCTGTTGTATGTTCTGAATCTTCAATTCTCTGTATTGTTGGCTTGAAAAGATATATTTTTGAATTTTTTTTTTTGAAATTTTAATGATGAGAGAGAAAAATAACAAAATGAAACTAATCATGAAAAACTAAGATCAAACAAGGGATGCATGCAAGAACACTTTGAATGTCAAGATGAACATCAAGAACACTATGAAGGTCATGATGAACATCAAGAACATATTTTTGAAAATTTTTAAAACTAATCATGAAAAACTAAGATCAAACAAGGGATGCATGCAAGAACACTTTGAATGTCAAGATGAACATCAAGAACACTATGAATGTCATGATGAACATCAAGAACATATTTTTGAAAATTTTTAAGAAAAGAAAGACATGCAAGATACCAAACTTAGAAGTTTTCATACTAGAGACACTAACAATTTGAGAATGCACATGAGAAACAACAAAAGACACAAAACAATAGAATTTAAAGATTAGACAAAGAAAATCATCAAGAACAACTAGAAGATCAATGAAGAACACAATGCATATATTTTCAAAAAATGCAAGAAAATAGAAACATGCAATTGACACCAAACTTGAAATTTGATACTAGACTTAAACAAGAAAACACAAAATTTTTTGTTTTTATGATTTTATTAAATTTTTTTGTATTTTTTTGAAAATTATTTTGAAAAAGAAAACAAGAAACTTAAAATTTTTAATAAGAATTCTAGGAATCATGCAATGTTAGTCTAAAGCTTCAGTCTAAAAAGATTAGACATGGTTAACCAAGCTTCAGCAGGACATTACATACAACAGCCAAATTGATGGGAATCAACTGGCTCATGTGATGATAAAAGTATCATCTGAAACTCTAGAATTCCTTCTTAAAAATTCTAAAGAACAAAATAAAAAGAAAAATACCTAATCTAAGCAACAAGATGAACTGTCAGTTGTCCAATCTCGAACAATCCCCGGTACCGGCGCCAAAAACTTGGTAACGAAATCGTGATCTCACACACTTTCTTCACAACTCCGCGCAGCTGACCAGCAAGTGCACTGGGTCGTTCAAGTAATAATTTATGTGAGTAAGGGTCGATCCCACGGAGATTGTCGGCTTGAAGCAAGCTATGGTCATCTTATAAATCTCAGTCGGGCAGATTCAAATGGTTATGCGGTTTTGATAATTAAAAGATAAATAAGACATAAAATAAGATAGAAATACTTATGTAAATCATTGGTGGGAATTTCAGATAAGCATATGGAGATGCTTTGTTCCTTCTGAATCTCTGCTTTCCTACTGCCTTCATCCAGTCATGCGTACTCCCTTCCATGGCAAGCTGTATGTTGGGAGATCACTGTTGTCAATGGCTACCGTCCATCCTCTTAGTGAAAATGATCCGGCTACGGGTTACGTAGGGCTAATCATCTGTCGGTTCTCACTTGTGTTGGAATAAGATCCAATTATCCTTTTGCGCACTGTCACTGCGCCCAGCACTTGCAAGTTTGAAGCTCGTCACAGTCATCCCATCCCAGATCCTACTCGGAATACCATAGACAAGGTTTAGACTTTTCGGATCTCAAGAATGCTGCCAATTGATTCTAGCTTATACCATGAATACTCTGATCTCACAGAATGGAATGCTCTGTTGTCAGGAAAGGCAACCATTCATCGTGGACCAGGAGGCCAAGAGATATACACTTAAGCTATTGCAAATAGAACGGAAGTGGTTGTCAGGAACGTGTTCACAAGTGAGAATGATGATGAGTGTCATGGACCATCACATTCATCAGGTTGAAGTACGAGTGAATATCTTAGAATAAGAATAAGCTTGAATTGAATAGAAGAACAATAGTACTTTGTATTAATTCATTAGGAACAGCAGAGCTCCACACCTTAATATATGAGGTGTAGAAATTCCACCGTTAAAAATACATAAGTGATAATGGTGTTCATTGGTTTCGGCCCCAGAGGGGGAACCAGAATAACCAAGACGTCTAATACAATGAGAAAAAGTAATATTTATACTAAAACTAGTAGCTAGGGTTTACAGAAAATGAGTAACTAAGGAAGATAGTGCAAAAATCCACTTTCGGGGCCCACTTGGTGTATGCTTGGGCTGAGCATTGAAGCTTTCACGTGCATAGGCTTTTCTTGGAGTTAAACACCAGCTCTAGTGCCAGTTTGGGCGTTTAACTCCAGCTTTTATGCCAGTTCTGGCGTTTAACGACAGAAAAGGGTCTCTGACAGGCGTTTTGACGCCAATTTAGGCCATCAAATATCGGGCAAAGTATGGACTATTATACATTGTTGAAAAGCCCAAGATGTCTACTTTCCAACGCAATTGAGAGCGCACCAATTGGGCTTTTGTAGATCCAAAAAATCCATTTCGAGTGCAGGGAGGTCAGAATCCAACAAAATCTGCAGTCCTTTTTCAGCCTCTGAATCAAATTTTTGCTCAGGTCTCTCAATTTCAGCCAGAAAATACCTGAAATCATAAAAAAACATTCAAACTCATAGTAAAGTCTAGAAATGTGATTTTTGCAAAAAAACTAATAATTATATACTAAAAACTAACTAAATCATACTAAAAACTACCTAAAAATAATGCCAAAAAGCGTATAAATTATCCGCTCATCGGGGTTGATGTTGCTCCAATTGGTTTCCCTTGCTGTTGAGAGGAGAGGAGTAATTGAATTACAAAGTTCTGGTGTCCAAGTTTGGGTCCACGTTTGAGGATAAACGTTGGGCCAAACATTCTTTGAAAATTGGGTTCTGGTTGCTGTCATTCGCATTTGACTCAACGTTTGAGTGCAAACGTTCTTCTACCCACGCTACGCGTGCCTTGCACGTTTGTGCAGTTGGGTCCAAAATACGCATCCACGTGTGCGCATATGCTGCGCGTGCGCGTGGATGCGAAAAATCTCAAATCCAATTTTTGAAAGATTTTCGAAGACGTTGGCCTCTATGTTGGACTAGCAACGTTCCCTCTAACGTTGGCCTAATCACGTATGCGCATGACCCGCGCATGCGCGTGGATCATCAAAAGTTATGCTTGTGCGTACGCATGGAAGACGCGTACGCGTCGTTGCACTTTTTCAAATACAAAATTTTGGACTCAGATCGTGCGCGTTGGCCACCAACGTTGGAGGAAGCGTTGTTGGTCCAACGTTACTCCATCTACGCGTAGCCGTTTTTAATGCATGCATGTAGATTGTCAGAATTCCCAATCCACGCGTGCGTGTACATTACACGTGCGCGTCGTCACAATATTTTTCCAATTTCCAGAAACCACATTTTAGCACAATGTTGGGGATAATGTTGACTTGCCAACGTTGCCTCCAATGTGGGCATCAGCTAATTATGCAGACGCTCCTCTGTTTCATCCCTTTCAATGTTTGAGGCAACGGTGGTGGTCCAACTTGGCCACCGACGTTGCTTCCTCTTCTTCCTCTCCATGGCCATTCTTCAACCTCTTTCCATGCATTTCTTCACTTATAATCAACCAACACATGCATCAAAGCCTTGCTAAAGTCATGAAAAATCTCATCATTCATAGCACACAAGTAATTATGGCATAATTCTCATGAAATTACATCAAATTAACCATGGTTGAATGAATCTAGGCATGCATGAATTTCTAATCCAATTGCTTACTTATAATGCAAGAAAGTGCATAAAACCTACTAAGAATATAGAAAAAGGCTAGTGAAACTAGCCTAAGATGCCTTGGCATCGTATTTCTGGACACTTAGACTAGTTGACCCTAAGATAAGATTGAATGTTGTTGGCGTATGAATAATTATATGTGAATTGACGTTAATTGTTGGTTGTATTAGATTATTGTGGTTGGTGATGATTGTTGGGAATTATTGGTATTGATGAGTATTTATGGTGATTAGTTATATTGATGAATAATGAGGATTATGAGAATTTAAGGTAATAAGTTAACGTAAAATGTTTGTGGTAGTTTGGAATAAAGGATATTATAATTGATGATGATGATGATGAGAGTTGAATGAGTTGTATGTGGAAAGGTATGATTTTGATGATAATATGATGAATGTTGGTGTAATTATGATTGATAATGATTATGAGTATTGATGATGATGAATTGATGATAATGTGTTTATTTGGAGGGAAGTTTGGAAATATGTAATGTTAATGATTGATGGGAGTGGTGAGTGGTAATTTTGATATTAATGAGATCCATGGAAATTGAGAAATGTGAATTTGGTTGGATTTAGAGTTCTTGAATGGTTTAGAGGGTTTTGTGGTTGAGAAAAGAGTTGAAGAAGTGTTGGTATGAATTTTGGGTTGTCTTGGTTTCATTGAAATGTGATTGAATTGGATTAAATTGGGACTTTTGGTAAAAGTGAGGTTTTGAGACTTTTGGTAAAAGTTGTTTTTGGTGAATATTGTCTGATCATAATTTATGCCTCAGTTTTTAAAATCTGTTGAAATTTGTTTGAAATTGAAGCTTATTTAAAACTCTTCAAATCGATATAAAGTTTGTAAAATTTGGATTTTTGTGGAGGAAGTTATGATCATTCAAAGATTGGTGTCAAAATCTCAAATTCTGCAAAATTGCAGAATTTTGTGATTTCTGGTATGTGCGAACGCACAACCTTGTGCGCACCCACAACCCTGCGAAAATTTAAACCTGTGCGCACGCACAGACTTGTGCGTACGCACTCGCAGGGGAAGGCTTCCTAATTACAGCTCTAGCACAGCTTGTGCACGCACATAACCAATGAGGATTTACAACTTGTGCGTACGCACAGCCCTAAACGCACGCACAAGTTAGGAAGGTCAGTCTGTGGAGAGCGCTAGCACAGCTTGTGCAAGTGAACAGACTTGTGAGATTTTGTACCTATGCATACGCACACCTCTATGCATACACACACTTTTTAAAACTTCTCCTGGGCGTGGGCGCGCACACTGCTGTGCGTACGCACACTGATGACAAGTCATCTTATGCTAGTTTTACAAGCATTTTTCATTAGTTTCATTAGGTTTTATGCACTTTCTTGCACAATAAGTAAGTAATTGGAGTGGATTCTCATGACCATTTTAAATCAATCAAACATCATTTATTTTACACAAAATCATTGGTTTTATGCTAGAATTAATTGATTTTATAAATGATGCAGAGATATAGTGATTTTGGTGAGACTTTGATTGGTTGTTTGGTTGCTTGTAGGTGAAGAAATGATGAAAAAAGGAAAGAACCAGGAAAGCGTTGCATTACAAAGCGTGGCGATCACTAAAGTAACACAAGGGAGCACTCAACCAAGGGAGCGTTGGAAGGGAGCACTCAACCAAGGGAGCGCTCAACCAAGGCGCGCAACATAGGGAGCAACGTTCACTAAAGTGAATGCCACATTCACTTTTGTGAGCATTTTCGTGCTCTTGCCCAAGGAAACCAAGGAAGGGTAGTGCTAAAAAATTATAGCGCAGCGCCCACGCCAAGGTTCGAAGAGGGAGCGCGCATCCAAAGAGCATAGCGCTCAATTAAGGAAGCGCATCGCTCACAAAAGGGAACGCCAAGGCAACCAAAGCGCGCACCAAGACACAAGAACGCTCAAATAATGAACTGGGCGTTCATAAAGTGAACGCTAGAGGAGGCCACTTGCGCACGAAGGCGTGCAACAAGGAATGAGCGTTCAAAGAAGTGAACTTGGCATTCATTCTTGTGAACGTTTTCATGAAAGCGAAGCGCCAAGTGAGGCAAATTGTGGCACGAGGAAGGCACGCCTAGGCAAAGTGAACGCAACGTTCACTAATGAAACGAAGCGCTCCACTGGAGCATGCCTCCAACCCAATTTCAATCAAGTGCCATGTTGGATCCACTTCTTCACAAATTTGAAAAGCCTACTCCAAGTTTTGAAGGCAAAAATAGTAAGTGTATAAATAGAAATTAGTTTGATTTGAGAAGGACCTTTAGCTTATTTTTTAGTTTTCTCTTTGAAATTTTCCTTTTTAAAATTCTAGAATTGAGATCAGATTTGAGCTTGTTTTCTGTTTTCATTTTCTCTCTTCTGCAACTTCTACTTTCTGATTCGGGATTTTTGAACTCTAATTGAAGAATTATTTGAAGTTCTTCATCTTGGAGTTCAATTTCTTTTATGTTTTCTGAATTTAAGAATTCAAGATTGGATCTCGATTGTTTCTCTTTGATTTTACTTCTTCTGCAATTTCCAAATTCTGTTTTAGTTCTATTGCAATTCTCTTCATCTCATAGTTCTTTTATTCACTTCAATTTACATTTTCTAGTTTAATTCTAAATCCCAGTACCCAAACCCCTTTAAATCTTCAAGCAATTTACATTTCCTAGCAATTTAGATTCAGCAATTTAAGTTTCTTGCACTTTAAGTTTCAGTCATTTACTTTTCTTACAATTTAAGTTTCAGTTCATTTACTTTCTTGCACTCAAAGTTTCATGTAATTTACCCTTTCTGCACTTTAATATCCTATCAATTTCCCCTCTCCCTTTCAATTACTTGCAATTTAGCTTCTGTTAATCAAAATTCACTGAAATCATTAAATATTTGCTTAACTAAACTCATCATCTAACTAAAATTGCTCAATCCATCAATCCCTGTGGGATCGACCTCACTCTTGTAAGTAATTACGAATTGATGCGACCCGGTACACTTGCCGGTGAGTTTGTTTGGAATCGTTTTTCCCTCATCGCACACGCTCTGTTTCTCAAATTCAAACTTTGTTTTCAACTATTTCACCTTCCCAATAAGATTGTAAGCTTCTATGACACCATTTTAAAACTCTTGGGCTTTTTTTTCGGGTATCAAAACATGGGAAAGGTCCTAGGAGATTTAATTTGGGTTTATTTTGAAAAGTTAGCGAACGGAGGTTAAGGTTTCTGATGTATTGATAATGAGTTTGGTTGAGGGAGAAGGAAGAGTAGTGAACTTGGTGAGTACTGACAACGAATTGAGAAATTGATGAACTGATGTATTTGGAATGGAGCATTATGAATTTGCGACAGTTGTGTTAAGTTGAGAACTTGGAAAGGAATAATGAGGAAATTATTGGAATATATGAGAGTGTGCGGAACTTAATCTCTGGCGTAGCAGATTTCTCTGCTGCATCACAAGTTGTTAAGAGTGTGCAGAGCCAATATCTCCGGCGTGGTAGATTATTCTGCTGCATGACTAGTTGTTGTTGAGAGTGTGCGGAGCCTATATTCTCGACGTAGCAGATTTTTCTGCTTCATGAGTAGTTATGGTTATTTCCTTCTCTGCAGCATGAAGTTTGCGGGGCCTATATCCCTGGCGTAGTAGACTCCCGACTGGATGAGTGTGCGGGACACTATATCTCTGACGTAGCAGATTCGCTTCTGCATGAGTGTGCAGGGTACTATATCTCTGGCGTTGTAGAAAAGGCTACATTCGGGAGGATGTGTCGTGTTGGCATTTAAGGACCGACAAGTGATATCAAGAGCAAATAGGATAGACATTCATCATATGCATCTCTTATGTGCTTGTTTGCTTTGATTACTTGAGTTTGCCTAGTTGTATAATATGCTTACTTGCTTATATATGATTACTACCTGTGTTATCACTTGCTTGCATCAATTGTAATTGTCTAGTGCTGAGGAGGTTAGGTAGGCAGTGGCGATGGGATCGCATGGAGGTTAGGTTGGCGAAGGCTGTGGGATACAGCGTTGTGATTAGTATTAGTTAGAATCCCCTAAGTTTAGATAACCCTGTTTATAGTTTATGGTTTAAGTTCTTTATTTATTTATTTTATGTTAAGTTGAATATCCTGTATCGATGTAAATTTCTAGGATTGCCTTCGGTGCCCCAGAGCCTTACATCTTGCATATTGGGCACTGTTACCACACTGAGAACCTCTAGTTCTAATACCATATGTTGTTGTTATTTTTCAGACGCAAGTTGCTAATCCACCTCAGTGAGATTGTGGATATGGTGACAAAGCGGAGTATGGTTCCTCCTTGGTTTATTTCTTTTTTACTTTGTTGTAGTTATTCTCACATCTCTTTGTATATTTATCTTTATGGCCTTAGAGGCTTATTTGAGAGAATAGTTATATAAGCTATTTTTAACTCCAAAACTTTGTATGTCTGTATATACTAGTCGGCGTAAACTCCGCAAGCTGCGGCTAGTTTCCTATGATTATTATACTCTTATATCTATATATGTTCCATTCTTTTGCATCTATACCTTGTATCTTGTGCGTTAGCTTCGTGTGAATGTTTCGCACTTTTGTAATTTTGTCTTTGAGCTTAATCCTTCATCGGGCTTCTAGAATATATATTATTTCCTTCTATATAAATATGTATAAGCCTTAGAATTGTCATAACCTTTGATTAACCTTTGCTTTACGGCTAGAGGTAAAGCTTAGGGTAATTAGGGTGTTACATAAGTCGTGTCTGATAGGTTCAGGGTTATGTTTTACATGCGAGGAATAAGGGCACAAGTCTTGGAACTGCACGGAGAAAGGGAGAAGAAGGTAGAACAATCTTAGCGACAAGGTCTTGGAACTCTTGTCCAAGGTAATGGTGAAACCGGTAAACAAACTCTAACCGCCTTGCATACTATTGACATATGACACTCATTCATAGCACCTGATTTAGTAATAAGAATCATGATTTCCAGGTAAATTATTGGTAGATGACTTTGAATTTATTAGACAAAGGAACTTTGATTAGTATAGATGGATAAATAAGTGCTTAATGACGACTGATCATAGTGACGTAGCAGAAGCGGGTTGGTTTGTTTTGAAACGTTCAATTTGGGTTATACTTGAGAGGTCAAAAATTTCGATGGGTGCGTAGAGTGATTAATTGAATTTAGTAATTGTGAACGTAGTGGAGAGGAATGTCTTGAAGTTATTCTTTTGACTGATAGATTGTAAGTACTAAACAAGGCCTGGACCAAATCCTTTATGCGAGAGAAAGATGATGCCAATGAATCTTCGCGAAATAATCTAGCCTTCTTTTGTAAATTGTGTTGAAATTCTATCTCATAATTCTTCTTGACCATCTTCCAAATTATATTTCTTACATGCACGTATCCAGGCATGAATTTCTCCTCTTCAAGATGAGCCTGAACTTATTTTAGTATGAACAATTAATCCTTGAATATTGGAAACTCACTGTGAGTTGAGTTGCCTTCCCTTGAATTCACCTTAATTTTTCTTCTTGTGCATCTCGTCATTTTCCTATAGTTTTTGTCTGATCACCTTTGAGACATCCTTCTATTTCCTTGAGAACACCATTCATGTTCTTCGTACATCCTCTGAACCTAGTATCCTTTCGAAAATCAACTTGAGCTTAGTTGGCATCATCTACAATTCCTCGATGCAATCACCAAGACACTAATTCCTTAGGACAAGATGTCGGGATAAGGTAGATGAAGCGTGTAATTAGGCAACATCAAGAGTGTATTCGGAACTTTAATTCTTAACGGTCGTATTGCCCGTAGTTAGTTAACGCGATAGGATGTACTATTTATTAGGATGCTTGAATGCGAAAAGTTTTTTAATCATGGAGACAAGGGTAACCTCAGTGCCAGAGTTTAAGATACCTGAACCTAATAATATATTTGGAACTTTTGGCGATGCATTATCGAAGGGCTTAGGATGTGATCGAAAGCAACATTGTAATGTGGAAATGGACGCTTCAATAGGAAGACTTTGGCTAATGATAAAAGGATTTACTGTCGTAAGGAAATTGAGGAATTGAATGACAAGTCTACCTACTTTTTGCCTATCAAAGGAGACTAATTTATCGAAAAATTTTGTAAGGTTGCATGGTGCATTGATCACCCTTGTACTATAATAACTCGAGAGTATTTAGTATTATGAGTCCCAAGTTGAGACTATAACTACGCAATGGCCACAAATAAGTTACGCATTCTTAGGAGTTACTTCAATAGACTAGAATCAGTGATCCATTAAAACTACGGAATTAAACCAAGATGTATTAAACTGTTTGAAGTATTAAGACAGATTAGGGACCTGTGAGGTATCTAGTAGCTTTTCTGCTGTATCCTTTGAACCTGCACGAAATACTCACATTCTAACACACTACAGCATGCCTCTGAGATAAACCACATTTTACAGTATGAGTTAATCTAATTGAAAAGGAGATTTGACGTATTGAGTAACTTCGATTGAGGTTGAAAATACCAGTGTAAGCAACTAGGCAAAAGAGTAGTATCGATAATAAAGGTTGCTTGGAATCAGGTTGAGATTGAAGGACACACTTGGAAACTCGAATCGGATATGCGGAAGGACTACCCACACCTTTTTTCAAGTAACTAAATCTGAATTTTGAGGGCAAATTTCTTAATTAGGTGCGTAGGTTGTAAATCCCGTGAAATCAACAAATAATTAATCTATAAATTAACTTTTAATAAAGGAAATTAAAAATGTAAATTTTATAGTAAAATAGGATAGAGCTAATTAAAATAAGAATTTTGACACTAATTTTAAAGAATTTGGCTCAAGATTGGGCCGAACAGGGTGAACCGGTTGAACAGAGCCCTAAATGGGCCCAAGAATGCTGAAGCAATACTCAAGGTAAGGGGGAAGAACACAAAACCCTAGCACTACAATCAAACTATCATAACTTTTTGCTTCGAGCTCCGATTGTCGTACCATTTGCGGCCACACGACCACCACGTCGAGCTCTACGAATCTATTGGAATAATTTAATAGGTAAGCCTCACTCTCAATCCAGTTTCTCTAGCCCCTTTCGGTTAGATCTAGCTTGCGAGAATTATTGGGCTTGGTTCATTTAGTCTGTGGAAGCGGTAAGAATCCTCAACCCCTAGTAAATTTTTGTTTAAGTGTGTGGGTGTTGATTTTTGTTTGTGAATATGTGATAAATGTGAATTAGGTGTATATATATGTAAATTGGAGCTTGGTTATAAACATTGGAGACTTGGTAGAGTTTGGGTGTCATTGCTTTTGAGATATTTGATCCTTGGGGTTGTGTTTGGTACCGTTTGGTGGTGTTTCGTGTTATACGAGGAAATCGGCCAAGGTATGATTTAGGTTTCTCGTATTTAATATATAATGACTTGTGAAAACTTAGGCTAGGTGACCATAGGAAAGATATGAATGCATGAGTATGATAATTGCTTAACACCTTTGATGATGATTGTCGATATAGATTGAGTAATTACTGATAATTATTGTTCACGATGAAAGTTGGGTGATAAATGATGGATTAATGATGCTTGATATGTTGGTAATGATAAATATGATTAGATGATGGATTATTGTTGAGTTGTTGGTAAAATTGTGAAGTCCATGTACGAGAATCATGTAAAATTATGGTATGGTTGATGATGGTAGGGTGTGGAGGTAGTGTGGCTATGATAACGTGTGTTGGTGGGTTGTTTGTAAGCATAAAATGTTGATTGAGTTTGATTTTTTGATGAAAATAAAGGTTTGAGAGTTTTGTGAAAAATATGTTTTTTGGCTAAACTTCAGCGAGCCATAACTCGATTTTTGGACTCCCAAATTATTTCAAATTTGTTTCATATGAAAATTGAGTTAGTAAAGTTTACGCCGTTTTAAAAACGGATAAAAAATGTTTTAAAATGAAAAAGTTATGCGCGTCGGAAGTTTGGAGTGCAAACTTGAAAATTCTGCAGCATTCAGCATTTCTGCTGTTCTGCATAACTTGCGTACGCGACCACTGCACACAACGTGACCAACCTATTCGGGTTGGGTATCTCGCATATGCGAGCAGGGTGCTTGCGTACGGAGCATAGAAAATTGTACCCCAACACGTACGCGTAGGCCACCCGTACGCGTGACCTTTCAGAAAGTCACTCCCATGCATACGTGTGGCCCACGCGTACGCATGGCCATGTTTTCAGCAAAAATTGTATTTTATGATTTTAAATATGATTTTGAACCCGTACATGATTTTGAACCCTTAAACCTCTATTTTTATTTTATAAGACCTTAGAATTTAGTTGTGATGATAGTGAAGGGGTCAAACTAGGAAAGTGAGGTAACTTGGAAGTGAAAAAATGTTGTGAGGTGGTGAGTATGAGCTTGGGTAGTGTTAAAACACTGTATACATGATGAATTGATGAGATATTGAGTAATGGCTTTAGGAATAGATGAGTACTCCCTATGTATGATGAGAATTTTGAGGACAAACAAGTAATCCCTATCTGAGTTATGATTTTGAAGATAGACGAGTAATCCTTATCTGAGTTACGATTTTGTGGATAGATGAGAAATTTCCATTCGATATGAAACTTTGAGGATATGTGAGTAATCCCTATCTGAGATGCGATTTCATGGGTAGACGAGTAATTCCTATCCGACGATAGATGAGTAATTCCTATCCGAGCCATGACCTGTGGATAGACGAGTAATTCCTACACAGATTATGGTTTAAAGCACCTAGCTAAAGTATACGAGTAATACCTATTCTGGGTTGGGTGAAACACCGATATGGAGAGACGAGTAATACATGTTCCATGTTGTAGTGTTCTGTCCAAGGTTAGCTACTAGACATGTCGAGTTGGCTTTATAACCGACAGATGAGACTCATCAACCATAGGACAGGCATACATCATGTGCATATTATTTGCCTTGCTTGTTGTGCCTTAATTGGGAAAACCTAATTTATTATAATATACTAATTGTTATACTTGCTATCTGCATTACTTATACTCTACCTGTGTTTCTCTTTGTCTGCTTGTCTATCTATGCAAACTAACCGGAGATGGATGTATGGAGGAAAGGTAGAAAGTTTTAATGTTTAAGTTAAGTTGAAGTTAGGCTTAGATATCCTCAGAAGACCATCCGTTTATGGTTTCTATTTTTAGTCCTTTAAGCTTTATAATCTGAGTGTCGACGTTCTAGGATTGCCTCTGGCATTCCCAGGACCTCATATCTTATGTGCATGGCACCTTTACCTTGCTGAGAACATCCAGTTCTCATCTCATACTATGTGTTATTTTTCAGATGCAGGTCGAGAGGCACCTCGGTAGGCGTCTAGAGCTTCTACAGCGAAGTGGATTTCATTTCGGGGGTTTTACTTTTGGACTTTTGCTATATGTGTATAGACTCTCCTCATATATATACTTGTGATATTTTGTACCTCATAGGGGTTTATGGAGAACTAGGATTTTATAAATGTATTTTGGACTTTCGGTTATGTATATATATATATGTAAATATTCTCAGGCCAGCCTTAGCTTCGTAGGCTGAGTTAGGGGCTTGTTATTTTGTATTCTTGACCCTCTATTCCTACTTTTTATTTAATTATACTTATGATCTTTAATTTTTTTCGCACGCAAGTAATCTTGTTTCCTGAGTGTTTCCCTTTTTATTTTACGATTTTGCTTTATCCATTTTTCAAGGCTCCTCGTATACTGTATCCTTTTCAATATTACATATATATATATATATATATATATATATATATATTTTAGAGGTCATAATACCACACCATCTCTGTTTTATGGCTTATGCGTAAAGCTCTGTGTGGTAGGGTGTTACAATCAATCCCATAAAGTCTATTTCTATGCTTGAAGTATGTCAAATAGGCTTGATTAACATCAATCCATAAGTCCCAACCTAGCTACTAATTGACTTAGTAGTAAGCTAGTGTTAATGGATACGAAATTGACCAACAAGAGTTTCCAAATCACCAATCCAATTAGACCCAATAATTCAGGGTCACTCAATTCCCTTAGCCTAGGTCAAGAGTATAGAAAACTACTCCATAATTAATGAAAACATTTTGTCAAACACATGGTAGGCAATAGTTAGAAACATAACTAAATTGCAAAATCAAATAGAAATTAAAACTACCCACTAACAATTAACAATGATATCAACTCAACTAAGACTAGAAAACATAAAATCATCCATGCATTAATGAAAATTCAAAATCAACAAGATTCATAAAATAAGAAATGAAACGGAAAATAAAGAGAAGAGCATAATTCTAACACAAGATCTAAGCAAAATTATACTAGAGAAACTAAAATGAAGTAATTAAAACTAGAATCAACAAGATCCAATTCAGAAATTCAAACAACAAAATGGTCAAAAATGCACAAAACCTAGAGGGAAGTAAGAGTTTTTATCTCTAAAAAAACAAAGAACAAAAACTAGCTAAACTTATGTGTAACGTGTGTATGATTGATTGCCCTCTTTCCCCTTTCGATTCTCGGCCTTTTTCCATTTAGAATCAAGTTGGATTTGGGCCTGGAGCCTCTCAAAAATCGCCAGCCACGTTTTCCATAAATGAGTCATGTGCTAAATGTCATGCGTACGCGTGGATCACGCATGCGCGTCGGATGAGCCCTTCGCAAGTAACTCGTACGCGTCAGCTGAATTTCACAATTATCATGCGTCCAGGTCCTCCACACGTGCGCGTGGGAACCAGCTTCTCCAAATCTCTATTCTTCATGTTTCTTCCATTTTTGCATGCTTCCTTTCCATCCTCTAAGCCATTCTTGCCCTATAGATCATGAAATCAATTAACAAGCGCATTACGGCATCGAATGGTAATAGGAGAGGATTAAAATTTAGCATTTTTAATGCCTAAAAAGCATGTTTTGAACTATGAAGCATAATTAGGAAGGAATCATAAAAATATTCAATTTATATGAATAAGTGTGAAAAACATTGATGAAACCCACCAATGTTATCATAGAATATTTCATTAATTCACATTATTTTTGTCATAATAGAGACTAAATTTCAAACTATGATATGGGATAAAGATTCAATGAAAAAGAAACCAAGATGATAAGCATAGGCTAGGAGAGATTTTCGGAGTTGGGTCTGGTCTGGTTGTCTAGGTCCATGTCCCAAGAAGATAGAGTGATAGTTTTATTTCTATACCTAAATTATAGGATAAATATCTTATCCGGTCTCTGACCATTTTCTGAGATATAATACACCTTAATCATCCTTAAACCTCAATCAAGCCCTCACCCATTAAGAAAAGAGTGATGCTACGTGTACAAGTCTTTTTATAACCAAGTCCAATAAAATTGGTGCAATATCCAATGGAGAAAAAAATGCGTGCATATGTCACTACTCTTTCTTTTTTCGCACTTTCTGCAGCACAAAAATTTTTGTTCGAGAGCCCAAAATTTATTGATATAGTACACAAATTTTTGAAGCATAATAGAGAAAATTTTGCACATAACACAAACTGAATGATATAGTACACAAATTTTTATGCATAGCACACATATTTTTGTACATAGGACCCAAATCTTTGCATGTAACAAATTTTTTATGCAAATATATTTGTTAGTTGGGTGAGTCAATGTTCAGGGTATGTAATCCTCCAAAATTTCTATGCTACACATAAAAAATCTATGCTATGCAACAAGATTTTTGTGTTGTACACCAAAATTTATTTGTTGTACATATTTTATTGGTTAGGTGTCAATGTTTTGGGCATGTAGTCCTTTGGTGGACAAAATTGTGATCATGCTTGAATTGTTTGTGATCAATGTTCTAATTATTTTGAGATGAAAGCTTTATTATGGCACTGGTTGAATTCACAACTCCGTTCAACTAACCAGCAAGTGTACTGGGTCGTCCAAGTAATAAACCTTACGTGAGTAAGGGTCGATCCCACAGAGATTGTTGGTATGAAGCAAGCTATGGCCACCTTGTAAATCTCAGTTAGGCGGATTAAACAGTTATGGGGTTCGAAAATTTATAAAAAGAAGAAATAATAAAAGGAATAGAATACTTATGCAGATTCATTGGTGGGAATTTCAGATAAGCGCATGGAGATGCTGTATGGCTCAAGAACGCCTACTTTCCTATTGCTTCAACTCAATTCTTCTTACTCCTTTCCATGGCAAGCTGTGTATAGGGGTTCACCATCAGCGGTGGCTACTTTCAATCCTCTCGGGAAAATGGTCCTCTGCGGCTGTCACTCGCATGGCTAATCGTCTGGAGGCATCACCCATGGTTGATGGCTACATCCCATCCTCGCAGTGAAAACTACGCTCACGCACTCTGTCACAGCACGGCTAATCACTGGTTGGTTCTTGCTCCTACTGGAATAGAATCCCTTGATTCTTTTGCGTTTGTCACTAACGCCCAGCACTTGCAAGTCTGAAGCACGTCACAGTCATTCATTACCGGAATCCTACTCGGAATACCACAGACAAGGTTAGACTTTCCGGATCCTCATAAATGCCGCCATCTATCTAGCTTATACCACGAAGATTCCGTTGGGGAATCTAAGAGATACACATTCAAGCTCTGTTGCATGTAGAACGGAAGTGGTTGTCAATCACGTGCGTTCATAATTGAGAATGATAATGAGGGTTATCTAATCATCACATTCATCATGTTCTTGGGTGCGAATGAATATCTTGGAATAAGAATAAGAGAGAATTGAATAAAAGAAAATAGAACTGCATTAATACTTGAGGTACAGCAGAGCTCCACACCCTTAATCTATGGTGTGCAGAAACTCCACCGTTGAAAATACATAAGTAAGAGGTTCAGGCATGGCCGAATGGCCAGCCCCCTAAAATGTGATCACAGGATTCAAAATACAATCCAGGATGATAATATGATAGTAAAAAGTTCTATTTATAATAAACTAGCTCCTAGGGTTTACATGAGTAAGTAATTGATGCATAAATCCACTTCCGGGGCCCACTTGGTGTATGTTTGGGTTGAGCTTGATCAATCCACGAGCTGAGGCTTCTCTTGGAGTTGAACTCCGAGTTATGACGTGTTTTGGGCGTTCAACTCCGGATCATGACGTTTTTCTGGCGTTTAACTCCAGACAGCAGCATGAACTTGGCGTTCAACGCCAAGTTACGTCGTCAATTTCCGAATAAAGTATGGACTATTATATATTGCTGGAAAGCCCTGGATGTCTACTTTCCAACGCCGTTGAGAGCGCGCCATTTGGAGTTCTGTAGCTCCAGAAAATCCATTTCGAGTGCAGGGAGGTCAGATTCCAACAGCATCAGCAGTCCTTTTGTCAGCCTTTTTCAGAGTTTTGCTCAAATCCCTCAATTTCAGTCAGAATTTACCTGAAATCACAGAAAAACACACAAACTCATAGTAAAGTCCAGAAATGTGAAATTAACATAAAAACTAAAGAAAACATCCCTAAAAGTAGCTTGAACTTACTAAAAACTACCTAAAAACAATGCCAAAAAGCGTATAAATTATCCGCTCATCACAACACCAAACTTAAATTGTTGCTTGTCCCCAAGCAACTGAAAATCAAATAGGATAAAAAGAAGAGAATATACTATAAATTCCAAAATATCAATGAATATTAATTATAATTAAATGAGCGGGACTTGTAGCTTTTTGCTTCTGAACAGTTTTGGCATCTCACTTTTTCCTTTGTAGTTTAGAGTGATTGGCGTCTCTGGGGAACTTAGAATTTGGGATAGTGTTATTGACTTTCTTAGTTAAGCATGTTGATTCTTGAACACAGCTACTTATGAGTCTTGGCCGTGGCCCTAAGCACTTTGTTTTCCAGTATTACCACCGGATACATAAATGCCACAGAGACATAACTGGGTGAACCTTTTCAGATTGTGACTTAGCTTTGCTAAAGTCCCCAGTTAGTGGTGTCCAGAGCTCTTAAGCACACTCTTTTGCCTTGGATCACGACTTTAACCACTTAGTCTCAAGCTTTTTGCTTGGACCTTCATGACACAAGCACATGGTTAGGGACAGCTTGGTTTAGCCGCTTAGGCCTGGATTTTATTTCCTTGGGCCCTCCTATCCATTGATGCTCAAAGCCTTGGATCCTTTTTACCCTTGCCTTTTGGTTTTAAGGGCTATTGGCTTTTTCTACTGCTCCTTCTTTTTCTATATACTCTTTTTAGCCTTTTTTTTTCACTGCTTTTTCTTGCTTCAAGAATCAATTTCATGAATTTTTCAGATTATCAATAACATTTCTCTTGGTTCATCATTCTTTCAAGAGCCAACAATTTTAACACTTATAAACAACAAGATCAAAAGACATATGCACTGTTCAAGCATTCATTCAGAAAACAAAAAGTATTGTCACCACATCAATATAATTAATCTAAATTCAAGAGCTATTTTCGAAATTTATGTACTTCTTGTTCTTTTGAATTAAAACATTTTTCATTTAAGAGAAGTGAAGGATTAATGTATTTTATTCATAGCTTTAAGGCATGGTTACACACTAATGATCATAAAGTAGAGACACAAAAACATAGGTAAACACAATACTAAAAACCGAAAACAGAAAGAAATAAAGAACAAGGAATGAATCCACCTCTAGTGGCGTCTTCTTCTTGAAGGACCAATGATGTTCTTCAACTCTTCTATGTCCCTTCCTTGCCTTTGTTGCTCCTCCTTCATTACTCTTTGATCTTCTCTTATTTCTTAGAGAATGATGGAGTGCTCATGATGTTCCACCCTTAATTGTTCCACATTATGGCTCAGATCTTCTAAGGAGGTGTTGAGTTGCTCCCAATAGTTGTTGGGAGGAAAGTGCATTCCTTGAGGCATCTCAGGGAATTGTTGATGATGAGCTCCCTCATGCATCTCTTGAGGGCCGTGAGGAGCTTCTCTTGCTTGCTCCATCCTCTTCTTGGTGATGGGCTTGTCTTCTTCAATGGAGACATCTCCCTCTATGATAACTCCAGCTGAGTAACATAGATGGCAAATAAGGTGAGGGAAGGCTAGCCGTGCCATGGGTGAGGACTTGTCGGCTATTTTGTAGAGTTCATTGGAGATGACCTCATGAACTTCTACTTCCTCTCCAATCATGATGCTATGGATCATGATGGCCCGATCCACAGTAACTTCAGATCGGTTGCTTGTAGGGATGATGGATCTTTGGATGAACTCCAACCATCCTCTAGCTACAGGCTTGAGGTCCAGTCTTCTTAGTTGGACCGGTTTGCCTTTGGAGTCTATTCTCCATTGGGCGCCTTCCACACATATGTCCATTAGGACTTGGTCCAACCTTTGATTAAAGTTGACCCTTCTTGTATAGGGGCGTTCATCACCTTGCATCATGGGTAAGTGAAACGCCAATCTCACATTTTCCGCACTAAAATCTAAGTATTTCCCCCGAACCATTGTGAGATAGTTCTTTGGATTCGGGTTCATACTTTGATCATGGTTCCTAGTGATCCATGCATTGGCATAGAATTCTTGAACCATCAATATTCCGACTTGTTGCATGGGGTTGGTTATGACTTCCCACCCTCTTCTTTGGATCTCATGTCGGATCTCCGGATACTCATTTTTCTTGAGCTTGAAAGGGACCTCAGGGATCACCTTCTTCTTTGCCACAACATCATAGAAGTGGTCTTGATGGCTTTTGGAGATGAATCTTTCCATCTCCCATGACTCGGAGGTGGAAGCTTTTGCCTTCCCTTTCCCTTTTCTAGAGGATACTCCGGCCTTAGGTGCCATTGATGGTAATGGAAAAACAAAAAGCTTATGCTTTTACCACACCAAACTTAAAATTTGCTCGTCCTCGAATAAGAAAGAAAAGAAAAGTAGAAGAAAAAGAAGAAAATATGGTAGAGAGAGAGAGAGGTAGGTTCGGCTATGTGGGAGAAGAAGGGGTTGTGTTGTGTGAAAATGAAGTAGAAGGGAAGGGTATTTATAGGGAGAGGGGAGGGTGGGTGTTCGGCCATTTTGGGAGGGAATGGGTGGGAAATTGAATTTGAATTTTATGAAGGTAGGTGGGGTTTATGGGGAAGAGTGGATTGATGTGAATGGTAAATAGGGTAATTGGGAAGAGGAATTGAGGTGATTGGTGAAAGGTGTTGGGAAGTGTGACATGGGGAAGAATGAGATTTGGATTAGGAGAGTGTGATTAGGATTAAAAGGTAGGGTGAGAATATGTTAGGTGGGGATCCTGTGGGGTCCACAGATCCTGAGGTGATAAGAAATACCATTCCTTCACCCTATAGGCATGTAAAATGCCTACATGCATCATTCTGGCGTTCAAACGCCCATTGGTGCATGTTCTGGGCGTTCAACGCCCATGTAATGCATGTTTCTGGCGTTGAACACCAGTTTCATGCTTGTTTCTGGCGTTCAGCGCCAGTTTGTCCTCTCTATGCACGTTCCTGGCGTTTAACGCCAGGTTGTTGCTTGTTTCTGGCGTTCAGCGCCAGAATGGTGCTCTGTTCTGGCGTTGAACGCCGGCCAGATGCACCTTATTGGCGTTGAACGCCAGTCTGCGCTAACTCCAGGGTGAAAAATTTTTTTCTTCTGTTTTTGACTCTGTTTTTAATTTTTTTGATTTTTTTTCGTGACTCCTCATGATTATGTACCTAATTAAACACAAAAATAACAAAGAAACAAAATAAAATGAAATTAGATAAATAAAATTGGGTTGCCTCCCAACAAGCGCTTCTTTAATGTCAATAGCTTGACAGTGGCTCTCATGGAGCCACAAGGTGATCAGGTCAATTTAAGTGTAGTCCCAACACCAAACTTAGAGTTTGGATATGGAGTTTGAACACCAAACTTAGAGTTTGGTTGTGGCCTCACAACACCAAACTTAGAGTTTGACTGTGTGGGCTCTTCTTGACTCTGAACTGAGAGAAGCTCTTCATGCTTACTCTCTTTTGTCACAGAGGGATGGCCATGTGCCTTAAACACAAGGTAGTCCCCGTTCAATTGAAGGACTAACTCACCTCTGTTGACATCTATCACAGCTCCTGCTGTGGCTAGGAAAGGTCTTCCTAGGACGATGCATTCATCATCTTCCTTCCTAGTGTCTAGGATTATGAAATCAGCAGGGATGTAAAGGCCTTCAACCTTTACTAGCACGTCCTCTACTATTCCATAAGCTTGTCTCATTGACTTGTCTGCCAATTGTAATGAGAACAAGGCAGGTTGTACCTTAATGATCCCCAGCTTCTCCATTACAGAGAGTGGCATAAGGTTTATCCCTGACCCCAGATCATATAGAGCTTTTTCAAAGCTCATGGTGCCTATGGTACAAGGTATTAGAAACTTGCCAGGATCTTGTCTCTTTTGAGGTAGAGTTTTCTGAATCCAAGTATCTAGTTCACTAATGAGCAAGGGAGGTTCACTTTCCCAAGTCTCATTACCAAACAGCTTGGCATTCAGCTTCATGATAGCTCCTAAATATTGAACAACTTGCTCTCCAGTCACATCTTCATCCTCTTCAGAGGAAGAATAGTCCTCAGAGCTCATGAATGGCAGAAGGAGGTTTAATGGAATCTCTATGGTCTCTAGATGAGCCTCAGATTCCTCTGGATCCTTAATAGGAAACTCCTTCTTGCTTGAGGGACGTCCCAAGAGGTCTTCCTCACTAGGATTTTCGTCCCCCTCCTCCCTTGTGTATTCGGCCTCTTTGATCACATCAATGGCCTTGCACTCTCCTTTTGGATTCTCTTCTGTATTGCTTGGGAGAATACTGGGAGGAGTTTCAATAACTTTCTTACTCAGCTGGCCCACTTGTGCCTCCAGATTTCTAATAGAGGATCTTGTTTCATTCATGAAACTAAAAGTGGCCTTTGACAGATCAGAGACTATATTGGCTAAATTAGAATTGTTTTGTTCAGAATTTTCTGTCTGTTGCTGAGAAGATGATGGATATGGCTTGCTATTGCCTAGCCTATTACGTCCACCATTGTTAAAGCCTTGTTGAGGCTTTTGTTGATCCTTCCATGAGAAATTTGGATGATTTCTCCATGATGAGTTCTAGGTGTTTCCATAAGGTTCACCCATGTAATTAACCTCTGCCATGGCAGGGTTCTCAGGATCATAAGCTTCTTCAGAAGCTGCCTCTCTAGTACTGTTGGATGCATGTTGCAATCCATTCAGATTTTGAGAGATCATGTTGACCTGTTGAGTCAACACTTTGTTCTGAGCCAATATGGCATTCAGAGTATCAATTTCAAGAACTCCTTTCTTTTGAGGTATCCCATTATTCACGGAATTCCTCTCAGAAGTGTACATGAATTGGTTATTTGCAACCATGTCAATGAGTTCTTGAGCCTCTTCAGGCGTTTTCTTCAGGTGAATAGATCCACCTGCAGAGTGGTCCAATGACATTTTCGAAAATTCAGAGAGACCATAATAGAATATATCTAATATGGTCCATTCTGAAAACATGTCAGATGGACATCTCTTGGTCAGCTGCTTGTATCTTTCCCAAGCTTCATAGAGGGATTCACCATCTTTTTGTTTGAAGGTTTGAACATCCACTCTCAGCTTGCTCAGCTTTTGAGGAGGAAAGAATTTATCCAAGAAGGCAGTGACCAGCTTATCCCATGAGTCCAAGCTATCCTTGGGTTGTGAATCCAACCATACTCTAGCTCTGTCTCTTACAGCAAAAGGGAAAAGCATGAGTCTGTAGACTTCAGGATCAACTCCATTCGTCTTTACAGTCTCACAGATCTGCAAGAACTCAGTTAAAAACTGATAAGGATCTTCAGATGGAAGTCCATAAAACTTGCAGTTTTGTTGCATTAAGGCAACTAGCTGAGGTTTCAGCTCAAAGTTATTGGCTCCAATGGCAGGAATGGAGATGCTTCTTCCATCAAACTTGGACATTAGCTTTGTGAAGTCAACAAGCATTCTCCTTGCATTATTATTTTCGGCTGCCATTTCCTTCTCTTGTTCTAATGTTTCTGAAAAGTTACCTTTTGAATAATTTAATTTAGCTTCTCTTAATTTTCTCTTCAGAGTCCTTTCAGGTTCTGGATCAATTTCAACAAGAGTGACTTTATCCTTGTTCCTGCTCATATGAAAGAGAAGAAAACAAGAAAAAAAGAGGAATCCTCTATGTCACAGTATAGAGATTCCTTTATGTTAGTAGAAAAAGAATGGAGTAGAAGGATGAAGAAGAATTCGGATTTTTTTTTTTAGATGAAAAGAGGTGGAGAGAAGTGTTAGTAATTAAATAATTAAATAGAAGAAGAAAAGAGAAGGGAATTTTCGAAATTAATTTTGAAAAAGAGATTAGTAGTTTTCGAAAATTAGAGATAAAAGGTAATTAAAAGTTAAAACATGAAACAATTAATTAATTAAAAAGAACTTTTGAAAAAGGGGTGAGATATTTTCGAAAATTAGAGAGGGAAAAGTAGTTAGGTGGTTTTGAAAAAGATAAGAAACAAACAAAAAGTTAGTTAGTTGATTGAAGAAGATTTGAAATCAAAATTGAAAAAGATAAGAAGATAGTAAGTTAGATAAGATATTTTGAAATCAAATTTTGAAAAAGATAAAATTTTTGAAAAAGATAAAAAAGATTTAATTCAAAAATTTTAAAATTATTTACTTCACTAACAAGAAACTACAAGATAAGATTCTAGAACTTAAAGATTGAACCTTTCTTAACAAGAAAGTAACAAACTTCAAATTTTTGAATCAAGCACATTAATTATTAGTGCATTTTCGAAAATATGATATAAAGATAAGAAAAAGATTTTGAAAATATTTTGAAAAAGATTTTTGAAATTTTCGAAAAATTATAAAAAAAATGAAAAAGATATGATTTTTGAAAAAGATTTTAAAAAGATAAGATTTTTAAAATTGAAATTTTGACTTGACTTGTAAGAAACAACTAATTTTGAAAATTTTTTGACCAAGTCAATCCCAAAATTTCGAAATTTTGGAGGGAAATAAGGAAAAGATATTTTTTTTTATTTTGAATTTTTAATTATGAGAGAGAAAAACAACAAAAATGCTCAATGCATGAAATTTTTAGATCAAAATAATGAATGCATGCAAGAATGATATGAATGTCAAGATGAACACTAAGAACACTTTGAAGATCATGATGAACATCAAGAACATAATTTTGAAAAATTTTTGATGCAAAGAAAACATGCAAGATACCAAACTTAGAAATCTTTAATGCATGGACTCTAACAAACAAAAAATGCATATGAAGAACAACAAACAACACACATCAAGAAAACATCAAGATCAAACAAGAGGACTTATCAAGAACAACTTGAAGATCATGAAGAACACTATGAATGCATGGAATTTTCGAAAAAATGCAAGAAAAATTTTTTAAAGCATGCAATTGACACCAAACTTAAGAATTGACTCAATACTCAAACAAGAAACACAAAATATTTTTTATTTTTATGATTTTCTAATTTTTTTGGATTTTTATGACTTTTTTCGAAAATATAGTTTGGAAAAACGAAAAATAAAAAGAAAAATTTTTGAAAAAGATTTTTGAAAAGAAAATTACCTAATCTGAGCAACAAGATGAACCGTCAGTTGTCCATACTCAAACAATCCCCGGCAACGGCGCCAAAAACTTGGTGGACGAAATTGTGATCATGCTTGAATTGTTTGTGATCAATGTTCTAATTATTTTGAGATGAAAGCTTTATTATGGCACTGGTTGAATTCACAACTCCGTTCAACTAACCAGCAAGTGTACTGGGTCGTCCAAGTAATAAACCTTACGTGAGTAAGGGTCGATCCCACAGAGATTGTTGGTATGAAGCAAGCTATGGCCACCTTGTAAATCTCAGTTAGGCGGATTAAACAGTTATGGGGTTCGAAAATTTATAAAAAGAAGAAATAATAAAAGGAATAGAATACTTATGCAGATTCATTGGTGGGAATTTCAGATAAGCGCATGGAGATGCTGTATGGCTCAAGAACGCCTACTTTCCTATTGCTTCAACTCAATTCTTCTTACTCCTTTCCATGGCAAGCTGTGTATAGGGGTTCACCATCAGCGGTGGCTACTTTCAATCCTCTCGGGAAAATGGTCCTCTGCGGCTATCACTCGCATGGCTAATCGTCTGGAGGCATCACCCATGGTTGATGGCTACATCCCATCCTCGCAGTGAAAACTACGCTCACGCACTCTGTCACAGCACGGCTAATCACTGGTTGGTTCTTGCTCCTACTGGAATAGAATCCCTTGATTCTTTTGCGTTTGTCACTAACGCCCAGCACTTGCAAGTCTGAAGCACGTCACAGTCATTCATTACCGGAATCCTACTCGGAATACCACAGACAAGGTTAGACTTTCCGGATTCCCAGGATCCTACTCGGAATACCACAGACAAGGTTAGACTTTCCGGATCCTCATAAATGCCGCCATCTATCTAGCTTATACCACGAAGATTCTGTTGGGGAATCTAAGAGATACACATTCAAGCTCTGTTGCATGTAGAACGGAAGTGGTTGTCAATCACGTGCGTTCATAATTGAGAATGATAATGAGGGTTATCTAATCATCACATTCATCATGTTCTTGGGTGCGAATGAATATCTTGGAATAAGAATAAGAGAGAATTGAATAAAAGAAAATAGAACTGCATTAATACTTGAGGTACAGTAGAGCTCCACACCCTGAATCTATGGTGTGCAGAAACTCCACCGTTGAAAATACATAAGTAAGAGGTTCAGGCATGGCCGAATGGCCAGCCCCCTAAAATGTGATCACAGGATTCAAAATACAATCCAGGATGATAATATGATAGTAAAAAGTTCTATTTATAATAAACTAGCTCCTAGGGTTTACATGAGTAAGTAATTGATGCATAAATCCACTTCCGGGGCCCACTTGGTGTATGTTTGGGTTGAGCTTGATCAGTCCACGAGCTGAGGCTTCTCTTGGAGTTGAACTCCGAGTTATGACGTGTTTTGGGCGTTCAACTCCGGATCATGACGTTTTTCTGGCGTTTAACTCCAGACAGCAGCATGAACTTGGCGTTCAACGCCAAGTTACGTCGTCAATTTCCGAATAAAGTATGGACTATTATATATTGCTGGAAAGCCCTGGATGTCTACTTTCCAACGCCGTTGAGAGCGCGCCATTTGGAGTTCTGTAGCTCCAGAAAATCCATTTCGAGTGCAGGGAGGTCAGATTCCAACAGCATCAGCAGTCCTTTTGTCAGCCTTTTTCAAAGTTTTGCTCAAATCCCTCAATTTCAGTCAGAATTTACCTGAAATCACAGAAAAACACACAAACTCATAGTAAAGTCCAGAAATGTGAATTTAACATAAAAACTAAAGAAAACATCCCTAAAAGTAGCTTGAACTTACTAAAAACTACCTAAAAACAATGCCAAAAAGCGTATAAATTATCCGCTCATCATCCTTATAAACTTTTTATACTATATACTAAAATTTGTGTGTTGTGCACCAAAATTTATGTTGTGCATCAAAATTTCTGTGTCCTAGTTTTTTGAACATTTATAAAGAGAAGAAGAAGATGAAGACGATCAGGACGATGATAACGATAATAAAAGAGGATGAGGAGGGAACAAAGTTAAGAAGAAATTAAACAACAAAACGACAACATCAATAATAACAACAAGAAGAAGAATTAAACAACAACAATAATAACAACAACAATAACGACAACATCAACAAGAAGACAACGGTGGTGATAGGGACGATGACGACGATGGTTGCAGCTGTGGCGATGACAATGAAATTTTGACAATAACGATAATAACAAAAGAGGAGAAGGAGGAGGAGGAAAAGAGGTGCGACCATTAAAGGAGAAAGTGGCGCATGAATGGTTTGGATACCTAGTATCTCTGTTAAGAAAAATGGACTGATGAACTCTTGTTACTGGATGGAAAACGGTTGCCCACTAACGTGTTAGGTAACAATATCAAGTGTCAAATCCAAATGGTTACAGGGACTATAAACCCGCTCGCCACCTCTTCTTATTCTTCCTTCTCCTCTACCTCTCCCTCCTTTTGTTTCCTCTTCTTTAGACCCATGATCAATGGCTGCACT
The DNA here is from genome assembly GCF_014773155.1 of Arachis stenosperma. NCBI lineage: Eukaryota > Viridiplantae > Streptophyta > Magnoliopsida > Fabales > Fabaceae > Arachis > Arachis stenosperma. The sequence goes on from NC_080382.1 coordinate 34,767,409, forward strand.
GACAAAACGAGACGAACAAGAAACTCTGCGCCTCAAGTTCCTAGCAGTGTCCAACTTCACTTCCTCTAAAGACCTCAACGCTGCCTTCAACTACGCCAAGCACGTCTACTGCCTTAATAAACCCCAATTTTGTGGTTTATCTTGTGCTTAATTTGGGAGATTTTATCAACTTTTCTCACATTTATTCAATTAAATAGCATGGTTTTGTGAATTGCTACTAATTTATGCTTAAGAGTAAAAACATGCTTTTTAGGCCCTAAAATTGCTAATTTTAATTCACTTTAATTCTATTTGATGCCTTGATATGTTTGTTAAGTTGTTTCAGGATTAGAAAGCAACGATTGGGATTAAGGAATAAAGAAAAAGCATGCAAAAAGGGAGAATTCATGAAGAAATGTGGATTTGCTGAACTGAAGGCCACGCGCACGCGTCACCTCACGCGTTTGTGTGAGATGCAGATTCACCAGCGACGCGTACGCGTCACCCCATGCATATGCGTGACCAGCTACACGTGACCAACTTAAGGGCAATACACTGGGGGCGATTTCTGAGCTCAAGAAGGCCCAAATCCAACTCATTTCTGATGCTTTTGAACCCAAGGATGGCAAGGGATTGAGGGGGGAGAAGTCATAGAGTAGTTTTCATCATGTTTTATGTTAGAATTCTAGAGAGAGAGAAGCTCTCCCTTCTCTCTAGAATTTAGGGTAGTTTAGGTTAAAATTCTCTTGGATCCACTTTCAATTCTTGTTCTTATTTCAATTCTCTTTACATATTATCAAGGTTATGAAAACCGGACCGGTCATCGAATCGGTCAAGCAACTGGTTCAATGGTTCAATGGTCCAACCGGGGTCGAATCGGTTTAATTAAATATACACTAAAATTATATAAAAATTCAATATATAATTTTAAACATACCAAATTAGTCTCAAACAATAGTATTATACTAACTCAAACAATAGTATTATACTAAAAAATGTTTGGCTAAGCTATAATATCAATTAGTCTCAAACAATAGAATTACACTAACTCAAACAAAATTAACTCAAACAAAAAGTAGCAATTCAGAAACTAACCATCAACAAATAATTGCAATATTTCTTGCTCCACCTAGCCCTGTTCCTCCAAAGGCTTCCTTTTTTCTAAATTAGTTGGCTAAGCTACATGCAAAACTAAAGTTTCCTGTTTTATTTTGATTAAAGTTTCAAAACCAAATCTGGCAAATCAATAGATACTATGGGAAAAATAAAACTGCATATCTAATTGAAACAAAGTTCTCACGTTTCTACAGCCTTTTCAATATTCTAGATCATGACACCCTTAACTTCAGAGACCTTTTTCTGAACCTTGGCAAGCTTGCTTATCTACTCCAGTACTGCATATGCTCCTTGAATTTCAGCCTGCACCATCCAAACAAAACAAAACAAAACAACACAATTTACACAAATTCAACCAAATCAACCTCCATAATCAATTAGTCTCAAACAATAGTATTATACTAACTTAAACAAAATTAACTCAAACAAAAAGCAGCAATTCAGAAACTAACCATCAACAAAATTAACTCAAACAAGCAGCAGCAATTCAGAATATTAATCCCACGCACCCAGAATCACAAAATCACAAAATCAGTATTATACTAACTCAGTAACTCAAAATAGTAAACCCAACAACTCAGAATCACAGAATCAATATTATTAAAATAATTGAAAACAAGCAAAAACTCACAGCGAAGATTGAAGAACTCACGGCGACGGCAAAGAGTCCACAGCGGCAAGGGTACGTTCGCACTACGCACTGAGAGTGGTGCTCAACACACACACACACACACACAGATGGCTCGGAGACAGAGGCGTTTCGATGACGAGAAAGTGGCGGCGATGACGACAGAGCAGTCCTTCGCGGCGGCGATGCCAACAGTTCAGACTCGACGTCGAGGGGAGGTGACGATAATAGGTGTTGTTGACCTTGAAGAGAGCGATAGAGAAAGATCGCCGAAAAGACGACGACCGGCCGAAGACAACAAGATAAGTAACGATCCGAAGAGACGACGACCAACTGACGCGACGAGGAGAAGAACAATGAGAAGAGCGCGACGGTAGGATAGTGATGGTGGCTTGGTTTAGGGTTTCTCAGAGACGGAGAGAAAGGGGAGGGGAGGGGTGGGGTGGGGTGGGGTGGGGTGAGAAGAGTGCGACGGTGGAAGAGTGATGGCGGCTAGGTTTAAGGTTTCTCAGAGACAGATAGGGAGAGAAGGGGGAAGGGTGGGGGTGGGGGTGGGGTAGGGGTGGGTGGGCTGGGTATCTGTTGGGTTGGTTTTTTATATATATATATATTATAAAAAACCGGTAACCCTGAAAAAACCTGGCCGATTCCGATGGTTCACCGGTTAACCGCCGGTTCGGCCGGTTCTCAGCCCGGTTTTTTGCAGAACGGTTTCACCGTGGAACCGAACCTACCAGATGACCGGTTCCCGATTAATCCGGTTGAACCGGTCGGTCCGGTTCGGTTTTCAGAACAATGCATATTATTGTTCTATTGTCTCAATCTTCTTAGTTTTCTTTGTTAATTTTCTTATTTTGCCATTTTTACTTTCATGAACTCTTGTTGGATTTAATTTTCCTTTAATGCAATTTCACGTTTCCATGTCCTTTTATGTTTATCTTCATTGCTATTGTTGATTTCTTACTTATGCTAGTTGTGGGTTTCTTTAATTCTTGCATTTTGTGATGTTTGCTTTTATTGCACTCTAGGTGTTTGATAAAATGTTTACTCTAGTTTTTGAGTAGTTTTCTTTACTCTTGGCCTAGGCTAAGGGAATTGAGTGACCTTGAGTCATTGGGTCTCATTGAATTGGTAATTTGAGAACCTTATGTGGTCAATTTGATAACCATTGACACTAGCCTACTACTAAGTCAAATAGTAGCTAGGTTAGGACTTATGGATTGATGTTGATCAAGCCATTTGACATACTTCAAATATAGAAGCAGACTTAATGAGCTCAGTTCCCCATAATTATCAATACATGGTTTGTAGAAAAGGATGGTAATCTCAATTACCTATGTCTAGCCAAGAGTTCTCCCCTTTCTTTTATTAGTTCTTATTATTTACTTCTTGTTACTTATTTTTCTTGCCAATTATAAATCAAACCCCCTTATTCCTTCATAACTAATAATTCATCACTTCATTGCAATTTCTTGTGAGAAGACTCGAGATTTGAATACTTCGGTTAATTTTCATTGGGGTTTGTACTTGTGACAACCAAACAATTTAAATTTGATGTGAGAGTTATTTGTTGGTTTGGAGCTATACTCACAACGAAGTAATTTTTTTCGAAATTCTAGACCGAGAATAATTCACTCATCATTCCTTGCCCCAAATCTTGCAGCGTCACTAAGATCCTTGCCACTCTCACCATTCTCCGTGTCGCCATTGCGAATAAATCCCGCTTTTTCGACTGGTTTTGTGTGGGAGTGGGTTGGGTGGTTCATCTTCTTCATCAAGCGTGTCAATGGCGGAGGAGGAGGAACTTGCATTGAGTTGGGTGAGTATGGTTTGGAGCATGAGATAGAAAAGCTGAGAATGGACAGTCGACGGTTTAGAATTTCTTCTCGGTAAAAGAAAAATAACCTCGTTGCAAGTATAGTTCCAAATCAATAAGTAACACTCAATCAAAGTTTAATTTATTTATCACGAGTGCAAACTGATGGAGGATTTTATGTCGGTAAAGAATTTCACAGAAAATAGTTGCGTTGCAAGTATAGTTCTATACCAACAATGAATTCTCACATCAAAATTTAATATGGTTGTCACTAGTTCAACCCCAATAAAATAACTGAGAGTATTAATCCCGGGTCATTCTCCCTAGGAATTACAATGAAGTGCTTTATTATTGGCTATGAAGGAATGCTTTGGGGTTTTTGTAATAAGAAACAAGAAATGTCAATAGCAAAAGAAATAAGCTAATAAATAAGAAAGTTCCTGGCAAGGAATGAGAACTAGAAATTCTATCCTCATTATCATCATCAATTGTGACAGGAATTATCCATTGCTCCCACTTAGTTAACCTTTAACTATGAAGGAAAGTCAAGTGGATACAATCAACTTGAGTCCACAAGTCCTAGTCAAATCATAGTGAAAGACTAGCTTTAGTGGCATTCAAGTCAACTAGCAACTTCCAATTATCAATCAACAAAAGAGTTTGATAACTCAAGATTCTCTAATTACTCAACCCAAGCAAAGAGGAGAAAAATCTACTCTAAAATCCAACCAAGCAATTTATCAAACACTTAGAAGGCAGAAAAGGAAAGCAAGATAAAATTGCAAGAAATGTAAATCTACAACTACTCAAGCAAGGAAATAACAACAAATCAATTAAACAAGAGGAAACATAAAACACAAATTGCATTAAATGGAAATTAAAGGAAACAAAAGTGCATGAACATAAAAAATGACTAGAATAAGAAATTAACAAAAGGAACTAAAAGAGTAAAAATGTAGCAACAAGAAATTGAAAGGAAAAGTAGATGAAAACAACAATTAAAACCTAGATCTAAGAAGAGATTTGAATCTAATCTAACCTAATTCTAGAGAGAAGAAAGAGCTTCTCTCTCTAGAATTATAACCTAAAACATGGTAAAAACTAAACTATGACTACTTTCCCTCCATTCCCTTGCAATCCTTGGGTTCAAAAGCATCAGAAATGAGTTGGATTTGGACCTTCTTGAGCTCAAAAATCGCCCCCAGCGTATTGCCTTTAGTGAGGTCACGTGCTGCTTGTCACATGTACGTGTGGGTCACGCGTACGCATCGCTGGCAACTTTCCTGGTCACGCGTGTGCATGGGGTGACGCGTGCGTGTGGCCTTTAGTTCATCAAATCCTCATTTCTTCATGAATTCTGCATTTTTGCATGCTTTTTCTGCATTCCTTCAACCCAATCTTTGCCTTCTAATACAAAGTGACTTAAAATTATCCATTTTAGGGCCTAAAAAGTATTTTTTTTACTCTTAAGCACAAATTAGGAGAAATTCACAAAACCATGCTATTTTATTGAATAAATGTGAGAAAAGCTGATAAAATCCCCCAAATTAAGCACAAGATAAACCACAAAATTGGGGTTTATCAAACCTCCCCACACTTAAACTAAGCATGTCCTCATGCTAAACTAAGAAAGACCAGAAAAGGGGTATGAACATTTATTCATTGCAAATAAACTATATGCACCTATCTATATGAATGCAACTAAATGCAAAATGATTCTACCTACTTGGTTAAAAGTAAATCAATCTCCAAGACATATATGAATAAGTAGGGCTAAGGTCATATGACGATTCATGAATCCTACCAATTCAAATGTAAAAATTGAAGTATAAACAAACTTGCAAGAAGAAAGCTCATGAGAGCCGGGGACAAGGAATTGAGCATCAAACCCTCAACAGAAGTGTATCCTGATGAGCGGATATTTTATACACTTTTTGGGGGTAGTTTCATGTAGTTTTTAGTTTGTTTTAGTTAGTTTTTAGTATATTTTTATTAGTTTTTTGGCAAAATTTATATTTCTGGACTTTACTATGAGTTTGTGTGTTTTTCTGTGATTTCAGGTATTTTCTGGCTAAAATCGAGGGAGCTGAGCAAAAATCTTATTCAGGCTGAAAAAGGACTGCTGATGCTGTTGGATTCTGACCTCCCTACACTCGAAGTATATTTTTTAGAGCAATAGGAGTCCAATTGGCGCGCTCTCAATTGTGTTGGAAAGTGGACATCTAGAGCTTTCCAGAAATATATAATAGTCCATACTTTGCTCGACGATAAATGACGTAAACTGGAATTTAACGCCAGTTCCATGTTCCATTCTGGTGTTAAACGCCAGAAACAGGTTGCAAATTGGAGGTAAACACCCAAAACAGGTTACAACCTGACGTTTAACTCTAGAAACAGCCCAGGCACGTGAAAAGCTCAAGTCTCAGCCCCAGTACACACCAAGTGGGCCGCAGAAGTGGATTTCTGCACTATCTATCTTAGTTTACTCATTTTCTGTAAACCTAGGTTACTAGTTTAGTATTTAAACAACTTTTAGAGATTTATTTGGTACCTCATGACAATTTAGATCTGAACTTTGTACTTTTTGACGGCATGAGTCTCTAAACTCCATTGTTGGGGGTGAGGAGCTCTGCTGTGTCTCGATGAATTAATGTAATTACTTCTGTTTTCCATTCAAACACGCTTGTTTCTATCTAAGATATTTATTCGTACTTAACCATGATGAATGTGATGATCTGTGACACTCATAACCATTCTCAACCTATGAACGCGTGCCTAACAACCACCTCCGTTCTACATTAGATTGAATGAGTATCTCTTGGATTCCTTAATCAGAGTCTTCGTGGTATAAGGTAGAATCCATTAGCAGCATTCTTGAGAATCCGGAAAGTTTAAATCTTGTCTGTGGTATTCTGAGTAGGATTTAGGGATTGAATGACTGTGACGAGCTTTAAACTCACAAGGGTTGGGCGTAGTGACAGACACAAAAGGATAAATGGATCCTATTCCAGCATGAGTGAGAACCGACAGATGATTAGCCGTGCAGTGACAGCACACCCCCTGAGAGGACGGATGGTAGCCATTTACAACGGTGATCCACCAACACACAGCTTGCCATAGGAGGAACCTTGCGTGCGTGAAGAAGAAGACAGGGGGAAAATCAGAGATTCAGAAGACAAAGCATCTCTAAAACTCCAACATATTCTCCATTACTGCATAACAAGTATTATTTAATCCATGCTCTCTTGTTCATTTGCAAGTCAACTGATAATTATAATTGATATCCTGTCTAAGAGTTACAAGATAACCATAGCTTGCTTCAAGCCAACAATCTCCGTGGGATCGACCCTTACTCACGTAAGGTATTACTTGGACGACCCAGTGCACTTGCTGGTTAGTAGTACGAATTGTGAAAAGTGTGATTTACAATTTCGTGCACCAAGTTTTTGGTGCCGTTGCCGGGGATTGTTTGAGTTTGAACAACTGACGGTGAATCTTGTTGCTTAGATTAGGAAAATTTTTTCTCCTAATTTTTGAAAATTTGAGTTGACTTAGTCAAAAATTTTAAAAATTAGTTGTTTCTTACAAGTCAAGTCAAATTTTCAATTTTAAAAATCTTATCTTTTCAAAATCTTTTTCAAAAATCACATCTTTTTCATTTTTTTTATATAATTTTCGAATTTTTTTTTAAAATATTTTTCAAAATCTTTTTCTTATCTTTTACATCATATTTTCGAAAATTAGCTAACAAGTAATGTGATTGATTCAAAAATTTGAAGTTTGTTACTTTCTTGTTAAGAAAGGTTCAATCTTTAAATTCTAGAATTTTATCTTTTAGTTTCTTGTTAGTCAAGTAATTAATTTTAATTTTAAAATCAAATCTTTTTCAAAATATCTTTTTTTATCTTTTTAATCATATCTTTTTATCTTATCTTTTATATCATATCTTTTTCAAAATTTTATCTTTTTCAAAAAAAAAAATTTGATTTCAAAATATCTTATCTAACTTCTTATCTTATTATCTTTTCAAATTTGATTTTAATATCTTTTTCAACTAACTATTTGACTTTTTGTTTGCTTCCTATCTTTTTCAAAACCAACTAACTACCTATCCCTCTCTAATTTTCGAAAATACCTCTCTCTTTTTTAAAAAAATTCTTTTTAATTGTTTTGAATTTTAATTTTAATTATATCTTATCTTTAATTTTTGAAAATTACTAACCACTTTTTCAAAATTATTTTCGAATTTATGTCTCCCCTTTCTCTATTTATTTATTTATTTACTAACACTTCTCTTCACCTCTCTTCATCTCAAATCACTACCTCTTTCCTCAACCATTCTTCTTCAATACTCTGCCCTTTCTTTTTCTACTAACAATAAGGATCCTCTTTACTGTGACATAGAGGATTCCTCTTTCTTTTTTCTTTTTCTCTTCTCTGTCACATGAGCAGGAATAAGGATAGGAACACCAAAATTACTAGGAATCATTCAACAGAAGCAAGGAAGAGACATAAAGGAGCTCAAAAAGCACCATTGGACCTTCAAGAAGGCGCCACCTTCACTCAGGTGGATTCATTCCTTGTTCTTATTTCTTTCTGCTTTTCGGTTTTTATGTTGTGTTTATCTATGTTTTGTGTCTCTACTTCATGATCATTAGTATGTAGTAACTATGTCGTAAAGCTATGAATAAATTCCATTAATCCTTCACCTCTCTTAAAAGAAAAATGTTTTAATTCAAAAGAACAAGAAGTACATGAATTTCGAATTTATCCTTGAATTTAATTTAATTATATTGATGTGGTGACAATACTTTTTGTTTTCTGAATGAATGATTGAACAGTGCATAATTTTGATCTTGTTGTTCATGAATGTTAAAATTGTTGGCTCTTGAAAGAATGATGAATAAAGAGAAATGTTATTGAGGATCTGAAAAATCATGAAATTGATTCTTGAAGCAAGAAAAAGCAGTGAAAAAGAAGAAGCTTGTGAAAAAAAATGGCAAAAAAAAAATTTAGAAAGAAAAAGAAGGAGCAGCAGAAAAAGCCAATAGCCCTTAAAACCAAAAGGCAAGGGTAAAAAGGATCCAAGGCTTTGAGCATCAATGGATAGGAGGGCCCAAGGAAATAAAATCCAGGCCTAAGCGGCTAAATCAAGCTGTCCCTAACCATGTGCTTGTGTCATGAAGGTCCAAGTAAAAAGCTTGAGACTGAGTGGTTAAAGTCGTGATCCAAAGCAAAAAGAGTGTGCTTAAGAGCTCTGGACACCACTAACTGGGGACTCTAGCAAAGCTGAGTCACAATCTGAAAAGGTTCACCCAGTTATGTGTCTGTGACATTTATGTATCCGGTGGTAATACTGGAAAACAAAGTGCTTAGGGCCACGGCCAAGACTCATAAGTAGCTGTGTTCAAGAATCAACATGCTTAACTAGGAAAGTCAATAACACTATCCGAAATTCTAAGTTCCTAGAGAAGCCAATCATTCTGAACTTCAAAGGAAAAAGTGAGATGCCAAAACTGTTCAGAAGCAAAAAGCTACAAGTCCCGCTCATCTAATTATAATTAATATTCATTGATATTCTGGAATTTATAGTATATTCTCTTCTTTTTATCCTAATTGATTTTCAGTTGCTTGGGGACAAGCAACAATTTAAGTTTGGTGTTGTGATGAGCGGATAATTTATACGCTTTTTGGCATTGTTTTTAGGTAGTTTTTAGTAAGTTCAAGCTACTTTTAGGGATGTTTTCATTAGTTTTTATGTTAAATTCACATTTCTGGACTTTACTATGAGTTTATGTGTTTTTCTGTGATTTCAGGTAATTTTTGGCTGAAATTGAGGGACTTGAGCAAAACTCTGAAAAAGGCTGACAAAAGGACTCCTGATGCTGTTGGAATCTAACCTCCCTGCACTCAAAATGGATTTTCTGGAGCTACAGAACTCCAATTGGCGCGCTCTCAATGGCGTTGAAAAGTAGACATCCAGGGCTTTCCAGCAATATATAATAGTCCATACTTTATTCGGAAATTGACGACGTAACTTGGCGTTGAACGCCAAGTACATGCTGCTGTCTGGAGTTAAACGCCAGAAAAACGTCATGATCCGGAGTTGAACGCCCAAAACACGTCATAACTTGGAGTTCAACTCCAAGAGAAGCCTCAGCTCGTGGATTGATCAAGCTCAGCCCAAACATACACCAAGTGGGCTCCGGCAGTGGATTTATGCATCAATTACTTACTCATGTAAAGCCTAGGAGCTAGTTTATTATAAATAGAACATTTAACTAATGTATTTGACATCTGGGGGACGATTAGTTCTCAGATCATGGGGGCTGGCCATTCGGCCACGCCTGAACCTTTCACTTATGTATTTTCAACGGTGGAGTTTCTGCACACCATAGATTAAGGGTGTGGAGCTCTGCTGTACCTCAAGTTTCAATACAATTACTATTTTTTTCTATTCAATTCTCTTTTATTCTTATTCCAAGATATACGTTACACTTAACTTTGATGAATGTGATGATCCGTGACACTCATCATCATTCTCACCTATGAACGCGCGTGACTGACAACCACTTCCGTTCTACTCTAGGCCGGGCGCATATCTCTTAGATTCCCCAACAGAATCTTCGTGGTATAAGCTAGATAGATGGCGGCATTCATGAGGATCCGGAAAGTCTAAACCTTGTCTATGGTATTCCGAGTAGGATTCTGGGATTGAATGACTGTGACGAGCTTCAAACTCCTGAAGGCTGGGCGTGATGACAAACGCAAAAGAATCAAGGGATTCTATTCCAACCTGATTGAGAACCGACAGATGATTAGCCGTGCTGTGACAGAGCATAGGAACGTTTTCACTGAGAGGATGGGATGTAGCCATTGACAACGGTGATGCCCTACATTCAGCTTGCCATGGAAAGGAGTAAGAAGGATTGGATGAATGCAATAAGAAAGTAAAGATCCAAGAGGAGTACAGCATCTCCATATGCCTATCTGAAATTCCCACTATTGATTTACATAAGTATTTCTATCCCTTTTTATTTTATTTATCTTTATTTATCCAATCTAATCACATTTGACTTTATGAGTCCACTTAACTGGGATTTACAAGGTGACCATAGCTTGCTTCATACCAACAATCTCTGTGGGATCGACCCTTACTCACGTAAGGTTTATTACTTGGACGACCCAGTACACTTGCTGGTTAGTTGAACGGAGTTGTGAATTCAAATAGAGCCAATTATTAAATGTCATACAAGTACAAAGACAATAGATCACAATTTCGTCCACCAAGTTTTGGCGCCGTTGCCGGGGATTGTTCGAGTATGGACAACTGACGGTTCATCTTGTTGCTCAGATTAGGTAATTTTCTTTTCAAAAAGTTTTCTAAAATCTTTCAAAAATATTTTTTTTATTATTTTCGTTTTTTTTAATATAATTTTCGAAAAAAATAATAAAAATACTAAAAAATCATAAAATCATAAAAAACCAAAAATATTTTGTGTTTCTTGTTTGAGTCTTGAGTCAATTTTTAAGTTTGGTGTCAATTGCATGCTTTAAAAATTTTTCTTGCATTTTTTTTTTGAAAATTCCATGCATTCATAGTGTTCTTCATGATCTCCAAGTTGTTCTTGGTAAGTCTTCTTGTTTGATCTTGATGTTTTCTTGTTTTGTGTTGTTTGTTGTTTTTCATGTGCATTTTTCGTTTGTTAGAGTCCATGCATTAGAGATTTCTAAGTTTGGTGTCTTGCATGTTTTCTTTGCATAAAAAATTTTTCAAAATCATGTTCTTGATGTTCATCATGATCTTCAAAGTGTTCTTGGTGTTCATCTTGACATTCATAGTGTTCTTGCATGCATCTTGTGTTTTGATCCAAAATTTTCATGTTTTGGGTTATTTTTGTGTTTTCCTCTCTCATCATAAAAAATTCAAAAATCAAAAAAATATCTTTTCCTTTTTTTTCTCCTAATTTTTGAAAATTTGAGTTGACTTAGTCAAAAATTTTAAAAATTAGTTGTTTCTTACAAGTCAAGTCAAATTTTCAATTTTAAAAATCTTATCTTTTCAAAATCTTTTTCAAAAATCACATCTTTTTCATTTTTTTTATATAATTTTCGAATTTTTTTTTTAAAATATTTTTCAAAATCTTTTTCTTATCTTTTACATCATATTTTCGAAAATTAGCTAACAAGTAATGTGATTGATTCAAAAATTTGAAGTTTGTTACTTTCTTGTTAAGAAAGGTTCAATCTTTAAATTCTAGAATTTTATCTTTTAGTTTCTTGTTAGTCAAGTAATTAATTTTAATTTTAAAATCAAATCTTTTTCAAAATATCTTTTTTATCTTTTTAATCATATCTTTTTATCTTATCTTTTATATCATATCTTTTTCAAAATTTTATCTTTTTCAAAAAAAAAATTGATTTCAAAATATCTTATCTAACTTCTTATCTTATTATCTTTTCAAATTTGATTTTAATATCTTTTTCAACTAACTATTTGACTTTTTGTTTGCTTCCTATCTTTTTCAAAACCAACTAACTACCTATCCCTCTCTAATTTTCGAAAATACCTCTCTCTTTTTTAAAAAAATTCTTTTTAATTGTTTTGAATTTTAATTTTAATTATATCTTATCTTTAATTTTTGAAAATTACTAACCACTTTTTCAAAATTATTTTCGAATTTATGTCTCCCCTTTCTCTATTTATTTATTTATTTACTAACACTTCTCTTCACCTCTCTTCATCTCAAATCACTACCTCTTTCCTCAACCATTCTTCTTCAATACTCTGCCCTTTCTTTTTCTACTAACAATAAGGATCCTCTTTACTGTGACATAGAGGATTCCTCTTTCTTTTTTCTTTTTCTCTTCTCTGTCACATGAGCAGGAATAAGGATAGGAACACCAAAATTACTAGGAATCATTCAACAGAAGCAAGGAAGAGACATAAAGGAGCTCAAAAGCACCATTGGACCTTCAAGAAGGCGCCACCTTCACTCAGGTGGATTCATTCCTTGTTCTTATTTCTTTCTGCTTTTCGGTTTTTATGTTGTGTTTATCTATGTTTTGTGTCTCTACTTCATGATCATTAGTATGTAGTAACTATGTCGTAAAGCTATGAATAAATTCCATTAATCCTTCACCTCTCTTAAAAGAAAAATGTTTTAATTCAAAAGAACAAGAAGTACATGAATTTCGAATTTATCCTTGAATTTAATTTAATTATATTGATGTGGTGACAATACTTTTTGTTTTCTGAATGAATGATTGAACAGTGCATAATTTTGATCTTGTTGTTCATGAATGTTAAAATTGTTGGCTCTTGAAAGAATGATGAATAAAGAGAAATGTTATTGAGGATCTGAAAAATCATGAAATTGATTCTTGAAGCAAGAAAAAGCAGTGAAAAAGAAGAAGCTTGTGAAAAAAAATGGCAAAAAAAAATTTAGAAAGAAAAAGAAGGAGCAGCAGAAAAAGTCAATAGCCCTTAAAACCAAAAGGCAAAGGTAAAAAGGATCCAAGGCTTTGAGCATCAATGGATAGGAGGGCCCAAGGAAATAAAATCCAGGCCTAAGCGGCTAAATCAAGCTGTCCCTAACCATGTGCTTGTGTCATGAAGGTCCAAGTAAAAAGCTTGAGACTGAGTGGTTAAAGTCGTGATCCAAAGCAAAAAGAGTGTGCTTAAGAGCTCTGGACACCACTAACTGGGGACTCTAGCAAAGCTGAGTCACAATCTGAAAAGGTTCACCCAGTTATGTGTCTGTGACATTTATGTATCCGGTGGTAATACTGGAAAACAAAGTGCTTAGGGCCACGGCCAAGACTCATAAGTAGCTGTGTTCAAGAATCAACATGCTTAACTAGGAAAGTCAATAACACTATCCGAAATTCTAAGTTCCTAGAGAAGCCAATCATTCTGAACTTCAAAGGAAAAAGTGAGATGCCAAAACTGTTCAGAAGCAAAAAGCTACAAGTCCCGCTCATCTAATTATAATTAATATTCATTGATATTCTGGAATTTATAGTATATTCTCTTCTTTTTATCCTAATTGATTTTCAGTTGCTTGGGGACAAGCAACAATTTAAGTTTGGTGTTGTGATGAGCGGATAATTTATACGCTTTTTGGCATTGTTTTTAGGTAGTTTTTAGTAAGTTCAAGCTACTTTTAGGGATGTTTTCATTAGTTTTTATGTTAAATTCACATTTCTGGACTTTACTATGAGTTTGTGTGTTTTTCTGTGATTTCAGGTAATTTCTGGCTGAAATTGAGGGACTTGAGCAAAACTCTGAAAAAGGCTGACAAAAGGACTGCTGATGCTGTTGGAATCTGACCTCCCTGCACTCAAAATGGATTTTCTGGAGCTACAGAACTCCAATTGGCGCGCTCTCAACGGCGTTGAAAAGTAGACATCCAGGGCTTTCCAGCATTATATAATAGTCCATACTTTATTCGGATATTGACGACGTAACTTGGCGTTGAACGCCAAGTACATGCTGCTGTCTGGAGTTAAACGCCAGAAAAACGTCATGATCCGGAGTTGAACGCCCAAAACACGTCATAACTTGGAGTTCAACTCCAAGAGAAGCCTCAGCTCGTGGATTGATCAAGCTCAGCCCAAACATACACCAAGTGGGCCCCGGCAGTGGATTTATGCATCAATTACTTACTCATGTAAACCCTAGGAGCTAGTTTATTATAAATAGAACATTTAACTAATGTATTTGACATCTGGGGGACGATTAGTTCTCAGATCATGGGGGCTGGCCATTCGGCCATGCCTGAACCTTTCACTTATGTATTTTCAATGGTGGAGTTTCTGCACACCATAGATTAAGGGTGTGGAGCTCTGCTGTACCTCAAGTTTCAATACAATTACTATTACTTTCTATTCAATTCTCTTTTATTCTTATTCCAAGATATACGTTACACTTAACTTTGATGAATGTGATGATCCGTGACACTCATCATCATTCTCACCTATGAACGCGCGTGACTGACAACCACTTCCGTTCTACTCTAGGCCGGGCGCATATCTCTTAGATTTCCCAACAGAATCTTCGTGGTATAAGCTAGATAGATGGCGGCATTCATGAGGATCCGGAAAGTCTAAACCTTGTCTATGGTATTCCGAGTAGGATTCTGGGATTGAATGACTGTGACGAGCTTCAAACTCCTGAAGGCTGGGCGTGATGACAAACGCAAAAGAATCAAGGGATTCTATTCCAACCTTGATTGAGAACCGACAGATGATTAGCCGTGCTGTGACAGAGCATAGGAACATTTTCACTGAGAGGATGGGATGTAGCCATTGACAACGGTGATGCCCTACATACAGCTTTCCATGGAAAGGAGTAAGAAGGATTGGATGAATGCAATAAGAAAGTAAAGATCCAAGAGGAGTACAGCATCTCCATATGCCTATCTGAAATTCCCACTATTGATTTACATAAGTATTTCTATCTCTTTTTATTTTATTTATCTTTATTTATCCAATCTAATCACATTTGACTTTATGAGTCCACTTAACTAGGATTTACAAGGTGACCATAGCTTGCTTCATACCAACAATCTCTGTGGGATCGACCCTTACTCACGTAAGGTTTATTACTTGGACGACCCAGTACACTTGCTGGTTAGTTGAACAGAGTTGTGAATTCAAATAGAGCCAATTATTAAATGTCATACAAGTACAAAGACAATAGATCACAATTTCGTCCACCAGACGCTAAGAAAATGCCCCTCTGAAATGTTTTTAGAGTGTGTGCAGTTAGACATCTTCTATTATGGGCTTACAGAGAAAGCTCATATGTCTTTGGACCACTCAGCTGGTGGATCTATACACATGAGAAAGACAATTGAAGAAGCTCAAGAGCTCATTGATACAGTTGCCAGAAATCAGCATCTGTACCTAAGTAGTGAACCTTCCATGAAAGAAGAGACTAAAACAGTAACTGCTAAACTCAGTTCTGCAGAACAAGTTACTGAATTCAATCAGCAATTAGATTTTCTAACAAAACAGCTAGCCGAATTCAAGGAGATACTACAAGACACAAGAATGGCTAATATGAATATGGAAGTACAGTTGAAGCAAACAGAGCAGCAGTTATCAAAACAAATAACAGAAGAGTGCCAAGCAGTTCAATTAAGAAGTGGGAAAACATTAAATACCTCACTTCAAGGCAGCAGGAAGCCAAAAAATGAACAAACTGCTACCCAAAATCCCTCTGAGGACAGTAAGAGCCCAAAGAGGAATAATTCTGGCGCTCAAACGCCAGAAAAGGGTGGAGAGCTGGCATTAAACGCCCAACCCATGCTCAGTTCTGGCGTTCAAACGCCACAAACAGGCAAGGAGTTGGCGTTAAACGCCCAAGGGAAGCTCAATTCTAGTGTTCAAACGCCAGAAACAGGTAAGGAGTTGGCGTCCAATGCCAATCCAGCTTCTAACACTGGCATTCAAACGCCAGTGAGGGATCAGACACATACAAGTACTGATAGCAACCCCTCTAAAAAGGCTTTTCCAATCACATCTGTAGGAATTAAACTTGCAGCAACTAAGGTTGAGGAATACAAAGCCAAAATTCCTTATCCTCAGAAACTCTGCCAAGCAGAACAGGATAAGCAATTTGCCCGCTTTGCAGACTATCTCAGGACTCTTAAAATAAAGATTCCGTTTGCAAAGGCACTTGAGCAAATACCCTCTTATGCTAAGTTCATGAAAGAGATCTTAAGTCATAAGAAGGATTGGAGAGAAACTGAAAAAGTTTACCTCACTGAGGAATGCAGTGCAGTCATTCTGAAAAGCTTACCAAAGAAGCTTAAAGATCCCGGAAGCTTCATGATACCATGCACATTAGAGGGTACCTGTACCAAGAAAGCTCTATGTGATCTTGGAGCAAGTATCAACCTAATACCTACATCCACTATCAAAAAGCTTAGTTTAACTGAAGAAGTCAAACCAACCCGGATATGTCTCCAACTTGCTGATGGCTCCATTAAATACCCACCAGGCGTGATTGAAGACATGATTGTCAAGGTTGGGCCATTCACCTTTCTCACTGACTTTGTGGTGCTGGAAATGGAGGAGCACAAGAGTGCAACTTTCATTCTAAGAAGACCTTTCCTAGCAATTGGACGAACCCTCATTGACGTCCAAAAAGGGGAATTAACCCTGAGAGTCAATGAGAACGAGTTTAAGTTGAATGTTGTCAAAGCTATGCAGCATCCAGACACCCCAAACGACTGTGTGAGCATTGATATTATTGACTCTCTGGTGGAAGAGGTCAATATAACTGAGAGTCTCGAATCAGAGCTAGAGAATATCTTTAAAGATGTTCAGCCTGATCTGGAGGAACCAGAGAGAATAATAGAACCTCTGAAATTCTCTCAAGAAGAGGAGAAACCTCCTAAACCCGAGCTCAAACCATTACCACCATCCCTGAAATATGTATTTCTGGGAGAAGGTGACACTTTTCCTATAATCATAAGCTCTACCTTGGAGCCACAGGAAGAGGAAGCATTAATTCAACTGCTGAGGACACACAAGACAGCTCTTGGGTGGTCCATCAGTGATCTTAAGGGCATTAGCTCAGCCAGATGCATGCACAAGATCCTATTGGAGGATGACGCTAAGCCAGTGGTTCAACCACAGAGGCGGCTGAATCCAGCCATAAAGGAGGTGGTGCAAAAGGAGGTCACTAAATTACTAGAGGTTGGGATCATTTATCCTATTTCTGATAGCCCCTGGGTGAGCCCTGTCTAAGTCATCCCTAATAAGGGTGGCATGACAGTGGTTCATAATGAAAAAATGAACTGGTTCCTACAAGAACAGTTACAAGGTGGCGTATGTGTATTGATTACAGAAGGCTCAATACAGCCACCAGAAAGGATCATTTTTCTTTACCATTCATAGACCATATGCTAGAAAGACTAGCAGGTCATGATTACTACTGCTTTCTGGATGGATATTCAGGATATAATCAAATTGCAGTAGATCCCCAGGATCAAGAGAAAACAGCATTCACATGTCCATCTGGAGTATTTGTATATAGAAGGATGTCATTTGGGCTGTGCAATGCAGCTGCAACCTTTCAAAGGTGCATGCTCTCTATTTTCTCTGATATGGTGAAAAATTTTCTGGAAGTCTTCATGGATGACTTTTCAGTATTTGGAGACTCATTCAGCTCCTGTCTTGACCATCTAGCACTTGTTCTAAAGAGGTGCCAAGAGACTAACCTGGTTTTAATCTGGGAGAAATGTCACTTTATGGTTACTGAAGGAATTGTCCTTGGGCACAAAATTTTGAACAAGGGAATAGAGGTGGATCAAGCTAAGGTAGAGGTAATTGAAAAATTACCACCACCTGCCAATGTTAAGGGAATCAGAAGCTTTCTGGGGCATGCAGGATTCTATAGGAGGTTTATAAAAGATTTTTCAAAAATTGCAAAACCTCTTAGTAATCTGCTAGCTGCTGACAGGCCATTTATCTTTGATAAGGAGTGTCTGCAAATGTTTGAGACTCTGAAAGCTAAGCTGGTCACAGCACCAGTCATCTCTGCACCAGACTGGACATTACCATTTGAACTAATGTGTGATGCCAGTGACCACGCCATTGGTGCAGTGTTGGGACAATGGCATGACAAGCTTCTGCACATCGTTTATTATGCCAATCGTGTTTTAAATGACGCACAGAAGAACTACACAACCACAGAAAAAGAGTTACTTGCAGTGGTTTACGCTATTGACAAGTTCAGATCTTATTTAGTAGGATCAAAAGTGATTGTGTACACTGACCATGCTGCTCTTAAATATCTACTCACAAAGCAGGATTCAAAATCCAGACTCATAAGATGGGTGTTGCTTCTGCAAGAGTTTGATATAGAAATAAGAGACAGAAAAGGGACAGAGAACCAAGTAGCAGATCACCTGTCCCAAATAGAACCAGTAGAAGGGGCGTCCCTCCCTCTTACTGAGATCTCTGAAAACTTTTCGGATGAACAACTCTTCGCCATCCAGGAAGTACCATGGTTTGCAGACATTGCAAACTACAAGGCTGTGAGATTCACACCCAAAGAGTATAGTAGGCAGTAATCAAAGAAATTGATTTCGGATGCAAAGTACTATCTTTGGGATGAACCATATCTCTTCAAGAGATGTACAGACGGAGTAATCCATAGATGTATGGCTAAAGAAGAAGCACAAAAGATCCTCTGATGTTACCATGGATCACAGTATGGAGGACATTTTGGAAGTGAGCGAATAGCCACAAGAGTCCTCCAATGTGGCTTCTACTGGCCTACTCTCTATAAAGACTCCCGAGAGTTTGTATGTAATTGTGACAGTTGCCAAAGATCTGGCAATCTGCCTCACGGTTATGTAATGCCTCAACAAGGGATCTTGGAGATTGAGTTGTTTGATGTATAGGGTATTAACTTCATGGAGCCTTTCCAACCATCAAACTCAAACACTTATATTCTGGTGGCAGTGGATTATGTATCCAAATGGGTGGAGGCTATTGCAACACCCACTAATGATACTAAGACAGTGCTGAAGTTCTTCCAAAAACAAATCTTCAACAGATTTGGTATCCCTAGAGTACTAATCAGTGATGGGGGCGCTCATTTCTGCAACAAATAGCTTTACTCTGCTATGGTTTGATATGGAGTTTGCCACAGGGTGGCAACTCCATATCATCCACAGACAAATGGGCAAGCTGAAGTCTCTAATAGAGAACTTAAAAGAATCCTAGAACGGACTGTGATTAACCGTAGAAGGGATTGGCCAAGAAGCTTGGATGATGTTCTGTGGGCATACAGAATAGCATTCAAGACTCCTATAGGGACCTCTCTATACCAGCTTGTGTATGGAAAAGCCTGTCACTTGCCAGTGGAACTGGAACACAAGGCCTACTGGGCAACCAGATTCCTAAACCTTGATGCCAAGTTAGTTGGAGAAAGACGATTGCTCCAGTTAAATGAGCTAGAGGAATTCAGACTCAATGCTTTTGAAAATGCAAAAATTTATAAAGAAAAATAAAAAAGATGGCATGATAAGAAATTGTCATCCAGAGTCTTTGAGCCAGGGCAGAAAATTCTGCTGTTTAACTCTAGGCTTAGATTATTCCCCGGAAAGTTGAAATCCCGGTAGAGAGGACCATATGTGATTACAGGCATGTCACCGTATGGATATGTAGAGCTTCAGGATAATGACTCTAACAAAAAATTCAATGTTGATGGACAGAGAGTCAAACATTATCTTGAAAGCAATTTTGAGTAAGAATGCTCAACAATGAGACTTGATTAACGCTCAGTAATAGTCCAGCTAAAGACAATAAAGAAGCGCTTGTTGGGAGGCAACCCAGCCATTAACAAAGCTTATTTGTTAATTGAATGATAACTTTATATGTTCATATTAATTATCTTCAAGGTAAAATAGTAATTGCATGAGTTCACAGAGTTACAGAAGGATTCAGAGGATAAAACAGCAAAAAGAAGCTCACTGGTGCGAAAACGCCAGTAAAAGTTGTTTTGGGCGTTAAACGCCCAAAAGAAGCATCTACTGGGCGTTTAACGCCAGTAGGGATAGCCATTCGGGCGTTAAACGCCAGAATGGATACCATTCTGGGCGTTTAACGCCAGACTTACAGCATCCTGGGCGTTCAGAAAAACGCCCAGTGATAAAGGATTTTCTGGCGTTTAACGCCAGCCAGATGCTACAACTGGCCATTAAACGCCGAGGAGAAGCTACAAATGGGTGTTAAACGCCCAAAACATGCAGCAGTTAGGCGTTTAACGCCAGGATTGTGGGGAGAAGGTAACTTCGTTTTCACTTCAAATTTTTTCCATTTTTCATGTTTCAATTCATGATTTCTTGCATAAACATGTTACAAACTCTCATCTTTCAACTTCAATTTCGAAAAATTTTTAATCCTAAACATATTTCTTAATTTTTCTTTAATATCTTTTCAAACCTTTTTCAAAACTCAATTATCTTCTTGAATTCTTCTCAAATCTTTTTAAACTCATCATATCTTCCTTTTAAAATTTAGATTTATCTTTTTCAAATATCTTTGATATCTTTTCAATTTTAAATTACATCTTTTTCCTATCATACTTATCTTTTACAAACCATATCTTCTATCCTATCTTTTTTCAAAAATTTTTGAAAACCCACACCCTCCCCTTTAAATCCACGTTCGGCCTCCCTCCTCTCCTCCACAATCCGAAGTTGGATCTCCCTCTATCCCTCTCCTTTCCTTTCTTTTGCTTGAGGACAAGCAAACCTCTATGTTTGGTGTGTTTATCCATGATCACTAAACCAATACCCACTAAAATCATGGCTCCTAAAGAAAAACAAACCACTCCAAGAGGCAAGAAAGAGAATATTCCAAAACCACTTTAAAATCAAGGGAAGTTCTTAACCAAAGAACATTCAGACCAGTATTACAAAATAATGGGTCTAAGGTCAGTGATCCCGGAAGTTAAATTCGATCTGAAAGAAGATGAATATTCAGAGATCCAAGAGCAAATTCGAAACAGGAGCTGGGAAATCCTAGCTAATCCTGAAATAAAGTTGGAAAGAAACATGGTTCAGGAATTCTACTCTAATCTGTGGCAAACAGACAGGCAAAGAATAGCTGGAACCACCTTCTATGACTATCGAACTCTGGTCAGAAGAAAGATTGTTCACCTCCACCCTGACAAAATAAGAGAGATCTTCAAGCTGCCTCAACTGAAAGATGACCCAGACTCCTAACAAATAAGGGCTTGGATGAAATTCTAGAGGACATATGCCTCCCTGGAACCAATTGGATAACCAACACAAAGGGTCTCCCAAACCAACTCAAGAGAGGAGATCTCAAACCAGTTGCCAGAGGTTGGCTGGACTTCATTGGGCGTTCTATACTACCCACTAACAACCGCTCTGAAGTCACCATTAAAAGAGCAGTAATGATCCATTGCATTATGTTGGGAAAAGAAGGGGAAGTTCATCAGTTGATCTCTTGTGAACTTTACACAATTGCAAATAAGAACTCCAAAGATGCCAAATTGGCTTATCCATGCTTAATCTCTATGCTATGTAAAGATGCTGGGGTAAAAATAGGAGTAAATGAGTATATCTCAGTTGAGCAACCAATCACCAAAAAGTCAATAGAAGGACAACAAGTGCAGGACGACCTTATCAAGAGGAAAGCACAAGAGTTCCTCCCAAAAATTTCTCAAATTGAATACTGGGAGCGTCTTGAAGCATCTGTTACCAAGTTGCAAGAAGTTATGGACCAACTAAAGGAAGAACAGAAAAACCAAAATAGCATGCTTTGCAAACTGCTTGGGCAACAAGAAGAGCAGGGGCGTGAACTGAAGGAACTGAAGCGTCAAAAGCTATCTCTTGAAGGGCCAAGCACCCCACAAATTAAAGGAGCATCCACCTCCCAAAATAAAGGTTGTTGAGTCCTAATCTTAACCTTAACTCTGTGATAATTGTTCCTATTAGGAATTTACCTTAGAAGTTATATATGAGTAGTAGTAATTAGTATCTCTATTTTTATTTTATCTCCAATTAAGCTATAATTTATTTTTCTCATCATCATCAAACATGAATAAAATAGCAGTTTTTTAGAATAAGGAGGCAATATTTTTTCGAGTTTTAACAAGGAAAATTCTAATTACTTATATGTGGTGGCAATACTTTTTGTCTTCTAAATGAATGCCTGAACAGTGCATATTTTTTATGTTGAATTTTATGAATGTTAAAATTGTTGGCTCTTGAAAGAATGATGAACAAGAAAAATGTTATTGATGATTTGAAAAATCATGAAATTGATTCTTGAAGCAAGAAAAAGCAATGAAAAAAAAAAGAGAAGGAGCAGCAAAAAAAGCCAATAGCCCTTTAAACCAAAAGGCAAGGGCAAAAAGGATCCAAGGCTTTGAGCATCAATGGAAAGGAGGGCCTAAAGGAATAAAATCCTGGCCTAAGCGGCTAAATCAAGTTGTCCCTAACCATGTGCTTGTGTCATGAAGGTCCAGGTGAAGAGCTTGAAACTGAGTGGTTAAATTCGTGATCCAAAGCAAAAGAGTGTGCCTAAGAACTCTGGACACCTCTAACTGGGGACTTTAGCAAAGCTGTGTCTGTGGCATTTATGTATCTGGTGGTAATACTGGAAAACAAAATGCTTAGGGTCACAGCCAAGACTCATAAGTAACTGTGTTCAAGAATCAACATACTGAAATAGGAGAACCAATAACAATATCTGAATTCTGAGTTCCTATGGATGCCAATCATTCTGAATTTCAAAGGATAAAGTGAGATGCCAAAACAGTTCAGAGGCAAAAAGCTACTAGTCCCGCTCATCTAATTAGAATCTGAGCTTTACTTAAAACTCTGAGATATTATTGCTTCTTGATTTCTTTTTATCCTACTTTATTTATCTAGTTGCTTGGGGACAAGCAACAGTTTAAGTTTGGTGTTGTGATGAGTGGATATTTTATACGCTTTTTGGGGGTAGTTTCATGTAGTTTTTAGTATGTTTTAGTTAATTTTTAGTATATTTTATTAGTTTATAGGAAAAATTCATATTTCTGGACTTTACTATGAGTTTGTGTGTTTTTCTGTGATTTCAGGTATTTTCTGGCTGAAATCGAGGGAGCTGAGCAAAAATCTGATTCAGGCTGAAAAAGGACTGCTGATGTTGTTGGATTCTGACCTCCCTACACTCGAAATGAATTTTTTGGAGCTACATGAGTCCACTTGGCGCGTTCTCAATTGGGTTGGAAAGTAGACATCCAGGGCTTTCCAGCAATATATAATAGTTTATACTTTGCTCGAAGATAAACGACATAAACTGGCGTTTAACGCCAGTTTCATGTTCCTTAACGCCAGAAACAGGTTGCAAATTGGAGTTAAACGCCCAAAATATGTTACAACCTGACGTTTAACTTCAGAAATAGCCCAGGCACGTGAAAAGCTCAAGTCTCAACCCCAGCACACACCAAGTGGGCCGCAGAAGTGGATTTCTGCACTATCTATCTTAGTTTACTCATTTTCTGTAAACCTAGGTTACTAGTTTAGTATTTAAACAACTTTTAGAGATTTATTTGGTACCTCATGACAATTTAGATCTGAACTTTGTACTTTTTGATGGCATGAGTCTCTAAACTCCATTGTTGGGGGTGAGGAGCTCTGCTGTGTATCGATGAATTAATGCAATTACTTCTGTTTTCCATTAAAACACGCTTGTTTCTATCTAAGATATTTATCCGTACTTAACCATGATGAATGTGATGATCCGTGACACTCATCACCATTCTCAACCTATGAACGCGTGCCTGACAACCACCTCCGTTCTACATTAGATTGAATGAGTATCTCTTGGATTCCTTAATCAGAGTCTTTGTGGTATAAGCTAGAATCCATTGGCAGCATTCTTGAGAATCTGAAAAGTCTAAACCTTGTCTGTGGTATTCTGAGTAGGATTCAGGGATTGAATGACTATGATGAGCTTCAAACTCACAAGGGTTGGGCGTAGTGACAGATGCAAAAGGATCAATGGATCCTATTCCAGCATGAGTGAGAACCGACAGATGATTAGCCATGCAGTGACAGCGCACCTGGACCATTTTAACTGAGAGGACGGATGGTAGCCATTGACAACGGTGATCCACCAACACACAGCTTGCCATAAGAGAAACTTTGCGTGCGTGAAGAAGAAGACAGAGGGAAAAGCAGAGATTCAGAAAACAAAGCATCTCCAAAACTCCAACATATTCTCCATTACTGCATAACAATTATTATTTAATCCATGCTCTCTTGTTCATTTGCAAGTCAACTGATAATTATAATTGATATCCTGACTAAGAGTTACAAGATAACCATAGCTTGCTTCAAGCCAACAATCTCCATGGGATCGACCCTTACTCACGTAAAGTATTACTTGGATGACCCAGTGCACTTGCTGGTTAGTGGTACGAATTGTGAAAAGTGTGATTTACAATTTCGTGCACCATATCTGTTCTAGTTGCTTAAGTGTATAGGGTTAATTTACTCAATTCTCTTCTAATCATGCTTTCCAAGATTTGTCTTTCATCTAACAATCAACAATTATTCAATGCATGAATACATATATCATGAGGTCTTTTCATAGTTTGTAACGGGGCTAGGGTAAAGGTAGGGATGCATATGATCAATTGAGCTTGAAATTTGAATCTTTGATTAACCTAAGCTCTCACCAAACACATACAACAACCTATACAACTCTAATACAATACCTAGTTATCCATGATTCCCACTTTTTCACATACTTATGCATTCTCTTTATTCCACTTTCCATATGCATTGTTATTACTACTTTGCTTTGGGGCATTTTTGTCCCCTTTTTATTGCTTTTCTTTTTCTATATATTTTTTTCTTTCTTTTATTTTTCTATATATATATATATATATATATATATATATATATATATATATATATATATATATATATATATATATATATATTACATACATATATATTTTTTTATCATATTTTTTTTTCATAATAAACTATATACAACCGTATCAATGCATATGGTTTTACATATTTAATGTATGAGTATGTACCCAAATCCCAATATCTTCAATAAAAATACAAAAACACTCTTTTACCTCAACCAATGTTCCCAAGTTTCCCATTCCCAAATGATACACACCCTCACTAGCCTAAGCTAATCAAATATCCAAATGAAGGACATTTATTGTTTTTCACTTAGGGGTAGCGAAGTGCTAAAATTAAGAACAAAAGTGATTAAATAGGCTCAAAAGTGGCTAACAATGGTTGATAAATGGTAGGCTATTTGGGTAAGTGAGCTAAATAAAATGATGGCCTCAATCATACAAATGCATGTATACATAGAATAATGGATATATAGAATCAAACAAATTAAAGATTACAATCATAGAAAGAGAATAATCCACACAAGAATGGAAATAAGTTGTTATATGATGTAACCACACAATCAGGCTCAAAACTCACATGCTTGTGTTCTTAGCTCAAAAACTATGTTCCAAAATAAATTCTTCAACCAAGTTCAACAAAAAAAATTTTTCAAATTGTTAGGGTTCCCTAAAACAGTTTTCTTGGAAGGAAATCATCGCTCCAACCAAGTAGTTCTAACACAAAAAGAAGTGGTAAAATATGTACAAATTATAACTATCATGCAATCTATCATGCAATGTAACAACTACTAACAAAGAAGATCAAGAATTGGTACTGAAAGAGGAAGTTGTTACCCACGAAGGTGATGGGTTGGAAACGGATTTCCAAACACAAAACTCAACGACAAGTATACCGGGTCGCATCAAGTAGTAATAACTCACTTAGAGTGAGGTCGATCCCACATGGATTGATGGATCAAGCAACTTTAGTGGGTGATTAGTTTAGTTAAGCTAACATTGGTGAGTGAGAATTGTTGCAGCAGAATGTAGATTTGCAGGAAATCTAAATTGTAGAATGTAAATAGCAGAATCTTCAAGAGCAAAAAATGTAAATTGCATCAAATGTAAAAAGGGCTGGGTGCTGGAAATTAAAGAGAGCAATGAAGCAAGCAATCAGGAAATTTAAAGTGCAGGAAAATTAAATTCAGATCACGGTAGCTCATATGTAAAGTGCAGAGGAACAAAAGTGCAGGAAAGTAAATTGGGAGCAATGAGAACAGAAAGCAATGAGAGAAAAAGATCAAAATCAAGCTCAATGTAAATTGAATTGTAAACTTGCAGCAAAGGAAATTGTAGCAAAGGAATGTAGAAGTTGAAATTGCAGAATTGTAGAGATTGAAAGTGAAATTGCAGAAGAAGAGATGAAATAAAACTGAAAGCAAAACTTAGATTTAATCTTCAATTCATCAAAAAGGAAAACTAAAAGAGAAAGCTCTCTACTCCTACTCTTAATGCTCCCTATTGGAGCCAGCCTTTTTACAAAAATGAGAATGATGCCTTATATAGGCTTTACAAAGTGAAAAATGAAATTGAAAATAAATTACAATTAAAATCAAATTCCTAATTTAATTGATCCTTGTGCCTTTGAGTGATGTCAATTGGGCTTTGCTTGCTTTGGATTTGAAGAAGAGTGGATCCAAAATGGCTTTTTAATTGAAATTTTGCCATGATGCACCTCCCAAGAAATGGCTCAGTTGTGAAAGTTAAGTGAGCACTCAATCCTTTCTTTTGGCCTTGCAATTTGTTGCGCAACAAGCCTTCCTTGGTGCAGGCCCCATAAAGCTCGGTTGATTAAGTGAACTGAGCGCTCCTTGCTTGTTGATGAGCCCCAGCTTCGAACCTTGGTGGAAGCATTGTGGAGTAAATTCTTTGTGAATTAATGGAAGGTGGCGCCTTGCCTTCAGTGGAAGGCCTCAAGTTCGAATCATTGCTGAGCCATTTTGCTTATTTTCCTTGCAAGAAGTGTAGTGCTCCTTCCTTGCTTTCCTTGTGTCTTCCCCTTCGAATCTTGGTGAAGCCACTTTGGTCTATTTTTGCTTGTTTTTGGTCCTTAAATATGCCTTTCACTTGTGCCTCAATTTCATGCCAAATATGGATTTCTATATATCGTTGGAAAGCTCTGAATGTCAGCTTTACAACGCAACTAGAAACACATCGATTAGACGTCTGTAGCTCAAGTTATGGCCCTTTGAAGGAGGCATGGTCATGTTGTGAATGCCCAAGTTTAACTTAGCGAAAATTCTTGCTTCCATGCTGAATTTTTCACGATAAAGCTAAGTTTACTTAGTGAACTGAGCTTTGTGAGTGCTGATTGTCAAGCTTCCTTGATTTGGTCATGGGCCACGCTTTTAAAAGCGTGGCCTAAGGCTCTAAAGTATGCTCCAACTTCAAAGTGTGCCCGAAAACTCTTTTTTTCTTCTTTTTAGCTTATTTTGTGCTTCTTTGTTTCTTTATCTTCTTATTTCCTACCAAATTTATAAAATTAAAAGATTAATGAAATATACCATTTAATCACAAAAGAATGCAATATTTGAGCACAAATCATAAATTTCTTGTATGAAAAAGCATAGAAAAATATGACATGATGACATGTCATCACAACACCAAACTTAAACCTTGCTTGTCCCCAAGCAAGAAAAGAATCATGCAATAAAGATTGACAATCCAAGGTAGGAAGAATAGTAAGTTAATATTCATGGTAAGCTAATTTTCAATGCATGCTACAATCACAAAAGAAATGTAAATGATTGATGCTTCTATCTAGCTCAATTTATGAAATCTTTTCCTTATAATTCTTCCTTGAAATAAGCTTTTGATTTTCTTATTAGCTTCTCCTTTTGGGTGCTTTGCCCCATGAGTTGATAACAAAGCTACGATTCTAAATGCTTTGTTTCTAAGTATTACCACTTGATACATAAGCACCACAAGCAAGCAAAATTAAGAATAACCATCAAGACACAGAGAAACAGAAACATTGTGATTGCAAGCATAAGAGGGTGTGCATGATATATTGCATAAAAATATAAGTGGCACACCAAACTTAGTGTCACACTTTCTCTTGGAATTTATGCAAGTATCTAGTAAAGATTATAAGCAAATTTTGTTGCATAGCAACACCAAACTTAGAATGCAACCATATGACAATTTATTTGAATTAAAACTAAACAAAAGAAACTGTTATATGTTAAATACAATCACCAAGCAAAGAATCTGTCATGAATAAGGATTTCTTGGGGAGATATTTATCAAAAACAGTTAGGGAGTGACGAGAGGACTTTTGCTAGTTTAGAATTTCATAAAAATAATCGTGTTGTAAGTATAGTTTCTAAACCAACAGAAAATCCTGTCGTACAAAAGTTTTAGTTGTCACTTAAGCAAACCCAATAAAATTTATAACCGAAATATTTAAACCTCGGGACGTCTTCTCAAGGAATTGCAGGGATGTGTGTTTATTATTAGTTATGGAAAAATGTACATTTTTGGGTTTTTGAAATAGAGAACAAGTAATTTAAATAGCAAGAAAAATAAATTAATAATTACAAAAATCTCTTGACAAGGTATGAGAACTGGAAATCCTATCCTAGTTATCCTTATCAGGTGTGATAAGAATTGAATTTTGCTCCCACTTGGTCAACCTCTAACTATGAAGGTATGTTAAGTGGATAAATCAATTTGATTCCTCAAGTCCTAGTCAATTCCTAAGAAAAGACAAGAGTTAGGGGAATTCAAATCAATCAGCAAAGAATTCCAATTTTCAATCATCAGCTGAGTTTGATAACTCAAGAGTCTCTAATTACTCAACCAAAGCTAAGAGTGTAAAAGCTAAATAAAAATCATATATCTGAAATACCTCAAATTGAATTAATAAAGATATCAAATGTAACATGGAAAAGTTTATAAATTAAATTGGGAAAATAAAAGGAACATTGAACCTGGAAATTGAGAAGTAGAAATCCTAATCCTAAAAGAAATCCTAAATCCTAAAACCTAAGAGAGAGGAGAGAACCTCTCTCTCTAAAAACTACATCTAAAAACCTAAAATTATGAATTATGAGCTTATGCTCAGTATTCCTTGAGTCTCTGCATGTTCCCTGGCTTTATTCTGTGTTTCTGGACCGAAAACTGGGTCAAAACACAGCCCAAAATCGCTCCCAGCGTGTTCTGTTAATTCTGCAGATCACGCGTGTCACGCGTACGCGTCGTCCACGCGTGCGTGTCATTCAACATTTTTCCTCGCTACGCGTACGTGTCGTCTACGCCTTCACGTCATCCGTGCAGATTTCAATCCATGCGTTCGCGTCAGGCACGTGAACGCGTCACTGAGATTTCTCCATTTCGCGCGGTCGCGTGAGCCATGCATCCGCGTCGGTGCTCAGTGGTCATCTCCTTAGTTTCTTGTGTTCTTTCCATTTTTGCAAGCTTCCTCTCCATTCTCTAACTCATTTTTGCCCTATGAAACCTGAAACACTTAACACACGGATCACGGTATCGAATGGTATAAAGGAGAATTAAAATATGTAATTAAAAGATCTCTATGAAGCAAGTTTTCAACCATAGAACAACTTTGGGAAGGAATTATAATATCATGCAAATCATATGAATAAGTGGTCAAGAATTTGATAAAAACCTCTCAATTAAACACAATATAAATCATAAAATAGTGGTTTATCAGGGAGCAAACTAACATAAAGCATAAAAACAAAGAACTGACTAAAGTAAAGAGGAACAAAATCAAACCAAGAGAAAGACAAAATTGCAGAGGCATTATGATTATGCAGACAAATGATGTTGCTGAATAAATTGCATAGAAGATAAGTGGCACACCAAACTTAGAATCTTAGTGTGACACTTTCAATTTAGATTTGATGCACTTATCCATAGAGATTGAAAACAAATTGTTGCAGGGCAAAACCAAACTTAGAATGTAATCATATGCCAATTTATTGAAATTTAAACAAAGCAAACATAGAAAGTAAACAAAGAAAAGAAATGCTACCTACGGTTGACATGTTCTTCACTTTCTTCCTCTTCTTCCAGTTTGTTAAGAGGAATGATCTCAAGGAGGGAGAAGATTCAGCTATTGTCCCTTGTCTTGGCCTCTCCTCAGCAAGCTTCCTTTTGTAAATATCTTGATTGAGCTTGTTTGCTAGATTAGGGACAGAATTGGTGCTCTTGCTAGTTGCCTTCACTTCTTTGGATTCAAGACTTGGTTGCTGTGTGATTATTGGAGTTTTGTCTTCATCAAGAGTTACTTGCAATGGTGGTTCAATGGGTGCTTGGTCATAATTATCACAAGGGTATGTATAGGGAGAGTATGCATTAAGATTGTATGGAGGTAATTGGTGAAAATAGGATGTGGATTGGGAATATGGCGGTTGGAATGATGGTGTGTGAGGACTATGTTGAGAGTATGGTGCATGGAATGATGGTGGTTGAATGGCATAATCATAATAAGAACCATAATATCCATTAGAATGATATGCATTGTAGGAGGGGTTGCAATCATAGTAGCTTGGTTGAGGAGATTGCCATGGTGATTGTTCATATGGATGTGGCTCCCTTCTCAAGAATTCATCCCTCCCATAATGTGAGCCATCATTAAAGTTTTCATTACCTATAACATAGTCATGACCATATCCAAAACCACAAAGATGAGAATTCATATGGAAAAGAGGAAATCAAAACAAAGAATATCAAAAAGCAAAGAAAAAGCAAACTCTTAATTACTAGCAAAATCACAAAATAACCAAAAATCAAGATATTCACACTATGAACATATTCACAATAGCCAATAATATAACACCATTGCAACTTCCCCGGCAACGCTGCCAAAATTTGATGGAGGATTTTATGTCGGTAAAGAATTTCACAAAATATAGTTGTGTTGCAAGTATAGTTCTAAACCAACAATGAATTCTCACATCAAAGTTTAATATGGTTGTCACTAGTTCAACCCCAATAAAATAACCGAGAGTATTAATCCCAGGTTGTTCTTCCTAGGAATTACAATGAAGTGCTTTATTATTGGCTATGAAGGAATGCTTTGGGGTTTTTGTAATAAGGAACAAGAAATGTAAATAGCGAAATAAATAAGCTAATAACTAAGAAAGCTCTTGGCAAGGAACGAGAAATAGAAGTCCTAACCTCATTATCATCATCAATTGTGACAAGAATTGTCCATTGCTCCCACTTAGTTAACCTTTAACTATGAGGGAAAGTCAAGTGGATACAATCAACTTGAGTCCACAAGTCCTAGTCAAATCATAGTGAAAGACTAGCTTTAGTGGCATTCAAGTCAACTAGCAACTTCCAATTATCAATCAACAAAAGAGTTTGATAACTCAAGAGTCTCCAATTACTCAATCCAAGCCAAGAGGAGAAACATCTACTCTAAAATCCAACCAAGCATTTTATCAATTACTTGGAAGGCATAAAAGGAAAGCAAGATAAAATTGTAAGAAATATAAATCTACAACTACTCAAGCAAGGAAATAACAACAAATCAATTAAACAAGAGAAAACATTAAACATAAATTGCATTAAATGGAAATTAAAGGAAACAAAAGTGCATGAACATAAAAAATGACTAGAA
The DNA here is from genome assembly GCF_014773155.1 of Arachis stenosperma. Classification (NCBI taxonomy): domain Eukaryota; kingdom Viridiplantae; phylum Streptophyta; class Magnoliopsida; order Fabales; family Fabaceae; genus Arachis; species Arachis stenosperma. The sequence continues at coordinate 34,799,006 of NC_080382.1, forward strand.
TAAGAAATTAACAAAAGGAACTAAAAGAGTAAAGATGTAGCAACAAGAAATTGAAAGGAAAAGTAGATGAAAAAAGAATTAAAACCAAGATCTAAGAAGAGATTTGAATCTAATCTAACCTAATTCTAGAGAGAAGAAAGATCTTCTCTCTAGAATTCTAACTTAAAACATGGTGAAAACTAAACTATGACTACTTTTCCTCCATTCCCTTGCAATGCTTGGGTTCAAAACCATCAGAAATAAGTTGGATTTGGGCCTCCCTGAGCTTAGAAATTGCCCCCAGCGTATTGCCTTTAGTGAGGTCACGTGCCGCTTGTCACACGTACGCATGGGTCACGCGTACGCGTCGCTAGCAACTTCCCTGGTCACGCGTGCGCGTGGGGTGACACGTGTGCGTGGCCTTCAGTTCAGCAAATCCTCATTTCTTCATGAATTCTCCATTTTTTCATGCTTTTTCTTCATTCCTTCAACCCAATCTTTGCCTTCTAATCCTGAAATCACTTAACAAACATATCAAGGCATCGAATAGAATTAAAGTGACTTAAAATTATCCATTTTAGGGCCTAAAAAGCATGTTTTTACTCTTAAGAACAAATTAGGAGAAATTCACAAAGCCATACTATTTCATTGAATTAATGTGAGAAAAGCTGATAAAATCCCCCAAATTAAGCACAAGATAAACCACAAATTTGGGATTTATCACAAACCAATAAAAATACCGAGAGTATTAGATCTCAGGTCATCTCTCAAAGGAATTGCTGTGAAGTATGCATATTATTGGTTATGGTATCCAAGGGGGTTTGCGGATAAAGAGACAAGAAAATTAAAAAGGCAATAAAAGTAAAGCGAACAACTAAAGAAAGCAAGTAATAAGGAGAGACATTCATGGCAATGATTGAGAATATAGGCTTTCTATCCTAATTATTAATCATAATACAATACTTAACAAGTTAACTCCAACATAGGAAGAAGGTATAATGTTATCTTCACATTGAGCAAAAGTCAAATAAGACTAGTTAATCTCAATCCATAAGTCCTAATCAACTTACTAATTGAATTAGCAAGAGATTAGAGTCAATGGAAACAATATTAACTAACAACTCTAGATGACCAACATGAGTTGGGTATTAATGACTCAAGGTTGCCTAATTTCTCTTTATAAGCCAAGAATGCTAAAAAGGCTACTCTAACATCCAACCAAGCATTTTGTCAAACACTTGGAATGCATAAAAAAAAGCAGGGTAAAATAACAAGAAACATAAATTCTACAACTACCCAATGCAAGAAAATAACAACAATAACTCAATTAAGCATTAAAAGAACATAAAATATAAAATTGCATTAAAGGAAAGTGGAATTAACAAGAGTTCATATAACATAAAAAATGGTAAAATAAGGGAGATAACAAGAGAAACTAAGAAGATTGAAGCAAATCAACAAGGAAAGGTAAAGGAAACTAAATCAAAACAAGTAATTAAACCTAAATCTAAGATGAAATTAACCTAAAACCCTAATTCTAGAGAGAAGAGGGAGCTTCTCTCTTTAGAAAACTACCCTACATGATCCTAAGCTAATCTAATTGCTCCCTCCATTGTCCAATCTTCAATTCTGCATCAAATAGGCTTAGAAACGAGTTGGATTTGGGCCTAGAAAGCTCAGAAATCACCCTCAATGTCTTCACTTTAATGAGGTTGCTTGCCAAAATTCCTCCTCACGCGTACGGGTGGGTGACGCGTGCGTGTGTCCATTAATGTCCTTCTCACGCGTACGCATGGATGACGAGTGTGCGTGGCCATGAACCCTCCCAATGCTCATTTCTTCATGAATTCTCCACTTTGTATGCTTTTTTCTTCACTTCTTTCATCCAATACTTGCCATATGAATCTGAAATCACTCAACAAGCATATCAAGGCATCGAATGGAACTAAAGTGAATTAAAATTGGCTAATTAAATGCCTAAAAAGCATGTTTTCACTCTTAAGCACAAATTTAGAGAGAATTACAAAAGCATGCTATTTCGTTGAATAAATGTGAGATAAGTTGTTAAAATTCCCTAAATTAAGCACAAGATAAACCACAAAATTGGAATTTATCAAACCTCCCTACACTGAAACCAAGCATGTCCTCACGCTAAACTCAAGAAAGAGACAAAGGGTATCAACATTTATTCAATGCAAGTAAACTATCTAAATGCAACCTATGTACATACAATCTATCTAAATGAATGCAACTACTTGGTCAAAATAAGTCAACTTCCAAGAATACATATATGAACACAAGGGCTAGAGGTATTAACAACCAAATCAAATCCTCAATTGAATTCATCTATTGAAAAGAATTTACAAACTTGCAAGAAAAGAGATGATCATAGGTGAAAACATGTAATTGAGCAATCAAACCCTCATTGGATGTGTATCCGCTCTAGTCGATCAAATGTATAGGGTTGATTCACTCAATTCTCCTCTAATCATGCTTTCCAAGATTTGTTTTTCATATAACAATCAATAATCATTCCATGCATGCATACAAATATCATGAGGACTTTTTATAAGGTTGTAATGGGGCTAGAGTCAAGGTAGGATTGTATATGGTTAAGTGAGCTTGAAATTTGAATCTTTAATTGACTTAGGCTCACACCTAACCTAAAACCTATACAATTTAAAATGCAAAAATCTAACTACCCATTCTTCACTTTTCCACATACTCATACATTCTCTATTTATCACAACCCATATGCATTGTTATTATTACTTTATTTTGGGGCATTTTGTCCCCTTTTTATTGCTTTTTCTTTTTTCTTTCTTTTTCTTTTTCTATATTTTTTTCTTTTTATTTTTCTTCTTTTGTTTTTCTCATTTTTTTTCAACTAAAATATATACAAGAATGTCAATGCATATAGTTTAAATATTTAATTAACACATGAGTATGTACCCAAATTCCCAAAATTTAGACAAAAATATAAAAACACACTTTTATCTCTACCCAATGTTCCCAAATTTTCCAAACTCGAACGATAAACACTCTCACTAGCCTAAGCTAATCAAAGTTTCAAACAAGGGACATTTATTGTTTTTCACTTTAAGGCTTGTAGTGTGCTAAAATTAAGAAGAACAGGGGTTTAGCATAGGCTCAAAGTTGGCTAACAATGGTAGATAAAAGGTAAGGCTATTTCGGTAAGTGAGCTATTTGAAACGATGGCCTCAATCATATAAATACATGTATACATAGAATAATGGACATAAAGAATCAAACAAATCAAAGATTACAATAAAAAAAAGAGAATAATACACACAAGAAGAAAAATAGTGGTTATATGATATAACCACACAATTCGACTCAAAACTCACATGCTTATGTGTTCTTAGCTCAAAACATGTTCCATAATATATATAATTCAAGCAAGTTCTAAGTTTTTTTTTCAAATCAATTAGGGTGCCCTATAGAGAAATTTCTTGAAAAATTTCATTATATTGACTAAGCTTCTTATTATTATTATTATTATTATTATTATTATTATTATTATTATTATTATTATTATTATTATTATTATTATTATATTATTATTATTATTATTATTATTATTATTATATTATTATTATTATTATTATTATTATTATTTATTATTATTATTATTATTATTATTATTATTTATTATTATTATTATTATTATTATTATTATTATTATTATTATTAAGAAAATACAACTAAAAATAAGATGCGAAAGTGTTGGGATTAGAAATTTGTCACCAAAAAACGGCCGATCGATCAGACGACCTCCCCACACTTAAAAGTTTGCACTGTCTTCGGTTTATTCAAAGATGAGCAAGGAGTATGGCAACTTTCCAGATTGTCACCTTCAGCTGGTGGATTAATCGGCTGCTGCATGTTCTTTCTTCCGCTTCCGTTTTTGCTTATGATGACTCACCCATGAAAAATAGAAAATAGCATAGTAAGATGAGAAAATGCAAAAGCAAGGAAGCGTAAGTTGTTGGAATGAGGTAATAATCACTAGAATGAAGTGAGTGAATTAGTGTGACATTAAGGAAAAATAGTGTGTGGGTTCTAAGTTTTCGTGTTGTTTAGAACACACACACACTAACATAGAAGCTATATCACGATCATACAAAGAAAGTATGCACTTCACTCATTTTAGTGTGCTTGAGATGCTTTAAAGAAACTTGTAGGTTAAGACAACCAAACAAGTAATACAAAAGCATAGAAGCATTCAAGCAAATAATCAAGCAATTGTGAATTGGATAATGAATGGACATTGATTGATGTGTAAGTAAACTTAGTAAACCAAATGAAATATAAAGCTCACATATCAAACAATGACAAATATTGAAGTTTGGTTGCAATACCTAAGTGATATAGTGGTGGAACACATGGGTGCTATGGAACTTAGAAAAAAAGAAGATAGAAATTAAAATCAATCACATAGTAAGCATGGTCCACAAAGCTTAGAAGGCTCAAAAATATGTCACTAGGTAAGCTTAATTACTATCCGATTTCACAATTCCAAAATCTCAATGCATGAAATAGGTGATGTAAATAAGGTTCAATCAAAAACAAGGATCACCTAATAAAAAATGCATTGATAATACACAAATTGCCTCATCACATATAATGAAATCAAATCACATGGTGGCCAAAACATGTAATTCAAAAGATTTAAAATGCTTTGAAGGCAATGTCACACACTTGGTATCCAAAAATATTAAGCATTAAGAACTCAAAATCAAGTAACAAATTGTAACCTCAATAACGAAATTCAACAATGAAAATTAATAGCAATGATGTTAAAATAACATCTTATCAGTAATCAGCAGCAATAAATAGCGAACAAGATGAATAATCCAACACTTAAAAAAATTAAACCAACTAACTAACTAACTAATAGATATGGTGATAGATGGTGATTGGTAATGTTGGATGATGGTCGAAGGAAGGAAAGAAAAGAAGAGAAGAGAGAAGAAGAAAAGAAATAGAAAGAGGAGAAGAAAAGAAGGTGGATGAAACATGTAAGAACTGCATGAATCGTTTGAGGTATACTGTAATGCTTTCTTGAAAGGTTTCGGTTGCGTGTTGATGCAACACCGGACGTGGTGGATTACGCATCGCGTCAGCTAAGACCGCATGAAGTAAATTACCCAACCCATGACTTGAAATTAGTGGCGATTGTGTTTGCATTGAAGATTTTGAGACATCACTTGTACGAAGTGAGGTTTAGCATCTTTTCTGATCATAAGAGTCTCAAGTACATCTTTGATCAGAAAGAGCTTAATATGCATCAGAGGAGATGGATGGAGTTGTTGAAGGATTATGATTTTGGACTAAGTTATCATCCTAGAAAGGTGAATGTTGTGGGGGACGTGTTGAGTCGGAAATCCTTAACGATAGCTTGGATGAGAATCAAGGAAGAGGAGTTAGTAGATAAGTTTGTGGATCTTAAGATAGATATTGGTGAAGTGGCTGATTGAACCAGTTACAGATTTCAAGCACGTTTAAATCAGAGATACGCTCAGCAAGGCGAGCAAAAGCTTCAACAATTATTTCAACCAGTTGGCAAGAAGAGGCATGGAGAATTCACTAGGGATGATGAAGAATTGTGGAGATATAAAGGGAGAATTTGTATACTGGATGTCAGGAGTTTGAGGCAAGACTTGCTGTCGGAAGCTTACAATAGTGGGTTTTCTATTTATCTCGGAAGTACGAAGATGTATTATGACTTAAAAAAGATGTTCCAGTGGCCTAGGATGAAAGGTGATGTAGCTACAGTGGTATCCAAGTACCTGACGTGTCATAAGGTGAAGATAGAGCATCAAAAACCGTCAGGAATGCTACAACCACTTGAGATTCCTCAGTGGAAGGGGGAAGGAATCGCGATGGACTTTGTGACCAGTTTGTGGAGGACTAGGTCGGATTTGATATGGTTTGGGTGATCTCTAATCGCTTAACCAAATCCGCTCATTTTCTGCCAATTCGAGTGAATTGTTCTATAGAGGAGTTAGCAAGAATGTACATCAAAGAGATCATGAGATTGCACGGTGTGTCATCGAGCATAGTGTCGGACCGTGATCCCCGATTTACATCAAGGTTTTGGAGAGCTTTTCAAAGGGCTTTTGGTGCGAAGCTGTGTCTCAGCACTGCGTATCATCCACGAACGGATGGACAGTCAGAAAGGACTATTCAGAAATTAGAAGATATGTTAAGGGCATGTGTATTGGATCAACCTAGAAGTTGGGATCGTTACATGCCATTGGTGGAGTTTTCGTACAACAATAGCTTTCATGCGAGCATTGGGATGGCTCCGTATGAGGCTTTGTATGGACGGAAGTGCCAATCTCGACTTTGTTGGTATGAAACCGATGAAGCAAGTGTTTTGGGTCCTGATTTGGTAGCAGAGACTACTGAGAACATTAAGAAGATTCGTGCAAGGATTTTGACTGTGCAGAGCCGACAGAAAAGTTATGCAGATCAGAGACGGAAACTGTTGGAGTTTGAAGTGGGAGAGCCTGTATTTTTTAAGGTTACACCGACAACCGGGATTGGAAGAGCAATCAAAACAAAGAAGTTGAATCCAAGGTATATAGGACCGTTTGAGATACTGAGGCGATTCGGACCGGTGGCATATCAAGTTACTTTGCCGCCTCACTTGTCCAACTTGCATGATGTATTCCACGTGTCACAGCTCCGTAAGTACACGGCAGATACGGCTCACGTGCTAGAGCCTAAGTTGGTCAAGTTGAGGGAGAACTTGACTTTTCAAGTAACGCCGGTGCAAATTGACGACACTAGTGTGAAGAAGCTACGCGAAACAGAAGTTTCATTGGTTAAAGTACCTTGGGAGTGAGCAGGAGTTGAAGAGCATACTTGGGAGCTAGAGTCTGAGATGCGAAAGGATTATCCCGAGCTATTCTCAGGTAATCACTAAATTTTGAGGGAAAATTTTCTTATTTGATGGGGAGAATGTAAAAACCGCAACTAATTAACCGTTTAATTAAATAATTAATATTACCCAAATTAGATTCCGAGAATTTAGAAGGAGAAGTAAGGGATTTAAATGTGATTTTTGGACTCAGTAGGTTTTTCTGAGTCAAAAAATGTATTTTTTGTGAAAAATCGAGAAAACCGCAAACCGACAGCCGAACTCGTTGAACTGATTCAAGTCTGCCCGGTACTGTGCGAGAAAAAGTGAAAACAGTCAAAAACCTTGGAAAAATATTAGAAGTCAAAAACCGGGCATTAATTTTAAAGGTTTGACCCAAAGTTGGGCCAAACGGGCTAAAACCGCTAACGGGTTGGACCGGTCCCAAGTTGGGCCCAAGCCCAACGTATATATAGGTTCATAAGTGAACCCATTCAGCAACAACACACTTACCCCACAGCTGAAAGGGGAAGAAGGAAGAAACCCCATTGTCACTATTCACATAGAACTTCTCAAGCTCATATCTTGAGCTACGGTGCTCCGATTCGCGTGCCGTCGGCGGCTACACGAAGCTCTTGCTGAGTCTGTCACTTCTATATAAGCTTTGTGGTAAGTTTTTTGAAATTTCCCTTCCTTTCTTCTGCCCTAAGAAATTCGAGTTTGATGAGTGATGATTTTGAGAAAACCTTGTGTTTTGGTTGTTTAGGTGCTACTCCTTAGTGAGGAAATGTTGGGTTCTAGCCCAAATTTTAGTGGATGAGGTAAGATTCTCAAGAATCCTAGTAAAATGATTAATTGTGAGTATTAGGTTTTGATTTATATAAAATGTGTGGTATTAGCTTTAATATTGGAGCTTGTTGGTGAGTGTTGATGCTTATTGGAGATTCTTGTTGACTGGGATTGTGATTGAAAGCTCGTTTTGCACCTAATTTGAGTTTTGGTACATATTGAGAATTGGCCAAGGTATGGTTTCGGTTTTCTCTATGTAATATATAATATTTCTGGACACTTAGGCTAGTGATACATAGGATAGGATTGGATTGTATTGGTTGTTTGGTTTGTTGAGATATGATGAATGATAAATTGAAGAGCTTGGGCTATGTTGATGGAAGTGTTGTATGATAATGTATGATGATTTGATGATTTGGAATGTTGATAAATTGCAATGTTGAAGTTGGTAGCATGATATTGGAGATTGAAATTGAAATTGCTTATAATGATGGTTGGTAAGGGTGAAATGATATTTGATTAACGTGTTGGTGGAAATATGAATGTATTACCATATATTTGTTAATTGAAATTATGAATCTCATAAGGTGAAGGGGTGAATTGAGGCATGGCAAATGGTAAGATTTGATGTGGGATGGAGATAATGATGAGTGGATAATTTATACGCTTTTTGGCATTGTTTTTAGTATGTTTTTAGTATCTTTTAGTTAGTTTTTATTATATTTTTATTAGTTTTTAATTAAAATTCACTTTTCTGGACTTTACTATGAGTTTGTGTGTTTTTCTGTGATTTCAGGTATTTTCTGGCTGAAATTGAGGGATCTGAGCAAAAATCTGATTCAGAGACTGAAAAGGACTGCAGATGCTGTTGGATTCTGACCTCCCTGCACTCGAAGTGGATTTTCTGGAGCTACAGAAGCCCAATTGGCGCGCTCTCAACGGCGTTGGAAAGTAGACATCCTGGGCTTTCCAGCAATATATGATAGTCCATACTTTGCCCAAGATTTGATGGCCCAAACCGGCGTTCAAAGTCACCTCAAGAAATTCCAGCGTTAAACGCCGGAACTGGCATAAAACTTGGAGTTAAACGCCCAAACTGGCATGAAAGCTGGCGTTTAACTCCAGAAAACGTCTCTACACGAAAATGCTTCATTGCTCAGCCCAAGCACACACCAAGTGGGCCCGGAAGTGGATTTCTATGTCATTTACTCATCTTTGTACACCTTAGGCTACTAGTTTTCTATAAATAGGACCTTTTACTATTGTATTTTCATCTTTGTTTTATGCTATCTTAGACCTTTGGGAGGCTGGCCATTCGGCCATGCCTAGACCTTGTTCTTATGTATTTTCAACGGTGGAGTTTCTACACACCATAGATTAAGGTGTGGAGCTCTGCTGTACCTCGAGTATTAATGCAATTACTATTGTTCTTCCATTCAATTCCGCTTGTTCTTTATCCAAGATATCACTTGTTCTTCAACATGATGAAGGTGATGATTGACGCCCATCACCATTCTCACTCATGAACAAGGTGACTGACAACCATTCTTGTTCTACAAGCATCTGAGGCTTAGTGAATATCTCTTGGATTCCTGATTGCACGATGCATGGTTGATCGCCTGACAACCGAGTGCTCGCCTGACAAACGAGCCAACCATTCCGTGAGATCAGAGTCTTCGTGGTATAGGCAAGAACTGATGGCAGCATTCAAGAGAATCCGGAAGGTCTAACCTTGTCTGTGGTATTCTGAGTAGGATTCAATGATTGAATGACTGTGACGTGCTTCAAACTCCTAGCAGGCTAGGGCGTTAGTGACAGACGCAAAAGTATCAATGGATATTATTCCGGCCTGACCGAGAACCGACAGCTGAATTCCGCTATGCCGTGACAGGGCATATGCAATCGCTTTCACTGAGAGGATGGGAGGTAGCCACTGACAATGGTGAAACCCTACACGAGCTTGCCATGGAAAAGAGTAAGAAGGATTGGATGAAGGCAGTAGGAAAGCAGAGAGACGGAAGGGAAGGCATCTTCATACGCTTATCTGAAGCTCTCAACCAGTGATATACATAAGTATCTCTATCTTTATCTTTTATGTTATTTTCGTTCATCACCATATCCATTTGAGTCTGCCTGACTGAGATTTACAAGATGACCATAGCTTGCTTCATACCACCAATCTCCGTGGGATCGACCCATACTCACGTAAGGTATTACTTGGACGACCCAGTGCACTTGCTGGTTAGTTGTGCGAAGTTGTAGTGATCACAATTTCGTGCACCAAGTTTTTGGCGCCGTTGCCGGGGATTGTTCTTGTGTATGGACAACTGACGGTTCATCTTGTTGCTTAGATTAGGTATTATTTTTCTTCAGAGTTCTTAAGAATGAATTCTAGTGTTTCAAGGTGATGTTCTTATCATCACCAAAGCTGATTGATCATCATCAATTTAGCTCTTGAATGCAATGTACTGCTGAAGCTTAGCTAGCTATGTCTAATTCCTTTAGACTAAAGCTTTAGACTAACATTGCATGATTCTTGGAATTCTCATTAAGAGTTTTGATACCTTTATTTTCCCTTTCACTTAATTTTCGAAAAAGCACAAAAAAATTTACAAAATCATAAAATCCAAAAATATTTCTTGTTTGAGTCTAGAGTCTCATCCTAAGTTTAGTGTCAATTGCATGTTTCTGCTCTTCTTGCATTTTTTCGAATTCATGCATGTGTCTTCATTAATCTTCAAGTTGTTCTTGATGATTTTTTTGTTTTGATCTTTGAATTCTATTGACTTGAGTGTTTTGTTGTTTCTCATGTATACAAACTGCTAAGTTTGGTGTCTTGCATGCATTGTTATTAGATTTTAGTTGCATTTTAATTATTCCTTATTATTAAAAATCCAAAAATATTTTTAATTTGTGTCTTTTCAAGTCAATAATACAGAGAATTGAAGATTCAGAACATACTGCAGAGGAATCACACAGAAAAAGCTGGGCATTCAAAAATGCCCAGTGAAGAAGACAGACTGGCGTTTAAACGCCAGCCAGGGTGCCTGGCTGGGCGTTTAACGACCAAAAGGGTATAGTTTTGGGCGTTAAACGCCAGAATGTGCACCATTCTGGGCGTTTAACGCCAGGATGGCAAAGGGGGAAGATTTTGTTTTCAAAATCAAATTTTTTTCAAGTTTTCAAAGTTTTTCAAAATCAAATCTTTTTCAAATCATATCTTTTCAATCAAATGTTTTCAAAATCAAGTTCTTTCCTTTTTCAAAGATACTTACTAACAATTAATGATTTGATTGAACATTTTTTGCCTTTTCTGTTGAGGAAGGTTTTATGTTTGAATCATATCTTTTCTTGTTAGGCAAGTCATTATTTTTTAAAATCAAATCTTTTTAAATTGTTTTCAAAATCAAATCTTTTTAAAATGTTTTTCAAATCATATCTTCTCAATCACATCTTTTTAAACCAATCATATTTTTTTAATCACATCTTTTTCAAAATAGTTTTCAATCAAATCTTTTTAACTTCTAATTTCAAAATCTTTTTCAAAAATCACTTGATTTCTTTTCTATTCTTGGTTTTCGAAAATCAATTGAGTGTTTTTCAAAATGTTTTCAAAATCTTTTACTTAAATTTTCGAAAATTACTTCCCTTCTTCTCACATCCTTCTATTTATGGACTAACACTATTCCTTAATGCAAAATTCGAACTCCATCTTCTTTGATAAGTTCGAATTTTATACTTCTGTCTCCTACTTTTCTTTTCCTCTGACACCTAAAGGAATCTCTATACTGTGACATAGAGGATTCCACACTTTCTCTTCTCTTTCATATGAGCAGGAGCAGAGACAAAGGCATTCTGGTTGAAGCTGACCCTGAACCCGAAAGGACCTTAAAGAGAAAGCTAAGAGAAGCCAAAGCACAACTCTCTTTAGAGGACCTGACCGAATTCTTCAAAGAAGAAGAAGACATGGCAGCCGAAAACAACAATAATGCAAACAATGCAAGGAAGGTGCTGGGTGACTTTACTGCACCTACTCCCGACTTTTATGGGAGAAGCATCTCTATCCCTGCCATTGGAGCAAACAACTTTGAGCTTAAGCCTCAGTTAGTTTCTCTAATGCAACAGAATTGCAAGTTTCATGGACTTCCAATGGAAGATCCTCATCAGTTTTTAGCTGAATTCTTGCAAATCTGTGACACAGTCAAGACTAATGGGGTTGACCCTGAGGTCTACAGACTGATGCTATTCCCTTTTGCTGTAAGAGACAGAGCTAGAATATGGTTGGACTCTCAACCTAAAGAAAGCCTGGACTCTTGGGAAAAGCTAGTGAATGCCTTCTTGGCAAAGTTCTTTCCACCACAAAGATGGAGTAAGCTTAGAGTGGAAGTCCAAACCTTCAGACAGAAGGAAGGAGAATCCCTCTATGAAGCTTGGGAAAGATACAAACAATTAATCAGAAAATGTCCTTCTGACATGCTTTCTGAATGGAGCATCATAGGTATTTTCTATGATGGTCTCTCTGAACTGTCCAAGATGTCTTTGGATAGCTCTGCTGGAGGATCTCTTCATCTAAAGAAGACGCCTACAGAGGCTCAAGAGCTAATTGAGATGGTTGCAAATAACCAATTCATGTACACTTTTGAAAGGAATCCTGTGAACAATGGGACTAGTCAGAAGAAAGGAGTTCTTGAGATTGACACGCTGAACGCCATTTTGGCTCAGAATAAAATATTGACTCAACAAGTCAATTTGATTTCTCAAAGTCTGTCTAGAATGCAAAATGCACCTGGCAGTACTAAGGATGCTTCATCTGAGGAAGAAGCTTATGATCCTGAGAACCCTTCAATGGAAGAGGTGAATTACCTAGGAGAACCCTATGGAAACACCTATAATTCTTCATGGAGAAATCACCCAAATTTCTCATGGAAGAATCAAGAGAGACCTCAACAAGGTTTCAACAATAATAATGGTGGAAGAAACAAGTTTAGCAATAGCAAGCCTTTTCCATCATCTTCTCAGCAACAAACAGAGAATTCTAAGCAGAACCCCTCTGACTTAGCAACCATGGTCTCTGATCTAATCAAAACCACTCAAAGTTTCATGACTGAAACAAGGTCTTCCATTAGGAATTTGGAAGCACAAGTGGGACAGCTGAGTAAGAAAATTACTGAACTCCCTCCAAGCACTCTTCCAAGCAATACAGAAGAAAATCCAAAAGGAGAGTGCAAAGCCATAACCATGGCCGAATTTGGAGAGGAAGGAGAGGAAGTGGACGCCACTGAGGAAGGCCTCAATGGGCGTGCACTGACCTCCACTGAGTTCCCTAATGAGGAACCATGGGAATCTGAGGCTCAAAATGAGACCATAGAGATTCCATTGGACTTACTTCTGCCTTTCATGAGCTCTGATGAGTATTCTTCCTCTGAAGAGGATGAGTATGTCACTGAAGAGCAAGTTGCTAAATACCTTGGAGCAATCATGAAGCTAAATGACAAGTTATTTGGAAATGAGACTTGGGAGGATGAACCCCCTTTGCTCACCAAAGAACTGGATGACTTGTCTAGGCAGAAATTACCTCAAAAGAGACAAGATCCAGGGAAGTTTTCCATACCTTGTACCATAGGCACCATGACCTTCAAGAAGGCTCTGTGTGACTTAGGGTCAAGTGTAAACCTCATGCCTCTCTCAGTAATGGAGAAGCTAGGGATCTTTGAGGTACAAACTGCAAGAATCTCATTAGAGATGGCAGACAACTCAAGAAAACAAGCTTATGGACTTGTAGAGAATGTTTTGGTTAAAATTGAAGACCATTACATCCCTGCTGATTTTATAGTCCTAGAGACTGGGAAATGCATGGATGAAACCATCATCCTTGGCAGACCCTTCCTAGCCACAGCAAAGGCTGTGATTGATGTTGATGGAGGTGACTTGATCATTCAAGTGAATGAAAAATCCTATGTGTTTAAGGCTCAAGGATATCCCTCTGTCATCATGGAGAAGAAGCATGAAGAGCTTCTCTCAAATCAGAGACAAACAGAGCCCCCACAGTCAAACTCTAAGTTTGGTGTTGGGAGGCCACAACCAAACTCTAAGTTTGGTGTTGAACCCCCACATTCAAACTCTAAGTTTGGTGTTGGGAGGTTCCAACATTGCTCTGAGTATCTGTGAAGCTCCATGAGAGCCCTCTGTCAAGCTACTGACATTAAAGAAGCGCTTGTTGGGAGGCAACCCAATGTTATACTTTATATATTTTCTTTTGTTATTTTATGTTTTTTGTAGGTTGATGATCATAAGAAGTCACAAAATCCATTGAAAAAGCAAAAACAGAATGAAAAACAGGAAGAAAAATAGCACACCCTGGAGGAAGAACCCACTGGCGTTTAAACACCAGTGAGGCTAGCAGTTGGGCGTTTAACGCCCAGTCTGGCACCATTCTGGGCGTTTAACGCCAGAAAGGGGCACCAGACTGGCGTTAAACGCCAGGAAAGGGCTAGAACCTGGCGTTAAACGCCAGAAATGGGCACCAGCCCGGCGTTTAACGCCAGAAATGGCTCAAAACGTGATTTTGAGCAACATTTGGTGCAGGGATGACTTTTTCTTGACACCACAGGATCTGTGGACCCCACAGGATCCCCACCTACCCCACCACCACTCTCTCTCTTCTTCACCCATTCACCAATCACCTCAATACCTCTTCCCCATAAACCCTTCTTCGCCCCTCCATCTTCACACCACCTAAACACCACTTCTTCCCCTTTTGGCCGAACCACAAAGCCATCTCCCTCTCCTCCATTTCTTCTTCTTTTACTCTCTTCTTTCTTCTTTTGCTCGAGGACGAGCAAACCTTTTAAGTTTGGTGTGGTAAAAGCATTGCTTTTTGTTTTTCCATAACCATTTATGGCATCCAAAGCCGGTTCAACTGAGAAGGCATGATCTCAAGCCCATCACTAAGAAGAAGATGGAGCAAACAAGAGACCCCTCTTATCATGAGATCCTTGAGATACCTCAAGGGATGCACTTTCCTCCACAAGACTATTGGGAGCAACTAAACACCTCCCTAGGAGAATTGAGTTCCAACATGGGACAACTAAGGGTGGAGCATCAAGAACACTCCATTCTCCTCCATGGAATTAGAGAAGATCAAAGGATCATGAGAGAGGAGCAACAAAGGCAAGGAAGAGACATTGAGGAGCTCAAGCACTCCATAGGACCTTCAAGAGGAAGGAAGAGCCGCCATCACCAAGGTGGACCCGTTCCTTAATCTCCTTGTTCTTTAATTTTCTATTTTTCGAAATTTTTAGTGCTTATGTTATCTATGTTTGTGTCTTGTGATCATTAGTGTCTTAGTGTCTATGCCTTAAAGCTATGAATATGAATCCATCACCTTTCTTAAATGAAAACTGTTTTTATCACAAAAGAACAAGAAGTACAGGATTTCAAATTCATCTTTAAAACTAGCTTAATTAGTTTGATGTGGTGACAATACTTTTTGTTTTCTGAATGTATGCTTGAACAGTGCATATGTCTTTTGAATTTGTGGTTCATGAATGTTAAAATTGTTGGCTCTTGAAAGAATGATGAAAAAGGAGACATGTTACTGAGGATCTGAAAAATCATAAAAATGATTCTTGAAGCAAGAAAAAGCAGTGAATACAAAAAAAAAAGGAGAAAAACGAAAAAAAAAGGGGAGAAAAAGAAAAAGAAAGAGAAAGAAAGAAATAAAGTTGTGATCCAAGGCAAAAAGAGTGTGCTTAAGAACCCTGGACACCTCTAATTGGGGACTCTAGCAAAGCTGAGTCACAATCTGAAAAGGTTCACCCAATTATGTGTCTGTGGCATGTATGTATCCGGTGGTAATACTGGAAGACAGAGTGCTTTGGGCCACGGCCAAGACTCATAAAGTAGCTGTGTTCAAGAATCATCATACTTAACTAGGAGAATCAATAACACTATCTGATTCTAAGTTCCTAAAGAAGCCAATCATTCTGAACCTCAGAGGATAAAGTGAGATGCCAAAACTGTTTGGAGGCAAAAAGCTACTAGTCCCGCTCATCTAATTTGGAGCTATGTTTCATTGATAATTTGGAGTCTATAGTATATTCTCTTCTTTTTATCTTATTTGATTTTCAGTTGCTTGGGGACAAGCAACAATTTAAGTTTGGTGTTGTGATGAGCGGATAATTGATACGCTTTTTGGCATTGTTTTTAGTATGTTTTTAGTATCTTTTAGTTAGTTTTTATTATATTTTTATTAGTTTTTAATTAAAATTCACTTTTATGGACTTTACTATGAGTTTGTGTGTTTTTCTGTGATTTCAGGTATTTTCTGGCTGAAATTGAGGGATCTGAGCAAAAATCTGATTCAGAGACTGAAAAGGACTGCAGATGCTGTTGGATTCTGACCTCCCTGCACTCGAAGTGGATTTTCTGGAGCTACAGAAGCCCAATTGGCGCGCTCTCAACGGCGTTGGAAAGTAGACATCCTGGGCTTTCCAGCAATATATGATAGTCCATACTTTGCCCAAGATTTGATGGCCCAAACCGGCGTTCAAAGTCACCTCAAGAAATTCCAGCGTTAAACGCCGGAACTGGCATAAAACTTGGAGTTAAACGCCCAAACTGGCATGAAAGCTGGCGTTTAACTCCAGAAAACGTCTCTACACGAAAATGCTTCATTGCTCAGCCCAAGCACACACCAAGTGGGCCCGGAAGTGGATTTCTATGTCATTTACTCATCTTTGTACACCTTAGGCTACTAGTTTTCTATAAATAGGACCTTTTACTATTGTATTTTCATCTTTGTTTTATGCTATCTTAGACCTTTGGGAGGCTGGCCATTCGGCCATGCCTAGACCTTGTTCTTATGTATTTTCAACGGTGGAGTTTCTACACACCATAGATTAAGGTGTGGAGCTCTGCTGTACCTCGAGTATTAATGCAATTACTATTGTTCTTCCATTCAATTCCGCTTGTTCTTTATCCAAGATATCACTTGTTCTTCAACATGATGAAGGTGATGATTGACGCCCATCACCATTCTCACTCATGAACAAGGTGACTGACAACCATTCTTGTTCTACAAGCATCTGAGGCTTAGTGAATATCTCTTGGATTCCTGATTGCACGATGCATGGTTGATCGCCTGACAACCGAGTGCTCGCCTGACAAACGAGCCAACCATTCCGTGAGATCAGAGTCTTCGTGGTATAGGCAAGAACTGATGGCAGCATTCAAGAGAATCCGGAAGGTCTAACCTTGTCTGTGGTATTCTGAGTAGGATTCAATGATTGAATGACTGTGACGTGCTTCAAACTCCTAGCAGGCTAGGGCGTTAGTGACAGACGCAAAAGTATCAATGGATATTATTCCGGCCTGACCGAGAACCGACAGCTGAATTCCGCTATGCCGTGACAGGGCATATGCAATCGCTTTCACTGAGAGGATGGGAGGTAGCCACTGACAATGGTGAAACCCTACACGAGCTTGCCATGGAAAAGAGTAAGAAGGATTGGATGAAGGCAGTAGGAAAGCAGAGAGACGGAAGGGAAGGCATCTTCATACGCTTATCTGAAGCTCTCAACCAGTGATATACATAAGTATCTCTATCTTTATCTTTTATGTTATTTTCGTTCATCACCATATCCATTTGAGTCTGCCTGACTGAGATTTACAAGATGACCATAGCTTGCTTCATACCACCAATCTCCGTGGGATCGACCCTTACTCACGTAAGGTATTACTTGGACGACCCAGTGCACTTGCTGGTTAGTTGTGCGAAGTTGTAGTGATCACAATTTCGTGCACCAGATAACGTGGTTTTAGTTGGATTGAGTTGTGAAAATTGGCAAATTGATAATTTGTGAATTTTTGGTAAAACTGAAAATTTGGTGAACTTCCATGAATCATATCTTGAACTACCATGCTTGAAATACAATCTATTTTATATCAAATGAAAGGAAATTAAAAAGCTTTAAAATGGTTTAAATTTTGTGAAAATCTGAATTCGGTAGAAAAAGATATGATCGTGGAAAGTTTGGTGTCAAAATCTGAAATTCTGCAATGTTGCAAAATTTTGTGATTTCTGGTTTGTGTGTGCACGCACACCCCGTGCATTTTTAAACCTGTGCGCATGCACGGCCCTATGTGTACACACACATGAGGACATGGCTACTGGTAAGAGCGCCAGCACACCCTGTGCGCACACATAACAAATGGAGTTTTACAACCTGTGCGCACGCACACGTTGGGAAGGGCATTCTGTTGAGGGCACTAGCACACCTTGTGCGAGTGAACAGAATTGTAAAATTTGTTACTTGTGCGTACGCACACCTTTATGCATACGCACACGTTTTTAAAATCTCTTTGGACGTGCGCACGCACACCCCTGTGCATACGCACATGTCCTATTTTCCAACTTAAACTTTGTTTTTAACTATTTTACTTTCCCAACAAGTTTGTATACTTCTGTGACACCTAATTAAGACTCTTGGGCTTAATACCAGGCATTAAAACATGGGAAAGGTCTTAGGAGATTTGATTTGGTATTATTTTGAAAAGTTAGAAAATAGAGGCTTAGGATTCTGGTGTACTGAGGATGGGTCTGGTGAAATGAGAAGGGAAAAAGATACCTGAATTGAGAAATTGACGAACTGATGAGTTCAGAATGGAAATGTTGAATTGATAGTGGTTTAAATGATTTGAGGACTCAAAATGGAATGATGGATCCATGATATATTGAAAATTTTTTTTGAAAAACCACTGAATCATTGTTTTATATTGAGAAATGGTGAGACGCTATGCACCTGGCAGGGACGGTGGTTAATCCCGCATGTCGAGGTAGCGGCGGTGGCATAAGGACGGTGGTTAATCCCGCTTACGTTGATATGTGAGGTCTGTGGTAAGAGTATCCCGCTCACATCCCTTTGGATCAATAGAGTGTGCAGGCACAAAATCCTGGACGGTGTTTTGAGCATCATATCTCATGGGTTCCCAATGATGATTCCGAAGGGCGACATCTCCATAGAGATGTGTCAGGTTGGCAGTTGAACTGATAATGTGATATCACAGCTAATAGGACAGTCATTCATCATGTGCATCTTCTATATGTTTGTTTGCTTTGCCGACTTGTAATTGTTTGCCTAATTGTATAACATGTCTAATTGTACACTTGAATTACTTGCTATATATGCCTATACTTGTGTTTTACTTGCATTGTAAATAATTGTGCTTTCTATTGGGATTGAGGAAGTTCAGAAGGCGGTGGCGATGGGATTGCATGGAGGATAGGTTGGTCAAGGCTGTAGGACAGCGGAGAACTGTTATATTAGAAAATCCCATAAGACAGACTACCGCTTTTATTATGTTAAGATTTTATGTTATGCTTTCTGTTTAGTTATGCTATAAGATGAATCTTGTGATGGATATGAAGTCTAGGATTGCCTTTGGCATCCCAGGGTCTTATATCTTACATCACTGGGCACTATTACTATATTGAGAACCTCCGATTCTCATACTATATTTTGTTATTATTTTTCAGATGCAGGTCGCAACCTACCTCGGTAAGTTGCTTTGATGGTGACAGAAGTGGAGGATCCTGGATATATTTTGGAGTCTTTTTGTTTATTTTGTATATGTCTCTCACTTTTGTATTTTACTTTGCCAAGACACATTACTTTGAGAAGAAAAACTTGTATAAGATGTTTTTTAACTTCAGATTTTTGTATGGTCGGTATATAGCCAGCCGGCTTAAACTCGGCAAGCCTGGCTAGATTCTTATGCTATTATACTCTGATATTTTGTTATATTGTATCTCCTCTTGTGCGTTTAGTTGGTAGCTTCCTGTGTACGTTTTGTGCTTTAAAATCCTGTTTTTAAGCTATATCCTTTATCGGGCTTCTAGAATATATTATTTCCTTCTATATATTATATGTATGAGCTTAGGACTATCGTAACCTTTGATTAACCTTTGCTTTATGACGCGAGGTAAGACTTAGGCTAATTAAGGTGTTACAAAACAGGGCAATGGGTCATGTGTACACGTCATGTCACGCATAGGCGTGAGTGGCAAAAGTAAGGTGCGATGTGTATGCATCGTCGACGTGCACACGTGATAAGAGAGAAAAGAAGATGACGCGTACGCATGGGTGACGCGTACGCATGGGTCAAAATTGTGCTAGAGGCACAATTTCAACACCCTACCCGCGCAACTCTCTGGTTTTTGGACTGCGCCTGAAAATTTTAGGGATCACGCGTACGCGTGGGTAAGGCGTACGCGTGAGGGGTTGGAAACTTGGGGGTCACGCGTACGCGTGGCTGACGCATACGCGTGGCTGGGTGCTCTGTTTTTCAAAATTTTTCAATTTCTTTCACCAAACCAAGCATTCCAAATCTTCAAACAGCTACCAAAACACCATAAAACCTTATTTAACATACTAGACTACTACTAAACTCAACAAACCAACATAAACATGAAATTAAACTAATTTTATCAATATTTACAAAAAAGAAAAATGAAAAGATGTTACCATGGTGGGGTGTCTCCCACCTAGCACTTTTATTTATTGTCCTTAAGTTGGACTTATGGGGAGCTCTCATCAAGGTGGCTTGTGCTTGAATTCATCTTGGAACTTCCACCAATGCTTGGACTTCCAATAAGCTCCATTATTCAAAATTAATAGCTCTAAGCTTTGATGGAGTTCTTCACAAACCATGAGCTCTCAAAATTGATCATCTTCTTGTAATCCGAGATCCCACACTTTGTCTACACACCCGTCTTCAAGTTGATCATCACGATTCCCTCCGGTGGTAGGCGAGCCTTGAAATTCTCACTTAAGCCTCAAAACAATTTCCTAGGCCCATCCAATGTAGCATGACTCCAACCCTTGCAATTCAACTTTGATCATGCAGCCATATTGAACATAGAATTATGTTTCCAACCACTAACCATCTCCCTTTTGCTCTTTAAGCCACAAAGAGCTCTAAGTTGCCCATCCGTCTCAAGCAAACCATATTCAAGTGGGATAATAAAGCTTAGAGATAAGATATTTACCCACTTGAAGGAAAGGATGGATGGTGATGGCTTGGGGAGAGGTGTTTCCCATGTCTTTGCAAGCTCTACTCCCTTGTGTTCTTTCTTGATAATTTCCACCTCCTTGCAAGCTTTCTCAATTTCAGCCTCTTCCTCTTAGTAGCTTTCTTCCAATTCAATTTCTTCTTCATTGCTTACCAAGGGTATGGGAGGTTGTGCACATTCTTTTATGACCTCAATTTCATGTCCAATGGGAGAGGATTCAATTGTAGATAGAAACTCATCAATGATTGAATCCAGCTCTTGATCAACCTCTTCAACTTTTGGTTCCCATGGACTTTCAATATCTCCTAGGTCTTCAACCACTTCTTCCTCTTTAACAAATACGTCTTCTTCCAATTGTTACAACTCTTGCTTTAACTCTCTTCTTCACCTTGAAGCTCCAAGTTCTCCTTCTCATTGTGCTCCTCAATTAATCCTCCACATTTAACAATGAGGGTGTCTTGGATAGTTGAGCACAATGATGCCAACTAGCTCATCACTTCGGTTAAGCTAGCCACGGCTTCCCCTTGCTTTTGGCAATGAGTTAGAAGTTCTTGTTGTTCTTGCATTAGGGGTTGGAGAGATTCATCAATTGGAGGAGGTGGTGGAAGAGAGAGTTCATTGTTTGGGAGAAAGGCATTGTGGTTGAAAGGTGGTTCATATTGGTGAAAGTCTTGAGGTGGCGTATAAGGAAATGGTGGTTCTTGGGGGTATTGGTGTTGGGAATGTTGTGGTTCTATGTATGGTTCATATAGTGGTTAGTATGATGGATATGGGTTAGGATCATATGGAGGTAAATGGTGGTATGAGGCTTGTGAGTATGGTTGTTGGGGGCTATGTTGAGGGAAAGGGTCATATGCACATGATGATTGTAGTTGACAACCACAAGAGGGTCACCACACACATTAGATTGGTATGCATCATGGTATGGCACTTGATCATAGTACATTGGTGGAGGTTATTGCCATGAAGGTTGATCAAATGCTTGAGGTTCCTCCCACCTTTGATTGTTCCATCCTTGATGCATATCCTCCTTGTAGCTTCCATTCCCTACAACATAGTTAGAACCAAACTCATAGCTAAAGGGATGAGAATTTATAGTAACAAGAGAAAATAAAAATAAAAGCTAACAAGAAACAAAGAAAGCAAAGTCCTACAGCTAGCAAACTAGCAAACAAACCAAAATTTAAGCTATTCACAATATTGACATATATATAATAACCAACAACAAGCACACATTTCAATTCCCCGGCAACGGTGCCAAAAACTTGAAAGAGGACTATCGTCGGTTCAGAATTTCTTCTCAGTAAAAGAGAAATAACCTCGATGCAAATATAGTTCCATACTGACAAGTAACACTTAATCAAAGTTTAATTTGTTTGTCACAAGTGCAAATCAATAAAAATACCGAGAGTATTAGATCTCAGACCGTCTCTCAAAGGAATTGCAGTGAAGTATGCATATTATTGGTTATGGTATCCAAGGGGTTTGCGGATAAATAGAGAAGAAAATTAAAAAGGCAACAAAAGTAAAGCGAGCAACTAAAGAAAGCAAGTAATAAGGAGAGACATTCATGGCAATGATTGAGAGTATAGGCTTTCTATCCTAGTCATTAATCATAATACAATACTTAACAAGAGCTAATTGAAGAACTGAAGATTGATGGTTTAGAAGTTATAGTAAACTCTTGTTGTAAGTATAGTTACTAAACCAAGCAATCAACCTTTCTTACAAACGTTTGGTTGTCACAAGTAACAAACCCTTTTGAAATTGATAACCGAGTATTCAAACCTCGGGTCGTCTTCTCAAGGAATTGTAAGGAGGTATGTTCTTATTATTGGCTATGAAAAAGGTAAAATTGGGGGTTTTGGAAATAAGGAAGAAGTATGACAAGTAATTCAAATGACAATTAAAATAAATAAATAACTATAAATAAACTCTTGGCAAGATATGAAAATTTAGAAGTCCTATCCTAGTTACTCCTATAAGAATGGAAATTAATCCCACTTAGTTAACCTTTGCGTAAGCAAGGGAAAGTCAAGTGAACCAATTGGTTAGATTTCCCAAGTCCTAGCCAACTCCTAAGGGAAGGCTAGAGTTAGTGGAATTCCAGTTTATTAGCCAACATAACAATCACTCATGAATAGTTGATAACTCAAGAGCTTCCAGTTAATCAATTAAAGCCAATAATATAAAAAGCTAAATAAGAATCTTAGATCTGAAATACCTTAAAATCATGAATTAATAAAGATATTAAATGTAACATGGGCAGTTGTAGCCAAATAAAGAAGTTGAGTTGAACATAGAAATCCATAAACTAAATTGAGGAAATAAATAAAAGGAACATTGAACCTGATATGAAGATGAAATAATCCTGAAGTGAAAAGAAATCCTAATCCTAAAATAAATTCTAATCCTAATCCTAATCATAAGAGAGAGGAGAGAACCTCTCTCACTAAAAACTACATCTAAAACCTAAAATTGTGAGTTATGAATGCCTCCTCAGTCCCTGCATATTTCCTGACTTTAATCTGTGTTTTTGGGCCAAAAACTGGGTTGAAATCCGGCCCAGAATCTCTGCCAGCGACTTTTGTAATTCTGCAGATCACGCACGTCACGCGGACGCGTCATTCGGCATTTTTCTTTTCCAAGCGGGCGCGTCGTCTATGCCTCCGCGTCGCTTCTGCTTTTCCAATCCGCGCGTCTGCGTCACTCATGCGGCCACGTCACTGCGAATTCCTTTCTTCCGCGCGGTCGCGTCACTTCTCGCTGGTCATCTCCTCAATTTCTTGTGTTCCTTCCATTTTTTCAAGCTTCCTTCCCAATCTCTCACTCATTCATGCCCTATAAAGCCTGAAACACTTAACACACAGATCAAGGCATCGAATGGTAATAAGAGAGGATTAAGATTAGCTAAATTAAGACCAAAGAAGCATGTTTTCAATCATGTAATAATTTTAGGAAGGAAATATAAATGCATTCTAATTATATGAATAAGTGGGTAAAGACCATGATAAAACCACACAATTAAACACATTGTAAACCATAAAATAGTGGTTTATCAACCTCCTCACACTTAAACATTAGCATGTCCTCATGCTAAACTCAAGGAGACCAAATAAATGAGTAGGGAAAGGCAAGACTTATGCAATGCAACCTATGAATGTGAATGCAACTACATGCAAAGATGATTCTACCTACTTTGGTCAAAAAGTAAATAAATCCTTCAAGAACAAATATGAATCAAATTCCACTAATTCAAATCATACAGTGAAAACAAGTAAACTTGTAAGAAGATGGCTCATAAAAGCAGGGAACATAGAATCAAGCATTGAACCCTCACTGGTAATGTATATCACTCTAGTCTCTCAAGTGTCTAGGGTCAATCACTCTACTCTTCCCTAGTCATGCTTTCTAAACTTTGTTCTTCATCTAACCAATCAACAAATATTTAGCATATCAATGCAAACATCATGAGGTCTTTTAGGGTTGTAATGGGGTTGAGGTAAAGGTAAGGATATATGTATGGCCAAGTGAGCTTTATAAAGTGAATCCTTGATTAGCCTAAAATCTCACCTAACATACACATACATTATATAAATTAAAATGCTTTACCTAGCTACCCAAATTTTTCCCACTTTTGTATTACATGCTCATGTATCAAACTTATTTTTTAATTTTGTCCCATGTGCATTGATTCTTTTTATTTTGCATTTGGGGTATATATATTTTTTTTTCTTTTTGTATCCCCTTTATTTAAATACTTGAAATTTTTTTTATATGCACATGGTAATTTAATTACTTTGATTTCACATGAGCATGTTTTCCAAAAATTTTTATTTTGAAATATCTTTATTCTTTTCAACTTTCTACCTTGTTTCTATCATCCATGTTCCCATAAAGTTTCTCCACACTTAAACAATTACACAATTTCTATCTTAAGCTAACCAAGGATTCAACTTGGAATTTTTATTTTGTTTTTCTGCTTAAGGCTAGTAATGTGGTTTATAGAACAAGAGGGGATTAAAAGCTCAAGGGGCTAACAAAGGTGATGTAAAAGGTGGGCTAATTTGGGATAAGTGAGGAAAAATTCAAATGATGGCCTCAATCATATGCAAGTATGTAAATACACTAAATATTGGACATATAGACTGGAACAAAATACAGATTACAATCATAGAGAAGTAAAACACACAAGAATAAAATATCATGGTTAAATAATGTAACCATATAAATAAGCTCAAAATCTCACGGGTTGTGTGTTCTTTGGCTCAAAAATCATGTTCCAAATACAACTTCAAACAAATTTAACAAAAAATTTTCAATTTAAATTAGTGAAATACTATAAAAATTTCTTGAAAAAGAAAATATTACTTCAACCAAGTAGTAACTAAATGCACAAAATCAAATAAATATGCAATCAAATATGCAAATGCAATAATGAATAAACAAAGAAAATAAAACAATGGTGTTGAAAAGAAGAAAATAGTTAACCCATGGAGATCAGTATCGACCTCCCCACACTTAAAGATTGCACCGTCCTCGGTGCATGCTAAGATGTGCAGGTGGACGGGTTGTTCCAACTGATGCTTCTCTCCAAAGATTGTGCAGATGGACTTGTCTTGTCTCCCCATGTAAACATCTTCCGGTTCCCCTCCGGGTGGCCATCCTGAAAGAAAAAGGGAAGAAAAGTAACCCAGAAATAAAGATAAGAAAATAAATGAAGTATGGATGGGTTAATGCCAAATGATAAGGGTCTCATTTACATGGAAGCTTCAACATGTACGTGAGAAAACAATAGAAGCCATGGCATGCCAGTGGTACAAAATGTACAACAATGGGGAAGAAAGTGGGTAATGAAAGACAATGTAAGTTCATGTCAATGCAAAAGGAATACAGGTATCATAAAAGATTGACATTGACAGAAAAATAGCATCACCCAACATTGTAAAACAAATCACTAAAAATTATACCAGAAAAGATGCAACAGTTAAATAAGAAAATCAACACCAAAGGAAAAAATAATAAGTTTAGAAAGAAAAAGAAAAATATGCACTAAATTAAAATTCAATGAATGAAATATGCAAATAAATAAAATGAAAGATAAGAAGAATGAGAAGGGAAAGAAGTGAGTAAGAAAGGAGGGAGGGAAAAATTAGGATTGGGGAAGAAAAGATAAGATATTTGGCAAATTAGGATAAGCTGTGTAGCGCAAGCGACGCGGACGCGTGGGGCACGCGGTCACGTGACTTGTGTTTGAAGTTAATCGACGCGGTCGCGTGACACGTTTTATGCTACTGGCGCGAGGGCAGCCTCGCACTCGCACAACTCTCTGTTCAGAATCTTATTTTGCCAAATTTTGGGTGATGCGATCGCGTGGTCGTCGCGATCGCATGAGTGGCCAATATAGGGATATGACGCAGACGCGTGAGCCATGCGTCTGCGTGGTAAGGTTGTGCTTTCAGCACCAGTCCAGCACCACTCCAGCATAACTTTCGGCTATGCACCCTTTTCACGTCGATTTTCATGGCACGCGGCCGCGTGGGTGACGCAGACGCGTGGGAGGCATTTTTCACACATGACGCGGACGCTTCAGTGACACGGTCGCGTGGATCAATTTGTGCCAAAGGCACGCCTCTAGTCACGCTCTCGCGTGACTCTCTGTTCAATTCTTTTTTCTTCACAACGCACTAGTGACGCGGACGCGTCAGTGACGTTGTCGCGTCGCGTGTGTTTTTTTTTTTATGCAGTATGCAGAATGCAAAATACAATGAATGTCATGCAAAAATTGCAGGTTCAATAAAAATTCAAAAGGGACTAAAATTAAAACTAAAAAGAGAACGATCATACCATGGTGGGTTGTCTCCCACCTAGCACTTTTAGTTAAAGTTCTTAAGTTGGACATTTGATGAGCTTCCTGTCATGGTGGCTTATGCTTGTACTGATCCAGGAATCTCCACCAATGTTTGGAATTCCAACAGCCTCCGGGGTCCCAAACTAGGCGCAGAAAGCCTTCAAGCAAGCTAAAGCAAGTGACAAGGCCCCAAGAGTATTGATTTCTAGATTGAATTCCTGGGTCCCAAACCTTGCTTTTGCACCCGTCTTCTTGTTGAGCAATATTGTTCCATCCGGGTGGCAAGCGGTCTGAATTCTCACTGAAGCAGCCAAACAACTTCCTAGACCCATTCAGCTGAGCTCTATACCAACCTTTGCGTTTAAACTTTGAGCTTCCAACCATAATGAACTTTGCAGGATAATTCTTACCACTGATCATCTTCCTCTTGCTCTTAATGCCACAAAGAGCTCTAAGTTGACCATCCGTCTCCAGTAGCCCATATTCAAGTGGAATTAGAAAGCTAAGGGATATGAATTTTACCCACTTGAATGTTGTGAAGGATGATGGCAACTTAGGGGGAGGTGTTTGGAATGAACGTGGAAGCTCCACTCCCTTGTGCTCTTCTCTGAATTCCTCCACTTCCTTGCAAACCTTTTCCATTCCAGCCATGTCCTAGTCAAAGTCTTCCATATCTTCCTCATTGCTTGAGTCATAATTAGGAGGTTGAGAAAAGTCGACCTCTGCATCATCTTCGTATTCACTTGTGGAAGATTCTTTTGTCTCAAAAAATTCACTTGCGGGTGCAAGTTCATCACTAGGAGGACTTGACTAGTGACTATCATCATCAAGAAAACATGCGTCTTGAGTTACTCCGTCCAGTTCTTCATAAGATATCTGCATTGGAGGCTGTGCAACATCCTCTTTAGTGTCAATTGTAACATCCTTGACGGGGTCTTCCATGACTCTGTATTTCCTAGGAGGTTCAGCATCTCCTAAATCTTCAACCAACTCTTCTTCTTCTACAATGACAGCGTCCTCTATTTGTTCCAGTACGAAGTTATGCTCTATGTTGTCTATTGGAGTTTTTAGTGCCTTCTTCGCACTACGTTCTTCATTAGATTCTGCACATGAAGCCATGGGAGTCTGTTGAGTGTCTGAATGTCTGAAAGATAATCGATTTCTTGCTTGACCCAGGTATTTAAGTATGCAATCGTATTCATCCTCGATGATTTTCTTTTCAACTATTTCTTCACCTTCAAGTACAAAATCCTCCTTGATGGCTTCTTTTCTATGATAACTCCCTTCAACTACTTCTTCATCTGCAAAGGTCTCTACTACCTTTACCTTTAGTGCCTCCTCTAGCTCCTTATGAAATATAGATTCACGAAGATGATCCTTTCTCTCTTGTTCCATATCAGTAGTATCATTGGGATCATGTTGTTCTTGGGTTGATGGATGTTGGTGCTCTTCCATGGATGGTGGTGATGGGATGGGTGGATCATTATGTGGTTGGGATAGAAGTGCAGTGGAGCTTGAGGGTTGAATATTGGGCGTAGAGGGTTGGCCCAAGCGAGACATAAGTGCATGAAGAGTAGAGGTGAGACTAGAGATATAGGCAAGTTTGCTTTCCATGGAGGTTTGGGGTGGATAAGGATCATGTGGTAGTGAATGGTGAAAAGAAGCTTATGAGTGTGGTGGTTCGAAGTTATGTCAAGAGGATGGTCTCTGAGCACAGGGTGGGGCTTGTTGGTAGCTACAAGGCGGTCCACCAAATCTATCAGTTGGGCATGCATTGTAAAATGGTCTTTGTCTATGATATCTAGGAGGATGTTGTTGCCTAAAGGGGTGATCAGCTCCTTGTGGCTCCATCAATCTTTGATTGCTTAGACCTTGATGCATAGTCCTATTATAGCTTCCATTCCTTGCAACAAAATTAGAACCAAACTCAAAGCGAGAAGGGTGAGAATTCATAATAGATATCAGAAATAAGAGGGAAGAGAGAAAAAAACAAATAAACAGGTAAAAGAAAAATATTTTTTTTGAAAACTATTTACAATAACCAATAATAAGGCACACGTTTGCCATTCCCCGGCAACGGCGCCATTTTGAATAACTGAAGATTGATGGTTTAGAAGTTATAGTAAACTCTCGTTGTAAGTATAGTTACTAAACCAAGCAATCAACCTTTCTTACAAACGTTTGGTTGTCACAAGTAACAAACCCTTTTGAAATTGATAACTGAGTATTCAAACCTCGGGTCATCTTCTCAAGGAATTGCAGGGAGGTATGTTCTTATTATTGGCTATGAAAAAGGTAAAATTGGGGTTTTGGAAATAAGGAAGAAGTATGACAAGTAATTCAAATGACAATTAAAATAAATAAATAACTATAAATAAACTCTTGGCAAGATATGAAAATTCGGAAGTCCTATCCTAGTTACTCCTATAAGAATGGAAATTAATCCCACTTAGTTAACCTTTGCGTGAGCAACAGAAAGTCAAGTGAACCAATTGGTTAGATTTCCCAAGTCCTAGCCAACTCCTAAGGGAAGGCTAGAGTTAGTGAAATTCCAGTTAATTAGCCAACATAACAATCACTCATGAATAGTTGATAACTCAAGAGCTTCCAGTTAATCAATTAAAGCCAATAATATAAAAAGCTAAATAAGAATCTTAGATCTGAAATACCTTAAAATCATGAATTAATAAAGATATTAAATGTAACATGGGCAGTTGTAGCCAAATAAAGAAGTTGAGTTGAACATAGAAATCCATAAACTAAATTGAGGAAATAAATAAAAGGAACATTGAACCTGATATGAAGATGAAATAATCCTGAAGTGAAAAGAAATCCTAATCCTAAAATAAATTCTAATCCTAATCCTAATCCTAAGAGAGAGGAGAGAACCTCTCTCACTAAAAACTACATCTAAAACCTAAAATTGTGAGTTATGAATGCCTCCTCAGTCCCTGCATGTTCCCTGACTTTAATCTGTATTTCTGGGCTGAAAACTGGGTTGAAATCCGGCCCAGAATCTCTGCCAGCGACTTTTGTAATTCTGCAGATCGCGCACGTCACGCGGACGGGTCATTCACGCGGATGCGTCATTCGGCGTTTTTCTTTTCAATGCGGGCGCGTCGTCTATGCCTCCGCGTCGCTTCTGCTTATCCAATTCGCGCGTCCGCGTCACTCATGCGGCCACGTCACTGCGAATTCCTTTCTTCCGCGCGGTCGCGTCGCTGACGCATACGCGTCACTTCTCGCTGTTCATCTCCTCAATTTCTTGTGTTCCTTCCATTTTTGCAAGCTTCCTTCCCAATCTCTCACTCATTCATGCCCTATAAAGCCTGAAACACTTAACACACAGATCAAGGCATCGAATGGTAATAAGAGAGGATTAAGATTAGCTAAATTAAGACCAAAGAAGCATGTTTTCAATCATGTAATAATTTTAGGAAGGAAATATAAATGCATGCTAATTATATGAATAGGTGGGTAAAGACCATGATAAAACCACACAATTAAACACATTGTAAACCATAAAATAGTGGTTTATCACTAATCCTATTAAGTCATCTCCAACATAGGAAGAAGGTATAATGTTATCTTCACATTGAGAGAAAGTAAAAAAAGACAAGTTAATCTCAATCTATAAGTCCTAATCAACTTACTAATTGAATTAGCAAGAGATTAGAGTCAATAGAAACTATATTAACTAACTCTAGATCACCAAAATGAGTTGGGTATTAATGACTCGAGATTGCCTAATTTCTCTTTTCAAGCCATGAATGCTCAAAATGCTACTCTAACATCCAACCAAGCATTTTGTCAAACACTTGGAAGGCATAAAAGGAAAGCATGGTGAAATAACAAGAAACATAAATTCTACAACTACCCAATGCAAGAAAATGACAACAATAACTCAATTAAGCATTAAAAGAACATAAAACATAAAATTGCATTAAAGGAAAGTGGAATTAACAAGAGTTCATATAACATAAAAAGTGGTAAAAATAAGAGAAATAACAAGAGAAACTAAGAAAATTGAAGCAAATCAACAAGGAAAAGTAAAGGAAACTAAATCAAAACAAGTAATTAAACCTAAATTTAAGATGAAATTAACTTACAACCCTAATTCTAGAGAGAAGAGGACGCTTCTCTCTCTAGAAAACTACCCTACATGATCCTAAGCTAATCTAATTGCTCCCCCCCCCCTTTGTCCAATCTTCAATTCTGCATTAAATAGCCTCAGGAACGAGTTGGTTTTAGGCCTAGAAAGCTCAGAAATCGCCCCAGCGTCTTCACTTTAATGAGGTCACATGACCAACGTCACGCGTGCGGGTGGACGACGCGTGCGCGTCACTTGCCATAATTCCTCCTCACGCGTACGCATGGGTGACGCGTGCGCATGGCCATTAATGTCCTTCTCACGCGTACGCATGAATGACGCGTGCGCGTGGCCATGAACCCTCCCAATGCTCATTTCTTCATAAATTCTCCACTTTGTATGCTTTTCTCTTCACTTATTTTGTCCAATACTTGCCTTATATATGCATCTGAAATCACTCAACAAACATATCAAGGTATCGAATGGAACTAAAGTGAATTAAAATTGGCTAATTAAAGGCCTAAAAAGCATGTTTTCACTCTTAAGCACAAATTTAGGGAGAATTACAAAAGCATGCTATTTCATTGAATAAATATGAGATAAGTTGATAAAATTTCATAAGTTAAGCACAAGATAAACCACAAAATTGGGGTTTATCAACGATGTTAATGGCAGAAATCATGAAGCTGAGGCAACAACAACACAACTTGAGTGATCAGCTTTATTCAATGGAGTCAAGTGTTTGTGGGGAAGAAGAGGAAAAAGAACAGAGGAAAGTGGAAGAGAAAAAAGAAGAAGAGGTAGAAATGAGAATTTTTAGTCCCTGCAACCATTTGGAGTTAACACTTGGCACTGTTACCTGACATGTTAGCAGGAAACTGTTTGTCATCCGATAACAGGGGCTGATCTGTCCATTTTCCTTAATGAGTGAGGGCCTGGTTAAGGTTTAAAGATGATTAAGGTGCATTATGTTTTACGGAAAAAAGATCGGAGACCGGATAGGGTATTTATCCAAAAATATAAAATAGTTTCATTCAATTTTTAATTGTGCACAGTTGTCTAAAATTATATGATAGATTTTAGTATGACTATGTTATAGCAGTTATAATGATTATGTAAATATTGTTAAAATTAAAGTCACACTTTACTATATTTTGGTGATATTTTTTTTTGAGTAAATTATTTAAAACTCGTTGCTTAACAATAAAAAAGCGTTACTTTAATTTTAGTAATATTATTTAAAACATTATAATTATCATAATTACCATAATATAGTCATACTAGAATATATATAATAAAAGAGAGAAGCTATCACATTTACAAAAATATAAATATCAAATTGTTTCATGTATATTAATTAGATAAAAAAGGATTTAAGTACACGAACCACATATAATAAGCTAAGTTAATTCTTTCTTTTTTGAGAAGATATAAGTCTTCTCTTCTTTTTGTATTATTCCTTCCTTTTAATGTAATTACTTAAGAAAGGATAAAAGATTATTTTGATTATCTAACATTTCAAATATCTTATTTTAGTGTCAAAAATTTTTAAATGTCTTATTTAAATCTCTAACAAAGTTTTAAATGGGTTCAATATAATATTATTCTACCATTAAATTTGACGCAAACAATTTCTATATTAAAAAATTAATAGCATTCGATTTCAGTATATATGTAAGTAAAATTAATTTATTAACGATCACTAATTTAAAAGTTTTTTCTTTGATTTTGAAAAGTTGATGATTGTTTATTAGAATTTAGAATTTTATATAAAAAAAATTGAGGAAAAGAAATGTTACAAAAAAATTTTGATTATATTTTTCTAATAAATAGAAGAATACATGACTTATTAGTAACGTTATTAATGTCTACGTCACTCTTTCTATTAACTAGCAGTATGAAATTTAATAATAAGATTATATTAAACTTATTTAAAAATTTTTGAAATAAAAATAAAATATTTAAAATATTTGTAATTAAATTAAAATTTGACCAAAACATTGAGAACTAAAATAATACTTTACTCAAAATAATCATAAGTTCATCATGATTTCACTAAATTTATCTGCAATCTTGAAGAAAATGCCATCAGGTATATATAATTTTATTAAGTGGACAATGTCAAATTTGCCATTGATGATTAAGAATTAAGACACACAACGGGTAACATGTTATAACTTTAGATAAGATGGGAGACAAACCGAAAAGGAGTCATTGTCGGAAAGGAGGGGGAAAAAATCAGTGTGTGACAATAAGAAAAAGAATGTATATAAAATGCATGATATATATAGTTAAACTACAAAATTTACACCGGAGGTTCTTTGACGGATCTAAAAATTTAAGAAATATTGATAGATTATGAGCCATAGTATAATTTAAAAAAAATGATGAGATGTGCTTGAAACCAGTTTAGGTTTTGTTTGAAAAAAAATATAAAGGATTGATTTTTAAATAATTAATATTGGTTATTTTTTATTGTAAAATTATTTTTTTTCAATCTTTAGTTTTTGAGAATTTAAAATTATTTAGAATTTAACTAAAAAATTAACTGATGTTAGTTAAAAAAATTAATTCTATAATTGATTTCTTTTTTTTTACTCAAAATTATCTCTCATCAATTATGAAACATAAACTGTGATTAAGATCCCTTTAAACAGGTTTATAAGTGATTTTTTAACTTTAACTTATGAAAAATTACGTCATTAATATTTGGTATAATTTTTAAAATTAATTTTTAACTTTTTAAAATTATTTAAAATGCTTATGGGAAAAAAAAAGTAAATTCTTCTATAATAAATTTTTTTTATCACTCTCCTTTAAAAATATGTATTTTTTTATCAAAAAACCCAATTCAATATAATTTATTTATAAATTAGGATTTACATAATAAACTTATAATTAGTGAAAAATTTTAAATTTTTCATTTAATAAATATAAAATAAATACGCTAAAAACTTAAATTTTTGGTATTTTTAATAAAAATATTCTTAATTTATAATTTTAACATGTATTTTTAAAGTACAAGATAAATAAATTTTATAAACTATTAGTATGTTTTAATTTTTTTTGAAAGAGTTTAATTAAATTATTTATCTAACTGACCATTAAATAGATATTAGTCTATAGATATACGAAAAAATGTTTAAACAAGACTTCTTATATATAATGGGACTACCACTAAATAACCATAACTAGAATAAACACACGCTCTCTTTAATTTCCAGTAAAATATATATCAATAAATTTTTACAAACCCAATGGGATAATAATCATAACTTTTAGACTTCTTTAAATTCTTCTTTGAAACGAAAATGGCAGGAACATGTGTCTATCAATCAAGAAAGAAAGTATTCCCTTGAGCGAAGCCCATTTACACATACAAAGGTTCATCCTTTTTTTCACATGCTGAAACATGCAAATACCATTAGTTTGATAGTGATACTAAGAATCATTATTGTCGTGAGCTGAAGAGTGAACTATCAATCTAATTTTTGTCTATTTTTTCGAATGATAATGAACTACTCAAAATAAAAATGATCCACTTCGATTCTTATTCTTTATTTCAATGATATAACGCGAATTTTATAAAAAAAATTTCGTCAACTCCTTATAAAAAATGCTGACATGTCATGGTAACTTTAGGTACTGACATAGTTCACTGCTATACTGTAGATGTTTGTTGCATACGTAGCCAATGTGAAATAGTGATAAGCTTGGTTATCCTGATCCATGACCTCAAAAAACCATCGTCATTTCCATGAACGCGACTTTCACTTTTATGTTCACCACTTGAGATTTTCATAAAATTCCTTCACTAGCTAAAGAATTACTAGAAAATCCTAGAAAAAAACCTTTTTCACCATAGAGATCATTGTTAACCTTGGAGAGCTGGAGGTTCGCACTAACATTGCTACTAACAAGTGCGTTAACGACATTGTTGTTGACAGAAATTGAACGGCGCTTGGAAGAGTTCACTAACAGTGATTAGATTTGTCAATGTTATAATATTGTATGGTTATTTTTAGCAATGTTCTGAAAACCGGACCGGACCGGCCGGTTCAACCCGGTTAATCGGAAACTAGTCATTTAGCCGGTCCGGTCCATGCACAAAACCGCGTTGCAAAAAACCGGCGAAAAAACCGACCGAACCGGTGAACCGGGCGAACCGGGCAAGTTTTTAAAGGTGCCGGTTTTTTTCCTTACTAGTCAGACGGCGTGGTTTCTTTTAAAAAAAAAATAAAAAAAAAGGGGGATGAAGAACGCGTGACTTCCTCCTGAGGCTGCCTGCTGCCACTCCCAAAATTGAAAAATGAAAACCCAAAGCCAAAATCCATAATCTCCTTCTCCTTCTCCAAAATCTTCTCCCTAACCTGCTGCCACTCCCAACCATCAGCTCCACTCCCAATCTATTCTCCACTCTCCAACATTGAAGCAGCTTCTGCATACAACGGATCAGAGGACACCGTGAAGAACACCCGACGTTCGGCCACCTTCGGGCACCGTCGCCGACGTCCGTGCACCGTCGCGCACCGTCGCCCAAGCTCGCGCACCTGTGTTTTTGGGTTTCTCCGTTTCTGGCTTCTGGGTTTCTCCGCTTTTGGGTTTCTCCGCTTCTGAGTTTCTGGATTTCTGGGTTTAGGGCTTCTGGGTCCGTTTGTGGCTTCGTGCTGTGTTGTTTTCTGGCTTTTCTTCGTTCTTCTCTTGAGGTAAGATCAGGTTTCTGGCGTCTGTAACTTCAGTGTATAGGGAAAGTGCTAAGATTGGGTTTCTGGCATCTGTATACTGTTTCAATTTTTTTTCTGGCTTCTGTTCTTTTATTTTTGTATATAATTAATCAAATTTGGAATGAATTTGTTGTATATTTGTATGTTGGATTTGATAATAAAATTGATGCATGTTGAAATTGAAAATTATGTTCTGCTCTGTTCTTCAAAATGGAACAGTATAATAATCAACATATTTGAGAATAAAATTATGTTCTGCTCTGTTCTGCTCTGTTCTTCAAAATTATGTTCTGCTCTGTTCTTCAAAATTTTATTTGAGAATAAAATTGATGCATGTTGAAATTGAAATTGAAAATTTGTTGTATACTTGTATGTTCTAAATTTAGATGGAACAGTCACAAAATGATCAACAACAACAACATAATGCTACTGGACAAGAATCTCAGACAGCTTCCTCTCGAGGAAAATCTGACCCGGCTTGAGAATATTTCACTGTGAAATATGATAAAAATAATAAGGCACAATATACGTGTATTTTTTGTTTGAACACTTATAATGGAGGGGGGATATATAGGATGAAATATCATCTTGCGAAAATTCCTGGACAAATCAAAGTATGTAGCAAAGTAACTGAAGAAGTGGAACTTCAATTCAAAAGGATTCTGATGAAAAACAAGAAAAATAAGATGGAGAAAAGAAAATTTGAGGAGGAGGCTTATGGTGGGGAAGCACATGCACAAGAGGTTGAATCGCCTAACCCTATACAAGCTGCTGTTCCTACAACAACGAGAGATAAAGGAAAGAGAAGAGCTGTAGTAGCTACATAAATTGGAAGTTACTTTAAAGAAAGAACTACTCCAGGATCTCAACCGACTTTGAGAAGTGTTTTGGCTAGCAAGGAAATTGTGCACAAGGCTAAGTTGGGACTTGCCAAATGGATTGTTGATGCACGTATTCCTTTCAATGCAATTCAATCACCTTACTTTCAACCTGCATTGGATAGTGTTGCTGCAATTAGACCTGGTTTTAAGGGACCGTCATATGATGAAATGAGAGTTCATTTACTGGCTGATCTTAAGAGAGAATGTCAGTTGCTGGTTGAAAAGTATAGGAGCTCATGGAAAAGCACGGGTTGTACACTGATGGCAGATGGGTGGACTGATCAAAGGCAACGAACTTTAATTAACTTTCTAGTTTATTGTCCTGCTGGTATGTCATTTGTTAAGACTGTTGATGCTTCTGATGTGATAAAAACTGCCAATGCATTGTTTAATTTGTTTGCTGATGTTATTGAGTGGGTTGGGCCTAGTAACATTGTGCATGTGGTCACTGATAATGCTACTAATTATGTATCTGCTGGAAAACTTATTCATGAAAAATACCCAAATATATTTTGGTCTCCCTGTGCTGCCCATTGTATCAATCTTATATTGAAAGATATTGCAAGTATTCCTCATATATCTGACCTCGCTTCCCGTGCTTCAAAAGTGACTGTGTTTGTCTACAATCATATGATCTTATTGTCTTGGCTTAGAAAAAGAAAAAGTTGGACAAAAATTGTTCGACCAGGAGTCACACGTTTTGCCACTGTTTTCATTACTTTGAAAAGTATATATGATCACAAGGTAGATTTGCAGACATTGATGGTAGACCAATATTTTACTTCTCATAAGTTATCCAAAAGTGCTAATGGAAAGATGGTTAGATCAATTGTCTTGGACAGTAAGTTTTGGCAAGACTGTCTTACCATTGTGAAAATTGTTAGTCCTCTTATTAAGTTATTGAGACTTGTTGATGCTGATGAAAAACCCTCTTTGGGAATCGTGTATGAAGGCATGCAAAGAGCAAAAAAGGCTATCAAGACCATGTTCAGAAATCGGAAAGCTGCTTATACGCCATACACAAGTATCTTGAAAATGAGGTGGGATAAACATTTGAAGCGTGATCTCCATGCGGCAGTGTACTTTTTAAATCCAGGCATTTTCTACAGTGAGGGTTTTGTTGAGAAGGCAAATGTTTTGAGATCTTTACTTGATTTGCTTGATGTTGAAACACTTTGTGATGACTCAGTGGCTGCAATGCAAGAGATACAGCTGTATCGAGATTGTAAAGAAAGTTTTGGGAGGGAAAGTGCTAAGAGAGCGGCATCAAGACTCGAACCTGGTAAGTTATTTGACTTATTTTATTTCATATCCAAGTTCAGTTTAGTTTCAAAGTTTATTATGTTGGGTGATGATTGGTAAACATTAAAAAGTATTTGATTTTTATATCTACGTAGGTGAATGGTGGAGGCTACACGGTGGGAGTGCTCCTAATTTGCAAAAAATGGCAGTTCGTCTTCTTCATCAAACCTCTTCTTCATCTGGATGTGAGAGGAACTGGAGTCTTTTTGAACAAATCCATTCAAAGAGGAGGAACCGATTAGAGCATCAAAGGTTAAGTGACATTGTTTATGTCACTTATAACCTACGCCTTCAATCTAGGTTGCATCGAAAGAAGAGGAATTATGACCCAATTGATATTCAAAGCATTGACACAGTAGATTTTTGGGTAATGGCAGATGAGGATGATCCTGAATTTACTAATGGAGATGTTGAAGGCATTGAAAGTTTAATATACACTGATAATGCTATGCCTTCGTATCCTAATGGTGAGTGACATAGCAAACTTTGTTTCCTTCCATAAAGATACATGTCGTCAACATTGATTTCTTATTGAGTTTTCTTTCTATTTAATTAGATGGTGGAGACATGGAAGTTGAAGTGGATATGCCTGATGTTGTAATTGAATCCTCAAATACTTCTTTTGATGGTATTTCTGAAGATGCTGGCTTTGGATTACCTGTTTATGATGGAGACATCGGAACACTTAATGATGATTATGACTTCTGATGAGTAGTGTCTTTGTTTAGTTGAAGTATTGTTTGTTGAACATTGTTTCTTTTGGTTGCAAAACATTGTGTTTGTCATTTGTCATTTATGTGCGTTTTGAATATTGTCATTTGAAGTTGTTTATGGCCTTTTAATGATAAATTATGTATTGTTCATTTTGTGAAATTATTAAATTTTGAATCTTATTAGTTTAAAATTATTGAATTTAACTTTTTTAAATTATGTATTCAGTTTTTTATAATTTCACTCTATATTTAATTAAATCGGTTTAACTACGGTTCAACCACGGTTAAACCATTAAACCATTGAACTAGTTACTTGACCGATTCGATGACCGGTCCGGTTCTCACAACATTGATTTTTAGTACTTTACTCGAAAAGTAAACTATGGAGAGGGAATTTAGGAGCCATGTTATCTAAAATATCATCAAAAGTTGCATTCACGAGGTTATAGTCTTAGACTTACCAAAATTAGCAATGCATAATTCACATTCAACACTATATTCTGTATTCTTAGGCCAATATTACTAAATCTTTATTTTTTTGGATAATAATCTAACTGAATTAAAATGGTAAATAATTTTTTTTTACCCCCCAACTCAGTTATCCCCTCTTTTCTTCACCCTTAAGTTAAAGATAAAGAGAGATTGGTCTTAATTTATAGGTCTTTAAGTACTAATAAAATTATCCTTTTTTATGCGTTTTTTTTTTGTGTAAAAAATATCTCACAATATTGTAATTTTTGTTTGTAGAATTAAAAACTAAAGAGACTTAGATTTATATCTATTTTTATTTTCTAATATTCGTTGCAATCGAATTGAGTTTACTCTCATATTTTAATTCAACATAAAAAATATTGATTTTTTTTTACACTGAGATCTAATTAATTTTCTTTTGTTATATGTAAGTGCGGCATGGTTTTACCTATTTATGCTCTTCTATCATTACATGGTTTCTTTAATTCCTTCCTTTTTAAACAATCCAAACATTTTAATAATATTGAATGTTCCAAAGAGAGTCAAAAAAGCTGACATTAACCTTTTCTATATTTGTTTCAATAATGATAGGAAACTAAGAAGGTGTTAGTTAAAAATCAGGTAAATGTCTTTGGATGAATCCAAAATCTCTACGTGAATGGTGTTTATATTAGGTATTCGGATGTTTCTTCTATTAAGTATCAGAATGTTTTTTTTTCATGATAAATGGATGTTCTTTTATATATATTTTGAATTTTTTTTATATTAGTGTAACACCCAAAGAGTTTCGAGTGTGAGGTGTAAAAAAACGGGCTTGATTATGCGCCGTGATCTTAGGAGCAGTTTTAGAAAGATATTACTCAAAAGTTTATTTTAATTATACAACAATTAATAACAAATATTATAAATTAAAATAATTTAAATTAATTAAGAATGAATTATAAATTAATGTGATTTTGTTTAATTTTTTGCTGATAATTTCTTGTTCCATATATTTTTCCTATTTGTTTATATCACATTAACTTCATATAATATAAACTTCTCTTTACAAACTATAAGGGTATAAATAAAAAGAAGAAAATAGTTGAATTACACAAAATTTGAAGAAAAAACAATGCAAGTTAATTTTTCTTCCTTCCTATTCTAGAGCTAATTCAATAATGGGAAATTACGAAGGATTGATGATCTCATAAGTAGTCATGTTAAGTGTCATATCATACATGCAACCTTGATATATAAGAGCTCGTACCTTTAATATATACCTTCCTATTTAATTTGCAATGTCATACATATATGTTTCATCTTTCAACATCAATTAAAAGTAATAAATACATAGCATTAGGATAATTCATGACACAACAGAACAAGGCCAGTCACAAAATTAAAAGTTCCGGAGTCATCTCCAAGTCCCAATTGTACAAATCCAATAGTAATTGTAACACAGAACAGGGACCAAAGATTATTATTAGTTATTATCATCATACTGTTTTGTTTCTTGAATGCATGTGGCACATGATCAACACATGGCAATGTCAAATTGTCCCTACAAAAAAAGAACTTCACTTGCAATTGTCCGTGTCCAAAATGTGGCTCAAGAGTGCAATCCCCACATTTTTGCATTGCATTTCAACACACAAAATAGTAGGGATATATATGACTCGGGTAAAATTGGATTTATCTTGTTTGTTCAGAATTAATTGGATCTATTTTTTAGATCTTTACCTAATCTTAGACTTAGTGAAATCTTACAACTTTCAAGTCGCACTAAAACTGGATTTAAATCGATGAAATTTAGATTTTGATAAACTTTATATCAAAAAATTGATACATTTATTTATAAAAATAAAAGAAAAAAAACATACTTGTTATGAGAAGTTAATGTTCATATTTAAACTTGAATTTGTCCATAAATTCTAATTTCATACTTCTTTGATCTATTTCTAATTTAATAACGTAATTAAAAATAAATAATAAATTTATAATTAATATCACATAATATTAGAATTAATTTAACGTATATACCTTTTTTAGTTTTTTTTTAGGGTGTACATGGGTCAGATAAAGACGGATTCATCTTGACTCAGACTCTATTCTAAATAATGACCGAATCTATTTTTAAGACCTAAATTCAGTCTTAAACCTGATAAAATCACACCAAATTAGTTCCTAAATTATTCGATTTCGGACTAGACCGAACCAAGCCATGTAAACCCCCTGCAAAATAGAATTGGACCCAGTTAGGCGGTTACTACTTGCTACTACTATTAGTCTATTACCACTACTTATTGCTTGCTGCTTCAGTCAGTGTCTTATTTCTTGTCTTTATTTTCTCTCTCTTCCTCTCCGAGACTCTTTTGATACCCAAAAACTTGCACTAGCTAGATACTTCGAGACACGCCATGAACATAATTGGTCCCATTCTTAATTATTGTTGTTATCACTTAGCAACATTTTATTTAATTTTGGGACCATGTAGTCCTCTGTATACTGTGCAAGGCCCTCCACCTTGTCACATTTTCTTGTTCTACAATTATCTAATTAGTTTGGTCGTTTTGATTCTCACAAGTGCTGATAACTACTTCATCATTTAGGCTTTAGTTTTAGTCACTACATACGTCTCATGCATTATTCTACATAGTAAGATTGCATGTATAAATCTATACAAACTTTTTAAAGAACTTTTAGCTAACTTGAATCACACAATTATCAATCATGATAAGTGTATACTAAAATTAGTCACTAAGATCAATTAATAATGTAAAATACATTAATATTGTAACTTGTAAGTGTGAAAAATTTATAAAATAAAAACCCATTAATTTAACACTTTAAGATTTTGAGGTAGATATGATATTTTATTCTCTCATTTAATTTTTCTCTGAAATCATCCCAATAATTAAAAATTTCCCACACTGACCTAATAAAATATATATTAAAATATAAATAACTACATAATTATTAATTTTTAGTATGTACATAATATTTTTTCATAACTATATAGTTTTCTAAGTAATTTGTGCATGATTAGTACTTTTTTGTAGGAATTAAAAGGAGCCAAGAGGCATGGAAAATGAGAATAACATTAATTAGTTGGCATTAGATAATAATAAAAATAATAATAATATGTTGAGATGGAAATGGTTACTTACAACTCCAAATGGTGGTAATAAAAAGTAGTAGTAGTTTGACATATTTGAGGTGAATCGGAATAATTTACATAAAAGAAAAGAAAAAGGGTGATAGTTGAAAGCAGATTGTTCTTGTTGCAGCTCCAAAATTCTTGATGTTACGTGCAAGTGAAGCAAAGTCATGAGCTACCTTGAGATGTCATAATCTTGATGATGAGGGTAAGCAAGTTGCTGTTCCATCTGCCAGCTCAACTTAGAAGCAACACCTTCATGACATGGAACGTATTCCTGTGTTAATCAAACTCAACTTCATTAATTAACATTACACAAATAAATGAACATGTAAATAGTTATTATAAGTCATACCTCCAATTTCTTGACTAACTCTTTTGCTGTTGGTGCTGACACAATTATGTGACGGGCATTTGGGCTAATGAACCCTTCTTCCACTGCTTTGTCAATGAATGAAAGCAGGGAATTGAAGTATCCATCAACATTCACTAACCCCACCTACATCCATTTTAAATTATTTGTTAATTTTAGTTAGGAATCCATTAATCAATACTAATAGATCGAGTAATTAATTCACATTAATTAATTAATTACCGGCTTGTCATGAATCCCAAGTTGTGCCCAGGTTATGACTTCAAGAAGCTCCTCTAGTGTTCCATAACCCCCTGCATGCCATGTAAAACTCCATCACTTCTCTTTCATCAATTCAGTGTGTGTTTGGATTACAGTTTGCAAACTATAGTTTGTATAAAATTGATTTTGCAAACTTGCTTTTGATGAAAAGTAAGTTTGTGTTAACGTGATTTATGTTTGGCAATCTTTATATCAAAATGGATTATAGTAAAATAAATGTTGTTTGGATTATACTACTCAAAATCACTTTTAGATGAAAAATTACTAAAAGAGACATCAATTTAAATAATTTTTTATATTATTCTATTATTTTACTTTAGATATTTGAATAGATCTTATTAAGAGACATGATAAAACACTAATAAAATACATAAAAAATAATACGAGATATCATAAAAAATTCATATAATAAAAAAAATTCATATGAACTAAAAAACAATTAAAAATAATAATATACATGAACAAACAGAACATTAAAAAAATAATATAAAAAATATTTATCATATAAATAAAATAAATACAATAAAAAATAAAAATATGAAAGATAGTATTATACATTTTATAATGTCAAAGAAAAAGAAAATGTTCTATAAATTTTTTAGTACCATTAGTACTCTTTAATTTAGTATCATTTTAGACTATAAATTTTTATTATTTATGACTCTTTTGTTATTTATAATTAGTATATAACAAAGACGAAAATAAAGTACAGTCAGAAGTACAATAAAAACGAAAAAAACATGCAAACATCGTATATAATAATTACGATCAACAACATATATTATATAAAAAAAATAATAAAAAGTAAATAAAATTCATACGAATAAAACCAAATAAAAAATAAAAAAATTTATACACAACATAAATATAGTACAATAAAGAATAGAAAAAAGAATTTATATAAATAAAAAATAATAAATTTTTTTATCTGGACCGTGATTGAAATAATTTTGCATGAAAAAAAATTGGAACGAAAAACATACATAAAGAACTATTGTAAAAGTTATATGGTTACTTGCATTTTTTTATAGAAGAAAACAAAGGATAAAGTTGGTAGAAAAGGAAAAAAATTCTCATCTAATTTCTTAATGATAACCAAACTTTTTCAACGTGAACGCATAAGCTAGAAATTTTTGCTTCTGATAAACGTACGTTTAGAGGTATAAGCACTTCTAGGTTGAGAGTTCTAAAAGATTGCCAAACATAAAAGTGGAACGTTCAAGACGCTCAAACGAGCTTCTCTCTTCCTCAACGTGAATCCCAAACACACCCTCAATTGTTACTCTTAATATGTTTAACACAATATTTGTATTTAACATATATAAGTAATTACTATTAACTAGGTTATTAACTTTTTCAGTTGTGTGTAAGAAATTAAAAAAGGGTTAAAAGCATCATTGAATGTCAGGTGCAGGTGCTAGTTAGAATCGTTATCTCGTGAAAGTTCTTCTGCTTTCATTTCCCATGAAATGAGGCAACTTTGGTACAATCACGTCATGCTTTCAATTTCAAGCCAAATTAAATGCTTATTCAACCTTGAACCGTAATAACAATAAGCACAGTTGCTCAGAGCCGCAGAATCAAGTTCTATAGTGGTATTGGTATGTGTGTGAAGGGAAAGTTCTTTTAGGGGTTCCCTTAACTTTAGATTAATTAAATTCATTCCTACCCCACTTGATTATGTATCCTAACAGCTTGACATTGTTTGATATAAAGTGAAAGGACTAGTCAACATTATCCAATATACTAGTACTTTGTTCAATTTAATGCTTTGTCCATGATTAGGCATGTTAAACATTTTTAATTAAAATGTAACAAAAAGCTTCTGTCAGTATAAGGGATACTAAAAAGTTTAGGATATTATTTATCTCTTCACACACTTAATATATAATAATAATAATTAGAAAAAGCTTAAAGCAATTCTAATTCTGTTTTATTCTAATAGAACAAAAATGTTTGGATTGTAACCTGGTAAGGCAATAAAGGCATCTGAATGCTTTGCCATCTCTGCTTTCCTTTGGTGCATATCTGCTACAGCTTTTACTTCTCCCACTGTTTCTCCAGTTAACTGCATTTGTAAGGGTATCAACACATTGATCAATTTAAATAAACTACCTCCGTTACAATAATAAAGGAAAAAAAAGGGCCATACAAAAAAAAAAAAAAAAAAAAAAAACTCTAGCCCCACTACTGTATATATTTACAGTGTTTATGGAAATATTCCATTGTATATTCCTCGACAAAACTACAGAAGCATTTGGCTAAAAAGAAAGAAAACTTTTCTAACATCATCATATACTCTAATGGTAATATTACCAAGTTTTGGAATTGATTATTACATAGAAAAATTTTTAAGCGTTCTAATTATTTTAATTTTGATTTTAGTTATATATATTTTATAATAAAGATCAATGACTAAAACTAATG
Source organism: Arachis stenosperma (assembly GCF_014773155.1). Classification (NCBI taxonomy): domain Eukaryota; kingdom Viridiplantae; phylum Streptophyta; class Magnoliopsida; order Fabales; family Fabaceae; genus Arachis; species Arachis stenosperma. Next base: position 34,843,967 of record NC_080382.1, read on the forward strand.
GAACACTAATATTCTATATTTATTGTACAGAGTTAGTACTAATTTATTTATTACTTAGGAAAAGAAAAAAAAAAAAAAAGAGAGGTATTTTTAGTGTCATACCTCTCGAGGCATTAGAGTCTTGGGAATAACTCTGCATAGGAGACAATAAGATGACAAAATAATAATTATTATTAGTGTTAACGGAGAAAGTGACCAACACAAAGAAAAAAGAAGGTGGTTTCACTCATTGGCTCTCATTTCTTGTTCTTTCCTTTTACCCAACATTGTTGTGTGGGAAAAAGAGAAAAAGAAAAAAGAGAGTTTGAGTTAGTTACTTACCCAATGACATGCCTACCACCATGATGAACAGCTTGTGAAACCAAACCCATTAGCCCAATGCTTCCACCTCCATACACGAGATCAATGTTCCTTGACACCTTCACACACCATCATTATTAACAACTATTTGATATTGATATTATCATTACATTAATAAGAGCAATTAACTTAATTTCACCATGGAAAGAGTACAAAGATGGTGACTACTATCATAGTCAATTAATGATGATGTTATAAAATATAAAAAGGAAATATATAATAAATGAATATATGTTAGTAAAGTACTATGAATAATTTTCTTTACATTCTTTTACTATGATATAAAATTTAATTTTTTTTTTACTTTTTTATCAATCACTTTAACATAAAAAATAGTGCATATGTCCCTTCAATTATTATTGTTTGAACTTTGAAGGAGTAGAAACAAAAGGCCAGAAAGAAAAAAGAAAAGGGGGAATGGTAATGATTCTTCAATGGTCACTCAGCAAATGGCACTTGTGCCTCCGTACAAGAGAGAGGCTCAACAGAAAAAGAAAACAAAGATGGAGACTTGTAAAGTTTCGGAGAGAGTTGACAAATAAATCAAAAGCTCTCAGAAACCGAAACGTAGCAACCAACAGATATTCTTGTACGAAAAGCAGAAAATATTTTTATTTTTTTAATAATTAAAATACCAAGTTGAAACCCAGAGAAATAAGATACAGAATTGCAACTAATATCAAAGCACATACTCACTCAACAGAAATGTGCTTTGACGTGCGTTGTTGTTTATGATGACGAAGAAATTAGAGCAAGCAAGAGAGATGTGATAAGTGAAAAGTGAAATAAGTAACAAAAGGGTATTTTCGTAATGAAATTAATAACTAATAAGGTAGTTATAGTTAATTAGTTATACCAATTCGTTGGCAAGCTGAATAGCAGCATCTTGGTAGGTAGTTTTCTTGCCGGGGCTACTTCCGCAGAACACACAAATCCTTTTGAACTTTGAATGCCTTATCTCATTTCTCTCCATTATTTCTTCTCTTCTAAATATAACTTAGTTAGTTAGTTAGTATGTAAGGGAGCACAACAAGAATCCAAATCCGAATCCGAATCTGAATCTGAATCTCCCTCAAAATCGAATTCAACAAGGCAACACTCTCTCTCACTCGAGAGTCAAGAGTAGTAGTGTTATGGTATGGCTAAGGCTATGGATGTTGGTTGGGTAATAAGCCCTCCAAGTTTCGTTGCTTTATAGAAACCGCATTGCTCCTCGCACGTGACTCCCAATCCTTAGCACGCGCGGGCTACTATTCTTATTTCTTGCTCAAATAAACAATTTCAAAAAGATAAACCAAACTTATGTACCTCTTAATCAACACTAGTTGATGACTTGTTTATTTTGAGTAAAATTGTTGTACTCCTTTGTAAGTTTGTAGGAATAGATACAGATAAAAAAAAAGTTTAAAGTTCTCCGCTTTAAATTATGTAGTTAAATTTACATTAAAATAAGTAGAAATATCTTAATTTCTTTCGTTTTAGCGTATTTTGTCTAAACAAAAATGGCTATTGAAAAGAAATTACTAAGTGTCCTGTAGGGATATTTATGACATACTCCAATTTGAAAGATTACTCATCATGTTTGATATTCATGAAGAAATTTGAGTGTATTACTATAAAAGAATATGTAATTATTTTGTGATATAGTTTATTATTATATTGTAACTACTTTGATTATTTTTGTAATGGATTATTTAATTAAAAATATATAAAACAACATATATAAATATAAATAAACATATAATGTTTTATTTGGTAGCTAGCTGATTATAATGTTCGTTTTTGTAAAATTTATTTAACTAAATATTTGTTATTTATGTATGTGATGTTTGTGCCAAGTACTTATTTACATCAATCCGTCTAATATAAATTATATGCAATTAATTTTAAAATAAGGTATATGGGAAGAAGTAATAGCAGCTAGTAAAGTATATTTATTTATTTGTGTTTTGATGATTCAATGAATTCCACCACCCAAAATATGATAATTGGTGTGGTGTGATGATCAGTATCTTGAGAAGCTAAGCTATGTAGCAGCAGTAGAATACCTAGTCAAGTAGTGATGGCCAGTGATCACTCATACTAGTGCCAATTATGCCCACAACACACACACCCCCCATTTTCCCTATGTCCTTAACACCTGTTCTCTTTTCTAGTGGCCCTTCCCCAAAAGTGTCACAGCAAAATCATTCATCAGCTTTTCCAATTTTTTCTCTTATCTCTAAGAAAAGGCTGGCCACTCCTTCAACCAACAAATTAAATTAAACTCATGATTCACTCCATCCGTATATTATTTTTTTATTTTAAAATTGAAGGAATTTTTTTCTACTATAAAATAAAATAAAAATATTATTTCCCGAAAAAAATTATCCGAATTTTAAATTCTAAAATATTATTTTTTGTATTTTGGATGATTTTGCCGTACTTTCGGCAAACTCTATTATTTTTTGTAAAGTTCGTCGCACCCTGCGAACTTCTAGTTTTATATGAATTTCGCTATATCCAAGGGCGAACTTTGAGTCAAATGCTCCATAACCACCCATAAGAAAAAGAAAGAGAATAAATAGAGAATATACAGAGAGGAATTAAAGATGGAAGAAGATAACATAAATAGAGAATACAACAAGTATAATTTCTTCAATATCGCCAACGACAATGGCAACTATTATTATCGTCTCTAGGAATACACAAGAATAGAAACCTAGTTTAGTTTAATTTGGGTGAGAAGAAAAGTTGGGGAGTTAAATACTGGACAGACAACCAGCATAACTTCTTTAACATTGTTGGTGGCAATGACAACTATTATCATCGTCTCAAGGAGTACACCAGTACACAAATAAGTCGTTTCTAACTCGAGAAAATACGTAGAAATTTGAAGTTAATCGCGGGTGCATCGAACTTTATGAATTTTATAAAGTTCGCTGGGTATGACAAACTTCCCCTAAAAAAACGTATTACGGTATTTAAAGTTCGGATAATTTTTTTGGAAAAATAATGTTTTTTATTTTATAGTAGAAAAAATTCCTAAAATTGAATGACTAAGTTAACTTGGTTTTTAATTTTTTAAAATAACTAGTGTTTTTAACTTTTTATCTGTAATAACATTACAAGAATATGAATCTTTTAAAATTACGTCGTCTTTGTTATGACATTATATATTATATCACAAAAGATTTATAGAATTAAATTACTTTTACATAAAGGTCCTAAGGGACAAAAGTTTCCGTCGGCTAAGAAGAACATGATCTCCGTAAATAAAAAAATTAAATAATAAACTTTTTAGTTATGATTTTTATGAGAAAGAGTTTAACTTTTTACTAATAATTAATTTTAACATTCATTATGAAAGAACTTAATGTATATACTTTTTTATATTTGATTAGTTGTTAGATCTATTGTATAATAAAAATAATTAAATTTTATACTTGTTATTTAAAAATAATTATATATATATATATATATATATATATATATATATATATTAGATATTAGTATAAAAAAATTTATATTCATAGTTATAAAATTAACTCAAAATTAATTATTTTTTGAAACAATTAAATCTTGATTCTAATTATTAATCACAATATTATTATTCTTTATAAATTATATGTAGTAAATATTTGAAAGAAGAGAAGTGAGAGTATCGTTTAGAAAGGTAAACGTTAAAAATTTAAAATTAAAAAATTAAACTAATAAAATATGCATATAATAATAATATATATTTTTATGTGAATAATATTGTGTGATTATTTTTTCAATTATATTTAATTATAAATTTAATGTATTTTTTATAATTTTATAAATTTATGTGAATTATATTATTTTATTAATTTTATTTTTCTGTAGCATAGAAAGTTAGAAAAAAAATAAAGAATAAAAAAAGAAAGATAAAAGAGGGAGAGAGAGATTTTTAATTCTGGAAAAAAAAAGATTTTATTTTAATTGTAATGAAAGAATATCTCATGACATATTTTAGTTTGTTAAATTAATAATATAAAATATAAAATATAAGTTACATATAGAGTGAAAAGGATAGAAAAAATAGAGAAAGAGAGAGATAGTTAAGAAAATAGAAGAAGGGAATTTATTAATTTTGAAGGAAAATATTTCATTTCAATTTCAATGAGAGTATCATGTGGAACATTTTGATTGTTAAATTGGTAATATAATAATATAGTTATATTTTAATTTCAATTTTAATTATAATTAGAGAATGTCATGTTGCACATTTTAATGATCAAATTTGTAATTAATCATTGATAATTATATGAGAAAAGCTCTACATCCATGAAAAAATTACATGGATGGTATCCAAGTAACTTTCACTCCATGCCCCACACCTCCATTTGTTTTACACGCGCCTCTTATAATGTATATAACGAATCTTTATTTTGCGTTATCAACGTTTCTCAACGTAAACTTTTTTATACAACGTAAACCTCTTTCGCGTTCTTCTTCTTCTTCTTCTTCTTCTTCTTCTTCTTCTTCTTCTTCTTCTTCTTCTTCTTCTTCTTCTTCTTCTTCTTCTTCTTCTTCAACCTAATTAAATTCGTTGTTATCCTCTTTCGCGTTTTTCTTCTCTGCATTATGGATCTGGATTGATTCAACGCAATTATCTTCATCGTTCATCTTCTTCTTCGTTTTCTTCTTCGATCTGCACTTTTAAATTGAAACAATGAATGAATCAACTTCAAATCAGTTGAATGAGTGTGATTTTGATGATTCTTCTTAAACGCATCAATTTGATGAGGTTTGGATTATTGAATTCTGAATCGAATTTAATGGAATGAAATTTCTAATTTTATTTGAAGTGAATTGAATGGACTGAGGTGATCTACATCTGAATTGAATTCAATTAAATTGATAATATGTAACTGTGAGTAATTGTGAGTGTCAATAATTGTGAGTAACTTTTCAGTTTGGTAAGTACTAAAGAGGTGGTTCATCACTTTCATGTTTTCGGTTCGGTCTGCAGAAAGGAGTCTAACAAAAATTAGACCAATATGATATGTTTTCTTCCCTAAGCACTATATAATTGTTTCACCATAATTAAGATTTCAGTTCACCATAACTAAGATTTCGGTTCACCATGAGTACTGTGTTCGGTTCACCATGAGTACTGTGTTTGGTTCATTCTGTACTATTCAAAACTCTTCTTCCTCACCTTCTACTGCTTCTTCACCAGAGAGAGAATGAGGAAAAGACAAAAAAATCAGCAGCAACAACAACAAAAGAATGACGATAGGGTTTTAGGGTTCAAGGTTCAATGTATAGGGGTTTAGTGTGTTTCAAACTTTCGGTTCGCCCCGTGTATTAATTTTTGTTCACTGTGTTCATGGTTGAGGGTTTACGATTTAGGGGTCTAGGGTTTAGGGTTCAGGGTTTTAGGGGTTTAGAGTTTACGGTATGGTTTATGATTTAGGGTTTAGGATTTAGGGTTTAGCATTTTAGGTTCAGAGTTCAGTGTTCAGGGTTCGGGTTCAGGGTTTAGGGTTTAGCGTTCAGGGTTCAGAGTTTAGAGTTCAGGGTTCAGGATTTAGGGTTTAGGTTTTAGGGTGTAGGATTTAGGGTTTATATTTTAGGGTTTTAGGGATTTAGGGTTTATGGGTTCAGTGTTTAGGGTTCTGGTTTTAGTGTTTAGGGTTTAGGGTTTAGGGTTCAGTGTTTAGGGGTTCATAATTTTTTGGTAAACAGGAGAGCAGTTTGGATTACTCTTCTGAAACAAATCAAACTGACAAAGTTTGGATTATTCAATTTTGAATCGAATTGAATGGAATGCAATTGCTAATTTGAATTGAATTAAATGGACGGAGGTGTACTGAATTGAATTGATAATATGTAAATTGTAGGCAGAGTTATTTGAATTTGATTTTATATAATGGATTATGTTTCGTTCACTCAGTACTATACAATTGTATTGTTTTCAGTTCACCATGAGTACTATGTTCGGTTCACCATGAGTATTGTGTTCGGTTCACCATGAGTACTGTGTTTGGTTCATTCTGTAGAAAGCTGTTTCAATTTGATTTTATATAATGGATTATGTTTCGTTCACTTAGTACTATCAATTGTATTATTTTCGGTTCACCATAACTTAGATTTCGGTTCATCATGAGTACTGTGGTCGGTTCATTCTGCACTATTCAAAACTCTTCTTCTTCACCTTCTACTACTTCTTCACCAGAGAGAGAAGGAGGAAAAGACAAAAAAATACAGCAGCAACAACAATAAAAGAATGACGATAAGGAGAAAACACGTGAAGAAGAAGGAACGTGAAAAAGGAGGAGGAGGAGGAGGAACGCGAAGAAGAAGACAAAGAAGAAGAAGACGCTCCGTGCATAAACGAGCGTGAAAAGAAGAAAAAGAAGAACAAGCGCGGGAGAAGAAGAAGAAGCGTGAGGGAGAAGAAGCGTTGGGCGATTTCGTGTGTATTGGGCGCGTGTATTTCACGTTTTATTTAATGGTATTGGATTTTTTTGGTGTTGAGCCAACTTGGTTACATGGTTACGTGGATGTGTAGCATTCCCGTAATTATATACAAGAGAGATAGAGTGAGCGAATAAATGAGAGAGATAGAGAAAAGAGGAGAGAGAAGATGAACACTTTTTAATTTTGGAAAAAAAAATTTGATTTTAATTGCAATGAAAAAATAACATATAGCACATTTTGGCTGTAAAATTAGTAATATATAATAGAAATAATAAATTAATTAAGTTTTTTATTTTAGAATTTTGACTTTTAGTTAGTTTTTTTGGGTAAGTTCCATTGTCACAACTATTAATTGATGTAGATGATTAAATGTTATTCTAGTAAGTAATGATAGACTGACGTAGAAATTTTTCAACTGTAACTAATATTGCGTCCAAAATTAATATTATTTTGAGATGTAATTGAAATAGATTGTAATTGAAATAGATTGTAAGTATATGAATTTGAGTAAAGAAGTCGGATACAACAATGAAGGTATCTGAGGTGACTTCATGTCGATTTTGAAACGGTGAGTTGGGAATAGCTTTAAGAAATACCGATATTTAAATTAACAAAAATTTAAACATGATAAGTGTAAAATGAATTGAAAAATACTTAAATCATTGGGTATTTATAATGTGAGATGATGATTGGGTTATCAGTTGAGGTGATCTCATTTAAAAATAGTGTGTGGTTATTTCATAGATTACATGAGAGATTTTTTCACATTAAGATAGTTATTCTTCTTAGGATAATAATTGAAAGTAGTGGAAAAAAATTGTTTACCCTCCAAGTCGGGTTGGACTCGAATCTTCGTATCCGAAATTTTCGTTGGCGAATAGGTTGACCTGCGTGTCTTTGGAGCGCTTATTTCTCATTCTAGGCAGATGATCTTGGATCTAACCTAGGGAGTATAGTAAATTCATTTTAAATCATGATATCAATAAATATGTAAGACTTAATTGATGTCATTTTGATTTAATTAAGTCCCATATAATAATTTCGGCTATTATATTGAATATAAATAAAATAGGACAATTTAGGTAAAAATTAATTGGGATTTATATTTACCTAAATATAACAATTTCAATCCCATTACAAGTTTGTCTTATTTCATTTTTAAGTAAACCGCGAATGCTAATAAGAGTTTATTATTTGGCAAAAAAACTGCGAGATCTCTACCGCAGTTTATGAAGAGCAGCATTCATACATAAACCGTGGAATCCCTACCGCAGTTTATGAAGACTAGTATTTATACATAAAACGCGATAGGCAGTAACGGATTGTATTTTCTAAGATTTGAGTTTTTGGATTTGAGAGGAGTTGAGAGAATTTGGGAAAAAATCACTTGGCATCGATACTCTGGCAGATTAAGGTCATGGAAAAAAAATTATTTGTATCAATTGAACAGCGTTACTCACGTGGCTGGAACATTAATGAAGAGGTTAGCTGTTTATAAGTTGTTCTTTTTTTATGTTAGTTGTTTGCTGTTCCGTTCATATGTTATGTCACTTTGTTGGGTATATTGGGATTTTTATAATGAATTTGAAGATGTTAGTAATTTATCTGTTAAAATTTGATTAGTACTAGTTTAATTTTTTTTATTAATTTATGTGTTAGTCTTTTATCTTTGAATTATTTATTTTATAAATAATTTAGGTGTTAATGATTTATCTATTAAAAATTGATTAGTACCAAATTAGCTTTTTAGTTAATTGATGTGTCAAACTTTTATCTGTGAAGTATATAATTTATAAATAGTTTAGGTGTTAGTGATTTATCTGTCAAATTTTGATTAGTACTACTTTAATTTTTTTTGTTAATTTATATGTTAATCTTTTATCTTTGAATTATTTATTCTAGGGTAAAATTTACAATTAATCCAAACCCAACTCAATATTATAGAATTTACCCAAACCTGAAAACGTTACATGATTTCCCAAATTAGCCTGTATTGCCTTCATCAGATGCTGACTAAACTACAGTCCGGTTCCCAAGTGGGCCTCTGCCTCTCTTTCCTTGCGAACAAATAGCTAGGTCAACCTCCCGTACATGGACTTCACCAGTGAATAAACTGGAAGGTTCCTCACTCCCTTCAGTATCCGAATCTCCTCCCCTCATCCCAATGCTGATTCCACATCGTAGACTCAATCCTGTTAGCCCAATCACACATGACAGGGTCCTCGGATCGGAGAATATCCAACCAATAGTCAAATTTAACCTTAGTCTTGGCATACGCCACATTCACCAGAAGCTTACGTGCATCATTGCCCTTCGAAGTTAGGGCAAATTTTGCGGCCACATGTCAAATACAAAATACACGGTAGGCAGCGGGTGGTAGCCAACCTCCGTCGGAAGCCTCCAGTGCGGCCTTGATACCGTTTTGTTGATCCGATATCATAGGAATACCCGGCTGCGGAGTGACGTGTTGGCGAAGGTGGGATAGAAAAAATGACCACGACTTAGCATTCTCACCCTCCACAAGTGCAAATGCAACAGAAAGGATGTTGGAGTTCCCGTCCTGAGCAATCGCAACGAGCAACATACCACCATATTTGCCATACAAGTGGGTCCCGACAATACTGACCAATAGCTTGCAATGTTGGAAGGCCTCAATACACGGTTGGAATGTCCAAAAATACCAGTGGAAATAGGCATGCGACTGATCCACTTGCCCACCCACTCGCATAGGACTTGTCCTCAACACTGCAACACTATACGGAATCGTCATCTACACACCTAGTACCCATCCCGGCAACTCATTATATGACCTATCCCAATCTCTATAAATCTGTGCCAAGGCTTTCTGCATAGCCAACCAAACCCTCCTGTAAGTAGGTCTAAAACCAAAATGTGCCTCTATCAGATTCAGCAGTACCTTGATACACACGGCAGCATTAGCACTAACCATTGACAGTATGAATACCGATATCACATGATAATCAAGACTCCTGTGATCACTCGATATTGACGTGGCCAGACAAGTATAAAATCCATTGTCCCATTTTACCTCTCAAATACCACTGCGATGGCAAAGATTGATCCGAATCAATCATGTGCACCTGTTTCCAAATTCCTTGCACTTCCCATGTTACTTTCTATAATCGGACTCCACCACTTTTTACTAAACCTCCCGTCGGATGATGTAGGTCTTCATGCTTAACACGGTCTCCTCTTTATCTTGAAACTGCTGACCAACCTGAAACTCCAATAGTCCTCTAATATCCTGTGAGCCTCTGGCACCAAATCCAACAGGTTCGCCAAGAACCCTCTGTTGTCTCATGACATCCAAGTCCAAATTTAAAAAGTGCAGGGGGTACTGTTGAGTCCATGAACTAGACGCTCTACCACCCCCAGCTGGATTACTCACTACTATGTTATCACCACTATCATCAGCAATAATGTCTGCCTCCACATCATCATTGTCATCATCATCCCACGGTACATCATCCATACCATCTAGTGTTCCAACCTGTAATGAAACCGGCACCGTATCAGTAATACCTACTTCTCCATCACCACTCCGGTTTAGATCAGCTGCGAAGGACGGGGAGGCAACCAACATTGCCTCAGGTGCAATCACAAGCACAGATGAAGAGGCACCAATAGGCCTAGAACTAGAACAGGATGTCGTTACTAGAGGTTAGAGATTCTGGTTTGAACCTCCTGAGCTGGAGACCACATCTACAAGCTTGGTGAATAGCTCAGGGGTCCTGACCTCAGGAAACTGCCGACAACAATGGAACAAAACTTTCAAATCTTTGTCACTCCCTATGACAAATGAATCGTATTCATATCATCCCGCAAAACTGAAATCAGAATTCTATAGAATAACTTCTAAACCCATTTCACGCCTTGCAACCCCAATTTTTGGATTATAGAATTCAGGAACTCAGCGAAGCTCATTGAAAGTTTCAGGAAAACATTAAGGGGATCCTTATCAGTAAACTTAATTCCAGAACGTGTTTTTTTCTTAATGGACCCTCTATAGTGCACCAATACTAAAAAAATATCCTCACTAGCCATTGTGTTTCACTCTCATAAGGAATTTACGTTCATATCATATTTATATAGATTGGCCTCACACTAAATTGAATTTGCATAGTTCGATTTATGAATGCATATTAATTTGAATCAGTGTCATTCGAATTATATAGGGACAAAACTTGGGATAAATCGAAACAGCTTGTTTCGAATTACTAAGGGTGTTACATGCATGCATAAATCGAATTGGTGTGATTCAATTTACTAGGGACGTGACATGCATGCATAAATAAACTCAGGGTGCTTCAATTTGCATTTTTTTTGGTAATTCAACTTGGGCAGCTTTGATTTACTATAGAGATTGGCAAATTGAATGACACTCATTCAATTTATATAGAAACGTACATTTAGGAGATCCATGTAATGTTTTTGGGTTTGGGTGAATTCTATAATATTGAGTTGGGTTTGGTTTAATTGTGCATTTGACCCTTTATTTCATAAATAATTTATGTGTAAGTGATTTATCTATTTAAATTTGACTAATACTGAATTAATTTTTCAGTTAATTGATGTGTTAAACCTTTATCTTTAAAGTATTAAATTTATAAATAGATTATGTGTTAGTGATCTATTTATTAAAATTTTATTAGTACGAATTAATTTATTTGTAATTCATGTGTTACTCTTTTAGCTGTAACTTATTTAATTCAGAAATAATTTAGGTGTTAGTCTTTTTTCTATTAAAATTTGATAGGTACCAATTTAATTTTTTTGTGCATGCATTATATTCACCTTTTATCTATTAATTATTTAATTTAAAAATAATTAAAGTATTAGTCTTTTTTTTATTAAAATTTGATTAGTACCAAATTAATTTTTTTGCATGATGCAGCTAACTAGGTGCATTACTGGTGTTAAGAGACAACAGAATACACCTCTACATGACTAGATCATACTTTATTTGAAAATTGCGGGTTTGTATTACTTGGAGAGGCTAAACAATCATTGATTCTAGGTGGATGAGACTCTGGTGAGCGCATTCATTGAGAGGTGGCATCCTGAGATGCACATGTTCCACATGCCATTCGGATAGTAGTCAAGCATTGTCAGCTACCTCTAGGACAGCCTTGATGCCATTGTGTCTATCAAAGATAACAAGACTGCCCTCTTATGGCATCACATGCTGTTGTAGGTTGGATAAGAAAAAATACCATGACTTCGCATTCTCTCACTCCACAAATGTGAACACAATGGGTAAGTGATAAACCCATATTTTATGATATATTTTGTGCTTAATCTGAGTGATTTAATCAATCCTTCACCCACTTATTCATATTAATTGCATGGTTTTACTTTCCCTCCCCTATTATGTGATGTATGTGAAAAACATGTTTTCTATGCTTTAGAATTAATTATTTTAATTACCTTTATTTCCATTCGATGCCATGATTAGTGTGTTGAGTAGTTTCAGATCTTCTAAGGCAGGAATGACTTAAAGGATGGAAAGGAAACATACAAAAATGGAAGGAAAGCACAAAACGGAGTTTTGGAGAAACTGGCAGCGACGCGGCCGCATGGACGACGCGACCGCGTGCCAAGAGCGAAGAAGCAGCGACGCGGCCGCATGACTGACGAGACCGCGCATCTTGAGCCAATCGCATACGACGCGGCCGCATGACTGACGCGACGCGCGACAAGAAAAACTCCAATCGACGCGACCGCGTGACCCACACGGACACGTGACAGAGGCCATGCACCAGAAATTGCAGAAAACGTTCATAGCAGATTCTGAAGCCCTTTTTGGCCCAAATCCAAGTCCAAAAGTCATAGACCAGAGGTTATGAAGTGGAGGAATGCATCCATTGAGAAAGAGCGGGGCATTTTTAGTCACTTTCCATGATTTAGATCTAGTTTTGAGAGAGGTTCTCTCCTCTCTCTCTCTTTAGGATTTAGGATTTAGGACTTCTCTTAGTTTTAGGAGTAACTCTCGATCCCAAGTTCAATGTTTTTTTACTTTATAATTATCTCTTATTTTCAGATATCATTAATGCTTGCTTGTATTAGTTATGTTGCCTATTTGGCTTATGCTACATTCATGTTATGATTTTCTTATTTAATGCTATTTGAGGTATTTCAGTTTAATATTGCTTTCTTTATTTATGCCATTGATTATTCCCAATCTGAAGACAATTTTTATTCCAGCAGATTTAATTCTTTTCCTTTTGGTCTTGGTTGAGAAATCAGTAACTCAGGAGTGATCTTAGCTCAACATAATTGATAACTGTTATCTTTGCTAATTGAACTGAACTTCAATAATCCCAACCTTTTCTTAGGAAATAAATAGGATTCGAAGGTCAGCTAATTAGTCCCTTGACTTTCCTTTGCCAAAGGGTTTGCTTTACAGTATTTATTTATTTTAATTGTCATTTAAATTATTTTCCATATTTATTCCTCATTCTCAAAACCCCAATTTTACCTTTTTCATAGCCAATAATAAGAACATACCTCCCTGCAATTCCTTGAGAAGACGATCCGAGGTTTAAATACTCGGTTATCAATTTTAAAGGGGTTTGTTACTTGTGACAACCAAAACGTTTGCACGAAAGGATTTTTGTTGGTTTAGAAACTATATCTACAACGCGACTATTTTTATAAAATTCTTTACTAGTAAAAATCCTAACGTCAAAATGGCGCCGTTGCCAGGGGAATTGCAAACGTGTGCCTTATTATTGGTTATTGTAAATATTTTTTTTATAACGAAAATATATATATATATATATATATATATATATATATATATATAAATTTTCTTTTACTTGTTTATTTGTTTTCTCTTTTTCCCCCTTATTCCTGACATCTATTATGAATTCTCACCCCTCTCGCTTTGAGTTTGGTTCTAACTTTGTTGAAGGAAATAGAAACCACAGCAGGAATATGCATCAAGGTTAGACCAATCAAGGATGGATGTAGCCAAGAGGATCTAATCAACCCTTTAGGCAACAACACCCTCCAAGATATCATGGACAACGACCATTCTACAATGCATACCCAGCTGAAAGATATGGTGGACAACCTTGTAACTACCAACAAGCCCCACCCCGTGTCTATAGACCATCCTCTCAACATAACCTCGAACCACCACACTCACAAGCTTCTTTTCACCATTCGCCACCATACGATCCTTATCCACCCCAACACCAATCCAATTACTCCCAAGAACCACCACTCTCCCAAACACCATACCCATATCCATCAAAGCCAGAATCACAGGTTCGCCTTGAAGAATCAATAAAACAATTTACTGCAACCCTTCATCAACTGGAGCAAGCAATAAATCAATTATCTTCCAGACGTTCAGCCCCTCAACAGACTCCCATGGCTTTATGTGGAGAATCCAATGAAGAACACAGTACAAAGAAGACGCTAGAAGCTCCAGTGAACAGCATAAAGCATAACTTCGTACTGGAACAAGTAGAGGAAGCTGTCATTGCAGAAGAAGAAGAGTTGGTTGAAAATTTAGGAGACGCCGATCCGCCACCTGAATCCAGAGTTATGGAGAATTCCGTCAAGGATGTTACAATTGACGCTGAGGAGGATTTTGCACCGCCTCCACTGCAAATATCTTATGAAGAACTGAACGGAATAACCCAGGATGCAGGCTTCCTTGATGATGATGATCGCGAGTCTTGTTCTCTTAGTGACGAACTTGCATACGCAAGTGAATTCTTTGAGACAGAAGAATCTTCCCCGAGTGAATATGAAGATGATGCTAAGTTAGATTTTTCTCAACCTCCAATATATGACTTGAGCGATGATGAGGGAGAAATTGAAGACTCTGATCAAGATATGGTTGAAGTGGAAGAATTCACAGAAGATTATAAGGGAGTAGAACTTACAGAACCACTGGAAGCACCTATCCCAAGGCCATTACCGCCCAACACAAACTACAAGTGGGTAACACCTTTGCCTTTTATCTTTATTTTTCCACTTGAATATGGTTTACTTGAAACAGATGGCCAGCTTAGAGCTCTCTGCAGTTTTAAGAGGAAAAGGGATATGACTCGCACTCAGCGCTGGTATGCAAGATTCAATAAGGTTTTGCACTTCAACTTGAGGTGCAATAATTGGTGTCAAGCTCAATTAAAAGGATCTCGGAAGCTGTTTGGTCACTGCAGTGAGAATTCAGATTACTCATCACCCGACTGGACCAATGTAGATCAAGACAAAGACGGGTGTAGAAGAAAAGTTTGGGATCCTGGAGTCTATTCTGATATTCAATACTCCGGGAGCCTACAAGCCTGTTTGAACTCACACAAGGGCTTTACGTACTTTGTTTGGGACCCCGGAGGATGCTGGCATTCCAAACACTGGTGGAGATTTCTAGACGAATTTAAACATAAGCCACCATAGCAGGAAGCTCATCCAATGTCCAACTTAAGGACTTTAACTAAAAGTGCTAGGTGGGAGACAACCCACTATGGTATGATCGTCCCTTTTTCAGTTTTCACTTTTGTCTATTTTGTTTGTTCTTGAGTTTTGATTGAACCTGAAATTTTGCATAACATTCATGGCATCTGTATTTGCATCTTATTCTACATTAAAAAAAAGAAGTGGCGTGCGACGCGACCGCATCGATCATGCGATCGCGTCAGTTGCGATGAAACACACCCCACGCGTCGCGTCAATCACGCGGTCGCGTGACCTGAAAATCGGCGTAAAGATCCAACGCCCAGAAAGTTGGGCTGGAATCGTGTGGCCATTGCGCCTTTCGCACAAAAGACCCACGCAATCGCGTCCCTAACGCGATCGCGTCACATGCACATACACTAATCCCACGCGACAGCGTGAGCGACGTGATCGCGTCGCG
The DNA here is from genome assembly GCF_014773155.1 of Arachis stenosperma. Taxonomy (NCBI): domain Eukaryota; kingdom Viridiplantae; phylum Streptophyta; class Magnoliopsida; order Fabales; family Fabaceae; genus Arachis; species Arachis stenosperma. Next base: position 34,859,646 of record NC_080382.1, read on the forward strand.
CGGATTGCACACCACCCCAAAGGAGACAGAGAATTGCGCTGACACGACGCTGGAATTGTGCGTTTAGCACAATTTCAAGCGACGCGATCGCATGCCTCAGGCAATCGCGTCACCCCCTTCTATCTGTTCCACGCGATCGCACGACCCAAGCGATCGCGTCAACCCCATTTCACCCCAGCCACGCGACCGCGTGCTCCACGCGATCGCATGGATTTGAATTATAACCCCCCTGTCACGCGAACCCTATCAGTCGCGCCCCCCCTCCCGAAACCCTCTCCTCCCTCTCTTCCTCTTCACCACCCAACCACCACCCAGCCACCACCACCGGCCACCACCGCCCTCGCCGACCACCCAAAACCCACCGCCACACCGCCACCCTTCCTCCTTCCCCCTCTTTCTTCTTCTCCTCTATCCTCTTCTCCCCCCACCGCCACTGCCCCCTCCACGATCGCTGCCCACCGCGCCGCCACCAGCAGCGCCACCTCCAACCACCACCACCCCCAACCCCCGTCCTAAACCTTCCCCCCCATTCCCCCTAACCTTACCGAAGCCCCTGCCCCCTAACCAGCCGCCACCGCTGCCGTGTCTCCCTCCTCCGCCACGATAGCCGCGACCACCGCCACCCCCAGTCACCTTTCTGCCCCATTCTCCTTCTTAGCCTACTAGGTGTCGCATCACGTTACTCTTCTATCCATTCGTAGTTACTTCTTATTTTTCTGTTTTTGTTCATATTTAGGCTAGTTAGATATGCATGTTGTCGTGGATTCCAGGTTGTTAGGTAGCTTAGGATGTGGTTAGTGGATTTAGGCCTGATAATTGCGCTGTTCGTGTTTCTTGCTTTATGATTTTCGCAATTTTGGTGTTTCTGTTATGTTGCTATTATTCATATGCTATGATTTCTTGTTTCATGCTGCTTTTTACATTGCCCTTTTTCATGTTCATACTCCGTATATGTGATTGCAGCTATATTTAATTTTGGTTCATATGAACTATTTGCTACTGATTATTTTCCGGGATAGTCCAATTTTAGCCGGAATGCTGTCCAAATTTCTGCAAAATATTTCCATTCATGTCTTGGTTTTGGCATTTTCAACTGTATTTTCATTAGTTTCCCCAAACCAATTCATGGATGCCCAGGCACGCATTCTTATTCTCTTCGATCTTCTGGATCATAAATTGCATTCTTGATGTTTGATTCTAATTTTTGCTATTTCTATCTCTATTTGAATCTTCATCAACCTGTTTTCCTTGTTTGGTTATGAGTTACCTGTAGCTTCTAATTATGAATTACATTTTGGATTGTGAATTCTTCCTTTCGAACTTTTGACTCCTATACAATCCTTAATGCCCTTTTACTTAACTCATTTTCCTCATTCTACTTCTCCTTTGCCACTTTGTGTTCCTTTTGACTATTTGCCTATTTGTTTTCCTATTTTTATTATATCCTGGTTTTCTATTTTTTTCAGGATGTCAGATTCCTGGAGAAAGGGAAAAGGAAAGGCTACCACTGGCAAACGTAAAAGAGGAGATTCTTCTATGTCTGTCATAGATCTTCTGCATGATGCCTTCTGGCGGAAAAAACACTTTACCGCCCAGGAGAAGGCTGACCAGCTGCTCCCTGCTACCGATCCAATAAAGTTTGCAACCGATATTGTGAGTTGAAGTATCCGGTGTTTGCAACCTCCAGGAACCTATACCTGGAGAGAACTCTGAAGATCCCAGGAGAACTACAGCAATACACCTCTGATCAGATCAAAGAAAGAGGCTGGTTCTTCCGGAAGAGAAACCTGACAGAGGTCAATGCATCTTGGGTTAGGGAATTTTACTGCAATTACTTCAAAACTTCCCTAGATGCAGTGAACCTAAGAGGGAAGCAGATACTGGTCACTGAAGAAGCAATTAAGGACATTCTGCAGCTCCCACCCAAGTCCGATCAGCCTGATGGTTACAAAAAGGCTGAGGAGGACATGCGTTTCTTGAGGTTTGATTGGGATGCTGTCAAGGCAAGGATAGCCCTTGACCCGACTGTTTCGTGGGAAATGGGTCAGGATACCACCATGCCTAAGGGAATCAAGCGGATTTACTTAAATGATGAGGCTCGGCTATGGCACCAGATCTTGAGCAACTATATTATGCCGAGTACCCATGAGACAGAGATACCATCCGCTATGATCACCCTCCTTTGGTGTGTGATGGAGGGTAAGGACCTGTACCTGCCACGTTTTATTCGGTCCTACATGGCCAGGGTCCATGTCCGAGGTACTCTTCCCTTTCCCTATTTGGTTACCCAGCTGGGCCGTCGTGCTGACGTGCCTTGGGAGGATGCCGATGAGAAGCCCACGGCTGCAGACCGCAGGAGAATTATTCCTCACAGTAGAAACTTTCTGGCTTTGGGCTACAGACCCCCACTCTTTACTGCTACTGATGAGACAGCCACACCATCTGCTGGTCCTTCTTCTTCCACAGCTACCCCTGCTACCACTACTGCACCTCCACCTGCCTCAGAGCCAGTTTATCGCCTTGTGCACCACCTGTTTCAGCGGCTAGACAGAATGGAGCGCCGCAACCGGCGCCGGTATGAGAGATCTGAGCGTCGCAACAGGCGACGCTATGAGCACCTGAAGCTATTGATTCGATCTGGCGGCGACATCCCCTCCGAGACTGACACACCATCAGAGCCATCTGAGGAGGAGGCGGATGAGCACGAGGAGGAGACCCATCCACAGAGCGGGACTGCGCAGGCAGGCACAGAGCACACTGTACCACAGCAGGAGGTCCCACATCAGATCCAGGCTGCAGATCCAGAGATTCCCATTCAGTCAGCACCTCCTCTGCAGCAGACAGATCCTCAGACCACCACCACAGAGCCTCCAGCTATCCACCCTACCAGTGATGACACCCCTTCACACCCAGCTTGAGTGAGCATCGAGGACGATGCTTTATTTTAAGTGTGGGGAGGTCGCCATCTCTGGCATACTATTTTGGTAAACCACTACAGACCCTTCTTTTTTTTATTTTGTCTATTTTTCTATATTTTTCTCTTTATTTTTATTTTTATTTTTATTTTCTGATACTTATACATTGCTACTATGTATTTTTACTCTATTTCTACATTTTGCACTTTAGTTCATATTTTAGCCATTTAGTTTAGTTTGCAGTTCTAACTTATTAGCTATAGAGTATGTGGATTAATTAGTATAGTTTACCCTTTTGGCATATAATAGTTTATTTGATCAAAATAAAAGGAGTAGACTAGGAAATTTAAACAAGATCAAAACAATCCATACACTTTGTATATAAAGTATTACATCATGTAGTTAAGTTAACAACATTTCATCAAGGAGGAACACTAAAACTTTAGCCATCCCATATATTTTACATTGAGAATAATGGGAATTTTTAACTAAACCTCCATGACATACATAATTGATATATGATTTATGAGTTTGAGAACATACAACCTGTGAGTTTTGAGCTTAATTGTATGGTTACAATTAAACCATAATATCTTATTCCTGTGTGTTCCATCCTTCTTTTTTATTCTGGTGTTCTTTGCTTTGTTTTAATCTATATGTCCGATTATAGAATATGGATACATACCAAGAGAGTGATTGAGGCCTTGTTTGATTTTAACTCACTTATCCCAAATAAAGCCTACCTTTTATGCCATCCTTGTTAGCTTCCTTGAGCCTTTTTAATCCCCTCTTGTTCTATAACCACATTACTAGCCTTAAGCAGAAAAAACAAATTAAAAATTATAAGTTGAATCCTTGGTTAGCTTAAGATAGAAATTGTGTAATTAATTAAGTATGGGGAAACTTTATGGGAACATGGATGATAGAAGCAAAGGTAGAAAAGTTGAAAAGAATAAAAAAAAGAAATATATTGGGAAGCATGCTCATGTGAAATTAAAATAATTAATTACCATGTGCATTAAAAAAAATGCAAATTGAAGCAAATGCACGTGGTATAAGAACAAAATATGAGCATGTAACATAAAAAGTGGGAATTATGGGAAAATAGGTAAAGAAGCTTTACTTTAGAAATTATGTATGTTAGGTGAGATCTTATACTAATTAAGGATTCACTTATTAGCCCACTTAGCCTTATACATATACCATTACCTTTACCTTGGCCCCATTACAACCTTAATTAAAGACCTCATGATTTTTGGTATGTCTATATTTTATAATTGTTGATTGGTTAGATGAAAAACAAAGTTATAGAAAGTAAGGATAAAAAGAAGAATAGAGTGATTCACCCAATAAACACTGAGTAACTAGAGAGTAAACACAAAATCCAATGAGGGTTCACTAACTCATTAACATATATCTCTGCTTAAATTACTAATTGTCTTGCAAGTTTATAAAATATTTTTCTCTCCCATCTCAATTGTAAAAGTGCTTTATCATTATCTAAGGTTGGCTATATATATATATATATATATATATATATATATATATATATATATATATATATATATATATATATGATTCTTTGAGAATGTGAATTGATTTAACTACATGTAAGCTTTATATATGAGTGAATAAAATTAGAATTGCATCATGCATTTAGTTATTTGCATTTAGATTAGAATTGCATTGCATGGCATTCAACCACTTCAACCTTACTTTTTACCTTGGACATAGCATGAGGACATGCTATTACTTAAGTGTGGGGAGGTTGATAAACCCATATTTTATGATATATTTTGTGCTTAATCTGAGTGATTTATTCAATCCTTCACCCACTTATTCATATTAATTGCATGGTTTTACTTTTCCTCCCTTATTATGTGATGTATGTGAAAAACATGTTTCCTATGCTTTAGAATTAATTATTTTAATTACCTTTATTTCCATTCGATGCCATGATTAGTGTGTTGAGTAGTTTCAGATCTTCTAAGGCAGGAATGATTTAAAGGATGGAAAGAAAACATACAAAAATGGAAGGAAAGCACAAAACGAAGTTTCGGAGAAATTGGCAGCAACGCGGCCGCATGGACGACGCGACCGCGTGCCAAGAGTGAAGAAGCAGCGACGCGGCCGCATGATTGACGCGATCGCGCATTTTGAGCCAATCGCATACGACGCGGCTGCATGACTGACGCGACCACGCGACAAGGAAAACTCCAATCGACGCGACCGCATAACCCACGCGGACGCGTGACAGAGGCCATGCACCAGAAATTGCAGAAAATGTTCATAGCGGATTCTGAAGCCCTTTTTGGCCCAAATCCAAGTCCAAAAGTCATAGACCAGAGGTTATGAAGTGGAGGAATGCATCCATTGAGAAAGAGCGGGGCATTTTTAGTCACTTTCTATGATTTAGATCTAGTTTTGAGAGAGGTTCTCTCCTCTCTCTCTTTAGGATTTAGGATTTAGGACTTTTCTTAGTTTTAGGAGTAACTCTCGATCCCAAGTTCAATGTTCTTTTACTTTATAATTATCTCTTATTTTCAGATATCATTAATGCTTGCTTGTATTAGTTATGTTGCCTATTTGGCTTATGCTACATTCATGTTATGATTTTCCTATTTAATGCTATTTGAGGTATTTCAGTTTAATATTGCTTTCTTTATTTATGCCATTGATTATTCTCAATCTGAAGACAATTTTTATTCCAGAAGATTTAATTTCTTTTCCTTTTGGTCTTGGTTGAGAAATCAGTAACTCAGGAGTGATCTTAGCTCAACATAATTGATAACTGTTATCTTTGCTAATTGAACTGAACTTCAATAATCCCAACCTTTTCTTAGGAAATAAATAGGATTCGAAGGTCAGCTAATTAGTCCCTTGACTTTCCTTTGCTTTAGCAAAGGTTGACTAAGTGGAATTAAGATTCAACTTTCATTATTATTGATAAGAATAACTATGTCTGGACTTCCAATTTCTCCTACCTTGCCAAAGGGTTTGCTTTACAGTATTTCTTTATTTTAATTGTCATTTAAATTATTTTCCATATTTATTCCTCATTCTCAAAACCCCAATTTTACCTTTTTCATAGCCAATAATAAGAACATACCTCCCTGCAATTCCTTGAGAAGACGACCCGAGGTTTAAATACTCGGTTATCAATTTTAAAGGGGTTTGTTACTTGTGACAACCAAAACGTTTGCACGAAAGGATTTTTGTTGGTTTAGAAACTATATCTACAACGCGACTATTTTTATAAAATTCTTTACTAGCAAAAATCCTAACGTCGGTAAGATATTTGAGTTTCTATCTTGCGCGATAGCCAGAAGCAAAGTACCTCTATATTTGTCATACAAGTGAGTACCATCAATGCTGAATAATGGTTTGCAATGTCAAAATGCTTCAATGAGAGAAAAAATATCCAGAAAAGACGATGAAAGTACACTGTAGAGTCATCAACCTGTTTTCCAACTCTAACTGCAGAAGTCTTCAACACTATAATGGTTCCGAGCATGTTGGACTGGACTCTAAGCATCCAACGTGGCAACTCATTGTAGGACTATTCCCAATCTCCATGTATTAGTACTATTGCCTTCTACTTTGCCATTCAAACCTTTCTATGGGTAGGCTTGAAACTATAAGTTGCTTCTGTTGCTTCCTGAAATACCTTTATCATAATTGCAGTATCATCTCTAACCAACGAAAATATCCTCACACAGATGACATGGTAATCAAACTATCAGTGATCGCTTGAAATAGATGTAGCTAAGCAAGTGTGCGGACCATTATACTGTCTAACCTCCCAGGTACCTTTTTGTTGAAGTAGTATGATGTGAATCAATCAACTGCAATCTTTTCTTAATTCTTTGCATTTTTCATGGTACTTAAGATGGTCTAATTCTAACACCCTGTACTCAACTCTTCTATGGATGCTATAATCTTTCACACTCAACACAACTTCCTCTTTTATTATGTAATGATTGTCCAATCTAAAATTCTGTAGGAGTGGTTCCATGATGCAATCCTTGACCACTAAAGACATCATCTATGTCTGATTATTGCCCATAGCTTCCAAGTTCACGGTTGAAAAGTGTGGAGGATACTGTTTGTTCCGAAACATGATGGGCCCTGCTTTGTACGTGGATTTCTCCTTGTATCCTCATTACTGTCTCTAACTGTATTGACATGTTCTTCGTTCGAATCATCCTCTCACTTTGCATTTTCAACGTGATCAGGTTCACCATCATCTACAGAATCAGGAATCATGACAGGAGAACTAGCCATCTTAATAGCCAGCTGCTGGAACGAACAATTCTCCAATGCTACACAACCATGTTCATCCGCACAATTCAAATCAACCGCAATAGATGGGAATGCAACGATCGGACAAGCCAGTGCAATCACATGCATCGAACTGGAAGCATCCCCAAGCCAGTCAAATGAGAATTTGGAGCTGATGCCCCAGAACTGTCGACACTATCCTCCAACTTCGCATACAGCTAATATATTTTGACCTTTGAAAAACTTCTTCAACAATGAAACAGAACCTGCAGATCTTTATCAGACCCTATCACAAACGTATCATATTTCACACCGGTTGACACAACTGCAATAGGTATCTTATAAAATAACTTCTTTACCCACTTGGTCCCAAACACTCCAAATTTATGCAATATACTTGTTTTTAGATTTCACAAGGTTTTCGATGAACGGATAAATACATTCAAGGGTTCCTTGTCGGTAAGCTTCACACCCTCTCATTTGCTTTTAGGAATTTTTTCAGAGCAATGTATTAGTACTAAGAAACTATCACCTTTACTAGACATTGGAAAAATGACTCTTTCCTTGACAATTACCCTTAACTCGTATACATAGAGTCAACAACATTCATAAACTGTGGTAGGAGTCTCATAATTTTATGTACGAATACTGTTCTTCATAAATCATGGTAGAAGTTCAACAATTTATATCCAAATGCTACTCTTCATAAATTACAATAAAAGTCCTGCAATTTATGCCCAAATGATAAATCGTTACTAGCTGCTGCAGTTTACATAAAAATAAAATAGGAGATGGATATAATGAGTTACAAATTATTACATTTAGATAAATATAAATTATAATTGATTTATTTATGTACATTCTCCGGTAAAATATATCTATATCATGTGGTCTATAGAGTATAAAAGTGAGTAAGTGACATTTAACTATCTATGTTAGTAGTACATTAATGGATGTAAGACAAAAAGTGTGGTTTGTACTAATAAAAATCTCATCTTTTAAAGTGTAATTTAATTAGTTGATTATTTTTAAATGTTGGAAATTATATTGTCTTTATTAATTTCAAAAAGCAATAACTATTTTTAGTGTAACCATTCAAAAACGAACTGCAAAGAGAACAGTGAAGTTATTAGAATTTTATGGGATCGAAATGTTGTTTTATTTTAATTATGTGGTGTATATTTGTTGTGATTACATTATAGGCTTGCTTCTAACCTATTCTTGTACAAATTATGATGACGTTACTATTTTTTTGTCTAGCTTTCTCTGTTTTGAACTTTTGAACATGGTACTCTGTTTAAAAAGTAAAAAAGATATCCATTACTCTCTTTATTTTCTTGTATCCAAAATTACCATGCTTAACTATTAGAAATACCTATTATTTCGAAAAATTATGTGATATTTATATTAAAAATTAACTATCAAATTAATTATTTGTATAAAATATATATTAAAATATAAAATATATATTAAAAATAAATTAAATAATATATATAATAAATAAATATATAATAACTAATTTAGTGGCTACATGGACCGAAATTTTGTTTTCCAAAATCAATAAATATAAGATGCAAAGAAACCGTCTTTGCTTTATTTCACAGTTCACACCTACAAGATGTATGGCCTATCTATGCTCTCATGATTCCTTTGATTATGTTCATGTCCTAAAATGGAAAGAACTCACCGCCAAAAACAACAGAAAAAGAGAAATTAAATAAATATAAATTAATTAATAGATAATGTATGTGACATTGCATTGCTACAATTAATTAATAAATTCTCTCACGGATGGGCAGTTCTGACAGTTTCACATATTTCTCGTATTTCATGTATGTGTTGCAAAATTTTGTATATTATAGCGAGCAAGTAGTTATGGGTAATATCATCAGAAGACAATTTTTGACCAGATAATGCTCGAGTGATATAGAGCATAGTGCATTGATGATTGAAAAAATAAAAAGAAAAACACAATAGTGGGTACTGGGTAGTGTGTCTTATATCACATTCACTCACAGTGTGCCCTGAATCCTCAAATCCACCCTACCTTACTGGACACACATGTTGTAGGCGTAGGAAACATTTGATTTTTATTTCACACGCTCCACTCCATTCTACTCCCCATATATCAATCTCTCTTAACACATTTTCTTAGCTTCAACCATCTTGTCCCCAGTCCCATTCTTTATTTGTCCCTCATCACTCTTCTCCAATAATCACTCATGCCTACTATATTTATTATTAGCTAATTTCTTTTACATTTTGCCTTCCATTGTTTTCTTCTATTTGGTTTATTGGGGCTTTCCCACATTACCAATGTTTTTGTGCTAGCTAGCAGGTGGTTTTGGTTGTTTAATTTTTAAGTCTTTTTCGGTGGAAATAAATGTCTCTTTCTTCATTAAAAATTTAAGAGTCTATTTTTAAAATTAAAAAGATAATCTGGATTCATCCTTAAATGCTCCTAAACACTCTTTATTAATAGGAAAAATATAGGTGAACAATGAAAATATTAAACAATGTAAACAATAGATATATCGGATGTTCATTTTACTAGTGTACGGATGATTATTTTAATATTAAAATTTAGAAGGTTAATTTGGAGGTGTAGTGTGTCTTTATTTGATTGGTGGTTGTTCATATTGTTCAATAAAGTCATTGTCCCCCTAGCATTCCCCTTATTAATAAACAAGTGTTGCACTTGTTGATAATTAAAACAATCTTAACTATTTATTATACATAGGTTTAGTTAATATGTATCTTAAAAATACTTGTTAAATTTATAAATTTAAAAGTTTTTATAAAAAATTTAAAAAATTTAAGTTTTCAATACATTTGTTTTATATTTATTAAATAAAAATATTTAAAATTTTTCACTAATGATAAATTGATTATGTGTTATTAGAATACATATTAGCTAAACTCTTATTATATCTTATATCAATGACTCATATTTAGAATTTAAAATTTAGAGTTTAAATTTTAGGATTTAGAATTTAGACTTTTTTAATTTATGGAGCATTATACTCTTTACTTTCTTTGAAATGCTGCACTCCTCATTTTTTATGGAGCGCATTAGCATTTACTATTATATGTGAGGTCGATGTGATTTATCAAGATTATCATATTTTATAGAATGTATAAAGGGTTAAATACTTTTTTCATCTATAACGTCTTGAGTTAAAATGAAAATCGTCTCCAACCCTTTTTTTAATTAATATCATCCTCAACGTTATTAAAAGTTTTAAAATCATCATTTTTCAAATTTTTGGACTAAAATACCCTTCATTATTATCTTTCCTCTTTACTCTCTTCTGTTTACCTCAGCCTAGGGTGATTACAGGTCGGATTGGTTTGAATTTGTGGTGAAATTAGAACCGAACCAATTGAATTGTAATTGGTTCACCTTTATATTTTTTTTGTGTATGTACCCGAACCAAACCAAGCCGATTAAGAATGGATTGGTTCGGTTTAGATAATTGGGTACCCGATGAAATAGAAATTCATTAAAAAAATAAAATTTTTCATCTTAAAACTTCTGTAAATACAATAAACATGTAAAATCAATAGAAATAATCCAAACATATTAAACACCAAACACATTAAAAACTAAACAGATTAAAATTCAAACATATTAAAAGGCATATATATTTTTTTAATTTTTATTTATTTTTATTTAATTAACACATGGTCGGGTTCATGGGTTGGTTCGGATTTCGCACTCCCAGAATTGTTACCTGAACCAATTACTAGAGAGAGCCATTGGTTTGGTTCAGGTGGACCTAATTATCCGTTGATTTCAGCACCAATTTAATTGGTTCGGTTTGGACCGTGATCACCCCTACCTCAGCCTCCTTCCTCCCTGCTCCACTCTCTCCACCCAAATCTTCATCAACAACAGCAACTATTTTTTTAATTTAAAAAATTAAACAAAGCTAACACAAAATCAACAACAACAATATATTTAGATTCCACCCAAATCTTCAACAACAATAACAACTTTTTTTTAATTTCAAAAAAATCAAACAAAGCTAATACAAAATCACAACAATAATATATTCAAATTTAAAAATCCATCATCAACAACAACACCACATTCAAATTCAAGACAAAAAAATATTCAAGAGAGAAGAACGCAGAAAAGAGAAAAGAGAGAGAGAGAGAGAAAGAGAGGAGAGAAAAGAGAAGAGAAAAACTTAGAGAAAAGAGGTGGTGTTGCTGCTATCCATCGCCGTCACGGTTGAGAGAAAGATGAGAAAGAAGCGACGGCGCGCAAAGTTACTATCGTCGCCGTCACAGCTGTGGCTGATGAGAGGAACAGATCGAGAGAGGAGAAAGAGTAGAGCCCCTCACCACCAGAAGCTCGACAACAGTGATGGAGCTCGACGTTGACAAAGCAGCTCCCACCTCAGTCATGACATGATGGTGACAGCCGCACTCTTTCACGACGCGATGGCAGCGGCCTCACTCTTCCTCATCGTCACTTTCTCCTTCTTCCTTTCCTTTCCTTTCTTCTCCCTCCATTTCTCTCTTCTCTCGTTCTCTCTCTCATCTCCTTGTTTTGTCTCTCTCTACAGTCACGATACAACGACAACGGTAATGGCCACACTATTTTCCATCGTCACCTCCCTCTTCTTTTTTTTCTTTTTTCCTCTCTGTTTCTCTTTTCTTTTGTTCTGTGTCTTTTTGTTTTTCTATTTTAGGTGGGGTGGGGTGGGATAATAGTAGTGATACTAAAGAAGGGATCAGTGACGGATCCAGAAAATTTTGGTAATGGAGGCAAAAATAATAATATATTTATATATTTAAAATTTAAAATATATTAATCAATTTTTTAATATGTCACATAATATTTAATATTAGCATCTTGTTAAACATTTTATACCCATAAAAAGTTATTTTTATTGATTATTTTTTATATAATAAAAAAATTATACCTTAATATTTGAAAAAAAATCTATAAAAAACCTAACTTAAATGGACTAACTTCGATTTTTTAATATAATTGTGTGAGAGAACAATAAAAAATTGTGTAAAATATAAAAATTAAAAAATCAAACATATCACAATTCTTTTATATATAGTTAAAGACAATTTCTCTTTTTTTTTTTTATCAAATCATTATTCAAATATTTTTTATTATTTAATTACTGAGTTAATACTCTATAATATTTATGTTATACATTTTTTTTACAGAATTAACTAATTTTTGTAGTCAGCATCGGTCAATTTTTAAAAATTATTATGTTTATCTTAAAATCTAAACTTAAAATTATTAATTTTTAATTTTAAATTCTAAATTATAAACCTAAATACTAAAATAGATTAATATTAATTAATTAAAAATTATTTTTAATATTTTTTTAAATTTATATAATACAATAATTTTTATCGTTATATTAATATTTAATAGTATAATTTTTTTCACACTATAAGTAAAAATTTTTAAATGTGGGGGGCAAATATATTATTGTCATGGAGACATTGTAAATACACATGTATATTTATTATTTATTTTTTTTAAATTTAATGAGGGCAATTATCTCCACTTTTATGTAAGTAGATCCGTCCATGAAAGAGATATTTGTGTCATTTAAAAAATTATTATATTTAAAAGGATGATTCTAATACTAAATTTAATGTTGAGAATGATATTAATTAAAAAAATATCAAAAATAATTTTAATTTTAATCCAAAATATTTGGGATGAAAAGTGTATTTAACCCGATGTATAAATTATGTGCGATTTTGGTTAATAACTTATTTTGAAATTAGGAATATTAAACTTTGGCATGCATACGATCCCTTGTTAGGAAATTGTTGTATATTTTGATTTTTCGTGATCTAATAATTATCGAACAAAGAAAGTTTACCAGTTATATAAATTTAGAATAATACTAATTTGGTAACCCCAAATAAATATTATAAAAATAACAAGTGTTTTTCTCTATGTATTGAGAGTGGTATATTGAGTAGTTAGTTGTTAGTTATTTAACACTTGGATTTAAGAACAGTATTACCCATAAAATTTTTATAGGTAAAGTATAATTTTAGTTTTTGAAGTTTGGTAAAAGTTTTAAAAATATTTTTAAATTTCATTTGTTTTAATTTTGATTTGTTTTAAAAGTTTTTGATTTGCATCAACTATATCTCTGACTGCTAATTTTTTAAAAATTTTAGGATTAATTTAACAACCTTTAACATAAGCAAATCAAGCATAATTTTCATACATTTTTGTTAGATTGATCTTAAATTTTTTAAAAATTTAGCTATAAAAAATATATCCGATGCAAATTAAAAATTTTTTGGACAAAACTAAAATAAAATAAAACTTAAAAATATTTTTATAATTTTTACTAAATTTTAAAGACAAAAAACATACTTTACCCAATCATTTTTATATATTCATTTCAACTTATAGCACCTAAAATTCTAAGCACATTATATATATATATATATGTTTTGGTCAATTCACTAACTAGTGGAACCACAAAAGCCTTGGCAGAATCATATGTAAACCATTCTTATTAGACCCACTATTTGCCAAATATTGAACACATTCTAAAATGATGATGTCATTGGTGACCCATCATATGTTATGACATGTCCCAAATTAAAATTTCTAATTGATGTGTGTTTGTTATGTATTGATAATTGACGTTAAGTGTTACGTTGGCATTTTGTATATGTCTATTTTGCCAGGATTGCTGGAACTACCCATGCCTTAAAGCGAATAATTAATGGTTATAGATACGGTAAATTCTAGTATTTATATGATTACGACAGTTACGATAATTATATAAATATTATTAAATTGATAATGTTAAAAAAATAAAAAAATAATCAGAATTTATCTTATTTAATATTTAATAATTAATAAATATTAAATAAAATAAATTCTGACTGATTTTTTGTTAATTTTTTTTGTTATTAAATATTGTTGAATTAAAATTAAAATTAACAGTTTATGTTATTGGTAACATTTTTTTAAAAAAATATTGTTAAATAATCAATAAACGTTATTTTAGTTTTAACCAATTTTTGAGATACTATAATTACTGTAGCATAAATATACTAAAATAAATGTGTGTATATATATATATATTATAAAATGAAGTGCTTCAATCCCAAAATGGCCTTTCTGGCTGTTTTTGTTTAGCTTTATTGACACCACTGCTTGTCTATTTCTTGTACTCTCCCATGTTTAGAGATTATAAACTCATAATCACTATACTCCTTTTCTTAATGTCTTAATGGGGGATTGAAATTATGCAATAAAAATTCATTTGAACCTCATGCATGCTTGCACGCGCGGTTTATTATTAAAAGCATGTTTTTGTGTGTTAGTGAGTGTACTTCTTGTCTTCCGATCTTAATACTATATATCATTTACCTAATTAATAATTAGACTAGTAGTTAATAAACAAAACAATACAAACCAATATATTATTAGTAGTAACATTAACAAATATATTAAAAAGAGTTCATCTGGAGCCAACTTTTCTTGGTTAATTTTTTAAAATTAATTTTTATCCTAATTTAAATTTTAATTTCTAAATTATAAATTTTAAAATATAAAGTCTAACTTTAAATTTTAAATTTTCAAAAAAAATAAGAATTAAACTAAAAAATAATTTTATAAGAAAAAATTGACTGGTGTTACTTAATTAAAAATTAATTGTCTATACTTTTTTATTAAAAAAATAAATATGAATAATGTTAGAGATTATAATTTAAAATAATCTTATTTAACATAATATCTATATAATTAATAAATATTAAATAAGATAACTTTATACTGTTGGATGGTTTTTTATTGTCTCCAAAATGTTATTCATATCAATAAGCCTGAAACTACTGTCAATGCAAACCGGTCAATAATTAATTAATAAATTTGATTATTATGCGTTAATCTGAAATTAAACCCTTTCTTTGTCTTCCCGGGTTTTGAGGTTTTTGTTCTGTGGTATTGAACAAGTTTCATATGACGAGTAACGATTCTTATGTGCTGCAGCAACAAGTCATAGTCTCGCATTTCAATTAATATTAATATACTACTATATAGCAAGAGACAATAGTTTCAGTACCTAAAAATATAAAAAAAGAAGTTTCCGTTTTAAAATTAGGATTTTTTTTTTTTTCAACTGGCAGAATGGGATCTATAACAAGAACGAGAATGAAACTTAGCTCGATGATTAACTATTTGAAGAGAGAAACTTTTTATCTTAAGTTATGAAATGAACATCTCCTATACTATTTAGAATAACCATCCAAGTACAAGGGATAATAAACATCTTCTCGAAAAATTAGTTTAATTTTTGAGTTCACCAAAGATTGAACTCTTGACTTTTTGGATCTAACACTTTAATACCATGTCATGATACTACTCATTCCAAAAACTTCAGTTGATGAAAAAATATAACACTAATAATTATATCTCTAATACTCCATAAACCTCTATTGTATACATTGTATAAATATTTCATTGACTCCTCATACTTTCCCTTCATTATTATACTCTCCGTATAAAAAGTTATGCGAATTATTTTTTATTTGGATGTATATAGATGAAAAAGTTACGTGAATTGTAAAAAAAAAAAAAACAAAATTTCTTGTAAATAGTTACCGTTATATTAGATATATAATCATTTATATATAATTCTACCTAATAACTCAAGATTTTCTGAAAAATAATGATTTGATGACATAAATTGTACAATGTATGGTGGTATGATAATATTATAGTGATCGATGATAGAAAAAAAATTATAAGAATAGTAAAATAAAATAAAAATGTCTGTCTTTTTTAAAATTTATTATTTATTGGCAGATAATTATACATCCAGTTAATTTGATCATGCATATTAATAAAATAATAATGTTAGAGAATTATTTTTTTTAATAAATATCTATCAATTTTTTTAAAAATATTTTAGTTATCTTAAATTTTAAACTTTAGGTTATAAACACTTATTTTTAAAATTTAAATTATAGACCCTAAACTCCAAAATTCTTGATAAAACGAAAAATTTTCAAATTAAAAAAGAAATTGGATAATATTAACTATTAAGTAACTAAAAGTTATTCCGTATAGTTTCTCTATTAATAGTGAAGCTGAAGGCAGAAGGCAGAAACAATATGGCTTGCATATTTGAAGAAACTTGAATGAAAAAGTATAATTGACTCAGCGTTAGACAAGTCACAAAACAACAATAATATGCAGCAATGTATTAAACACTGTATAGTGTCTTGCAAAAATCACTGGTATCATGAAATCCTGCATAAAACAGCCAAATAGTACAAAGAGGAAACAGGTTCATGAATTTGTGAAGCTTATTCAGCTTCCGTGAATATGCCAATGCAAGCGTGTGTTATAAAAATTATTAAGTTTTCTGAAACAGATCAGAGAGACCAAACAGTAACCCATGTATATATGTATCAACAATCAGCGCATGGAGGGAGATTATTATCAATTTTTTAATATCAAATTTTCAAATGATTTAACTATGCATGTTTTTTAATTATTATTTAATTATCGTGAAAAATTAGATTTTTGTCAAGAATGAGAATATATAGAATCCATTCTAAACTAATGGAAATGTTTTAGTAACAAAAAATATTAGCTGAAAATTTATTATTTTTTATTTTATTTAATATATTCTATATGTAAATAAATGTTAAGTAAAGTAAGTTTGAATGGATTGTTTTTTGTTTCTCTAACATTAAACTAATAACAACAACAACAATTTATAATAATTAATTACATCTTTTGAATATCAATTAATCTTTGATATAAGTCATTTAAACAAATAAGTTTAAATAAGTAGCTTTGACCTATTTTACCGTCACGTGTCACTATCTTTAACAAACTTTCGACTCAACACGTGAATATATAACTTCATTTTTTATGTGGATTTCGTTTCCTTTTTCGAATTTTTATAGCGTTTTTTGCGTCTTTACGTTCTATTCCATCTCTGCATTCTCTGTGTTTCTCTTTCTTCTCTACGTTCTCTTCGTTCTCTCTGTTCTCTTCGTTCTCTCTGTTCTCTTCATTCAAGTTCAATGCTCTTTTATCTGATTTGAAGATTTGGATCAAAAATTTTGAAATCAAGATGTGAAATCAAGTTTGAATAGTTATTTCGTTGTCGAAGATAATGAATGATTCAAGTTCAGACTGTCAATTGAATAAGAGCGATATGGATTATTGTCTTGAATCGAATCAAGTGGATGAGGTGTGTTTTGATTCTAGTTAATGTTGTCCATTAGTAGTTTATGATTTTGTAGGTAAATAATGTTATTTTGTTTGTGAAAATTGTTGTTCATGGTTGATGGTTTGAATTAAATGTAATGTAGGAGTTTTGAATCTGAATTATTATTGTGATAAATCTATTTTGTTCTCGTTTCGATATATTTTGATTATAAATTAGTGTATTTTGGAACTCTTTCAGTGTATTTTAGAAAATTTTCGGTGCATTTATAGGTTCAAACTTTCAATTGAACCAGGGCGAATTGTATTATTGTTTTGAATCGAATCAAGTGGTGAGGTGTAGTTTGAATCTAGTTAATATAGTTTGTTAGTAGTTTATGATTTTGTAGTTGAATTATTTTGTTTTTGTTTGTGAAAATTATTGTGCATGGTTGATGGTTTGAATTTGAATGTAATGTACGAGTTCTAAATCTGTTTTTATTATTTTTATGAATCTGTTTCGTTCCCAATTTTGGTGTATTTTAGTTTCTAATATAGTTTAATTTGGAATGATTTCGGTGTATTTTCAGTTTCTGTGCGATGCTGATGAGCAACATGTTCCAAAGGTTGGGATGACTTTTAACACACTTAAAGAAGTTAAAAAATTTTACAAAAATTATTCTAAATTTGTAGATTTTTCTATGAAAATTTGGAGCACAAATAAGTAGGAAAATAAAATTATGAACCAATTGATTACATATATCAGAGAGAGAAAATAGAAATCGAACATATCTCCAACTGAGAAGACAAATCTCTCAACTGGATTAAATTGTCCTGCAAGAATTTATATACATATATTGAAGGACGTTGGTGTTTAGATCATTTCAAAAGTTGTGTTGTATCATTCACATCCATAGTTTTTAAATCAAGCAAAGATGCTTAAACAAGACAGTCAATTAAGTATGTCTGTGCATTGTACAATAGAGAATAACGAGAAAGCCAGAATCAAACCAAGCAAAACATATCAATTATTTGTTGCAGCAGCAGGTGTAAATCCCATAAAATTAGCAGATAATTAGTCAATAAATTAAATATTAATAAAAAAAATTAGAAATGTGAATTATATAGTTTAATAAGATAGAACAAATTAAAGTAAGAATTTTGACACTAATTTTAAAGAATTTGGCTCAAGATTGGGCCAAACAGACTGAATCGGTCAAACCGGGCCTGACCAACTCATTAAATAAAATGAGTTGAAGCTCATTCTCCTCCATATTCATGCAAACACGCTTGGTTTCAGCAAGAAAGGGGGAAGAACACTTCTCATTTACAAACCCTCACTCAAACCTTTGATTCCACATAACTTCTCGCTCCGAACTCCGATCGCCGCATCGTTTTCGGCCACACGTCCGCAATGACGAGCTTTACAAAGTCCGGTACATTATAAGGTAAGAAAACCACATCCCCAGTTTCAATTCTCTCTTCTTAAATCCAAAAATTTTATGGTTTTGGGGTTGTTGAGATTTTAGTTAATTTGATGTTTTAGAATCACATTGACTTAAGGGATTAGTGGACTTTTGCTATATTGAAGCACATCCAAGGTAAGGATTATTAACCCTAGTCAATCCCTTGATTACATGTGTTTAGGTATTGAAATTGGTATATGTATGTGATAAATGTGTTAGGTGTGTATATATATGTGATATGAAGCAAATTGGAAATGTTGGAAGCTTGGAGTCAGAAACTAGATGCTAAATTTTGGTGTTGAGGCTTGCTATCTTACCTAGTGAGTTGTCTTTGGCTATATGAGGAAATTGGCCAATGTATGGTTTTAGTTTCTCATATTTAATATATAATGTCTTGTGAAAACTTAGGTTAGATGACCATAGGATAGGTTGGAATGCATGAGTATGTTAAATGCTTAGTGCCGTTGAAGATAATTGTTGATATGGATTGAGTGTTTGTTGGGTGATTATTGTTTATGATGAAAATATGATGTTAAGTGATGAGTAATGATGATTGACATGTTGATTTGAATGAATATGAGTAGGTGATGAATTATTGATAATCTTGTTGGTTAATTGAGGATTTTTATGCAAGAGATTGTGTAATATTGAGGTATGGTTGATTGTAGTAGGATGTGGAAATTTTGGTGTTGAGAATGATATGCTATGATGCTATTTGTATGAGAGGAGTGTTGGTATTGACTTGATTTTTGGTAAGAATAAAGGTTTATGAACTTTTGTGAAAACTAATTTTTTGGCCAAACATCGGCAAGCCATAACTCGGCTTTCAGACCCCGAAATTGTTTCAAACTTATTTCATAAAAAAATTGGGTCAGTAAAGTTTGCACCATTTAAAGAACGAATGAAAAATATTTTAAAACGAAAAAGTTATGCGCGTCAAAATTTCGGTATGTAAAATTGAAATTCTGCAGACTTTTTAGCCATTTTTTGACTAATCTGCAATGCATGTGTACGCGAACCCGTCCATACGTGGATGGGCATTTCTGTTTGGCATATATACGTATGCAGACAAGGTAATGCGTACGCGTGATGAGGAAATGCAGTCCCACGCTTACGCGTGGCCCACTCGTATGCGTGACCCATGTTTTCAACAAATGGAATTTTAGTGTTTTAAACATGATTTTAAACCTCTAAACCTCTATTTTTACTCTTTTACCCCCTAAACCTTAGTTGGATACTTAGTGATGAGATGTAATTAGGAAGAGGTAGTAACTCGGGAGTGAAGCAAGTTGTGGAGTAATGAACTATGAGTGTAAAATGGTGATTTTGAGTTTGAGAAGTGTTAACTGAACTAATATAATTATGAAGATGATAATAATGAATTTAAATTGAGTGAAAGATGGCTTGATAATGATAATGACCTTAAGGTGTGATGGTGGTTGAATTTGAATGAATTATAATGATGATGAGTGGTGCGCGAAATTGTGATCACTACACAACTTTGCACAACTAACCAGCAAGTGCACTGGGTCGTCCAAGTAATACCTTACGTGAGTAAGGGTCGATCCCACGGAGATTGTTGGTATGAAGCAAGCTATGGTCACCTTGTAAATCTCAGTCAGGCAGACTCAAATGGGTATAGATAATGAATAAAACATAAAGATAAAGATAGAGATACTTATGTATATCATTGGTGAGAGCTTCAGATAAGCGAATGGAGATGCTTTGTCCCTTCCGTCTCTCTGCTTTCCTACTGTCTTCATCCAATCCTTCTTACTCCTTTCCATGGCAAGCTTATGCAAGGGTTTCACCGTTGTCAGTGGCTACCTCCCATCCTCTCATTGGAAATGTTCAACGCACCCTGTCACGGCACGGCTATCCATCTGTCGGTTCTCAATCAGGCCGGAATAGAATCCAGTGATTCTTTTGCGTCTGTTACTAACGCCCCGCCTTCAGGAGTTTGAAGCACGTCACAGTCATTCAATCATTAAATCCTACTCAGAATACCACAGACAAGGTTAGACCTTCCGGATTCTCTTGAATGCCGCCATCAGTTCTTGCCTATACCACGAAGACTCTGATCTCACGGAATGGCTGGCTCGTTTGTCAGGCGAGCACTCGGTTGTCAGGCGATCAACCATGCATCGTGTATCAGGAATCCAAGAGATAAACACTAGAGCCTCGTATGCTTGTAGAACAAGAGTGGTTGTCAGTCACTTTGTTCATGAGTGAGAATGATGATGAGTGTCACGGATCATCACATTCATCAAGTTGAAGAACAAGTGATATCTTGGACAAAGAACAAACGGAATTGAATAGAAGAACAATTGTAATTGCATTAATACTCGAGGTACAGCAGAGCTCCAAACCTTAATCTATGGTGTGTAGAAACTCCACCGTTGAAAATACATAAGAACAAGGTCTAGGCATGGCCGTGAGGCCAGCCTCCCAATAATCTAAGAATAAGATGTCCAAAGATGATCTAGAGATCTAAAGTGATCAAAAGATAGATAATACAATAGTAAAAGGTCCTACTTATAGGAAACTAGTAGCTTAAGAATTACAAAGATGAGTAAATGACATAAAAATCCACTTCCGGGCCCACTTGGTGTGTGCTTGGGCTGAGCAATGAAGCATTTTCGTGTAGAGAATCTTCTTGGAGTTAAACGCCAGCTTTTATGCCAGTTTGGGCGTTTAACTCCCATTTAGGTGCCAGTTCCGGCGTTTAACGCTGGGAAATCTGAGGGTGATTTTGAACGCCGGTTTGGGCCATCAAATCTTTGGCAAAGTATGGACTATCATATATTGCTGGAAAGCCCAGGATGTCTACTTTCCAACGCCGTTGAAAGCGCGCCAATTGGGCTTCTGTAGCTCCAGAAAATCCACTTCGAGTGCAGGGAGGTCAGAATCCAACAGCATCTGCAGTCCTTTTCAGTCTCTGGATCAGATTTTTGCTCAGGTCCCTCAATTTCAGCCAGAAAATACCTAAAATCACAGAAAAACACACAAACTCATAGTAAAGTCCAGAAAAGTGAATTTTAACTAAAAACTAATAAAAATATACTAAAAACTCAACTCAAACTACTAAAAACATACTAAAAACAATGCCAAAAAGCGTACAAATTATCCGCTCATCACAACACCAAACTTAAATTGTTGCTTGTCCCCAAGCAACTGAAAATCAAATAAGATAAAAAGAAGAGAATATGCAATGAACTCCAAAAACATCTATGAAGATCAGTATTAATTAGATGAGCGGAGCTTTTAGCTTTTTGCCTCTGAATAGTTTTGGCATCTCACTCTATCCTTTGAAATTCAGAATGATTGGCTTCTTTAGGAACTCAGAATCCAGATAGTGTCATTGATTCTCCTAGTTAAGTATGATGATTCTTGAACACAGCTACTTTATGAGTCTTGGCCGTGGCCCAAAGCACTCTGTCTTCCAGTATTACCACCGGATACATACATGCCACAGACACATAATTGGGTGAACCTTTTCAGATTGTGACTCAGCTTTGCTAGAATCCCCAATTAGAGGTGTCCAGGGTTCTTAAGCACACTCTTTTTGCCTTGGATCACAACTTTATTTCTTTCTTTTTCTTTCTTCTCTTTTTTTTTTTCGTTTTTCTCCCCTTTTTTTTGTATTCACTGCTTTTTCTTGCTTCAAGAATCATTTTTATGATTTTTCAGATCCTCAGTAACATGTCTCCTTTTTCATCATTCTTTCAAGAGCCAACATTCATGAACCACAAATTCAAAAGACATATGCACTGTTTAAGCATACATTCAGAAAACAAGTGTTGCCACCACATCAAAATAATTAAACTGTTATAAAATTCAAAATTCATGCAATTCTTTTCTTTTTCAATTAAGAACATTTGTTTATTTAAGAAAGGTGATGGATTCATAGGACATTCATAACTTTAAGGCATAGACACTAATGATCATAAGACACAAACATGGACAAACATAAAGCATAAATTTTCGAAAAACAAGAAAATAAAGAACAAGGAGATTAAAGAACGGGTCCACCTTAGTGATGGTGGCTTGTTCTTCCTCTTGAAGGTCTTATGGAGTGCTTGAGCTCCTCAATGTCTCTTCCTTGTCTTTGTTGCTCCTCTCTCATGATTCTTTGATCTTCTCTAATTTCATGGAGGAGGATGGAATGTTCTTGGTGCTCCACCCTTAGTTGTCCCATGTTGGAACTCAATTCTCCTAGGGAGGTGTTAATTTGCTCCCAATAGTCTTGTGGAGGAAAGTGCATCCCTTGAGGTATCTCAGGGATCTCATGATGAGAGGGGTCTCTTGTTTGCTCCATCCTTTTCTTAGTAATGGGCTTGTCCTCATCAATGAAGATGTCTCCCTCTATGTCAACTCCAACTGAATAACAGAGGTGACAAATGAGATGAGGAAAGGCTAACCTTGCTAAGGTAGAGGACTTGTCCGCCACCTTATAGAGTTCTTGAGCTATAACCTCGTGAACTTCTACTTCTTCTCCAATCATGATGCTATGGATCATGATGGCCCGGTCTAGAGTAACTTCAGACCGGTTGCTAGTGGGAATGATTGAGCGTTGGATAAACTCCAACCATACTCTAGCCACGGGCTTGAGGTCATGCCTTCTTAATTGAACCGGCTTCCCTCTTGAATCTCTCCATCTCCCATGACTCGGAGGTGGAAGTTTTTGCCTTCCCTTTCCTCTTTCTAGAGGTTTCTCCGGCCTTGGATGCCATAAATGGTTATGGAAAAATAAAAAGCAATGCTTTTACCACACCAAACTTAAAAGGTTTGCTCGTCCTCGAGTAAAAGAAGAAAGAAGAGAGTAGAAGAAGAAGAAATGAGGAAGAAGGGAATGGCTTTGTGTTCGGCCAAAGAGGGGGAGAAGTGGTGTTTAGGTTGTGTGAAAATGAAGGGGTGAAGAAGGGTTTATATAGGAGAGGGGGGGCTCATGGTTCGGTCATGTATGGGTGGGTTTGGGAGGGAAAGTGGTTTGAATTTGAAGGGTGGTAGGTGGGGTTTTATGAAGGATGGATGTGAGTGGTGAAGAGAAAGATGGGATTTGATAGGTGAAGGGTTTTTGGGGAAGAGGTGTTGAGGTGATTGGTGAATGGGTGAAGAAGAAAGAGAGTGGTGGGGTTGGTGGGGATCCTGTGGGATCCACAGATCCTGAGGTGTCAAGGAAAAGTCATCCCTGCACCAAATGGCATGAAAAAACACGTTTTGAGCCAATTCTGGCGTTAAACGCCGGGCTGGTGCCCATTTCTGGCGTTTAACGCCAGGTTCTTGCCCCTTCCTGGCGTTTATCGCCAGTTTGGTGCCCCTTTCTGGCGTTAAACGCCCAGAATGGTGCCAGACTGGGCGTTAAACGCCCACCTGCTAGCCTTACTGGCGTTTAAACGCCAGTAGGTTCTTCCTCCAGGGTGTGCTGTTTTTCTTCCTGTTTTTCATTCTGTTTTTGCTTTTTCAATTGATTTTGTGACTTCTTATGATCATCAACCTACAAAAAACATAAAATAACAAAAGAAAATAGATAAAATATAACATTGGGTTGTCTCCCAACAAGCGCTTCTTTAATGTCAGTAGCTTGACAGAGGGCTCTCATGGAGCCTCACAGATACTCAGAGCAATGTTGGAACCTCCCAACACCAAACTTAGAGTTTGAATGTGGGGGTTCAACACCAAACTTAGAGTTTGGTTGTGGCCTCCCAACACCAAACTTAGAGTTTGACTGTGGGGGCTCTGCTTGACTCTGATTTGAGAGAAGCTCTTCATGCTTCCTCTCCATGGTGACAGAGGGATATCCTTGAGCCTTAAACACAAAGGATTCTTCATTCACTTGAATGATCAGTTCACCTCTATCAACATCAATCACAGCCTTTGCTGTGGCTAGGAAGGGTCTGCCAAGGATGATGGTTTCATCCATGCACTTCCCAGTCTTTAGGACTATGAAATCAGCAGGGATGTAATGGTCTTCAATCTTCACCAAAACATCCTCTACAAGTCCATAAGCTTGTTTTCTTGAGTTGTCTGCCATCTCTAGTGAGATTCTTGCAGCTTGTACCTCAAAGATCCCTAGCTTCTCCATTACAGAGAGAGGCATGAGGTTTACACTTGACCCTAAGTCACACAGAGCCTTCTTGAAGGTCATGGTGCCTATGGTGCAAGGTATGGAAAACTTCCCAGGATCTTGTCTCTTTTGAGGTAATTTCTGCCTAGACAAGTCATCCAGTTCTTTGGTGAGCAAAGGAGGTTCGTTCTCCCAAGTCTCATTTCCAAATAACTTGTCATTTAGCTTCATGATTGCTCCAAGGTATTTAGCAACTTGCTCTTCAGTGACATACTCATCCTCTTCAGAGGAGGAATACTCATTAGAGCTCATGAAAGGCAGAAGTAAGTCCAATGGAATCTCTATGGTCTCATTTTGAGCCTCAGATTCCCATGGTTCCTCATTAGGGAACTCATTGGAGGCTAGTGCACGCCCATTGAGGTCTTCCTCAGTGGCGTTCACTTCCTTTCCCTCCTCTCCAAATTCGGCCATGTTGATGGCCTTGCACTCTCCTTTTGGATTTTCTTCTGTGTTGCTTGGGAGAGTACTTGGAGGGAGTTCAGTAACTTTCTTGCTCAGCTGTCCCACTTGTGCCTCCAAATTTCTAATGGAGGACCTTGTTTCAGTCATGAAACTTTGAGTGGTTTTGATTAGATCAGAGACCATGGTTGCTAAGTCAGAGGTGTTCTGCTTAGAACTCTCTGTCTGTTGCTGAGAAGATGATGGAAAAGGCTTGCCATTGCTAAACCTATTTCTTCCACCATTATTGTTGAAACCTTGTTAAGGTCTCTCTTGATTCTTCCATGCGAAATTTGGGTGATTTCTCCATGAAGAATTATAGGTGTTTCCATAGGGTTCTCCTAGGTAATTCACCTCTTCCATTGAAGGGTTCTCAGGATCATAAGCTTCTTCTTCAGATGAAGCATCCTTAGTACTGTTTGGTGCATTTTGCATTCCAGACAGACTTTGAGAAATCAAATTGACTTGCTGAGTCAATATTTTGTTCTGAGCCAATATGGCATTCAGAGTATCAATCTCAAGAACTCCTTTCTTCTGACTTGTCCCATTGTTCACAGGATTCCTTTCAGAAGTGTACATGAATTAGTTATTTGCAACCATTTCAATTAGCTCTTGAGCTTCTGTAGGCGTCTTCTTCAGATGAAGAGATCCTCCAGCAGAGCTATCCAAAGACATCTTGGATAGTTCAGAGAGACCATCATAGAAAATACCTATGATGCTCCATTCAGAAAGCATGTCAGATGGACATTTTCTGATCAATTGTTTGTATCTTTCCCAAGCTTCATAGAGGGATTCTCCATCCTTCTGTCTAAAGGTTTGGACTTCCACTCTAAGCTTACTCAATTTTTGAGGTGGAAAGAACTTTGCCAAGAAGGCATTAACTAGCTTTTCCCATGAGTCCAGGCTTTCTTTAGGTTGTGAGTCCAACCATGTCCTAGCTCTGTCTCTTACAGCAAAAGGGAATAGCATAAGTCTGTAGACCTCAGGGTCAACCCCATTAGTCTTGACAGTGTCACAGATTTGCAAGAATTCAGCTTAGAACTGATGAGGATCTTCCAATGGAAGTCCATGGAACTTGCAATTCTGTTGCATTAGAGAAACTAATTGAGGCTTAAGCTCAAAGTTGTTTGCTCCAATGGCAGGGATAGAGATGCTTCTCCCATAAAAGTCGGGAGTAGGTGCAGTAAAGTCACCCAACACCTTCCTTGCATTGTTTGCATTGTTGTTGTTTTCGGCTGCCATGTGTTCTTCTTCTTTGAAGAATTCGGTTAGGTCCTCTACAGAGAATTGTGCCTTAGCTTCTCTTAGCTTTCGCTTCAAGGTCCTTTCAGGTTCAGGGTCATCCTCAACAAGAATGCCTTTGTCTTTGTTCCTGCTCATATGAAAGAGAAGAGAACAAGAAAATGTGGAATCCTCTTATGTCACAGTATAGAGATTCCTTGAGGTGTTAGAGGAACAGAAAAATAAAAGGAAGAAGGAGAGGAATTCGAACTTAGTGAGATAGAGTTCGAATTGTGCATTGAGAAGGAGTGGTACTCCATAAATAGAAGGATGTGAGAAGAGAGGAAGAAATTTTCGAAATTCAAGTGAAATATTTTAAAAACATTTTGAAAAACTTTAATTGATTTTCGAAAACCAAGAGTGGGAAAGAAATCAAGTAATTTTTGAAAAAGATTTTGAAATTAGAAATCAAAAAGATATGATTAAAAACTGTTTTGAAAAAGATGTGATAAAAAAAGATATGATAAAAAAAAATTATGCTTTTAAAAAGATATGATTGAAAAGATATGATTTGAAAACAATTTTAAAAAGATTTGAGTTTAAAAATTAATGACTTGCCTAACAAGAAAAGATATGATTCAAACATTAAACCTTTCTCAACAGAAAAGGCAACATATTTAAAATGTTCAATCAAATCATTAATTGTTAGTAAGTATCTTTGAAAAAGGAAAGAAATTGATTTTGAAAACATTTGATTGAAAAGATATGATTTGAAAAAGATTTGATTTTGTAAAACTTTGAAAACTTGAAAAAAAATTGATTTTGAAAACAAAATCCTCCCCCTTGTGCCATCCTGGCGTTAAACGCCCAGAATGGTGCACATTCTGGCGTTTAACGCCCAATGCACTACCTTTTTGGGCGTTAAACGCCCAACCAGGCACCCTGGCTGGCGTTTAAACGCCAGTCTGTCCTTCTTCACTGGGCGTTTTGAACGCCCAGTTTTTTCTGTGTAATTCCTCTGCTGCATGTTCTGAATCTTCAGTTCCCTGTACTATTGACTTGAAAATAGAACCAAGATCAAATAAACAATGCATGCAATACTCCAAACTTAAAATTAGACACTAGACTCAAACAAGAAACATAAAATATTTTTGGTTTTTATGGTTTTGTAATTTTTTTGTGCTTTTTCGAAAATTATATGAAAATAGAAAATAAAGGTTTCAGAATTCTCAATTTGGATTCCAGGAATCATTGCAATGTTAGTCTAAGACTCCGGTCCAGGAATTAGACATGGCTTCACAGCCAGCCAAGCTTTCAAAGAAAGCTTCGGTCCAAAACACTAGACATGGCCAATGGCCAGCCAAGTCTTAGCAGATCATTGCTCCAATAGCAAGATTGATAGGAATCAACAAGCTCTTGTGATGATAGGTTGAAACCTCGGTCCAATTAGATTAGACATGGCTTCTCAGCCAGCCAGACTTCAACAGATCATCATGAAACACTAGAATTTATTCTCAAGAACTCTGAAAAAAAATACCTAATCTAAGCAACAAGATGAACCGTCAGTTGTCCATACTCAAAACAATCCCCGGCAACGGCGCCAAAAACTTGGTGCGCGAAATTGTGATCACTACACAAATTTGCACAACTAACCAGCAAGTGCACTGGGTCGTCCAAGTAATACCTTACGTGAGTAAGGGTCGATCCCACGGAGATTGTTGGTATGAAGCAAGCTATGGTCACCTTGTAAATCTCAGTCAGGCAGACTCAAATGGGTATAGATGATGAATAAAACATAAAGATAAAGATAGAGATACTTATGTATATCATTGGTGAGAGCTTCAGATAAGCGAATGGAGATGCTTTGTCCCTTCCGTCTCTTTGCTTTTCTACTGTCTTCATCCAATCCTTCTTACTCCTTTCCATGGCAAGCTTATGCAAGGGTTTCACCGTTGTCAGTGGCTACCTCCCATCCTCTCATTGGAAATTTTCAACGCACCCTGTCACGGCACGGCTATCCATCTGTCGGTTCTCAATCAGGCCGGAATAGAATCCAGTGATTCTTTTGCGTCTGTCACTAACGCCCCGCCTTCAGGAGTTTGAAGCACGTCACAGTCATTCAATCATTGAATCCTACTCAGAATACCACAGACAAGGTTAGACCTTCCGGATTCTCTTGAATGCCGCCATCAGTTCTTGCCTATACCACGAAGACTCTGATCTCACGGAATGGCTGGCTCGTTTGTCAGGCGAGCACTCGGTTGTCAGGGGATCAACCATGCATCGTGTATCAGGAATCCAAGAGATAAACACTAGAGCATCGTATGCTTGTAGAACAAGAGTGGTTGTCAGTCACTTTGTTCATGAGTGAGAATGATGATGAGTGTCATGGATCATCACATTCATCAAGTTGAAGAACAAGTGATATCTTGGACAAAGAACAAACGGAATTAAATAGAAGAACAATAGTAATTGCATTAATACTCGAGGTACAGCAGAGCTCCACACCTTAATCTATGGTGTGTAGAAACTCCACCGTTGAAAATACATAAGAACAAGGTCTAGGCATGGCCGTGAGGCCAGCCTCCCAATAATCTAAGAACAAGATGTCCAAAGATAATCTAGAGATCTAAAGTGATCAAAAGATAGATAATACAATAGTAAAAGGTCCTACTTATAGGAAACTAGTAGCTTAAGAATTACAAAGATGAGTAAATGACATAAAAATCCACTTCCGGGCCCACTTGGTGTGTGCTTGGGCTGAGCAATGAAGCATTTTCGTGTAGAGACTCTTCTTGGAGTTAAACGCCAGCTTTTATGCCAGTTTGGGCGTTTAACTCCCATTTAGGTGCCAGTTCTGGCGTTTAACGCTGGGAAATCTGAGGGTGACTTTGAACGCCGGTTTGGGCCATCAAATCTTGGGCAAAGTATGGACTATCATATATTGCTGGAAAGCCCAGGATGTCTACTTTCCAACGCTGATGAGAGCGCGCCAATTGGGCTTCTGTAGCTCCAGAAAATCCACTTCGAGTGCAGGGAGGTCAGAATCCAACAGCATCTGCAGTCCTTTTCAGTCTCTGGATCAGATTTTTGCTCAGGTCCCTCAATTTCAGCCAGAAAATACCTGAAATCACAGAAAAACACACAAACTCATAGTAAAGTCCAGAAAAGTGAATTTTAACTAAAAACTAATAAAAATATACTAAAAACTCAACTCAAACTACTAAAAACATACTAAAAACAATGCCAAAAAGCGTACAAATTATCCGCTCATCAATGAGATTGAAGGTGATTGCAATATGCCTCCGGGTAAGATGCAGTGGTGTTATCTACTTCTCTGGGTAAGAGGCGAGATTGTCGAGTAAGATGTGCAATGGTGTATCTACTTACTCCAGCTAAGAGTTCGTAGCTCTGGGTAAGATGCAAGGATGAAATTCTGTCACCGCTTGGTCCGGGTTGAGAACTATAACACCGCCTGGGTAAGAGGCAGTAGTGAGGTTGTCCCCTGCTCTGGGTACGCGGGTAGGATGCAAAGGTTGATGCATTATCCCACTTGCTCCGTGTTTGGTGTTCTGTCTAGGGTTAACTACTGGACATGTCGGGTTTGACTTTATAACTGACAGAGAAGACTCATCAGCCATAGGACAGGCATGCATCATGTGCATATTGTTTAAATTGTTTGCTTGTGCATTAATTGGGAATGTCTAAGTGATTATAATATGCTATTTGTTATATTTGCTATGTGTATTACTTGTATTCTACCTGTGTTTGCCATTGTCTGCTTGTTTATCTTTGCAATTTCACCGGAGATGGAGGAACAGAGGAAAGGTGGAGAGATTTAGTGTTCTAGTTAAGTTTTAGTTAGGTTTAAGAATCCCTAGAAGACCACACACTTATGGTTTTGTTTTAGTTCTTTAAGTTTTATAATCTGAGTGTCGGTATTTTAGGATTGCCTCTAGCATTTCCTGGACCTTATATCTTATGTACGTGGCACCTTTACCATGCTGGGAACCCTTGGTTCTCATCCCATACGGTATTGTTGTTTTTCAGATGCAGGTCGAGAGGCACCTCGCTAGGCGTCTGGAGTTTCTATAGTGAAGTGGATATTTTGGGACTTAACTTTTATATTTAGTTATACATGTATAGACTCTCCTCATGTATATATATGTTTCATTGTTGCACCTCTTAGAGGTTTTTGGAGAATTAGGAATTCATACCTGTATTTTAGGCTATGGGTTATATATTTATGTATGTAAATATTCTCCGGCCAGCCTTGGCTTCGTAGGCTGAGTTAGGAGTTTGCTATTTTGTACTCTTGACCCTCTACTCTTGTTATTTGTATATATATATGTTATGAACTTTAGCTTTTTTCGCACATAAGTAGTCCTGCTTCTGAGCGTTGCGCTTTAAATTTTGCGATTTTGCTTTACCTATTATTCAAGACTCTTCGTATAATATATCCTTTCCAATATTATTTAATATATATATATATATTTTTTATTTTAGAGGTCGTAATAGCACACCACCTCTACTTTACGACTTAAAGCGTAAAGCTCTGTATGGTAGGGTGTTACAATAAGGGGTCATTACAAATTAAGTTTTATTAAAAAGGATGTGAGAAACTACTTCACGAGAGAAGTGCGGAATGTTTCGAAACTAGAGGATGTAAAAGAATTTGGGAAATACTTATTAAGAAAGAAAGAGAAGCATTAAAATTTATTTTTTGAGCTTGAACTTAAGGTTGATCAATCAATTAAGATTGCTTTTTGGGCCAACGCAAGGAGCAGGGCTACCTGTGAGTATTTTGGAGATGTTATTTCATTCGATACCACTTACAATACAAACAGGTAATATGCTATTCTAATTTATGTGTATTTTGAAATTACTTTCGATGTATTTAGATAGTTTTTCGGTATATATAATTTGTTTCTGTGTTGTTGTATTAAGGTAGAATCAAGTTTTTTGTTCTTTTGTTAGGTGAATTACCACGGTCAATCAACACTTTTGGGATGTGCTTTGATAAAAAAAAACGAGGATATTCAATCATCCAAATGGTTATTTGAATGTTGGCTTCATTGCATGGGAGAAAATGCTCTAAAAGGCATTCTTACTAATCAATGTGTATCGATGCAAAGGGCTATTGAGACTTGTATGCCCACAACAATTTACTAGTGGTGTATTGGCATATCATGAAGAAGATGCCGAGTAAATTAAATGGCTGCAAGCGACACAAAGAAATTGAACAGGAGATGAGTCATGTTGTTTGGAACTCTTTTACAAAAGAATCATTTGTTAGGAATTGGAATGATTTTCTGATAAAGTATGGTTTTGGAGGCAATAAGTGGCTTTCAGGTAATGGTGTCTATATTAGGATTAAGTGATGTTGTTACTTTTAGTATGTGGATATTTATGTATTTTGCTTGTGTAGTAGAGGTGTTAAACTGTATGTCTTTCGATGTATTTTGGTTCTGATTTAGGTATTTTTATGATTTTTTCAGAGCTTTTCAAAGATCATCATTTATGAATTCCAGTTTATCTCGATCACCACTTCTGGGCCAGGATGAGAAGCGCACAAAAGAGTGAGAGCATACATGCTTTTTTAACAAGTTTATTACATGCAACAACTCATTTATTCAATTCGTCAAACAATACGATAATTGCCTAGGAAGTAGAGAGCAGAGAGAGAGAGAGAGAGAGAGAGAGAGAGAGAGAGAGAGAGAGAGAGAGAGAGAGAGAGAGAGAGAGATCGAATGCTGCAGATTTTTATACCATCATACCGTGTGCAACAAAATCCTTAATAGAAGCTCAATCTCAGCATGTGTTTACTCACAAGAAGTTCAGGGAAGTTCAAATGTAATTTAGAGGAAAGGTGAATTGCATTACAAGATCAACGCAGTCCGCTCTAGGTTATTCAGTATTTGAAGTTGTAGAACAGTTTTCTAACTCAATATTCAAAAAGTTTGCAGTTACATACAATGGGATATCATCTGAAGTTAAATGTCAGTGCTTATTATTCGAGTTAAGAGGGATATTGTGCCGTCACTCTCTGAGCGCATTAACCTTTGAGCGAGTAAATAAAGTGTACCAAGATATATATTGGAATGATGGAGTAAGAACATAAAGAGGAGATGCACACATATGAAGAGCAACCACGATGAGCCTTTAATGGAGCCAAGAAGTAGGAGATTTGACGATTTAGTGTTTCAGTCACAAAATATTTATAAATGTGCATCAAAATCTAAGGTGTTGACTTGGATTCTACACCACGCTTATGAAATGCTATAGTTGAGATGTAAGAACACAAAGCCAAAAGAAAAGAAAAATGTTCGTTATCTCACGACGATGCTTCATTTGAAGATATTAATGAGCTTCAAAGCTCTCCACGGGTGAGAATAAGAAGACGTCCGAAACATAAATTGGAATCAAACACTGAAAAACAGATTGCAAACACTGCAAAGAAAAAGAAAAAGAAAGTTCTAAGTGAGGTAAAATTCATGAAAAAGAAAGTTCTAAGTGAGGTAAAATTCATGTTATTTAAACAAAGGAAATTGAGTTTGTGCATGTTAATAGTTTTGCTAATATATGATTTACCTTTTGCAGCTGAACCTTTTTAATGGTGGTTCAGTAGTGCAATCAAATTCCAGACATTATCATAGATATATTATGAATTATCAGTTTAGAGATTCAAGAGAATAAGATAGATTTTTGGTGTGTTTATGAATTCATTTCGTTGTTATTTGACACAATTTTGGTGTAATCTATGTAATGTTCTTTGTTTTTAGGGAAATGAGGTTTAGTATTTATATTTTTTTGTTTTGTTTTGAAATTAGTTTCTTCAATTATTTGATGGGATTTATTTATTTTAAATATATAGTATACAGCCAATTCAATACTTAAGCAATGTAAAAATTCATCCTACAGAATTCAGTGTTTATTTGAGTAGTTTTCGGTGTATTCGGGAAGCAATTCGGTGTGCTACAAAATTTATTCTTCTATTCCTGCATTTTTTTAACCTAGATTCATTCAGATTAATAGCATTTCAATATAGTATAGACAAATTCATAGAATTTTGATTTTGCAAAGAAAATTTATGAAAAGTTGGAATTGAATATTTACATAGATACAAAGTATGTGTTTGTTTGAACTATACATCACACAGATAATTCAGTACACAACCAGTATAAAAATCCTTAACAATTTACAACATTCAAATTGTGTATTATCAATATCTCCTGATTCTAATATATAGTAAGGACTTAATAATGTAGCAGATGGCTTGGATGGTCTGATGCTTCAGATTCTTGAATGACTTTATCGAGTTGATTCATTTCGTCAAATAGAATGAGTGAAGCATATTCAACTCTAAAATAATCCACTTGTTCCTACAGTTTAAAGAAATTTCTTTATTAAACTCCGTTAATTTAGTAATAGAGTTTTCTACTTTTAAAGATAATTACCTGTTTTCAATTCTTCCATGAATATTTTTCTTTTTTGATCTTTTTTGAATCAATCATCTCCAGACATTTTATCACATATATTACACAATTCCATTTACAAACAAAAATGAAATAACACATTAAAATAGGACAGTAATAAAAAACATAGTGAAATTTATTAAACAAAAAAATTTGATACTATGTTCGTTGCCCACTGATGTTGACATGTGGTACTTTGACACCCTCATCCTTGTCTATCAAAGGTTTTCCTTCCAAAAACACCTTCATTTGTGAAATTATGAAGCCCTAAAAACTAAAACAAGCCAAGTATAAGAAACTATATTTAACACACCGAAATGAATAATTTTAACCTACAGAATTCAGTGTTTATTTGAATAGATTTCAATGTATTTGGATATTCTTCTTTTCCAAAGAACTTATTTCAAACAGACCAAAACAAAAGAATTTATAAAAAAACCATAAATTTGTATCAAATAAACAACTTACAATAAATTTATTAATTCTTGTTCTGTCTTCCAAAGGAGATTTTTTGTTTAATGGGTCAACGATATGAAAGTTCATCTTTTTAACATCTGCTATCCATATCCACCAATGCCGCGCATAACAAACTGGGATAAATATCTAATGTTTGGCTAGAGAAAACAATGTGTTAGTTTAATTAGCACCTAATGTAAGAATCATTTAAGAAACTTTATAAATGAAAGCTTACAAATGGATAGGATGCAAGCTTTTTCTTGTCTAAAAACGGGATGTACACTTAATAGTCTTTAATTTGGAAGGACTTGTTAGTTTTTGGAAGAATGAACTTGGCCTCATGACTCGACAATGTGGCATTCTGCAAAATTTGTATAATATACCAAGAGAAATAGTTACAATAAAAAATATATTTTAAAAATACACTAAAATTTCAATGTACAACAGCTTACCACAATATCAGGGGCAGACAGTATATGAGTTTTTCAAATATTTCAATTTTCTTGTTGTTTAGAATTTGACACATTAACGAGACAACCTACAAAAACAAAATATCCAAACTTAATAGATATATGGCACAACTCATAAGAAAATCATCAATATTATTCTAGTCTTACCAGATTTTCGATATCTTATTTGACTTTTAAGAATCGAAGTGCATTTTGGTAATTTCTAGGTGAGATTCATGCTTTAGCTTAAAAATTGTCCCCCACTTATTAGAGCATCCATCATTACTAGTCTTGATATTTGTGACCCAATGGAAGCATTTCTCCTTAAGATCATCTGTTATTTCTCTTTGCCTCACGGGAGTTTTGAACTTGTCAAGGAAACTCAGTGTAGGCTACACCTTTTCTAGTGAGGAACTTTTTTGTTTAACATAATTTAATGCTGCTACAACCCTAGTATTCATTATCTCAACTAACTCTTTTAACTCTTCTACCAATATTGGACTATCTTGAAATTTTTCCTTGTCAGCTTGATAGTTCACCCTCTTAAGTGTATCTTTCTCACTTGATGAGAGAAGTCAAGGCCAAATGATGGTGATGAAAATTCATTCTTCAATGCAGCATTAGTAACCAACATTTTTCTATCATTCATTGCTTGAGCGACTGGATGACTGCATGGTGACACATAAAATAATTTAAGAATACATATAAAATATTGAAAATGAAAGCGAGGAAAAGTACGTTAGTTCTAAGTCTTCAAAACTCAAGTCAGGTGGAACGTCATCAAAAGGTGGAACATCATCTACTTTAACCACCCTAACTTTTGAAAATTACAAAATAAACCCTCAAACACTAAAATAATTACAACCTTGCCCTTTTTAAGATCTAAAAGGTGTTCTTCAATGTTCTTCATCACACTCAAAGTGTTCTTCGTGTTCTTCATAAATTTTTCAGATTCTTTGTTTGTTTTCACCCGTTTTCATTCTTTTCTACAACTGATTTTTACCATAATTCAAAAAAATTGCATCCACTAAAGCCCCATATTTTCCTCTTGATTACAACACAAATTCAACCCAAATTTAAGGGTTAGGGTTCATTTTTCCTAATTGCCCAAGGACACAAGTTCATAGCTTGAATTTCATCAAATTTCATCAAATTTTCACCAAAATTTCAACAAGAATCACTCATATAAACAATCAATTTCAAGCATAACCAAAGCATACAACAATCACACAACTCAAACACAATTAATCAAGATTAGTTTTACCGAACCCTACCTTGATTCGCTGCTCCAAATCCGGTTACTCTTTGAAGTGTTCTTAAAGCACTTTTTCCTCCTAATTCCAATCAAGAACAACTTTAAAACTCAAAATTATCATCTAACCAAAACTTCAACAGCAGCTTAGGAAGGATATCCTCACCTTAAACTTGCTGGAAATTGAAGATCTTTGGCCCACTAGTCAAGCTAAGCAAGAGATTTAAGGAAGAAGATCTTTAAGCATGTTTCCTTGAAAACCGAATTCAAAGGGGAAAGGGATAGCCATCTAACCTTATTTCCAGACTTTATAAGTTACATGGTTTTGTCGAGGAAGAAGAGAGGATCATTTTTGTAAAATCGGAGTTTTGATTTGAGTTTTAGTTAAGAAGAAATCAAGCTTTGAAGATTTAATTGTCATGAAAGTTTCTCTCTTTTTCCTCTTGTAATTTTCAGCCAAAATGAAGAAATGAGACATCCTTGGAGGTCTTGGGGGTGAGAAAATTCGTGCTTGATGATGATTGGCTAATTTGGGAGGTGGCTAAAAAATATCACAGGTGTATAATTACTAAAACTAGATGTAGTAGAACATACACTTAACAACACTTCTTGAGATTAATATATAAGCTACTAGCATAAATGAAACTAGCAACATATTTAATATGATAATAGAAGATATATGATGAGGCATTAGCATTGCTAAAGTCATAGAGGGTGTTGGTGTTAATATGCACCAGTAGACTATGAACCCGGTTAAACCGATCTCCTGTTTTCAACTAAAACAGACCAAGTAACCTTATAATATCGTTCAAGAAGCTTCTAATACTAATATAATGATAATATTATACTATTATCTCTCTTCTCTCATGAATCGAGTCCGGTTCGTCAAACTGAGACTATTTACGAAAATCAGAATCAAAACTCCTAACTGATACGGTTCAAAAACTAAGTTCTTCATGATTGCGTTATTGAGCTTGCTGACAAACCCCGTTTTGACGGTTTATCTTGTATTGATTTTTAAGAGATTTTATCACCTTTTACCCACATTTATTCAATGAAATAGCATGGTTTTATGATTGTCTCCTTATTTGTGCTTAGATGTGAAAACATGCTTTTAGACCTTTAATTTGATGGTTTTAATCTCCCTTTGATTCTCAGATTGTCTCCTTATTCAATGAAAACATGGTTTTATGATTGTCTCCTTGATGTGTTTGTTAGTAATTTCAGATTGAAAAGGGCTAGGAATGGATCAAAGGAGTGAAGAGGGAAAGCATGCAAAGTGGAGAAATCATGAAAAGTCAAAGAAGTTGAACTCGCCCATGGACGCGCGCGCACCTGGCGCTTGCGCGCACCTACGAATCACTCCATGGACGCGTACGCGTGCTGTGCCCGTACGCGTCGGTGTTGGTTTATAATTTTTTAATGAAAACGTGGCCAACGAATTCTGAAGGGTTGTGGGGCCCAATCCCAACAAACTTTGGCGCCAAAGATGCTATTTAAAGCCAAGGATTGAAGAGAAAAGGGGATTCCAACTCATTAGTTCATTTTACACACATTAGGATTAGTTAGAGTTAGTTTCTAGAGAGAGAAGCTCTCACTTCTCTCTAGAATTAGGATTAGGATTAGGTTTAGTTCTTAGATCTAGATTTTAATCTTTGCTTTCTTCTACTTCTACTCTTCAATTCCTTGTAGTTACATTCATCTTCTTCTATTCTTTTGTTGTAATTTCCTTTATGTTGTTCTTGTATTTTTGTTGTAGATCTACTTTTGTTTCTTCTACTTTCTTCCAATTCAATTCAAGGTAATTCATAAGAGATGTGTTTCTTTTGATTGTTGTTATTAATTCTTTGCAATAATTGTTGTTAGATTCTATTCTTGTTATCAATTTACTATGCTTTCCTTTTATGCCTTCCAAGTGTTTGATGAAATGCTTGGTTGGATTTTAGTGTAGGTTTTGTTCCTCTTGGCTTAGGTAGAGTAATTAGTGACTCTTGAGTTATCTAATTCCTTTGTTGATTGATAATTAGAAGTTGCTAATCAATTTGAATGCCTCTGAAGCTAGTCTTTCCTTTAGGAGTTGATTAGGACTCGAGGAATCAAATTGATTCATCTACTTGACTTTCCTCCATAGTTAGAGGTTAACTAAGTGGGAGCAATGGACAATTTGTCATCACAATTGAGGAGGATAATTAGGATAGGACTTCTAGTTCTCATATCTTGCTAAGAGCTTTGTTAGTTGTTAGTTTATTTTCTTTGCCATTTATAATTCTTGTCTAAAATCTCAAAACCCCAAAACAACTCACAACCAATAACAAGACACTTCATTACAATTCCTAGGGAGAACGACCCGAGGTTCAATACTTCGGTTATTAATTTTAGGGGTTTGTTACTTGTGACAAACAATCTTTTGTATGAGAGGATTATTGTTGGTCTAGAGACTATACTTCGACGAGATTTCATTTGTAAAATTCTAAACCGTCAAAAATCCGTTCGTCAAAATGGCGCCGTTGCCGGGGAGTTGCAATGGTGTTATGTTATTGGTTATTGTATATATGTGAATATTGTGAATAGCTTGATTTTTGGATTGCTTGTTAGTTTTTGCTAGTCTTAGTATTTTATTTCATTATTTCTTATTAGTTTTTGTTTCTTATTTGCTCTTGCTACCATGAATTCTCATTTTGGCTATGAGTATGATTACAACTATGTTGTAGGAGATGTGAATTTCAATGACAACATGCATCAAGGATGGGATAACCAAAGGTAGGAGGAGCCATATACATATGATCAATCTTCATGGCAACAACCTCCACCAATGCACTATGAAGAAGAGCCATTTTTTGATGCATATCAATCCAATGGCTATGGTGAATCTCCTTGTGACTTTCAAGAGCCACCACCATATGCCTATGAACCATATCCTCAACATAACTCTCAACCATACTCACAAGCCTCTTTTCACCAACCACCTTCATATGACCCTAATCCACATCTATCCTACCAACAACCATATGAACCATATGAACCACATATAGAGCCACCACCATTCCAACATCAATATTTTCAAGAGCCACCCCTTCCATATTATTACCAAGATGAACCACCTCCAATATATGAAAATTTTCAACCACAAGATGAATACTACTTTCCACCACAACCTCCCATGGAAGAATACTCATATCCATTGATCCAAGAGCCACATGATCCTAATCATATTATCCAAGAGGAACAAGAGTCAAGGGATCATCTCAAGGAAGCCTTGGATCAATTTCAAGCAACTATGGAGTGTGTTGTGCAACAAGTGAAAAGAATGGAAAACATTGAACCACCACAACTCTACCAAGAAGAACCCCCTTCCTACTATGAACCCTTCCCCCAAAATGATGAACCCTTCCACCCACCCCAATCTCTAATGGATGAAACCCATGGTGTTCTTGTTCAAGGGCAAGAAGAGATGAAAAGGGATGTGCAAAATTTCATGGCTGCTGGTGGACGAAATTGTGATCACATTATATGTTTCTTGGATTTTGAATGAAAGCTTATTTATGGCACTGCCATGTTCTAATTATTTTGAGATGAAGGCTTCTAAGGGGCAGCACCTGTGTGAGGTTTTCTTTATTGGAATTCACAACTCCGCTCAACTAACCAGCAAGTGTACTGGGTCGTCCAAGTAATAACCTTACGTGAGTAAGGGTCGAATCCACAGAGATTGTTGGTATGAAGCAAGCTATGGTCACCTTGTAGATCTCAGTTAGGCAGATTAAACATGATACTTAATTAGATTCAAATAATAAAATAGATAAAATAAAAGGGATAGAAATACTTATGCAGATTCATTGGTGGAAATTTCAGATAAGCGGAATGGAGATGCTGTAGAGCTCTCGGACGCCTGCTCTCCCACTGCTTCTACTCAATCCTTCTTACTCCTTTCCATGGCAAGCTTTATGTAGGGCATCACCGTTGTCAGTGGCTACATCCCATCCTCGCTGTGAAAGCTAATGCTCACGCATTCTGTCACAGTACGGCCAATCACCGGTCGGTTCCCTCCCCTACTCGGAATACCATAGACAAGGTTTAGACTTTCCGGATCCTCATGAATGCCGCCATCTATCTAGCTTATACCACGAAGATTCTGTTGGGGAATCTAAGAGATACACATTCAAGCCTTGTTGCATGTAGAACGTAAGTGGTTGTCAATCACGCGCGTTCATCAGTGAGAATAATAATGAGGGTTATCTAACTCATCATCATTCATCATGTTCTTGAGTACGAATGAATATCTTGGAATAAGAATAAGATAGAGAATTGAATAAAAGAAAATAGAACTTCATTAATCTTTGAGGTACAGCAGAGCTCCACACCCTTAATCTATGGTGTGCAGAAACTCCACCGTTGAAAATACATAAGTGAAAGAGGTCCAGGCATGGCCGAATGGCCAGCCCCCTAAAACGTGATCAATAGTCTCTTAGGATGAAGAATAAAACAAAACTGAGACCAAAGATGTCTAATACAATAGTAAGAGGTCCTATATATACTAGACTAGCTACTAGGGTTTACATGAGTAAGTAATTGATGCATAAATCCACTTCCGGGGCCCACTTGGTATATGCTTGGGCTGAGCTTGATTAATCCACGAGATGAGGCTTCTCTTGGAGTTGAACTCCGAGTTATGACGTGTTTTGGGCGTTCAACTCCGGATAATGACGTTTTTCTGGCGTTTAACTTCAGAAAGGAGCGTGTACTTGGCGTTTAACGCCAAGTTACGTCGTCATTCTTCGAATAAAGTATGGACTATTATATATTTCTGGAAAGCCCTGGATGTCTACTTTCCAACGCCGTTGAGAGCGCACCAATTGGAGTTCTGTAGCTCCAGAAAATCCATTTCGAGTGCAGGGAGGTCAGAATCCAACAGCATCAGCAGTCCTTTTGTCAGCCTTTTTCAGAGTTTTGCTCAAATCCCTCAATTTCAGTCAGAATTTTCCTGAAATCACAGAAAAACACACAAACTCATAGTAAAGTCCAGAAATGTGAATTTAACATAAAAACTAATGAAAACATCCCTAAAAGTAGCTTAATCATCCTAAAAACTATATAAAAACAATGCCAAAAAGCGTATAAATTATCCGCTCATCACAACACCAAACTTAAATTGTTGCTTGTCCCCAAGCAACTGAAAATAAAATAGGATAAAAAGAAGAGAATATACTATAAAGTCCAAAATATCAATGAATATTAATTTAATTACATGAGCGGGACTTGTAGCTTTTTGCTTCTGAACAGTTTTGGCATCTCACTTTTTCCTTTGTAGTTTAGAGGTATTGGCGTCTCTGGGGAAACTTAGAATTTGGGATAGTGTTTTTGACTTTCTTAGTTAAGCATGTTGATTCTTGAACACAGCTACTTATGAGTCTTGGCTGTGGCCCTAAGCACTTTGTCTTCCAGTATTACCACCGGATACACAAATGCCACAGACACATAACTGGGTGAACCTTTTCAGATTGTGACTTAGCTTTGCTAAAGTCCCCAATTAGTGGTGTCCAGAGCTCTTAAGCACACTCTTTAGCTTTAGATCACGACTTTAACCATTCAGTCTCAAGCTTTTCACTTGGACCTTCATGACACAAGCACATGGTTAGGGACAGCTTGATTTAGCCGCTTAGGCCTGGATTTAATTTCCTTGGGCCCTCCTATCCATTGATGCTCAAAGCCTTGGATCCTTGCTTTAAAATTTTCGCCACTTTTTTTTTTTTTTTTCCACTGCTTTTTCTTGCTTCAAGAATCAATTTTCATGATGTTTTTCAGATCATCAATAACATTTCTCTTTGTTCATCATTCTTTCAAGAACCAACAATTTTAAACACTCATAAACAACAAGATCAAAAGACATATGCACTGTTCATTCATTCATTCAGAAAACAAAAGCATTGTCACCACATCAATATAATTAAACTAAATTCACTAATAATTTCGAAAATTATGCACTTCTTGTTCTTTTGAATTAAAACATTTTTCTTTTAAGATAGGTGAAGGATTAATGGATTTTATTCATAGCTTTAAGGCATGGTTACATACTAATGATCATGAAATAAAAACACAAAACATAGATAAACACAATAATTAAAAACCGAAAACAGAAAGAAATAAAGAACAAGGAATGAATCCACCTCTAGTGGCGTCTTCTTCTTGAAGGACCAATGATGTTCTTCAACTCTTCTATGTCCCTTCCTTGCCTTTGTTGCTCCTCCCTCATTGCTCTTTGATCTTCTCTTATTTCTTG
Source organism: Arachis stenosperma (assembly GCF_014773155.1). NCBI lineage: Eukaryota > Viridiplantae > Streptophyta > Magnoliopsida > Fabales > Fabaceae > Arachis > Arachis stenosperma. The sequence continues at coordinate 34,902,183 of NC_080382.1, forward strand.
GAGAGTGAGGGCGTGTTCATGGTGTTCCACCCTTAGTTGTTCCACATTATGGCTCAAATCTTCCAAGGAGGTACTAAGTTGCTCCCAATAGTTGTTGGGAGGAAAGTGCATTTGAGGCATTTGTTGATGGTGAACTTCCTCTTGTTCTCCTTGAGGGCCGTGAGGAACTTCCCTTGTTTGCTCCATCCTTTTCTTGGTGATGGGCTTGTCTTCTTCAATGGAGACATCTCCATCTATGCTAACCCCGGCTGAATAACATAGATGGCATATGAGGTGAGGGAAGGCTAGCCGTGCCATGTATGAAGGCTTGTCAGCTATTTTGTAGAGTTCATTGGATATGACTTCATGAACCTCTACTTCCTCTCCAATCATGATGCTATGAATCATGATGGCCCGATCCACAGTAACTTCAGATCGGTTGCTTGTAGGGATGATGGATCTTTGGATGAACTCCAACCATCCTCTAGCTACAGGCTTGAGGTCCAGTCTTCTTAGTTGGACCGGTTTGCCTTTGGAGTCTACTCTCCATTGGGCGCCTTCCACACAAATGTCCATTAGGACTTGGTCCAACCTTTGATCAAAGTTGACCCTTCTAGTGTAGGGGTGTTCATCACCTTGCATCATAGGTAAATGAAACGCCAACCTCACATTTTCCGGACTAAAATCCAAGTATTTCCCCCTAACCATTGTGAGATAATTCTTTGGATTCGGGTTCATACTTTGATCATGGTTTCTAGTGATCCATGCATTAGCATAGAACTCTTGAACCATTAAAATTCCAACTTGTTGTATGGGGTTGGCTATGACTTCCCACCCTCTTCTTTGAATTTCAAGTCGGATTTCCGGATACTCATTCTTCTTGAGTTTGAAAGGGACCTCATAGATCACTTTCTTCTTTGCCACAACATCATAGAAGTGGTCTTGGTGGCTCTTGGAGATGAATCTCTCCTTCTCCCATGACTCGGAAGTGGAAGCTTTTGCCTTCCCTTTTCCTTTTCTTGAGGAAACTCCGGCCTTGGGTGCCATTGATGGTGAATGAAAAAATAAAAAGCTTAGGCTTTTTACCACACCAAACTTAGAGTTTGCTCGCCCTCGAGCAAAAAGAAAAGAAGAGTAGAAGAAGAAGAGAATATTGGAAGAGAGGGAGAAGAGAGGGTTCGGCTATATGAGAGAAGAAGGGGTTTGTGTTGTGTGAAAATGATGAAGAATGGAAGGGTATTTATAGTGAGGGGGGAGGGTATAGGTTCGGCCAATTTGGGTGGGAATGGGTGGGAAATTGAATTTGAAAGTAGTGGGGGTAGGTGGGGTGTATGGGGAAGAGGAGGTTGATGTGAATGGTGAATGGGGTAATTGGGAAGAGGAATTGAGGTGATAGGTGAAGGTTTTTGGGAAGTGTGACATTGAGAATGAGATTTGGATTAGAAGAGTGTGATTAGGATTAAAAGAAATGTGGTAGGTGGGGATCCTGTGGGGTCCACAGATCCTGAGGTGGGGATCCTGTGGGGTCCACAGATCCTGAGGTGAAAAGAAATACCATTCCTTCACCATATAGGCATGTAACATGCCTTCATGCATCATTCTGGCGTTCAAACACCCATTGGTGCATGTTCTGGGCGTTAAACGCCCATGTAATGCATGTTTCTGGCGTTGAACGCCAGTTTCATGCTTGTTTCTGGCGTTCAGCGCCAGATTGTCCTCTGTGTGCGCATCCTGGCGTTTAACGCCAGGTTGTTGCTTGTTTTGGGCGTTCAGCGCCAGAATGGTGCTCTGTTCTGGCGTTGAACGCCAGATAGATGCACCTTACTGGTGTTGAACGCCAGTCTGTGCTGCCTCCAGGGTGAAAAATTTTTTTCTTCTGTTTTTGACTCTGTTTTTAATTTTTTTGATTTTTTTCGTGACTCCTCATGATCATGTACCTAATAAAACACAAAAATAACAAAGAAACAAAATAAAATAAAATTAGATAAATAAAATTGGGTTGCCTCCCAACAAGCGCTTCTTTAATGTCAATAGCTTGACAGTGACTCTCATGGAGTCACATGGTGATCAGGTCAATTTAGTGTGTAGTATTCCCAACACCAAACTTAGAGTTTGGATATGGGGTTTGAACACCAAACTTAGAGTTTGGTTGTGGCCTCACAACACCAAACTTAGAGTTTGACTGTGAAGGCTCTTCTTGACTCTGAACTGAGAGAAGCTCTTCATGCTTACTCTCTTCTGTCACAGAGGGATGGCCATGTGCTTGAAACAAAAGGTAGTCCCCATTCAATTGAAGGACTAACTCACCTCTGTTGACATCTATCACAGCTTCTGCTGTGGCTAGGAAAGGTCTTCCTAGGATGATGCATTCATCATCTTCCTTCCTAGTGTCTAGGATTATGAAATCAGTAAGGATGTAAAGGCCTTCAACCTTTACTAACACGTCCTCTACTAATCCATAAGCTTGTCTTATGGATTTATCTGCCAATTGTAATGAGAACAAGGCAGGTTGTACCTCAATGATCCCTAGTTTCTCCATTACAGAGAGTGGCATAAGATTTATCCCTGACCCAAGATCACATAGAGCTTTTTCAAAGCTCATGGTGCCTATGGTACAAGGTATTGAGAACTTGCCAGGATCTTGCTTCTTTTGAGGTAGAGTTTTCTGAATCCAAGTATCTAGTTCACTAATGAGCAAGGGAGGTTCACTTTCCCAAGTCTCATTACCAAACAGCTTGGCATTCAGCTTCATGATAGCTCCTAAATATAGAGCAGCTTGCTCTCCAGTTACATCTTCATCCTCTTCAGAGGATGAATAGTCCTCAGAGCTCATGAATGGCAGAAGGAGGTTCAATGGAATCTCTATGATCTCTGTATGAGCCTCAGATTCCTTTGGATCCTTAATAGGAAACTCCTTCATGCTTGAAGGACGTCCCAGGAGGTCTCCCTCACTAGAATTTTCGTCCTCCTCCTCCTTTGTGCATTCGGCCATTTTGATCACATCAATGGCCTTGCATTCTCCTTTTGGATTTTCTTCTGTATTACTTGGGAGAATACTGGGAGGAGTTTCAATGACTTTCTTGCTCAGCTGGCCCACTTGTGCCTCCAGATTTCTGATGGAAGATCTGGTTTCATTCATGAAACTGAAAGTGGCCTTTGACAGATCAGAGACTATATTGGCTAAATTAGAATTATTTTGTTCAGAGTTCTCTGTCTGTTGCTGAGAAGATGATGGATATGGCTTACTATTATTCAGCCTGTTGCGTCCACCATTGTTAAAACCTTGTTGAGGTTTTTGTTGATCCTTCCATGAGAAATTTGGATGATTTCTCCATGATGAGTTATAGGTGTTTCCATAAGGTTCACCTAAGTAATTAACCTCTGCCATGGCAGGGTTTTCAGGATCATAAGCTTCTTCAGAAGCTGCCTCTCTATTACTGTTGAATGCATGTTGCAATCCATTCAGATTTTGAGAGATCATGTTGACCTGTTGTGTCAACACTTTGTTCTGAGCCAGTATGGCATTCAGAGCATCAATTTCAAGAACTCCTTTCTTCTGAGGTACCCCATTATTCACGGAATTCCTCTCAGAAGTATACATGAACTGGTTGTTTGCAACCATGTCAATGAGTTCTTGAGCCTCTTCAGGCGTTTTCTTCAGGTGAATAGATCCACCTGCAGAATGATCCAATGACATTTTCGAAAATTCAGAGAGACCATAATAGAATATATCTAATATGGTCCATTCTGAAAACATGTCAGATGGACATCTTTTAGTCAGCTGCTTGTATCTTTTCCAAGCTTCATAGAGGGATTCACCATCTTTTTGTTTGAAGGTTTGAACATCCACTCTCAGCTTGCTCAGCTTTTGAGGAGGAAAGAACTTATCTAAGAATGCAGTGACAAGCTTATCCCATGAGTCCAGGCTATCCTTGGGTTGAGAATCCAACCACACTCTAGCTCTGTCTCTTACAGCAAAAGGGAAAAGCATGAGTCTGTAGACTTCAGGATCAACTCCATTCGTCTTTACAGTCTCACAGATCTGCAAGAACTCAGTTAAAAACTGATAAGGATCTTCAGATGGAAGTCCATAAAACTTGCAGTTTTGTTGCATTAAAGCAACTAGTTGAGGCTTAAGCTCAAAGTTATTGGCTCCAATGGCAGGAATGGAGATGCTTCTTCCATCAAACTTGGATGTTGGCTTTGTGAAGTCACCAAGTATTCTCCTTGCATTATTATTATTTTCGGCCATCACCTCTTGTTCTAATGTTTCTGAAAGGTTGTTTCTGGATTGTTGTAATTTAGCTTCTCTTAGTTTTCTCTTCAGAGTCCTTTCAGGTTCTGGATCAATTTCAACAAGAGTGCCTTTATCCTTGTTCCTGCTCATATGAAAGAGAAGAAAACAAGAAGAGAAAAAGGAATCCTCTATGTCACAGTATAGAGATTCCTTTATGTTAGTAGAAAAAGAAGGGGGGTAGAAGAATGAAGAATGAATTCGGTTTTATGGATGAAGAGAGGTGAAGAGAAGTGTTAGTAATTAAATAATTAAATAGAAGAAGAAAAGAGAGAGGGGAAATTTTGAAAATATTCTTGAAAAAGAAGTTAGTGATTTTCAAAAATTAGAGATAAAATGTAATTAAAATTAAAACATGAAACAATTAATTAATTAAAAAGAATTTTTGAAAAAGAAAGAGATATTTTCGAAAATAGAAGAGGGAAAAGTAGTTAGGTGGTTTTGAAAAAGATAAGAAACAAACAAAAAGTTAGTTAGTTAATTGAAAAAGATTTGAAATCAAATTTGAAAAAGATAAGAAGATAGTAAGTTAGATAAAATATTTTGAAATCAAATTTTGAAAAAGATAAAATAAAAGATAAAAAGATTTAATTCAAAAATTTTGAAATTATTTACTTCACTAACAAGAAACTACAAGATAAGATTCTAGAACTTAAAGATTGAACATTTCTTAACAAGAAAGTAACAAACTTCAAATTTTTGAACCAATCACATTAATTGTTAGCTAATTTTCGAAAATTACATATAAAGATAAGAAAAAGATTTTGAAAATATTTTGAAAAAGATTTTTGAAATTTTCGAAAAATAGAGAAAAATTGAAAAAGATATGATTTTTGAAAAAGATTTTGAAAAGATAAGATTTTTAAAATTGAAATTTTGACTTGACTTGTAAGAAACAACTAATTTTGAAAATTTTTGACCAAGTCAATCCCAAAATTTCGAAATTTTGGAGGGAAATAAGGAAAAGATATTTTTTTGATTTTTGAATTTTTAAAGATGAAAGAGAAAAAACAACAAAAACACTTTATGCATGAAATTTTTAGATCAAAACAATGAATGCATGCAAGAATGCTATGAATGTCAAGATGAACATCAAGAACACTTTGAAGATCATGATGAACATCAAGAACATGATTTTGAAAAATTTTTGATGCAAAGAAAATATGCAAGACACCAAACTTAGAAATCTTTAATGCATGGAAAACATGAATGCAAAAATGCACATGAAAAACAACAAACAACACAAAACAAGAAAACATCAAGATCAAACAAGAGGACTTATCAAGAACAACTTGAAGATCATGAAGAACACTATGAATGCATGGGATTTTCGAAAATTGCAAGAAAAATTTTTAAAAGCATGCAATTGACACCAAACTTAAAAATTGACTCAAGACTCAAACAAGAAACACAAAATATTTTTGATTTTTATGATTTTATGATTTTTTTGTATTTTTATTAATTATTTTCGAAAATAAAGTTTTGAAAAACGAAAAATAAAAGAAAAATTTTTGAAAAAGAATTTTGAAAAGAAAATTACCTAATCTGAGGAACAAGATGAACCGTCAGTTGTCCATACTCGAACAATCCCCGGCAACGGCGCCAAAAACTTGGTGGACGAAATTGTGATCACATTATATGTTTCTTGGATTTTGAATGAAAGCTTATTTATGGCACTGCCATGTTCTAATTATTTTGAGATGAAGGCTTCTAAGGGGCAGCACCTGTGTGAGGTTTTCTTTATTGGAATTCACAACTCCGCTCAACTAACCAGCAAGTGTACTGGGTCGTCCAAGTAATAACCTTACGTGAGTAAGGGTCGAATCCACAGAGATTGTTGGTATGAAGCAAGCTATGGTCACCTTGTAGATCTCAGTTAGGCAGATTAAACATGATACTTAATTAGATTCAAATAATAAAATAGATAAAATAAAAGGGATAGAAATACTTATGCAGATTCATTGGTGGAAATTTCAGATAAGCGGAATGGAGATGCTGTAGAGCTCTCGGACGCCTGCTCTCCCACTGCTTCTACTCAATCCTTCTTACTCCTTTCCATGGCAAGCTTTATGTAGGGCATCACCGTTGTCAGTGGCTACATCCCATCCTCGCAGTGAAAGCTAATGCTCACGCACTCTGTCACAGTACGGCCAATCACCGGTCGGTTCCCTCCCCTACTGGAATAGAATCCCTCTTTTGCGTCTGTCACTAACGCCCAGCAGGTTACAGGTTTGAAGCTCGTCACAGTCACTCAATCCTAGAATCCTACTCGGAATACCATAGACAAGGTTTAGACTTTCCGGATCCTCATGAATGCCGCCATCTATCTAGCTTATACCACGAAGATTCTGTTGGGGAATCTAAGAGATACACATTCAAGCCTTGTTGCATGTAGAACGTAAGTGGTTGTCAATCACGCGCGTTCATCAGTGAGAATAATAATGAGGGTTATCTAACTCATCATCATTCATCATGTTCTTGAGTACGAATGAATATCTTGGAATAAGAATAAGATAGAGAATTGAATAAAAGAAAATAGAACTTCATTAATCTTTGAGGTACAGCAGAGCTCCACACCCTTAATCTATGGTGTGCAGAAACTCCACCGTTGAAAATACATAAGTGAAAGAGGTCCAGGCATGGCCGAATGGCCAGCCCCCTAAAACGTGATCAATAGTCTCTTAGGATGAAGAATAAAACAAAACTGAGACCAAAGATGTCTAATACAATAGTAAGAGGTCCTATATATACTAGACTAGCTACTTGGGTTTACATGAGTAAGTAATTGATGCATAAATCCACTTCCGGGGCCCACTTGGTGTATGCTTGGGCTGAGCTTGATTAATCCACGAGCTGAGGCTTCTCTTGGAGTTGAACTCCGAGTTATGACGTGTTTTGGGCGTTCAACTCCGGATAATGACGTTTTTCTGGCGTTTAACTTCAGAAAGGAGCGTGTACTTGGCGTTTAACGCCAAGTTACGTCATCATTCTTCGAATAAAGTATGAACTATTATATATTGCTGGAAAGCCCTGGATGTCTACTTTCCAACGCCGTTGAGAGCGCGCCAATTGGAGTTCTGTAGCTCCAGAAAATCCATTTCGAGTGCAGGGAGGTCAGAATCCAACAGCATCAGCAGTCCTTTTGTCAGCCTTTTTCAGAGTTTTGCTCAAATCCCTCAATTTCAGTCAGAATTTTCCTGAAATCACAGAAAAACACACAAACTCATAGTAAAGTCCAGAAATGTGAATTTAACATAAAAACTAATGAAAACATCCCTAAAAGTAGCTTAATCATCCTAAAAACTATATAAAAACAATGCCAAAAAGCGTATAAATTATCCGCTCATCAGCTGCGTTGGATGCGGTAACAAATCAATTAGCCTCCCAATGCTTGAACACTCAAGGAACTCCCATGGCTACATGTGAAGAATCGAATGAAGAACATAGCATGAAGGAGAGATTGGAAACTCCTGTGGGAAATGAAGGAAGTTGCTTTGTATTGGAACAATTGGAGGAAGCTTTAATTGTTGAAGACAAGGAAGAAGTGGTAGAAGACTTAGGAGATGCGGAGCCTCCATGGGAACATAAAGTTGAAGAAAACCCCTCCAAGATGATTGAAATTGATGCTAGGGAGGAAAGTGCACACCTTCCAAGGCATATTCCATATGAAGACTTGGATGGGATAGAGCAAGAATTGAATTCCCATGGCAATGAAGAAAAAAAAAAGAGTTTTTTTTCTCATCTTCCATTTTCTTTTGCTTATCACATTCGCATACTTCTACTCTTCCCATTTGTGCGTACGCACAAGTCAACGCACGTGACGACCCTAATTTCGTTCACGTATTGTGTCCACATGAAAACGGGCGAAATGTGAATCGGAGAAAGTTTATTTACCGTTGTCAGCAACAAAAAAGACATCTAAATGTAGAGGATAAATATCTTCTTAAATTTCAGCTGATTTTCCTCCCCATAAACACTAATCTCCATCATAGAGGTTGATAATTGCGACAAAGTCTTGCCTTGGAAGCTTTTAACAACTTTTTTATTCTCCTCACTAAGTTCTTGAAATTTAATTTTGGCTGGATAGCACAGCCCTGCAAAAGCAGCAAAAAATATTTCAGTAACAAAAAAATAATTTGATGATACAGCGAGATTTAATTTTCACAATATATGTCAATATGGATTTTTATCAAATGCACTCAAGCCAAGGGCAGCTACTATATTTTCTGAGATGATGTTGATTATACCATCCTATGTGTCCAGTCTGTTATGGGATAGATCAAATGAATATGCCAATTCTCTCAAGAACTTATGTGGTATACTCATGGCAGGGATATGCATCAAACCACCAAATTTCAGTTCTTGAACTATGGCTTTCTTGTTATTGCTCATGTTGTGAAAATTATCATGAATGGATCTTGTAGAGCATCCAAAATAATGATTTTTCTGTAAATAAATAAAAATAATGTAAATAAACTATATTTATACAAATTAAATTGAGTTGTTCAAACATATATATGCTTATATTATATTTTAGTGCTTTCTTTTTTGCCATTTTTTCTGTAAGAAATAAAAAAGGTTAATACGTAACAAGAGCACCAGGTGCACCTCAATTTACACGAAATACACCAAAAAACAAATAAAATACACCGACCTAACACAGTTATCACCAAATGAAGTGTATAATGAGAACGGTAATATGTACTTCAAGGCAAGAACACGAAATGATTGTACTAAATAAACAGAATTATGACTATATAATGTTTCGCGATCGAAATGAGAACGAAAAAAATAAGAAAATTGGACGATTAGTGAACAGTACCTTCAATAATCTTTCGCGTTTTCTTTCTGTGTTTCTTGGTGATGATTTCTAATTTAGCTTTGAAATTTTCTTGACATTTCGCGACGATTTTGAGATATTTTTGAGAGATTTTGAGCCTGGTTGAAATTTTGAGCGTTGCGGTTTTGATCTTAGGAGAAGAACCGTTTTTCATAATAACGCTAACGCTATTCAATAGTTGGGAAAAATGCATGTTTACACGCACTCTAATCCGATGTTAGTTTTTATTGGGTTTGGACCAACTTGGTTGGACTTATTTAGCGAAAAGTCTTGTGTGTGTAGCAGGACTGTTTGAATATTGGGTATGTCTAAAATAAGCAAAACTTTGTACATATTAAATGCGCCACATTTTTATAAATCATTAGATTTTATTAAATGTAAATCAAAAGCAACTATAAAAGAAGGGTATTGATAGACTGTAATAAATATAAAATATATTACATATTACTAATATATAAATAAATAAGTATATTTTAATATATAATATTTTGAATGACAAACATAATTTTTTATTTTTAAATAAGAAATATAAAACATATAAATGCAAAAATATAATTTTTTTATTTATTAACATCATAAAATTTTTATATATTAAAAAATTATATTAAAATAATATTCTAAACTACAACATAAAATATAAAATAATTAAATTTTATTTTATATTATTTGATAAATAATTAATTAACTAATTATTTTGTTAAAAATATTGTTATATAATACAATGCAAGTTTTTATTAAAATATTTATTAAAATATAATTTATTTAAAATATTATATATAATACATAGAAATGTTAACATTTTTATTTTTCAATTATTTGAAGAAAAATTGTTTTGAATAAAAAAGAAAAAAAAATGAATACATAAGGCACAACCCTGCAACAAATTAAACGTTGTTGTAAAATAATTAAATAAATAAGAAAGATGTAACAGATAGAAAATATAAAAATATAATTAGATAACTATAGTAATAATATTTACTAGAACTACTATATCAATTAATATATTTAATAATATTATAAAGTATGTAAGAAGGAGAATAATATGAAAGAGAGAAAGCAAAAAGTGTTTTAATATTCTTATTATTGTGTTACTATCAGAGGCTTGAGCCTCTATTTATATAGGTATATGAGGTAACCCTTTTCAAACACTTATTAAAAGCATTCTTCCTTGGGACTACTGCACCGCCCATTATAAATGGGCATCCACGTAACAAATCTTATCACAACACTCCCCCTTGGATATCCATTTAGGATTATGCCTCGTTAAAACCTTACTAAAGAAAAATCCAATGGGAAAAAAAATTTTAGTGAAGGAAAAAGAGTACATTATCCTTTGTGATGGGAACTGCCTCATTAAAAACATTGTCAAGAAAAATCCAATGGAAAAAACCTGATCAAGAAAAAAAGAGTACAGTCTCCCCCTCTTGCCGACATCATTTAATATCTCGAAATCGGCGCATCCCAATCTTATGCACCAATCTTTCAAAGGAAGATTTTGGGAGTGACTTTGTAAATAAATTTGCCAGATTGTCGCTTGAGCGAATTTGTTGGACATCAATTGTCCCTTGATTTTGAAGATCATGAGTGAAGAAGAATTTGGGAGAAATATGCTTTGTTCTATCACCTTTGATGTATCCGCCTTTAAGTTGAGCAATGCATGCTGTATTATCTTCAAACAGGACAGTTGGAGCTATCTTACGATCAATCAGTGCACATGATGACATAATATATTGAATCAGACTTCTCAGCCAAAAATACTCGCGACTAGCTTCGTGAATCACTAGTATTTCAGCATGATTAGAGGAGGTTGATGCTATCGTCTATTTCATGGACCCCCATAATATAGCTGTACCACCATATGTGAACAGGTATCCTGTATGAGATCTCCCTTTATGTGGATCAGACAAGTAGCCAGCATCTACATAGCCAACTAGTTGTGACTTGGATCCATAGGGATAAAATAATCCCATATCAACCGTTCCATGAAGATATCGAAAGATTTGCTTGATTTCGCTCCAATGTCTTCTGGTTGAAGAGGAACTATACCTTGCTAGTAAGTTCACAGCAAATGATATATCGGGTCGTGTATTATTAGCAAGATACATTAGCGCTCCATGTAAGACCCAAAGCTTTTGAAAAGTCTTATGATGATCAAGTCTCAAATCATATAGTCATTTATAGCCTTAATTTCAGAAATTATTTTATTAAAGATAATTAAGGCAAGTTTTGATTTATTGAATTTGATATGAGTTATGATTATTATCTAATTTTATAATTCTTGGATAATTTTCTACATTTGAATTATAAAGTTGATAGTTATGAAATAATAAGGATTTTATATGACTTGGATTAGATAAGTAATATTTTAAATATTAATACTACTATTTTGGAAAATAAAGAAATTAAGTATATTATTTCTAATTATTTGATTTGAGCATTTTATTGAAAGTAATTTGTAAAAATTGATGATCAAATAGTATTTTCTATATACAATTAGTGTTGGATTTAATTTGGATTTCAATTACTATATTATTCTCAATTTTTATTTGAAATTACTAAAATGCCCTGAGTCTAATTTTCTCAAAAAACCTAACCCATTACCCGGTTACCGTAAACCCAGCAGCAGAGACACACTTTCCCCTTCTTCCAATTCAATGTGCAGCGGTAGCAGCAACTGCCATAAAATGAAACGGAAAGAAAGAAAAGGGTTAGGAGGAAGACAGGAAGGAGAGGGAAGAGGGGAGGTATGGCGCCGACGAGGAGCCATTGCCGCTGTGCCACCAACGCCGTCGCAAAGAAGAAGGAATCAGAGAGGCAGGGACGACGCCATAGCCAGGGCCTCACCGCCACCACAGTTGCCGATGCGCCTTCTGTGATCAGCCTCGACGTTCTGCTTTCTGTCAAGTCTGTCCCGTTGCTGATGTCGCCAAACCCGGATGAGAGAGAGAGAGAGAGAGAGAGAGAGAGAGAGAGAGAGAGAGAGATCGAAACGAGCCATGAAAGAGGGTGACGATAGCGAGCCAGGCCTGGGAAGGAGAAGCCACCGCCGCGCCCGCCACGAGCTTGCCATCGCGGTGGTGTCTGAATGCTTTCGAGTTTCCTGCCGCCACCTTGGAGCCGAGTCATTGTCGTTGCCAAGGCCTCCCTCATCGCCGTCCTTGACGGCTCACGCTCCGAGAGTGCACGCACGGGGTAGAGGAAGGTGCTGTTGTCGCCTCTGCCATCTGGAGCCGCGCCGCCGTGCCTGTCTGCCGGAAACCGCCACTGAAGCGGTGTTGTTTGGTAAGCACTAAACCGTCTTCAGCTTCCTTATCCATTAAAATTCGTCTATGCCATGAGAGTTGTACTGAGTCTATTTGTGCTAGGAATTATCGTGAGTTGCCGCCGCCAGACCCACACCGGAGTTACTGCCAGTCACCACCGCTGGTGTTGTCCGTCACTGAGATTGCCATTCGGAGTGGCTGCATCACTGCTTCTACCGTTCTGCTCACCGGGAGTGGCGCGGATGTTAATGAAACCACCATCGGGGCTGCCACTACTCGTTGTAGTTCTTTCCTTGTTGCAGTAAGCATGTTCATTTCAGAAATCCCTTTTAGTCAGTATTCTGTTATGCTTGGTTAAAGACTCCGAGGTTTGGTAACATAGGTTTGAGTTCTGATTGCTACCATTTTGGTCATCCGGTGTAGTGCGATTGTTGCCAGAACCATCGCCGGGACTACTGTTGCTTCTTTTGGCCGTTCTTTCTTAGTTTCGGTAAGTAAGTATATGTCAAAAAGCCTCACGTTAGTATTTTGTTGTGTATGGTTAATGTATATAAGTTTTGATAGCATGGGGTTGAGTCCTGATTATTGTATGTTGTGATTAGTTTTGCTATGGTTATTGCGAAAGTGACTGGGAGCTGAGGTTTTGGTTGCCATGAGTTCGGGGTGAGGAGGAAAGGACTCTGTGAGACGTTTGGGTTATGAATTTGCATTTTGAGATTGGAGCACTTTCCAAAAACTATATTTTATGTATTGGAATTATTACATATGGATACTGATGTGAGATATTGTGTATTTGGTGATTGTAATTGCCTTATGTATTATTTGATTGACTCGAATGATTATGGATGTTGGTTTGGCTGAATTGTTGTGCGGCTTTGTGAAATGTAATATTTTGATGTTGATTCTTTAAAGATTTGAAATATGAGTTTAATCCATTGAGGATTGATTTGAATTAAGTTAATTATTTTGATGATGTGAAAAGTCGAATGCACTTTTGAATTTAGCCTGGTTTACTTTAATTGACTTGGTTTGGGCAAATGATTTGTTACTGAGCCGTTTCTTTAAAGCTTTAGAAATGAGTTAAATCGGTTGATATTGAGTTGATTTTTGAAATGGTTTCCTTGAGATATGCCACTGAGGCGACTGTTGGATTTAGCTTGCTTTTGAATTGATTTCTGGTTTTGAGCTGTTGAAAAGGAATGAGAAACGGTTTAGTTGGGACCCGAACCAGGTGGCAAAAGTCCAAGTTTTAGGGGAGGTGTTGCCGAAATTTCTGCAAAATCCCAGTCTTGTTTGAAAAGTTATTTAAAAAGGGTTGGATTTGAGAAATTGTATTATTTGATTTATTAAGAGAATATTTATGTTTTCAAGCTTAATTTATTTAATGAACTTTTTGTGTTGAGTTCGGCTCATTTAGAAATGAACTATTTTTACCGTTTGAATCACTGAAGGAAAGAATGATGCTTTAATATTGATTTCAATATAAAAAAGAGCTTCTAGTGATTTTAAAGGAATCTAGACTTTTGATTGAGTAATCAAGTTTGAGGTAATTTGGAAGAGTTAGAAAGATGGTTTCCAAAAAGAAACCTGAAAGTGGTTTGATTCAAATGAACCGGTTCCGTTTCAAATGAGTTGATTTTTGGACCGAGTTGAAACTTGTGATTTTGTATGGCTGGTTTTATAGTAAATTCAGTTTTATTTACTTGAACCGAGAATTTATGATTTTAAGAGTTTCAATGAATTTTAAGGAATTGATATAGGTTGGCCTTCCCTAAAGACTTGGAACTTTACCGAGAAACTTTTGTCATAAAATCCCATTGATGGATGGGTGATTTTGAATGCTTTGAAATAAATCCTTAACTTGCCATGGTTTTGGATGTTTTGGAAAGAGAATGCCGAGAGTGGCTCTGTTTTAAAAAGGGAATTCACTTTGATTAAATTTGGCTTATGAGCCTCAGATGATTTGAGGAACGAGATTTCTAAAAGCCAAGGCAGAAAAGAGTTGAAACTTGATTTCAAAGTGAAACGATTTGAGAAAAAGTGATTTATGGCTTAAATGCCGATTTTATGAATTTGATGATGTTGGATGGTGGAAGTGCTGTTTTGTTATGGGCCGGGATGGCTGTGTATGATTATGAATATTGGCTGGTTCTGGATTGAACCGTGAGCCGGAATGGCTGTGTATGATATGAATATTGGCTGGTTCTGGACTGAACCGTGAGCCGGATGACTGAGATGGATGTTGATCCATGGATGAGAATGAATGCATGTATATGCTGAATTATTGATAATTGTGATTTGCACTTCCACTATTAGAGGCACGAGATCCCTGGGAGAAAGCAGTGGCTAGCCACCACATGCTCTAGGTGGAGGGTCGAGACTCTGTTGACCCTATGTCGTAAGTGTGGCCGGGCACTGTGAAAGTCCCGGATGAGCTCACCCCCGTAAAGATTCACCAGTGAAGGTGATGGATATGGATCATGATTATGATCAAGTTTATGATGAGTATAACTCGAGTTGGGGATGCGTGACAGTGGGACAGTCCAATGGTTAGCTACCAGGACTTGTCGGGTTGGCTCTATAACCGACAGATGATATCATCAGCCACTAGGGACAGGCATGCATCATATGCATCTATGTGACATTGTTTGGGTGTGCATATTGTACTTGGTTTGCCTATATGATTAACTGCTACTTGCTCTACTTGCTGTAACTGTTTGTTTGTGCTTGAACCTCCTATCTTTGTTTGCAACTGGGACTCTGTTGGACTGTGGTGATTGGTTGTTGTTGGATTGTTTGGGCCTAGGGCCGTGGTTGAAATTAGATGGACCGATGGTTGGTTTTGGTTTTGTGTTTCTGATTTGGAATAGTATGAAAGGCTATTTTTGGTTTGGAATAGATAAACCTTTTGAAGGGCTTTTGAGTTTTTGAGAATTGAATGGTTCCTCTTTTAGAAAAGATTTCCGACTTTACTTTTATTGAAAACTATTGTTTTTGAAAAGGGACATAAGACGGTTATTAATCACTGGTACGGTTTATCTTCACATATCCTATTCTAGTAATTCTCAAAAACCCTCTACTGAGAACCCTTTCGAGGATGATGTTCTCACCCCCCTACATTTTTCCCTTTCATGATATGGGTGTAGAAGTCACGAAGAGTTTATTTAGTTGTTGTTGAGATGCTCTGTATTGCTTTAGTATATTTTTGTCCCCTCGCCTTTATCTTTATACTTCTGTAAGAGGGATAGGAATTGCATTGGATAATGAATGTAATATTATGTATGTGTATATATATATATATATATATATATATATATATATATATGTATGTACTCTTAGTGAGTTGTTGTAAGTGTATTGTATGTACGGATGGATGTTGAATAACGAAAGTATTTTGGGAGCGGTTTTGTGGTTTAAAGTTTTAAACAGGCTCATATTTTAGTATTAAATAGTATAAGTGTCGTCGTAATGTCCGAGCTATCAGAGTTGCGCAGCCGGAAGCGTGAGCTTTGGTAGTTAGGGTGTTACATTATGCTATCAGAGCGGTCTTTCCTGTAGAGCCTGAGGAATGGACCGACTATGCTTCAATTGCATACTCTGAGCGTTTGTCATGTATTAGGTCTTGTAGAATGACGAGAATTAGAGCTTTATGCACATGAAGATCTATTGATTAACGCTGTTAGTCTTGCATTGCATAGTTCTTGGTATTAAGTTTGGCCGGCTTAATACTAGTGAATTTTGTATATGAAAGCATTAATGGATTATCATAGATGATATACGAGTTTTGAGTAAAGCGAATCGCGAGTTTTGGAAACGTTGGGAACTATTTCTCGAGGCTATTCAGTTGTGTATCTTGGATTTTGTTCGAGCCGACCTTTTCTTTCATATCCTAACTTGAAGTTTGTGTTTGCTAAACCTCTTGGAAGTAGTTTGATTTTTCAACTCTATTCCTCTATTCATATGTATTCTTGTTTGATCCTAAGTGCATATGCTTGCTTGAAATCCTTGTTGTATCTGTCTTTCTCTGTTTGAGTTTATCTTGATTCATGTATTCCTTGTTATAGCTTTGAACTTGTCCTATTGCGTTGTGCATTTTAACTCCGGATTCCGAGTCCACTCTTAGAGAAATTGTTGATTCGGTTTTTCTCTTATTTGACAGCGATTACAGTCAGTTTTGAGATTTTTTTATGAAAATTGCTGTTGAATAGATACATACTTATCTATATATATGAAACCTTGAAGATTTTTTATACAGTTTAATAACTATTTATTTCTAATATCTCGCCTGTACTTTTACTGGTTTACGAAACTGCATTTACTTTAAATTACAATTTGACTTTCTAGTAATTTTACTATAGTTCCAATGCACATCTTCATTTGATTATGCATTTGGATATTTTCTTAAAATTCTGAAAAGAAAGGATTTTTCACTTTATCCCGGTTGAGTTTCGTTTGATGAACTACACTTGATTTATTTTTGGTTTAAGTTTGATTTAGCATACCACATTGTTTATGCCATTGCTACTTCTTTTGAAAGTGTTGGACTCATAGCTCTCTTCCTATGAACGGATTAAATTCTCTATTAAACCTTCCATCTCTATGAATGTCATACTTGACTTTATTTTTAACTAATCTTTTACATTTTTTGAACATTACCATTGATCTTGGTTTTTCTTCTCTGATGAATTTCATTCTTATATGAGTCAGTTGATTCGTTTCAAATTAGTGCATCGTTTATCCTCTTATTGTCTCTACAAGAGTTTTTAGTCAAAGATTTATCCTTGAAGGGTTACTAATGATTGAGTTGTCTTTTCCTATGACTTTTGTATTCTTTTGAATCAATTGAAAGCTTGTTTAATGACCCATGCCTGGTGAATCTTGTTTGAACTACTTTGGTCTACGACCCTTTCTTGTATGACTTGACTCCTTTTAAATACATCCAAAATTTCTTGAATATCTTTCTGAGATGATGATTTCAAGTATACATTTGGAGTCTTGTTTTGAATTTTATAAAGCAGATTGAATTCTCTGTGAAGAAGTTCCAAATCGAACTTATTTTTCAGTTGTTTGGTTATAATTGAAACCATTGTTCAATTTTTGACAAAATTGTTTTGAAGTTGACATGCGCTATTTTAAATGAGGGTTTGAAAATTTTTCTTGGTTAGTGGAAACCTGTCCGTTTGTAACGCACTACTTGTTTCCTTTACCGATTTATAAGCAAACTTTTACCTCGGATTTTCTTTTCCAAATAGAGCTTGACTTTCTCTTTCGACCTTGCTAAGATTTTTATACACGCTTGTTTGAATATGGACCTTGGGAAATTTTGAACCAGCATTTGTTTTTTTCATCCGAGTTTTATGATTGCTTTTGGTTAAGTTGTGCACCTAATTATCTTTCTAAAATATTTGAGAAAATATTTTAGCTTTTAGCCAAACTTGTGTGCACTTTATTTTTAAAACTCTACATGGTCTACTTTGACATAAAATTGTATTGGAGTAAAGCCACATTTATGCTTTTGGCTATTCTCTTGAAGAATGGTTGTTGCTTAACTTTTCTTTTAAATTGCGAAGTGATTTTTCCGCAAGTTTTCGATTCTTCTGTGAACAATGCGTTCGGAAGTATTTTTAATCACGCTCTTGAGTTCTATGAGCTTTATCTTGGGTTTGAAATATTTTCTTCTGTAAACATCATGCTTCTTCGACTCAGCTTGAATTTGTTTCAAACCATTGCGCTGATTTTCTTCCTATGGGTCCTATTGAATTTCTTTGATCCAAGGGTTATCTTTGAAGTTGTCAATTGAATTGTCTAGCAAACCTCATTGCTTGAGCATCCTTGTTTATCTGGAATTGGATATATTCTCTCAAATCTATGAGTACTATCCTTGATATTTGACTCTCCTTTCTAAATCTTGTATCATTCCGAGTATACTCGAGAATTGTTTTGATATCACGTGCGAATTGTAGACGTAGTAACGCGATGCGTTAGTTCTTTAAGATGTGATATGTGTATATGGGAGGAGAAGCGGTAGGTGTACAACGTTATGAGTTGTGGGTGTTTTGTTCCTTGCGAACGGGTTTGCAGTTGTTAGGCTTATGATTGATGGAGTTGAAAAGTTGAAGCTTTGAGGTTGAGATGAGATTAGTGTACGGATGTTGAGCACGTCATTGTAACCTCATCCTGTTTTATAACCTTCAATGCCTCGCCTTACCATTACACGTTGACCCATGTCACCTTTTGCATTGAGCCTACCTTGTAATGTTTGCTTTGCACTCACACTTCTACCTTTGTATCCTTATGCATATGATATTCAAAGTATTTGAAAAACCGTATATATATATATATATATATATATATATATATATATATATACGTTGAGATATTTTTGCTTCTTCCTTAAATGTGTTCAAGGGTGAACCGTTATGAAATTTCTTTCGTTTTGTATCAATTTTCGAGGGCGAAAATTTTTATAAGGTGGGTAGAATGTAAGACCCAAAGCTTTTGAAAAGTCTTATGATGATCAAGTCTCAAATCATATAGTCATTTATAGCCTTAATTTTAGAAATTATTTTATTAAAGATAATTAAGGCAAGTTTTGATTTATTGAATTTGAGATGAGTTATGATTATTATCCAATTTTATAATTCTTGGATTATTTTCTATATTTGAATTATAAAGTTGATAGTTATGAAATAATAAGGATTTTATATGATTTGGATTAGATAAGTAATATTTTAAATATTAATACTACTATTTTGGAAAATGAAGAAATTAAGTATATTATTTCTAATTATTTGATTTGGGCATTTTATTGAAAGTAATTTATAAAAATTAATGATCAAATAGTATTTTCTATATACAATTAGTTTTGGATTTAATTTGGATTTCAATTACTATATTATTCCCAATTTTTATTTGAAATTACTAAAATGCCCCTAGCCCTAATTTTCTCAAAAAATCTAACCTATTACCCGGTTACCCTAAACCCAGCAGCAGAGACACACTTTCCCCTTCTTCCAATTCAATGTGCAGCGGCAGCAGCAGCTGCCATCAAATGAAACGGAAAGAAAGAAAAGGGGTAGGAGGAAGACGGGAAGGAGAGGGAAGAGGGGAGGTATGGCACCGACGAGGAGCCATTGCCGCCGTGCCACCAACGCCGTCGCGAAGAAGAAGGAATCGGAGAGGCAGGGACGGCACCACAGCCAGGGCCTCACCGCCGCCGCAGTTGCCGATGCTCCTTTTGCGATCAGCCTCGCCGTTCTGCTTTCTGTCGAGTCTGTCCTGCTATTGATGTCGCCGAACCCGGCTGTGAGAGGGAGAGAGAGAAAGAGATCAAAACGAGCCATGAAAGAGGGTGACGAGCACGAGCCAGGACTGGGAAGGAGAAGCCACCGCTGCGCTCGCCACGAGCTCGCCATCGCGGTGGAGTCCGAACGCCTTCGAGGTTCCTGCCGCCACCTTGGAGCCGAGTCGTTGTCACTGCCAAGGCCTCCTTTATCGTCGTCCTTGATGGCTCGCACACCGAGAGCGCACACGCGGGATGGAGGAAGGTGCTGCTGTCGCCTCTGCCGTCTAGAGCCGTGCTGCCGTGCCTGTCTGCCGGAAACCGTCACTGAAGCGGTGTCGTTTGGTAAGCACTAAACCGTCTTCAGCTTCCTTATCCGTTAAAATTCGTCTCTACCATGAGAGTTGTACTGAGGCTATTTGTGCTAGGAATTATCGCGAGTTGCCGTCGCCGGACCCACGCCGGAGTTACTGCTAGTCACTGCCGCTGGTGTTGTCCGTCGCCGTGATTGCCATTTGGAGTGGCTGCATCGCTGCTTCTACCGTTCTACTCACCGGGAGTGGTGCGGGTGTTAATGAAACTACCATCGGGGCTGCCACTACTCGTTGTAGTTCTTCCCTTATTGCGGTAAGCATGTTCATTTCGAAAAGCCCTTTTAGTCAGTATTCTGTTATGCTTGGTTAAAGACTCTGAGGCTTGGTAACATAGCTTCAAGTTCCGATTACTGCCGTTCTGGTCATCAAGTAGTGCGGTTGTTGCCAGAACCATCGCCGGGACTACTGTTGCTTCTTTTGGCTGTTCTTTCTTAGTTTCGGTAAGTAAGTATATGTCGAAAAGCCTCGCGTTAGTATTTTGTTGTGTATGGTTAATGTATATGAGTTTTGATAGCGTGGGGTTGAGTCCTGATTATCGTATGTTGCGATTAGTGTTGTTATGGTTATTGCGAAAGTGGTTGGGAGCTGAGATTTTGGTTGCCATCAGTTCGGGTTGAGGCGAAAAGGACTCTGTGAGACGTTTGGGTTATGGATTTGTGTTTTGAGGTAGGGGCGCTTTCCAAAAACTATATTTTATGTATTGGAATTATTTCATATGGATACTGATGTGAGATATTGCGTATTTGGTGATTGTAATTGCCTTATGTATTATTTGATTGACTCGAATGATTATGGATGTTGGTTTGGCTGAATTGTTGTGCGGCTTTGTGAAATGTAATATTTTGAAGTTGATTCTTTAAAGATTTAAAATCTGAGTTTAATCCGTTGAGGATTGATTTGAATTGAGTTAATTATTTTGATGATGTGAAAAGTCGAATGCACTTTTGAATTCAGCCTGGTTTACTTTAATTAACTTGGTTTGGGCAAATGATTTGTTACTGAGCTATTTCTTTAAAGCTTTACAAATGAGTTAAATCGGTTAATATTGAGTTGATTTTTGAAATGGTTTCCTTGAGATATGCCACTGAGGCGACTGTTGGATTTAGCTTGCTTTTGAATTGATTTCTGGTTTTGAGCTGTTGAAAAGGAATGAGAAACGGTTTAGTTGGGACCCAAACCGGGTGGCAAAAGTCCAAGTTTTAGGGGAGGTGCTACCAAAATTTCTGCAAAATCCCAGTCTTGTTTGAAAATTTATTTAAAAAGGGTTGGATTTGAGAAATTTTATTATTTGATTTATTAAGAGAATATTTATGTTTTCAAGCTTAATTTATTTAATGAACTTTATGTGTTGAGTTTGGTTCATTTAGAAATGAACTATTTTTACCGTTTGAATCATTGAAGGAAAGAATGATGCTCTAATACTGATTTCAATATAAAAAGGAGCTTTTAGTGATTTTAAAGGAATCTAGACTTTTGATTGAGTAATCAAGTTTGAGACAATTTGGAAGAGTTAGAAAGATGGGTTCCAAAAAGAAACCTGAAAGTGGTTTGATTCAAATGAGCCGGTTCCATTTCAAAAGAGTTGATTTTTGGACCGGGTTGGAACTTGTGATTTTGTATGGCTGGTTTTATAGTAAATTCAGTTTTATTTACTTGAACCGAGAATCTATGATTTTAAGAGTTTCAATGAATTTTAAGGAATTGATATAGGTTGGCCTTCCCTAAAGACTTGGGACTCTGCCGAGAAACTTTTGTTATAAAATCCCATTGATAGATGAGTGATTTTGAATACTTTGAAATAAATCCTTAACTTGCCATGGTTTTGGAAGTTTTGGAAAGAGAATGCCGAGAGTGGCTCTGTTTTAAAAAGGGAACTCACTTTGAGTAAATTTGGCTTATGAGCTTGAGATGATTTGAGCGGAACGAGATTTCTAAAAGCCAAGGCTGAAAAGAGTTGAAACTTCATTACAAAGTGAAACGATTTGAGAAAAAGTAATTTATGGCTTGAATGCCGATTTTATGAATTTGATGATGTTTGATGGTGGAAGTGATGTTTTGTTATGGGCCGGGATGGCTGTGTATGATTATAAATATTGGCTGGTTTTGCATTGAACCGTGAGCCAGAATGGCTGTGTATGATATGAATATTGGCTGGTTCTGGACTGAACCGTGAGCCAGATGGCTGAGATGGATGTTGATCCTTGGATGAGAATGAATGCATGTATATGCTGAATTATTGATAATTGTGATTTGCACTTCCACTATCAGAGGCACGAGATCCCTGGGAGAAAGCAGTGGCTAGCCACCACGTGCTCCAGGTGGAGGCTCGAGACTCTGTTGACCCTATGTCGTAAGTGTGGCCGGGCACTGTGAAAGTCCGGGATGAGCTCGCCCCCATAAATATTCACCAGTGAAGGTGATGGATATGGATCATGATTATGATCATGTTTATGATGAGTATAACTCGAGTTGGGGATGCGCGACAGAGGGACAGTCCAATGGTTAGCTACCAGGACTTGTCGGGTTGGCTCTATAACCGACAGATGATATCATCAGCCACTAGGGACAGGCATGCATCATATGCATCTATGTGACATTGTTTGGGTGTGCATATTGTACTTGGTTTGCCTATGTGATTAACTGCTACTTGCTCTACTTGCTGCAACTATTTATTTGTGCTTGAACCTCCTATCTGTGTTTGCAACTGGGACTCTGTTGGATTGTGGTGATTGATTGTTGTTGGATTGTTTGGGCCTAGGGCCGTGGTTGAAATTAGATGGACCGCTGGTTGGTTTCGGTTTTGTGTTTCTGATTTGGAATAGTATGAAAGGCTATTTTTGGTTTGGCATAGATAAACCTTTTGAAGGGCTTTTGAGTTTTTGAGAATTGAATGGTTCCTCTTTTAGAAAAGATTTTTTACTTTACTTTTATTGAAAACTGTTGTTTTTGAAAAGGGACATAAGACAGTTATTAATCACTGGTACGGTTTATCTTCACGTATCCTATTACAGTAATTCTCAAAAATCCTTTACTGAGAACCCTTTCGAGGATGATGTTCTCACCCCCCCCTACATTTTTCCCTTTCAGGATATGGGTGCAGAAGTCACGAAGAGTTTATTTAGTTGTTGTTGAGATGCTCTGTATTGCATTAGTATATTTTTGTCCCCTTGCCTTTATCTTTATACTTTTGTAAGAGGGATAGGAATTGCATTGGATAATGAATGTAATATTATGTATGTGTATATATATATATATGTGTGTGTGTATGTGTGTGTGTGTGTGTGTGTGTGTGTGTGTATGTACTCTTTGTGAGTTGTTGTAAGTATATTGTATGTACGGATGGATGTTGAATAACAAAAGTATTTTGGGAGCGGTATTACGGTTTAAAGTTTTAAACAGACTCATATTTTAGTATTAAATAGTATAAGTGTCGTTGTAATGTCCGAGCTATCAGAGTTGCACAGCCGGAAGCGTGAGCTTTGGTAGTTAGGGTGTTACACTCCAATGGCACTAAGATATGGTACTTCTAGACCAATGATATCTTCATTTTCTTCTTTAGGGCGGAATTGATCCTTTTTCACATCCAAATATCTTACGATCATTGGGGTACTCAAGGGATGTGACTTATCCATATAAAATCTCTTCAAGATCTTATCTGTGTATGTTGTTTGATGAATAAAGATCCCATCTTTTACATGCTCGATCTGCGGGCCGAGATAAAATTTAGTTCTTCCAAGATCTTTCATCTCAAACTCTTCTTTTAGAGTTTTTTATAATTGTTGGAATCTCTTTAGGAGTTCCAATGATATTTAAATCATCAACATACACAGCAATTATAATGAACCCAGATGCAGATTTCTTTATGAAAACACATGGATAGTGTTCCGAGGGTTACCTGAAACGTGTAGCTCGGTCGTCTTGGGATGGCCCGAGGTGAGGGTCAGGGACCCGAGCTTGATTTGTGGAGTGGTTGGTGGTGGTACCTGCAATGACACTCCGATGCTTAAGTTAGCATGGGTCCAAGCAGATATGTGTAGAATATGGAATGTATGCCATACCTGGGTGCTCCAGTGTATTTATAGTAGTTGGCCGTGATCTTCCCTGGATAAGATATTCTTATCTTATCTTATCTTTTGGGAGTTTTATCTCTATCTTTGCGGAACCGCCTCTTCTAGGCCTATTTCGGCCTTTAGGTTTTGGGCTACGTTCCTTTTGATGGGCCTTCCTTGCTATGATGTCCGGGGTCCGACCTTTAGGCGTGGGCCTTTGGATGAGGTCGGACCTTTCATGGATTGACCGAGTATGAGGAGCCCGGTCAGGGTATGAACAGTGCCCCTGCCCGAGTTCGTCCTTTTTGGGAGGTCGAGCTCGGGCATAGTAGTTTTTCAAATTTCAAAAATGGCCGTTCCTGCATTTATTGCATTTTACCGTTTCTTCCTCGATTTTCGTTTCGGGCTCTGTGAAGGCATTATTTATTTGCCCCTTTCCCCCTTTTCTGCGTTTTATTCTGCTTTTTTTCTGTTTTTCTAAGTTTCGCCATCTCCTTTTTCGAGCACCGCTTCTTCTCTCTCTTTGTTCTTCTTCCCCGAATCTTTCCGTGTGTCTTTCCGGGGTTTCCTCTGCGCCGCCGCTTTGTTCTCTTTGCTTCGGAGCTCTTCGCCTTCGTTTTCTTTCTTTCCAGGTTTGTTCCCCAGTTTCCCGTTTTCTTGTGATCATATGCTTCTGTTCTTCGTGTGGCTCTTTGTTTGTTTCTTTTTCTTTATGCCTGGGTTGCCCCGAAAAGAGGCGCCGCCATTGCTTTGTTTGTATATGGGGGGGGGTTCTTTTTTGTTTTCTGGTAGTTTGTTCCGGGTTGCCGCATTTACTTTGTTGGGTTCTTGTTTCTTGCTTGGCTGAACGGGTTTTCGCTGTCTGCTTTATGTGATTTTTGCTTCCTGTTGTATTTCTTCTTTGTAGGTAAGAGTTTTATGTCTCGAAAGGTTCTTCAAGCGATGTCGACCAAGATTCCAAGTGGTCTTGGTTGGGTAGACCCTCTCCCCCTAAAAGTCCCTTCTGTGGTAGATTCTGAATATTTAGCTAGGTTCCGTAGGCACTGTAGCATATGTGAGAATAGAGAGTCTGAGAGGGATTATGAACTGGTAGCCCCGGAGTCCGAGGAAAGAGTGTGCTTCCCGCCCCTAGAAAGTTCCGAGAAACTCTTCTTTTATGCTTATGATTGTTTCTTTTCTAAGCTGAGCGTCCGACTTCCTTTTACCGACCTGGAGTCCGAGGTGTTATGGTCTTGTAACCTTGCCCCTACGCAGCTCCATCCAAATTCTTGGGCGTTTTTAAAGCTGTTTCAACTTTTGTGTCAGTTTTTGGGCGTCGTTCCCTCTATTTCTCTTTTTTCCTATTTGTTTGTGTTGACGAAGCCGGGGTCGGGTGGAGGGAAGGTGTCTTGGGTCTCTTTTAGGGCTAACCAGGGGAGGAAGTTTTGTACCCTTTATGATGAGTCCTTTCATGATTTCAAGAACTTTTATTTCAAGGTCCGGGCTGTTGGAGACGTCCGACCTTTCTTTCTAGATGAGAGTGGGGAACCTTCTTTTCCTCTTTGTTGGCAGGAGAATGTAGTGTCTGCTAAGTATACTTTTGAGAGTCTAGATGAGGTTGAGCAGGCCTTTGTGGGTGTGGTGAGCAGTTTATGGGGTCGGGCACCTCACTTGGACACGAAGAAAATGTTGGGAGATCCAAGCCTTCTCCGTTCCGAGTTAGGTAGTTCCCGACCTCTCCGAGATTCATCTTTTTTTAGTATTTTGGCTTTGCTTTGTTTTTGGTGGAATTTCTATTGTGATAATCCTTTTCTTTTGTTTCTGCAGAGATGTCTTCTCAGGCGGATTCCATGAAGTTCCTTCGTCGGACGAAGAAGTCTGTGGCTGCTCGAAATATCGAGGCCGGGGGGGCTTCTGCCCAATCTTCTCCGAAGAAGGCTACTGTGGGTGTTACTACTCGGTCGAAGACTATTCCGACTCCCGAGTTCCGAGCTATAAATCAAGATCCTCCGGCCTCTGGGCCTGCTACCTCTTCTCCTCCTCCGTTCTCGGGTCCTCCTCCCAAGAAGCAGAAGACTTCTCAGGAGCTTGCGGGTTTTAACGATAAGGATTTTGATGCTCTTGGTTGGATTGAACAGCATATTCTCCCTCAGACTTTTATTTCTACTGATGACGTATCTATGGAGCACCATTTTCAGTACATGGCGCGGAGTTGTGTTCGGATGGCCAGTCTTCATGCTGCTATTGCCCGGGAGTTCAAGAAATCCCCCATTGGCGCGACCAGCTCCCGACTTGAGAAGGCTCAGTCTGAGCTCGAGAAGATTAGTGAGCTGAAGGCTGCCAGGATTACTGAGCTGGAGGCCTCTTTGGAGAAAGAGAAAGCTAAAGCTACCGCGGCTGTGGCGGCGGCGAAAGCATCTGAGGAGATGGTGAAGGCGGCGACGGAGAATTATACTCGGATATATGCCGAGCTTGTGGAGATGAAGGAGAGGTTGCAATCTGCTCAGGATGACTTTTATGAGCTGGAAGGTCATGTGGCCAAGGGTATGGATGCTATGTTTGCAAATTTGAAGGATCAGGTCCGGGTTCTTGCTCCCGACCTGGATCTGAGTTTATTTAGTACGGATAACGTTGTGGTGGAGGGAAAGATTGTTCCTGCTCCCAACGAGGATGAGGCTCCGGTGTCCGACCCCAAAGTTCCGGTGTCCGACTCCAATGTTCCGGTTGCGAACCCGACTTCTCATTTGGCCGGGGATAGTTCTGGTGTGGAGGTTTCAACTCGAGATGATGGTGCTGTCAAGGCTGTCCCGATTTCTATGGTTCTTCCTCCACAGCCTTCTACCGATGTGGAGACCGGAAAGGAGCTTGATCCTCTGTAGTCATTTATTTTGGTTTTTTGCCCGGCCTGTGGGCTCTTTTGTTTTTGGATGGTTTCTGTGAACACTTTGGACGCCTTTCTGCCTTTAGCTACTTGTAGTAACTTTTTTAGCTTATTATGCGGCGTTTTTGTTTTGACTTTTTGTTCCGCTTTTATGCTTTTTAGTTGTTTTTGGATAACAACTTTTTAGCTTGCGCTTGGAACTTTTGTTTTACCCTTGCTTGGGCTTTTGACCTTTGTTCCGCTTTTATGCTTTTTAGTTGTTTTTGGGATAACAACTTTTTAGCTAGCGCTTGGAACTTTTGTTTTACCCTTGCTTGGGCTTTTGACCTTTGTTCCGCTTTTATGCTTTTTAGTTGTTTTTGGGATAACAACTTTTTAGCTAGCGCTTTGAAACTTTTGTTTTATCCTTTCCTTTGATTTCGTTTCTTCGCTTGTACTTTTCTAGTTGTTTTTTGGATAACAACTTTTTAGTAAGCGTTTTGAAACTTTTCCTTCGATTTCGTTTCTTCGCTTGTACTTTTCTAGTTGTTTTTTGGATAACAACTTTTTAGTAAGCGTTTTCGAAATCTTGGCCTTTGCCTTTTTAAGGCTTCTTTCTTGGATCCGGGCTTTTTTCTCGGACCTCGGGCGTTCGAGTACCTCCCTTCTTTGGGTCCGACCTTATTGTTGGTCGGCCTTTTAAGTTATTTTTGTAATCTCTTTTTATTTGGCTTTTTGAGCCTTTTCAGAGTTGCTTTATAACTTCTCACATTAATTTGAACCTCGTCGCTTTATCTTTGCCAACCTTGTGTGGTCTCTTGGCAAATGATTTTTTGCGTTTTGCCGAGCATAAATTAATGCGCCTTGGCGGGGTACTTTCTAGGATTTGTTTCATCATGAGGAAGGAGAAAAGAAAATAGAAAAATTTGATTAGTATTAAAAAGAAAGAATATTTACAGAGTGTTTACCCTTGACTAGGTCGGGTGTCTTTTTTAACCGGGTGTCTCATTAAAAAACCCTTGTAGGGAAAAAGAGTACACCTCGGGTTAAATTTTTCTAGCTGTAGTACCGTCTTAGATTACAGGCGTGCCAGGCCCTGGGCAGCTCATTGCCTTCTAGGTCGGATACTCTGTAGTAGCCTGTCCCTAAGACTTCTGTTACCTTGTAGGGCCCTTTCCAATTTGCAGCTAGCTTTCCTTCTCCCGACTTTTGTGTTCCGATGTCATTTCGGATTAGAATCAGGTCGTGAATGGAGAAGCTTCGCTTTATTACTTTCTGATTGTATCTGAGTGCCGTTCGCCGTTTTAAGGCTTCTTCCTGGGTTCGGGCTCTTTCTCGGACCTCGGGGAGGAGGTCGAGTTCTTCCCTTTGCGCCTGCGGGTTACCTTTTTCGTTGTAGAAGATGGTTCTAGGTGACCCCTCCTCTATTTCGATAGGAATCATTGCCTCCATCCCGTAGGCTAGTCGGAATGGGGATTCTCCCGTTGTAGAGTGTGGAGTTGTCCGATATGCCCATAGCACCTGGGGAAGCTCTTCGGCCCATGCCCCTTTGGCTTCTTGGAGTCTCCGTTTTAACCCGGCCAAGATAACTTTATTTGCAGCCTCTGCTTGTCCATTGGCTTGTGGGTGCTCGACTGAGGTGAATTGCTGTTTGATTTTTAGTTCGGCCACCAAGTTCTGAAAACTTGTGTCTGTGAACTGTGTTCCATTGTCCGTTGTGATGGAGTAGGGGACTCCGAACCTTGTGACAATGTTTTTGTATAGGAATTTGCGACTTTTCTGAGCCGTAATGGTGGCTAAGGGTTCAGCTTCGATCCACTTTGTGAAGTAGTCGACCCCTACAATGAGGTATTTGACTTGCCCCGGTCCTTGGGGGAACGGGCTGAGTAGGTCAAGTCCCCATTTTGCGAAGGGCCATGGTGCGGTGATGCTGATAAGGTCTTCGGGCGGTGCCTTGTGAAAATTGGCGTGTTTTTGGCAGGGGGGGCATATTTTCACAAATTCCGTTGCGTCTCTCTGCAAGGTCGGCCAGTAGAACCCGGCTCGGACTATTTTCTTGGATAATGCCCGAGCTCCGAGATGGTTCCCACACATGCCTCCGTGGACTTCTTCGAGGACGCTCTTTGTTTCTGAGGTCGGGACGCACCTAAGGAGGGGGTTTGAGAATCCTCTTCTGTACAATACGTCGTGAATTAGTGTATAATTCTGGGCGTCTTTCGTGAGTCTTTTAGCTTCCTTTCTTTCGGTGGGGAGAGCTCCCGACTTCAGGTAGTTGAGTATGGGGGTCATCCATCCTTGCTGTTGGTTGGATATATTTAGCGTTTCTTCCTCTCTTATCACGGAGGGAGATTGCAAGGTTTCCTGGAGGAGACTTCTGTTGTTGCCTCCGGGCTTGGTGCTGGCGAGTTTTGAGAGGGCATCTGCCCGGGCGTTTTGTTCCCGGGGTATGTGCTGGACCTGTATTTCTGAAAAGCGGCGTAATTGCGCTTGCGTTTGGTCCAGATATTTTTTCATAGTTGGGTCTTTGGCCTGGTAGCTTCCATTTACTTGTGATGTGACGACCTGGGAGTCGCTGAAGATCGTGATTTTCTGGGCTCCGACCTCTTCGGCTAGCTTTAGTCCTGCTAGTAGGGCCTCGTATTCGGCTTGGTTGTTTGAAGCCTGGAACTCGAATTTTAGGGATAGTTCTATCCGCGTTCCTTGGTCGCTTTCGAGTATAACCCCGGCTCCGCTTCCTGTTTTGTTTGAGGATCCGTCGACATACAGGTTCCATGAGAGTGGGGTTCCAGGGGTTTCAGTGTATTCTGCGATGAAGTCGGCTAGATACTGAGATTTTATGGCAGTCCGGGCTTCATAGTGGAGATCGAACTCGGACAGTTCCACCGCCCATTGCAGTATTCGTCCTGCTAGGTCTGTTTTTTGTAGGATATGTCTCATGGGTTGGTTTGTTCGGACTTTGATGGTGTGGGCTTGGAAGTAGGGACGGAGCCTCCGAGCTGTGAACACTAGGGCGTAGGCGAATTTTTCTATCTTCTGATAGTTTAATTCGGCCCCTTGTAGTGCCTTGCTTACAAAGTATATGGGGCGTTGTCCTTGGTCATTTTCTTGTATTAACGCTGAAGCGACTGCTCGATTTCCAACCGAGAGGTATAGTACGAGTTCTTCTCCTTTTAAAGGTCGGGTCAGGATTGGTGGCTGCCCGAGGAATTCCTTGAATTCTTGGAAGGCTTTTTCGCACTCCGGGGTCCATGAGAAGGGTTTCCCTTTCTTTAGGAGCGAGTAGAGAGGTAGCGATTTTATCGCTGATCCTGCCAAGAATCTTGATAGGGCGGCTAGCCTTCCATTCAGTTGCTGTACTTCTTTGACACACGTCGGACTCTTCATATTGAGTATCGCTTGGCATTTGTCCGGGTTTGCTTCGATGCCCCTTTGAGTCAGCATGAAGCCTAAGAACTTTCCGGCTTCTGCGGCGAAGGTGCACTTTGTCGGGTTAAGTCTCATGTTGTGTTTTCTGAGGGTGCCGAAGACGCTGGCGAGGTCGGTCAGCAAGTTTCTGTCTTCTTGTGTCTTTACCAGCATGTCGTCGACGTACACCTCTAGCTGTAGTCCGATGTGTTCTGAGAACACTTTGTTCATTAGCCTCTGGTAGGTTGCCCCTGCGTTCTTCAGCCCGAAGAGCATTACTACGTAGCAGTAGTTTGCCCTCGGGGTTATGAACGAGGTCTTTTCTTGGTCTGGTGCGTACATCGGGATTTGATTGTATCCCGAGTATGCGTCCATAAAGGAGAGATATCTGTAGCCTGAGGCTGCGTCTACTAAGGCGTCGATGTTTGGTAATGGATATGGGTCTTTGGGGCAGGCTTTGTTGAGATCCGTGTAATCGACGCACATCCTCCATTTTCCGTTTTGCTTTTTTACCAGGACCACGTTTGCGAGCCATAGGGGGTATTTTACTTCCCTAATGAACCCTGCATCTAGCAGTGCTCGTACCTGTTCTTCTATTGCTTGCATGCGTTCGGGTCCGAGCTTCCGGCGTCTTTGTTGGACCGGTCTGGATCCCGGGTATACTGATAGCTTATGGCACATCAGGTCGGGGCTTATGCCTGGCATGTCGGAGGCTTTCCAGGCGAAGAGGTCGGAATTCCCTTTTAAGAGGGTTATGAGTTCCTCTTTTAGTCCTGCCTCAAGGTTTGCTCCTATGTTTGTTATTTTTTCAGGTGTGCTCCCGATCTGGACTTTTTCGGTTTCTCCCTCTGGTTGTGGCCGAAGATCTTCTCGGGCTTGAACTCGTCCGAGTTCTATTGTGTTGATTTCTTTCCCTTTTAGGCTCAGGCTTTCGTTGTAGCATCGCCGCGCTAGTTTTTGGTCACCTTTTAGGGTAGCGATTCCTTTTGCGGTAGGGAACTTCATACAGAGGTGTGTGGTCGAGACTATTGCTGCTAATCTGTTCAGGGTTGGTCGCCCAATGAGGGCGTTGTATGCTGAAGTGACGTCGACTATAATGTAGTCGATGCTTAATGTTTTAGAATGCTCGCCTCTTCCAAAGGTAGTGTGTAGCGAGATGTATCCTAAGGGATGGATCGGGGTGTCCCCTAGCCCAAATAGGTCGGTGGGATAGGCTTTTAGCTCTTTTTCTTCAAGTCCGAGCTTGTCGAAGGCCGTTTTGAACAGGATATCTGCTGAGCTTTCCCTGGTCAATCAGGGTTCGATGTAAGTTGGCGTTTGCTAGGATAATGGTGATTACCATTGGATCGTCGTGCCCGGGTATTATCCCTTGAGCATCTTCTCGGGTAAATGAGATAGTAGGTAACTCGGGTAGGGGACTGTCTTCTCGGACGTGATAGACTTCTTTGAGGTGTCTTTTTCGTGAGGACCTGGATGTTCCTCCGCCTGCAAAACCTCCATTTATCATGTGAACGTGCCTTTCGGGGGTCCGAGGGGTTTGTTCGGCCCGACCTTCGTTATCTCCCCGCCTTCTCTTCCTGGTCTCTTCTCCTTTTTCTGCTATGTATCTGTCGAGTTTTCCTTCTCTGGCTAGCTTTTCTATAACATTTTTTAGGTCGTAGCAGTCGTTAGTAGGATGGCCGTAGAGTTTGTGATATTCACAGTACTCGGACCGATCTCTCCCCGCTCTCTTGTGTTTTAGAGGTCGAGGCGGGGGGATCCTTTCGGTGTGGCACACTTCTCTGTAGACGTCTACCAGGGAGACTCGGAGGGGGGTGTAGTTGTGGTACTTCCGTGGCTTGTCCGAGTTGGGTTCTTCTTTCTTCTTCTATTCCCGATCTCGATCTCGGAGTGGGTAGGTTGATTCCTTCCTAGAAGAGTCTCTTAGCTGGGAGGTTTCCTCCATGTTGATATATTTTTCTGCCCGCTCCTGCACCTCGTACAGGGAGGTCGGGTATCGTTTGGATAGGGATTGGCTAAACGGTCCCTCTTTTAGGCCGTTTGCTAGTCCCATGATGGCTGCTTCAGTGGGTAAGTGTTGTATGTCCAGGCAGGCTTTGTTGAATCGCTCCATGTATTCTCGTAGGGTTTCTTGGTTACCTTGTTTGATCCCGAGTAGACTGGGGGCATGTTTTGTCTTGTCCTTTTGAATAGAGAACCTTGTTAGGAATTTTTTGGTCAGGTCTTCGAAGCTGGTGATTGATCTTGGTGGCAGGTTGTCGAACCACTTCATGGCTGTCTTGGTGAGAGTGGTGGGGAAGGCTTTGCATCGAATGGCGTCGGAGGCGTCGACCAGGTACATTCTGCTTCTGAAGTTGCTGAGGTGGTGATTTGGATCGGTGGTGCCGTCGTAGAGATCCATATCGGGTGGTTTGAAGTTTCGCGGTACCTTCTCCTTCATGATCTCTTGTGTGAAGGGGTCATGGCTGTCTTCGGGGGTGGTGCCGCGTTCTGTCCGATCTTTCAGGTTGGCCTCTATTTTCCGTAGTTTTTCTTCTAATTCTCTGCGCTTGCGAGCCTCCCTTCTCAGATCTTGTTCAGTTTCCTTCTGCCTCTTTATGTCCTCTTCGAGTTGTTTCAGTCGGTTTTGTTGTGCCCGGACTGCTTCTAGAATTTCCGAGCTCTCTTCTTTTTCGGGATTTTGCGGATCTTTGTTTGGGAGTGATGTCTTTGGGCGATTCTGTTTGTTTCCTCCTGGAGTGCGTGGTGATAGAGGGCTATCCGGACGTTCTCCGGTGTCGATTTCTTCCTCTTGTTCAGATGCAGCGTGGTCATTGTTGTGAGGGTCGTCCGCCATGGTAGAGGGATGACTTCCAGGTCCCCGGCAACGGCGCCAATGTTCCGAGGGTTACCTGAAACGTGTAGCTCGGTCGTCTTGGGATGGCCCGAGGTGAGGGTCAGGGACCCGAGCTTGATTTGTGGAGTGGTTGGTGGTGGTACCTGCAATGACACTCCGATGCTTAAGTTAGCATGGGTCCAAGCAGATATGTGTAGAATGTGGAATGTATGCCATACCTGGGTGCTCCAGTGTATTTATAGTAGTTGGCCGTGATCTTCCCTGGATAAGATATTCTTATCTTATCTTATCTTTTGGGAGTTTTATCTCTATCTTTGCGGAACCGCCTCTTCTAGGCCTATTTCGGCCTTTAGGTTTTGGGCTACGTTCCTTTTGATGGGCCTTCCTTGCTATGATGTCCGGGGTCCGACCTTTAGGCGTGGGCCTTTGGATGAGGTCGGACCTTTCATGGATTGACCGAGTATGAGGAGCCCGGTCAGGGTATGAACAGATAGATATCATCATTCTTGAATCCGTTTTTGGCCAGATACTTAGTAAGACGATTATACCACATTCGTTCAGATTGCTTTAGACCGTATAAAGATCTTTGCAATTTGACTGAGTATAACCCTTGCGAATATTCATTGGATGGTTTAGATATCTTTAGTCCTTCAGGGACTTTCATATAGATATCCCGATCTAATGAGCCGTATAAATAGGCTGTTACCACATCCATTAAATGCATATGTAGTTTATGATATGCAGATAAACTGACCAAATAATGCAATATTATCGCATCCACTACAGGGGAATATGTTTCTTCATAATCTATACTGGGCCTTTGTGAAAAACCTTGTGCCACAAGTCGGGCTTTGTAGCGCACAACTTCATTTTTCTCATTTTGTTTTCTCACAAATACCCATTGGTATCCAATAGGTTTTACATCTTCTGGTGTACGGACTACAGGTCCAAAGATTTCACGTTTTGCAAGTGAGTCTAACTCAGCCTTCATGGCCTCTTTCCATTTTGGCTAATCATCCCTTTGTCGACATTCTTCGAATGATCTTGGCTCAAGATCCTTACTTTCATGCATGATATTTAATGCCACGTTATATGAAAATATTTCATTGACAATTGTCTTATTGATAAACCCCGTTTCGGGGGTTTATCTTGTGTTGAATTTAGAGTATTTTGATAACCTTTCCTCACATTTATTCAATGAATTAGCATAGTTTTGTGATTATCTCCTTATTTGTGCTTAGATGTGAAAACATGCTTTTTAGGCCTTTAACTTGATGATTTTAATCTCCCTTTGATTCCACTAGATGCCTTGATGTGTTTGTTAGTGATCTCAGATTGAAAAGGGCTAAGAATGGATCAAAGGAGTAAAGAGAAAAGCATGCAAAGTGGAAAAATCATGAAGAGCCAAAGAATTGGAAAACGCCATGGGCGCGCGCGTGCACTGCACGCCTCCGCGCGGATTGCAAACTGACCCATGGACGCGCACGCGTACTGTGCGCGTCCGTGCCGAAGGCCGCACGTAATTTTAAAATAGAAAGCGTGCCCAGCAATTTCTGGGAAGCTGTGGGCCCAATTACAACCAATTTTGGCGCCAAAGTGCTTTAAATGACCAAGGATTGAAGTGGAAGGCATCATCATCATTCTATCATTCTAGCATTTTTAGTTCATTCATACACATTAGAATTAGTTTTAGAGAGAGAAGCTCTCACTTCTCTCTAGAATTAGAATTAGGATTAAGTTTAGGTTAATCTTTCCTCTTAGATCTAGATTTAATTCATGCTTGGATTTACTATTCCTTTATCAATTCTTACTCCTCTACTCTCCCTCTCTCTAGTTTTATACTTTAATCCTTGTAATTCTTTACTTTGTTGTGGATTTACTTTTGTTTCTCTTATTTTCTTTTAATGCAATTTGAGGTAATTCATGATAATTGTGATTTCCTTGATTGTTGTTGTTATTTCTTTGCATTTGATAGTTGTTAGAATTCATTCTTGTTGTGATTTACTATGCTTTTCTTTTGTACCTTCCAAGTGTTTAATGAAATGCTTAGAAGGATGTTAGAGTAGAGTTTTATGTTCTTGTCTTGGGAAGGTAACTTAGGAACTCTTGAGTTACTAATGTCCAAGTGATTGATAGTTGATAGCCATTGACTCTAGCCTTCATTAATTCTATTAGTGGAAAGTTAGGATTTATGGACTTGGATTGATATAACTCACTTGACCTTCCTTACTAATTGTTAGAGGATGCCTTAGTGGGATTGTTCCTTGCAACTATCATAATTGTGGTTAGTGATAAGGATAGAGACCCTTGACAACCAACTTTTGCCAAGATCGTTTTGTTATTAGAATTTCATTACCATTTACTTTTCATGTTTCTCATTCAAAACCCCAAAATATACAAGTCCATAACCAATAACAAGTACACTACCCTGCAAGTCCTTTGAGAGACGACCCGAGGTTTAAATACTTCGGTTTATAGATTTTAGGGGTTTGTACATATGACAAACAAATTTTTGTATGAAAGGATTATTGTTGGTTTAGAAACTATACTTTACAACGAGATTTCATTAGTGAAATTCTAAACCGTCAAAATTCCTATCATCAAAATGGCACCGTTGCCGGGGACTTGCAATGGTGTTGCATTATTGGTTATTGTATATATATGAATAGTGTAAATAGGTTTGTTAATTGCTTGTTTACTAGTTTTTTTTGGTTTTATTTTATTTTTCCATAATGAATTCTCACTTTGGTTATGAGTTTGGTTCTAATTGTGTTGTAAGAAATATGAACTTCAATAATAATATGCACCAAGGATGGAACACTCCAAGATGGGAGGAGCCTCAAGGAATTGATCACTCCTATTGGCAACAACCTTCAGATACTTATAGGTATAATTCCCATCCTAATGCATGCCAATTCAATGGCTATGGTGACTCCTTGTGTGACACTCAACAACCACCATCATATGCCTATGAATCCTATCCTCAACATGTACATCAACCATACTCACAAGCCTTTCCATACCAAGCACCTCCCTATGATCCACATCCATCATATGACCAATCACCCATACCACATTCTTGCGATCATTTTGAGCAAGAACTTTTAGAACCACCATAACCCTATCATGATTATTATGAAGAACCACCTCAATGCACACCATCTCCACAATTTTACCATGCGGAACCACCTTCCTACCATGAACTCTCTCTCCAAAATAATGAACCTTCCTATTCACCCCAACCCCCAATAGACGATTCTCTCACTTTGTTACTTCAAGGACAAGAGGCCATGAAGCGGGATACACTTGAGTTTGTGACCAACTTAACCAAGGTGGTGCACACTTTAGCCCACCAATGTTTGAATACTCGACTTTTTCCCGTAGCCACATGTGAAAAGTCAAAGGAAGAGCAAAGCATGAAGAAGATATCGGAGAATCCGGTGAAAAAGGAAGAATCGGTAGTAGTAGTGGAGCAATTGGAGAAGCCTATGATTATCGAAACAAAGGAGAAAGTGGTCGAAGATTTAGGAGATGCGGAACTACCATGTGATTCTCAACAACCTCCGGAGCAGATCAAGATTGAAGAGTATGAGAAGGTTGATCAAGATATAGATTCGATCATGGATGAAGTTTTATCCATAATTGAATCCTTCCCCAGTAGACATGGAGTTGAAATCA
The DNA here is from genome assembly GCF_014773155.1 of Arachis stenosperma. Classification (NCBI taxonomy): domain Eukaryota; kingdom Viridiplantae; phylum Streptophyta; class Magnoliopsida; order Fabales; family Fabaceae; genus Arachis; species Arachis stenosperma. The sequence goes on from NC_080382.1 coordinate 34,939,022, forward strand.
TAGAAGAATGTGCTCAACTTCCCATAGTCTTGGTGAACAATGAAGAAAACGAGTCGAAAGCAAGCTACCAAGAGGAACAAGTTGGCATGGTGTATATTGAAATTGAAGAATATGAAGAGGTTGATTTTCATCAATGAATTCCTATCCAAAATTGAATCACCTCCCATTGGGCAAGAAATCGAAGTTCTTGAAGACAACACCATGCCAAGTAATAAAGGAAAAAAGGTTGAAATTGAAGGAGCTTGCGAAGAGGTGGAGATAGTCAAAGAAGAGCATAAAGAAGTCGACCTTGCATTGTCTAAGTGTGGGGAGGCTCTCCTTCCCAAGTCACCATCCTATACATCATTCAAGTGGGTAAAATTCTTATCTTCAAGCTTTACTTTCTCACTTGAATATGGTTTAATTGAAACGGATGGATAACTTAGAGCTCTTTGTAGAACTAAAGGTAAGAAGGAATTGTATAGTGGTTGGAAATTTGGTATTAGGCTCATTAAGGTCAAAGCTTCAAGGTATAGGAACCATGATTGGAAGAATGCCACTTTATATGGGTCTAGAAGGAAAGCATGGAGTGCTAAAGAGAATTCTATTTGTCAACCACCCGGAAAGAAAAATCATGAAATTCAACTTGCGGATGGGTGTGAAGATAAGATATAGGATCCCGGTTCGCTATGTGAAGACCAACTATGGAGACTCATATCTTGGGTAGAACTCTATCCTAGATTGGTGAAGATAGTTGGAAATTCTGTCAACCAATTGAGAAGCAAAGATCCTTGGAGATTCAAGGATGAGTACAAGCATAAGCTACCATGACAATGAGCCTCTCAAATGTCCAACTTAAGGACCTAAAATAAAATGCTAGGTGGGTGATGAGCGGATATTTTATACGCTTTTTGGGGGTAATTTCATATAGATTTTAGTATGTTTTAATTAGTTTTTAGTAGAATATTATTGGTTTCTAGGCAAAAATCATATTTCTAGACTTTACTATGAGTTTGTGTGTTTTTCTGTGATTTCAGGTATTTTCTGGCTGAAATTGAGGGAGCTGAGCAAAAATCTGAGTTAGGTTGAAAAAGGACTGCTGATGCTGTTGGATCCTGACCTCCCTGCACTCGAAATGGATTTTCTGGAGCTACAGAAGTCCAATTGGCGCGCTCTCAACGGCGTTGGAAAATAGACATCCAAGGCTTTCCAGTAATATATAATAGTCCACACTTTGTGCGAATATAGACGACGTAACTTGGCGTTGAACGCCAAGTACATGCTACTGTCTGGAGTTAAACGCCAGAAACACGTCATGATCCGGAGTTGAACGCCCAAAACACGTTATAACTTGGAGTTCAACTCCAAGAAAAGCCTCAGCTCGTGGATAGCTTTAGTCTCAGCCCCAGCACACACCAAGTGGGCCCCAGAAGTGGATTTATACACCAATTATCTTAGTTTACTCATTTTCTGTAAACCTAGGTTACTAGTTTTCTATTTAAACAACTTTTAGAGACTTATTTTGTATCTCATGACATTTTCAGATCTGAATTACATACCTTTTGACGGCATGAGTCTCTAAACTCCATTGTTGGGGGTGAGGAGCTCTGCAGCGTCTCGATGAATTAATACAACTACTTTGTTTTCCATTCAAACACGCTTGTTCTTATCTAAGATGTTCATTCGCGCTTAATTATGGAGAAGGTGATGATCCGTGACACTCATCACCTTCCTCAATCCATGAACGTGTGCCTGACAACCACCTCCGTTCTACATCAGATTGAATGAGTATCTCTTAGATTCCTTAATCAGAATCTTCGTGGTATAAGCCGGATTGATGGCGGCATTCATGAGAATCCAGAAAGTCTAAACCTTGTCTGTGGTATTCCGAGTAGGATTCTGGGATTGAATGACTGTGACGAGCTTCAAACTCCTGAAGGCTGGGCGTTAGTGACAGACGCAAAAGAATCAATGGATTCTATTCCAACCTGATTGAGAACCGACAGATGATTAGCCGTGCTGTGACAGAGCATAGGAACGTTTTCACTGAGAGGATGGGAAGTAGCCATTGACAACGGTGACACCCTACATAGAGCTTGCCATGGAAGGGACCTTGCGTGTGGGAAGAGGATTTCAAGGAAAAGTAAAAATTCAAAGGACAAAGCATCTCCAAAACTCCAACATATTTCTCATTACTGCACAACGAGTAACGCTTTTATTCTCTTTTATTTTTCCAATCCAATAAATCCAATTGATAATTTTAATTAATATCCTGACTAAGAATAATAAGATAAACATAGCTTGCTTCAAACCAATAATCTCCGTGGGATCGACCCTTACTCACGTAAGGTATTACTTGGACGACCCAGTGCACTTGCTGGTTAGTGGTACGAGATCATAAGAAATTTTGACTTTGATAATTGGGATTAAGATTTCGTGCACCAAGTTTTTGGCGCCGTTGCCGGGGATTATTCGAGTTTGAACAACTTAAGGTTTATTTTATTTCTTAGATTAGGAATAATTTATTTTTATTGTTATTGTTATAGAGTCATCAAATTCTGGTAGGATAGTTTCTTTTCAAAAAATTTCTTTTAAAAAAAAATATTATTTTTTTTATTAATTGTTAATTTTTCGTGAGTCTAGTGTCTTGTTCTAAGTTTGGTGTCAATTGCATTTTTTATCTTTTTTTCTTTAAATTTTCGAACTTGTGTTCTTTGTTCTTCATTGATCTCCAAGTTGTTCTTGTTTATTTTCTTGTTTGATCTTGAGTTTTTCTTGTGTTGTGTCTTTTCTTGTTTTTCTGGTGCTTTTTCAAAACATTAGCTTTCAAAAATTTTATACTTTTATCTATAAATATAATACATTTTTAAAATCAACTCTGAAGTTACTGCCCAATTGGCTGGAGCTTTAGTAGTTGTTCTTGATAATTGGGTATCCTCTTTGGAATCTTTTCCAAAAATAATTTTTCTTTGATTGAATTTTGTGCCAAACTCTAAGTTTGGTGTTTCCTTGTTAATTTTTCTTCAATTTTCGAAAATTTGTCTTGGTTTTCTAAAAATTTTAAGTTTGGTGTTCTTTCTTTTGTTCTTGGTGTTCTTGTGAGTCTTCAAGGTGTTCTTGAGTCTTTCTTGTGTTTTGATCTTAAAATTTTTAAGTTTGGTGTTCCTTGGTGTTTTCCCTCCAAAATTTTCGAAAATAAGGAACATTGGATCTAAAATTTTAAATCTTGTGTCTTATGCATATTTTTCTCTTTCATCATAAAATTCAAAATTCAAAAAAATACATACTTTCTAACTAATTTTGAACTATATTTTTCAAAAATTTTATATAAAAATTCAAATTTCAATTTCAAAATATTTCCAATTTCTTTTATTTATTTTATTTTTATTTTATTTTATAAAAATTAATTTTTATAAAATAAATAATATCAACATACATATCATCTCTTTTATTCCATCATGGAATTAAGTGGGAATGAACAGTCCAAGAGGACTCTGGGGTCATATGCTAACCCCACTACTGCTTCATATGGGAGTAGTATCTGTATACCCTCCATTGGAGTTAGTAGCTTTGAGTTGAATCCTCAGCTCATTATCATGGTGCAGCAAAACTGCCAGTATTCTGGTCTTCCACATGAAGAACCTACAGAGTTTCTGGCACAATTTTTGCAAATTGCTGATACAGTACATGATAAGGAAGTGGATCAGGATGTCTACAGGCTATTACTGTTTCCATTTGCTGTAAAAGATCAAGCTAAGAGATGGTTAAATAACCAGCCTAAGAACAGCATAAAAACATGGAAGCAGCTGTTAGAAAAATTCCTGAGTCACTATTTCCCTCCAAAACGGATGACACAGCTAAGGCTAAGCATCCAAGGCTTCAAACAAGGAGATAATGAATCCCTTTATGATGCCTGGGAGAGATACAGAGAGATGCTAAGAAAATGCCCCTCTGAAATGTTCTCAGAATGGGTGCAATTAGACATCTTCTACTATAAGCTTATAGAAAAAGCTCAGATTTCTCTAGACCACTCAGCTGGTGGATCTATACATATGAGAAAAACAATTGAAGAAGCTCAAGAGCTTATTGATACAGTTGCCAGAAATCAGCATCTGTACCTAAGCAGTGAATCTTCCATGAAAGAAGAAGCTAAAATAGTAACTGCTGAACTCAGTCCTGTAGATCAGGCTAATGAATTCAATCAGCAATTAGACTTTCTAACTCAGCAGCTAGCCGAATTCAAGGAAATACTACAGGAAACAAGAATGGCTAACAGGAATATGGAAGTACAGTTAAAGTAAATAGAAAAGCAACTGTCAAAACAAATAGCAGAAGAATGCCAAGCAGTTCAATTAAGAAGTGGGAAAACATTAAACACCTCACTTCAAAGCAGCAGGAAGCCAAGAAATAAACAAATGGCTACTCAAAATCCCTCTGAGGACAATCAAAGCCCAGAGAGGAATAATGCTGGCGCTGAACGCCCAGCCCATGCTCATTCCTGGCGTTCAACGCCAGAAACAAGCATGAATCCGGCGTTGAACGCCCAAAGGGAGCATAGTTCTGGCGTTCAGACGCCAGTAACAAATGGGGAGATGGCGTCTAACGCCACTCCAGCTTCCACCCCTGGCATTCAAATGCAAGTGGGGGATCAGTCACATACAAGTGCTGATGACAACCCTTCTAAAAAGGCTTCCCAACCCACTTCTGTAGGTAATAAACCTGCAGCAACTAAGGTTGAGGAATACAAAGCCAAAATGCCTTATCCTCAAAAACTCCGCTAAGCGGAACAGGATAAGCAATTTGCCCACTTTGCAGACTATCTCAGGACTCTTGAAATAAAGATTCCGTTTGCAGAAGCACTTGAGCAAATACCCTCTTATGCTAAGTTCATGAAAGAGATTTTAAGTCATAAGAAGGATTGGAGGGAAACTGAAAAAGTTTACCTCACTGAAGAATGCAGTGCAGTCATTCTGAAAAGCTTACCTGAGAAGCTTAAAGATCCTGGGAGCTTTATGATACCATGCACATTAGAGGGTACTTGTACCAAGCAAGCTTTATGTGATCTTGGGGGCAAGTATCAACCTAATACCTGCATCTACTATCAGAAAGCTTGGTTTAACTGAAGAAATCAAACCAACCAGGATATGTCTTCAACTTGCTGATGGCTCCATTAAATACCCATCAGGCGTGATTGAAGACATGATTGTCAAGGTTGGGCCATTCGCCTTTCCTACTGACTTTGTGGTGCTGGAAATGGAGGAGCACAAGAGTGCAACTCTCATTCTAGGAAGACCTTTCCTAGCAACTGGCCGAACCCTTATTGATGTCCAAAAAGGGGAAGTAACCTTGAGAGTCAATAAGGAGGAGTTCAAGTTGAATGTTGTCAAAGCCATGCAACATCCAGACACCCCAAATGACTGTATGAGTGTTGATATTATTGACTCTCTGGTAAGAGAGGTCAATATGGCTGAGAGTCTCGAATCAGAGCTAGAGGACATATTTAAAGATGTTCAGCCTGACATGGAGGAATCAGAGAGAATAGTAGAACCTCTGAAAATCCCTCAGGAAGAGGAGAAATCTCCTAAACCCGAGCTCAAACCATTACCACCATCCCTAAAATATGCATTCCTGGGAGAAGGGGATACCTTTCCTGTAATTATAAGCTCTACCTTAGAGCCACAGGAAGAGGAAGCACTAATTCAAGTGCTAAGGACACACAAGACAGCTCTTGGGTGGTCCATCAGTGATCTTAAGGGCATTAGCCCAGCCAGATGCATGCACAAGATCCTATTGGAAGGTGACGTCAAGCCAGTTGTCCAACCACAAAGGCGGCTGAATCCAACCATGAAGGAGGTGGTGCAGAAGGAGGTCACTAAATTACTAGAGGCTGGGATTATTTATCCTATTTCTGACAGCCCCTGGGTAAGCCCTGTCCAAGTCGTCCCTAAAAAGGGAGGCATGACAGTGGTTCACAATGAAAAAAATGAACTGGTTCCTACAAGAACAGTTACAGGGTGGCGTATGTGTATTGATTATAGAAGGCTCAATACAGCCACTAGAAAGGATCATTTTCCTTTACCATTCATAGACCAAATGCTAGAAAGACTAGCAGGTCATGAATACTACTGCTTCCTGGATGGATATTCAGGTTATTATCAAATTGCAGTAGATCCCCAGGATCAGGAGAAAACGGCATTCACCTGCCCATCTGGAGTATTTGCATACAGAAGGATGCCATTTGGCCTGTGCAATGCACCTGCAACCTTTCAGAGGTGCATGCTCTCAATTTTTCTGATATGGTGGAAAAATTCCTGGAAGTCTTCATGGATGACTTTTCAGTATTTGGAGACTCATTCAGCTCCTGCCTTGACCATTTAGCACTTGTTCTAAAGAGATGCCAAGAGACTAACCTGGTTTTAAACTGGGAGAAGTGTCACTTTATGGTGACTGAAGGAATTGTCCTTGGGCACAAAATCTCGAACAAGGGGATAGAGGTGGATCAAGCTAAAGTAGAGGTAATTGAAAAATTACCACCACCTGCCAATGTTAAGGCAATCAGAAGCTTTCTGGGGCATGCAGGATTCTATAGGAGGTTTATAAAGGATTTTTCAAAAATCGCCAAACCTCTGAGCAACCTGCTAGCTGCTGACACGCTATTTATCTTTGATAAAGAGTGTCTGCAGGCATTTGAGACTCTGAAAGCTAAATTAGTTACAACACCAATCATCTCTGCACCAGACTGGACATTACCATTTGAATTGATGTGTGATGCCAGTGACTATGCCATTGGTGCAGTGTTGGGACAAAGGCATGACAAGCTTCTGCACGTCATTTACTATGCCAGCCGTGTTTTAAATGATGCACAGAAGAATTACACAACCACAGAAAAAGAGCTACTTGCAGTGGTTTACGCCATTGACAAATTCAGATCCTATTTAGTAGGATCAAAAGTGATTGTGTATACTGATCATGCTGCTCTTAAATATCTACTCACAAAGCAGGATTCAAAGCCCAGACTTATAAGATGGGTGTTGCTTCTGCAAGAGTTTGATATAGAAATAAGAGACAGAAAAGGGACAGAGAATCAAGTAGTAGATCACCTGTCCCGAATAGAACCAGTAGAAGGGGCGTCCCTCCCTCTCACTGAGATCTCTGAAACCTTTCCAGATGAGCAACTCTTTGCCATCCAGAAAGTGCCGTGGTTTGCAGACATTGCAAACTACAAGGCAGTGAGATTCATACCCAAAGAGTACAGTAGACAGCAATCAAAGAAGCTGATCACAGATGCAAAGTATTATCTTTGGGATGAGCCGTATCTCTTTAAGAGATGTGCAGACGGAGTAATCCGTAGATGTGTGCCTAAAGAAGAAGCGCAGAAGATCCTTTGGCATTGCCATGGATCACAGTATGGAGGACATTTTGGAAGTGAGCGAACAGCCACAAGAGTCCTCCAAAGTGGCTTCTACTGGCCTACTCTCTATAAAGATTCCCGAGTGTTTGTGCTTAATTGTGACAGTTGCCAAAGATCTGGCAATCTACCTCACAGTTATGCCATGCCTCAACAAGAAATCTTGGAGATTGAGCTGTTTGATGTATGGGGCATTGACTTCATGGGACCTTTCCCACCATCATACTCGAACACTTATATTCTGGTGGCAGTGGATTATGTATCCAAATGGGTGGAGGCTATTGCAACACCCACTAATGACACTAAAACAGTGTTAAAATTCCTCCAGAAACACATCTTCAGCAGATTTGGTACCCCTAGAGTATTAATCAGTGATGGGGGCACTCATTTCTGCAATAAACAGCTTTACTCTGCCTTGGTTCGTTATGGAGTTAGCCACAGGGTAGCTACTCCATATCACCCACAGACTAATGGGCAAGCTGAAGTCTCAAATAGAGAACTCAAAAGAGTCCTGGAACGGACTGTAATTAACCGTAGAAGGGATTGGGCAAGGAGCTTGGATGATGCTCTGTGGGCATACAGAACAGCATTCAAGACCCCTATAGGGACCTCTCCATACCAGCTTGTGTATGGAAAGGCATGTCACTTGCCAGTGGAACTAGAACACAAGGCCTACTGGGCAACCAGATTCCTGAACCTTGATGCCAAGTTAGCTGGAGAAAAACGTTTACTCCAGCTAAATGAGCTAGAGGAATTTAGACTCAATGCTTTCGAGAATGCAAAAATTTACAAGGAGAAAGCAAAAAGATGGCATGATAAGAAATTGTCATCCAGAGTCTTTGAGCCGGGGCAGAAAGTTCTGCTATTTAATTCTAGGCTCAAATTATTCCCCGGGAAATTAAAATCCCGGTGGAGAGGTCCATATGTAATTACAAGTGTATCACCATATTTCTACATAGAGCTTCAGGATAATGACTCTAACAAAAAGTTCATTGTTAATGGACAGAGAATTAAACATTATCTTGAAAGTAACTTCGAGCAAGAATGCTCAAAACTGAGACTTGGTTAGAGCTCAGTGGTAGTCCAGCTAAAGACAATAAAGAAGCGCTTGCTGGGAGGCAACCCAGCCATTTACAAAGTTTATTTACTAATTAAATAAATTTCCTTTTTTTACAGGTATGTGTCCAAGTATCTTCAAAGAGTAAAAATAGCAATTGATTGAATTCACAGAGTTACAGGGAAATTTGGAACCTCACTGGCGTGGAAAAGCCAGTAAGAAACATTTTGGGCATTGAACGCCCAAAAAAAACACCCACTGGGCGTTCAACGCCAGTAAGGGTAGCCATCTGGGCGTTAAACGCCAGAAAGGAGCATCTTCTAGGCGTTGAACGCCAGAAAGAAGCACCTTCTGGGCGTTTAACGCCAGATTGTTAGCATCCTGGGCGTTCAAAAAAATGCCCAGTGACAAAGGACTTCCTGGCGTTCAACGCCAGAAAGAAGCATCAGCTGGGCGTTGAACGCCCAGGAGAAGCAGCATTTGGGCGTTAAACGCCCAAAACATGCATCGTTTGGGCGTTTAATGCCAGGATGGTGGGGAGGAGGTAAAATTCGTTTTTCTTTATAATTTTTCTAAATTTTTATGTTTCAATTCATGATTTCTTGCATAAACATGTTTCAAAATGTCATCCTTCAAAATCAAATTATTTTCTAAGAACCCTAATTTCTAAAATCCCTTTTTCAAAAATATCAAATATATCTTAATTCATAAAAACAAATTGTTTTCCAATCCAATCCAACTCTTTTAAGTTTGTTTTCAAAACTCAATTATCTTTTTAAAATCTTTTTCAAAATTAAATATTCAGATTTATCTTTTTAATTATTACTCATATCTTTCTCTTTTTAAACTATATCTTTTTCTTATCATATCTATCTTTTATAAATCATATCTTCTATCTTATCTTTTTCTTATTTTCGAAAATTCCCACCCCCTCCCTATATATTGAATTTGGCGCCCCTCTCATCCTCACCATGCCACACTTGCTCTCCTCCTATCCCTCTTCTTTCTTCTCTTTTGCTTGAGGACAAGCAAAGCTCTAAGTTTGGTGTGTTTATCCGTGATCACAAAAACATACTCATTAAGATCATGGCTCCTAAAGGAAAACAACCCACCCCAAGAGGCAAGAAAGAGAATACTCCAAAGCCACTTTGGAATCAAGGGAAGTTCTTAACTAAAGAACATTCAGACCATTACTACAAAATAATGAGTCACAGTTCAGTGATCCCGGAAGTCAAATTTGATCTGAAAGAAGATGAATATCCGGAGATCCAAGAGCAAATTTGAAACAGGAACTGGGAAATTCTAGCCAATCCTGAAACGAAAGTGGGAAGGAACATGGTTCAGGAGTTCTATGCTAATCTATGGCAGACAGACAGGCAAAGAATAATTGGAGCTGCTCTCTATGACCATCGGACCTTAGTCAGAGGAAAGATTGTTCATACCCATCCTGACAAGATCAGAGAGATATTTAAGCTTTCTCAACTGAAAGATGACCCAGACTCCTTTAACAGGAGAATGATGAGGGTAAATAAAGGTCTGGACAAGATTCTAGAGGATATATGCATCCCTGAAGCCAGGTGGACCACCAGCACGACTGGCATCCCAAATCAACTCAAAAGAGAAGATCTAAAACCAGTAGCCAGAGGTTGCCTGGATTTCATTGGGCGTTCCATATTGCCCACCAGCAACCGTTCTGAAGTTACCATTAAAAGAGCAGTAATGATTCACTGCATCATGTTGGGAAAAGAAGTAGAAGTCCATCAACTGATCTCATGTGAACTATATAAAATAGCAAACAGGAATTCCAAGGACGCCAGATTGGCCTATCCAAGCTTAATTTCTATGCTCTGCAAAGATGCCGGAGTGAAGATGGGAATAACAGAGTATATCTCAGTTGAGAGGCCAATCACTAGAATATCAATGGACAGACAACAGCTGCAGGATGATTCAAACAAGAAGAGAGCACAGGAAGTCCTTCCAGAACTCCCTCAATTCGAATATTGGGAACATCTTGAGGCTTCTATTTCCAAATTGTAAGAAGCTACGGACCAATTAAAGGAAGAACAGAACAATCAAAGTAGCATGCTTTGCAAACTGCTTAAGGAACAGGAAGAGCAAGGGCGTGATCTAAGGGAGCTGAAGCGCCAAAAATTAATCCTTGAAAAGCACCCCACAGATTAGAGGAACATCTACTTCTCAAAACAACAGGTTGTTGGTGATGAGCGGATATTTTGTACGCTTTTTGGGGGTAATTTCATGTAGATTTTAGCATGTTTTAATTAGTTTTTAGTTAATTATTATTAGTTTTTAGGCAAAAATCATATTTCTGGACTTTACTATGAGTGTGTGTATTTTTCTGTGATTTCAGGTATTTTCTGGCTGAAATTGAGGGAGTTGAGCAAAAATCTGACTTAGGCTGAAAAAGGACTGCTGATGTTGTTGGATCCTGACCTCCCTGCACTCGAAATAGATTTTCTGGAGCTACAGGAGTCCAATTGGCGCGCTCTCAACGGCGTTGTAAAGTAGACATCCAGGGCTTTCCAGCAATATATAATAGTCCATACTTTGCGCAAGGATAGACGACGTAACTTGGCGTTAAACGCCAAGTACATGCTGCTGTCTGGAGTTAAACGCCAGAAAAACGTCATGATCCGGAGTTGAACGCCCAAAACACGTCAAAACCTGGAGTTTGACGCCAAGAAAGGCCTTTACACGTGGAAAGCTTTAGTCTCAGCCCCAGCACACACCAAGTGGGCCCCAGAAGTGGATTTCTGCACCAATTATCTTAGTTTATTCATTTTTCTGTAAACCTAGGTTACTAGTTTACTATTTAAACAACTTTTACAGACTTATCTTGTACCTCATGACCTTTTCAGATCTGAATTACATACTTTTGACGGCATGAGTCTCTAAACTCCATTGTTGGGGGTGAGGAGCTCTGCAGCGTCTCGATGATTTAATACAATTCCTTTGTTTTCCATTCAAACACGCTTGTTCTTATCTAAGATGTTTATTCGCGCTTAATTGTGAAGAAGGTGATGATCCGTGACACTCATCACCTTCCTCAACCCATGAACGTGTGCCTGACAACCACCTCCGTTCTACATCAGATTGAATAAATATCTCTTAGATTCCCCAACAGAATCTTCGTGGTATAAGCCGGATAGATGGCAGCATTCATGAGAATCCGGAAAGTCTAAACCTTGTCTGTGGTATTCCGAGTAGGATTCCGGGATTGAATGGCTGTGACGTGCTTCAAACTTTAACCTGCTGGGCGTTAGTGACAGACGCAAAAGAGGGATTCTATTCCAGTAGGAGCGGGAACCAACCGGTGATTGGCCGTACTGTGACAGAGTGCGTGAGCATTAGCTTTCACTGCGAGGATGGGAAGTAGCCATTGACAACGGTGACACCCTACATAGAGCTTGCCATGGAAGGAATCTGCGTGTGAGAAGAGGATTCCAAGGAAGAGTTGAAGTCAAAGGACAAAGCATCTCCAAAACTCCAACATATTCTCCATTACTGCACAACAAGTAACTCTATTGTTCTCTTTTACTCCTCTAATCAAATCTGGTAATTTCACTTTTAATCCAAATAATCCTATTGACATCCTGACTAAGATTAATAAAATAAATATTGATTGCTTCAAACCAATAATCTCTGTGGATTCGACCCTTACTCACGTAAGGTATTACTTGGACGACCCAGTACACTTGCTGGTTAGTTGAACGGAGTTGTGTTCACTAGTGCCAATTTCTAAAATCCAATTACAAGAAAAAAGGATCACAATTTCGTCCACCAAGTTTTTGGCGCCGTTGCCAGGGATTATTGAGTTTGAACAATTGAAGGCTTATTTTATTTCTTAGATTAGGAATATAGTATTGATGTCACAGAGTCATTAAATCTGAGTCCTTTATTCCCTTTTCAAAAATATTTTTCAAAAATATTATTTTTCTTAATTAATTGTTAAATTTTCGTGAGTTTAGTGTCTTGTTCTAAGTTTGGTGTCAATTGCATATCTCATATTTTCTTTTAAAATTTTTCGACTTGTGTTCTTTGTTTTTCCTTAATCTTCAAGTTGTTCTTGTCTATTTTTCTTGTTTGATCTTTAATTTTTCTTGTTTTGTGGCTTTTCTCGTTTTTCTTATACTAATCCAAAATATTAGTCTTCTAAGAGGAATATACCCATTCATAACAATTTGTTACCCTTTTTGGCCATTTGGCTAGAATAGAAGGGTCATATTCTTGATAAGGGAGCACCAATACTTTTGAAAATCTTTTTCAAAAATAATTTTTCTTGATTTAATCTTGTGCCAAACTCTAAGTTTGGTGTTTTATTGTTAATCTTTTTATAATTTTCGAAAATTTCATCAAAGTTTTCTAAAAATTTTAAGTTTGGTGTTCTTCCTTGTGTTCTTGGTGTTCTTGTGAATCTTCAAGGTGTTCTTGAGTTTTTCTTGTGTTTTGATCTTAAAATTTTTAAGTTTGGTGTTCCTTGGTGTTTTCCCTCCAAAAATTTTCAAAAAATAAGGAGCATTGGATCTAAAAATTTTAAGTCTTGTGTCTTTTGTGTGTTTTTCTCTTTCATCATAAAATTCAAAATTCAAAAAAATTTTATATTTTCTAACTAATTTTGAACCACTTTTTCGAAATTTTTATATAAGTTTCAGATTTTAATTTCAATTTTTTTTTCGAAAAGTTTTTTTTTTTAAAAAAAAAAATATTTTCACAAAATATTTTCAAAATATATTTTTATATATTCCACTTTTATTTATTCCATAACTATAAATTCTCAACTTGTATTCAATATGGAAGCAAGTGGGAATGAACAGTCCAAGAGGACTCTGGGGTCATATGCTAACCCCACTACTGCTTCATATGGGAGTAGTATCTGTATACCCTCCATTGGAGTTAGTAGCTTTGAGCTGAATCCTCAGCTCATTATCATGGTGCAGCAAAACTGCCAGTATTCCGGTCTTCCACATGAAGAACCTACAGAGTTTCTGGCACAATTTCTGCAAATTGCTGATACAGTACATGATAAGGAAGTAGATCAAGATGTCTACAGATTATTACTGTTTCCATTTGCTGTGAAAGACCAAGCTAAGAGGTGGTTAAATAACCAGCCTAAGAACAGCATAAAAACATGGAAACAGCTGTCAGAAAAATTCCTGAATCACTATTTCCCCCCCCCCAAACGGATGACACAGCTAAGGCTAAGCATCCAAGGCTTCAAACAAGGAGATAATGAATCTCTTTATGATGCTTGGGAGAGATACAGAGAGATGCTAAGAAAATGCCCCTCTGAAATGTTTTTAGAATGGGTGCAATTAGACATCTTCTACTATGGGCTTACAGAAAAAGCTCAGATTTCTCTAGACCACTCAGCTGGTGGATCTATACACATGAGAAAAACAATTGAAGAAGCTCAAGAGCTTATTGATACAGTTGCCAGAAATCAGCATCTGTACCTAAGCAGTGAATCCTCTATGAAAGAAGAAGCTAAAACAGTAACTGCAGAACTCAGTCCAGTGGATCAGGCTAATGAATTCAATCAGCAGCTAGATTTTCTAACTCAGCAGCTAGCCGAATTCAAGGAAATATTACAGGAAACAAGAATGGCTAACAGGAACATGGAAGTACAATTAAAGCAGACAGAAAAGCAACTGTCAAAACAAATAACAGAAGAATGCCAAGCAGTTCAATTAAGAAGTGGGAAAACATTAAATACCTCACTTCAAAGCAGCAGGAAACCAAGAAATGAACAAGAGGATACTCAAATCCCTCTGAGGACAAGCAGAGCCCAGAGAGGAACAGAGCTGGCGCTGAACGCCCAGACCATGCTCATTCCTGGCGTTCAACGCCAGAAACAAGCATGGATCTGGCGTTGAACGCCCAAAGGGAGCATGGTTCTGGCGTTCAAACGCCAGTAACAAACAAGGAAGTGGCGTTTGACGCCACTCCAGCTCCCACCACTGGCATTCAAATGCCAGTGGGGAATCAGTCACATACAAGTGCTGACCTTCCTAAAAAGGCTTCCCAACCCACTTCTGTAGGCAATAAACCTGCAGCAACTAAGGTTGAGGAATACAAAGCCAAAATGCCTTATCCGCAAAAACTCCGCCAAGCGGAACAGGATAAGCAATTTGCTCGCTTTGCAGACTATCTCAGGACTCTTGAAATAAAGATCCCGTTTGCAGAAGCACTTGAGCAAATACCATCTTATGCTAAGTTCATGAAAGAAATCTTAAGTCATAAGAAGGATTAGAGGGAAGCTGAAAAAGTCTACCTCACTGAAGAATGCAGTGCAGTCATTCTGAAAAGCTTACCTGAGAAGCTTAAAGATCCTGGGAGCTTTATGATACCATGCACATTAGAGGGTAATTGTACCAAGCAAGCTTTATGTGATCTTGGGGCAAGTATCAACTTAATACCTGCATCTACTATCAGAAAGCTTGGTTTAACTGAAGAAATTAAACCAACCAGGATATGTCTTCAACTTGCTGATGGCTCCATTAAGTATCCATCAGGCGTGATTGAAGACATGATTGTCAAGGTTGGGCCATTCGCCTTTCCTACTGACTTTGTGGTGTTGGAAATGGAGGAGCACAAGAGTGCAACTCTCATTCTAGGAAGACCTTTCCTAGCAACTGGCCGAACCCTCATTGATGTCCAAAAAGGGGAAGTAACCTTGAGAGTCAATGAGGAGGAGTTCAAGTTAAATGTTGTCAAAGCAATGCAACATCCAGACACCCCAAATGACTGCATGAGTGTTGATATTATTGATTCTCTGGTAAGAGAGGTCAATATGGCTGAGAGTTTGGAATCAGAGCTAGAGGACATCTTTAAAGATGTTCAGCCTGATTTGGAGGAGTCAGAGAAAATAATAGAACCTCTGAAAATCCCTCAAGAAGAGGAGAAACCTCCAAAACCCGAACTCAAACCATTGCCACCATCCCTGAAATATGCATTTCTGGGAGAAGGTGATACCTTTCCTGTAATTATAAGCTCTACCTTAGAGCCACAGGAAGAGGAAGCACTAATTCAAGTGCTAAGGACACACAAGACAGCTCTTGGGTGGTCCATCAGTGATCTTAAGGGCATTAGCCCAGCAGATGCATGCATAAGATCCTATTGGAAGGTGACGCCAAGCCTGTGGTCCAACCACAGAGGAGGCTGAACCCAGCCATGAAGGAAGTAGTGCAGAAGGAGGTCACTAAATTACTAGAGGCTAGGATTATTTATCCTATTTCTGACAGCCTCTGGGTGAGCCCTGTCCAAGTTGTCCCAAAGAAAGGAGGCATGACAGTGGTTCATAATGAAAAAAATGAACTGGTTCCTACAAGAACAGTTACAGGGTGGCGTATGTGCATTGATTACAGAAGGCTCAATACAGCCACCAGAAAGGATCATTTTCCTTTACCATTCATAGACCAAATGCTAGAAAGACTAGCAGGTCATGAATACTACTGCTTCCTGGATGGATATTCAAGTTATAATCAAATAGCAGTAGATCCCCAGGATCAGGAGAAAACGGCATTCACATGCCCATCTGGAGTATTTGCATACAGAAGGATGCCATTTGGCCTGTGCAATGCACCTGCAACCTTTCAGAGGTGCATGCTCTCCATTTTCTCTGACATGGTGGAAAAATTTCTGGAAGTCTTCATGGATGACTTTTCAGTATTTGGAGACTCATTCAGCTCCTGCCTTAACCATTTAGCACTTGTTCTGAAAAGATGCCAAGAGACTAACCTGGTTTTAAACTGGGAAAAATGTCACTTTATGGTGACTGAAGGAATTGTCCTTGGGCACAAAATTTCGAACAAGGGAATAGAGGTGGACCAAGCTAAGGTAGAAGTAATTGAAAAATTACCACCACCTGCTAATGTTAAGGCAATCAGAAGTTTTCTGGGGCATGCAGGATTCTATAGGAGGTTTATAAAGGATTTTTCAAAAATCGCCAAACCTCTGAGCAACCTGCTAGCTGCTGACACGCCATTTATCTTTGATAAAGAGTGTCTGCAGGCATTTGGGACCCTGAAAGCTAAATTGGTCTCAGCACCAATCATCTCTGCACCAGACTGGACATTACCATTTGAATTAATGTGTGATGCCAGTGACCATGCCATTGGTGCAGTATTGGGACAAAGGCATGACAAGCTTCTGCACGTCATCTATTATGCCAGCCGTGTTTTAAATGACGCACAGAAGAATTACACAACCACAGAAAAAGAACTACTTGCAGTAGTTTACGCCATTGATAAGTTCAGATCCTATTTAGTAGGATCAAAGGTGATTGTGTACACTGATCATGCTGCTCTTAAATATCTACTCACAAAGCAGGATTCAAAACCCAGACTCATCAGATGGGTGCTGCTTCTGCAAGAGTTTGATATAGAAATAAAAGACAGAAAAGGGACAGAAAATCAAGTAGCAGATCACCTGTCCCGAATAGAACCAGTAGAAGGGGCGTCCCTCCCTCTCACTGAGATCTCTGAAACCTTTCCGGATGAGCAACTGCTGGCCGTCCAGGAAGTGCCATGGTTTGCAGACATTGCAAACTATAAGGCAGTGAGATTCATACCCAAAGAGTACAGCAGGGTGCAATCAAAGAAATTAATCACAGATGCAAAGTACTATCTTTGGGATGAACCATATCTCTTTAAGAGATGTGCAGACGGGGTAATCCGTAGATGTGTGCCTAAAGAAGAAGCACAGAAGATCCTTTGGCATTGCCATGGATCACAGTATGGAGGACATTTTGGAAGTGAACGAACAGCCACAAGAGTTCTCCAAAGCGGCTTCTACTGGCCTACTCTCTATAAAGACTCCCGAGCATTTGTGCTTAACTGTGACAGTTGCCAAAGATCAGGCAACCTACCTCACAGTTACGCCATGCCTCAACAAGGAATCTTGGAGATTGAGTTGTTTGATGTATGGGGCATTGACTTCATGGGACCTTTCCCACCATCATACTCAAACACTTATATTCTGGTGGCAGTGGATTATGTATCCAAATGGGTGGAGGCTATTGCAACACCCACCAATGACACTAAAACAGTGTTAAAATTCTTCCAGAAACACATCTTCAGCAGATTTGGTATCCCTAGAGTGCTAATTAGTGATGGGGGCACTCATTTCTGCAATAAACAGCTTTATGCTGCTCTGGTTCGTTATGGAGTTAACCACAGGGTGGCTACTCCATATCATCCACAAACTAATGGGCAAGCTGAAGTCTCAAATAGAGAACTCAAAAGAATCCTGGAACGGACTGTAATTAACCGTAGAAAGGATTGGGCAAGAAGCTTGGATGATGCTCTGTGGGCATACAGAACAGCATTTAAGACCCCTATAGGGACCTCTCCATACCAGCTTGTGTATGGAAAGGCATGTCACTTGCCAGTGGAACTGGAACACAAGGCCTACTGGGCAACCAGATTCCTGAACCTTGATGCCAAGTTAGCTGGAGAAAGACGATTACTCCAGTTAAATGAGCTAGAGGAATTTAGACTCAATGCTTTCGAAAATGCAAAAATTTACAAAGAGAAAGCAAAAAGATGGCATGATAAGAAATTGTCATCCAGAGTCTTTGAGCCAGGACAGAAAGTTCTGTTATTTAATTCAAGGCTCAAATTATTCCCTGGGAAATTAAAATCCCGGTGGAGAGGTCCATATGTCATTACAAACGTATCACCATATGGTTACATAGAGCTTCAGGATAATGACTCTAATAAAAAATTCATTGTTAATGGACAAAGAGTCAAACATTATCTTGAAGGCAATTTTGAGCAAGAGTGCTCAAGACTGAGACTTAATTAAAAACTCAGTAACAGTCCAGCTAATGACATTAAAGAAGCGCTTGCTGGGAGGCAACCCAGCCATTTCCTAAGTTATTTACTAATTAAGTAAATTTTCTTTCTTTACAGGTTTAAGTTCAAGTATCTTCAAAGGTGAAATAACATATGGTTGAAGTCACAAGAGTTACAGGGAAATTTGGAAGCTCACTGGCGTGAAAAAGCCAGTAAGAAATACTTTGGGCGTTAAACGCCCAAAGTAAGCTCCCACTGGGCGTTTAACGCCAGTAAGGGTAGCCATCTGGGCGTTAAACGCCAGAAAGGAGCATCTTCTGGGCGTTAAACGCCAGAAAGATGCACCTTCTGGGCGTTTAACGCCAGTCTGCTAGCATCCTGGGCGTTCAGAAAAACGCCCAGTGAAGAAGGACTTCCTGGCGTTCAACGCCAGAAAGAAGCTCCAAATGGGCGTTGAACGCCCAGGAGAAGCACCTTGTGGGCGTTGAACGCCCAAAACATGCACCACATGGGCGTTCAACGCCAGGATGATGGGAGGAGGTACATTTTCATTTTTTTTATAATTTTTCAAAATTTTTATGTTTCAATTCATGATTTCTTGCATAAACATATTTTAAATTATCACTTTCAATTCCAAATGTTTTTATCCTAATTTTTAAAATCATCTTTTTGAAAATATTAAATATATTTTAATCCATAAAACCAAATGGCTTTCCAATTCAATCCATCATCTTTTCAAATTTGTTTCCAACACATCTACTATCTTTTAAAATCTTTTTCAAAATTATAATTTCAATTCTATCCTTTAAAATTATTTTTCATATCTCTCTCTTTTTTTAAATTTATATCTTTTTCTGATCATATCTTTTAAAATCATATCTTCTATCTTATCTCTTTCTTATTTTTCGAAATTTACCCACCCCCCCTCCCTATATCTTGTGTTCGGCGACTTCCTCCTCACACACCATCCAACACTTGCTCTCCTTCATTCCCTCTTCTTTCTTCTCTTTTGCTTGAGGACAAGCAAAGCTCTAAGTTTGGTGTGTTTTACCCGTGATCACAAAAATTATTGTGTCTCTTGATCATGGCTCCTAGAGGAAAGCAAACCACCCAAAAGGGCAAGGAAAAGAGCAATCCAAAGCCCCTCTGGAATCAAGGGAAGTTCTTATATAAAGAACATTCAGATCATTATTACAAAATAATAAGTCACAGGTCAGTGATCCCGGAAGTCAGATTTGATTTGAAAGAAGATGAATATCCGGAGATCCAAGAGCAAATCAGAAACAGGCATTGGGAAATTCTGGCCAATCCTGAAACAAAAGTGGGAAGAAACATGGTTCAAGAGTTCTATGCTAATCTATGGCAGACAGAAAGGCAAAGAATCGTTGGAGCTGCTATCTTTGATCATAAAACTGTAGTCAGAGGAAAGATCATTCATACCAATTCTGACAGGATCAGGGAGATATTCAAGATTCCTCAACTGAAAGATGACCCAGACTCCTTTAATAGGAGAATGATGAGGGTCAATAAAGGGTTGGACAAGATTCTGGAGGACATATGCATCCCTGGAGCCAAGCGGACTACCAGCACAACTGGCGACCCAGTTCAACTAAAAAGGGAGGATCTAAAACCAGTAGCCAGAGGCTGGCTAGATTTCGTAGGGCGTTCCATATTGCCCACCAGCAACCGTTCTGAAGTAACCATCAAAAGAGCTGTCATGATTCACTGCATCATGTTGGGAAAAGAGGTAGAAGTCCATCAGCTGATCTCATGTGAGCTATACAAAGTAGCAAACAGGAACTCTAAAGACGCCAGATTGGCCTATCCAAGCTTAATTTCTATGCTCTGCAAAGATGTCGGAGTGAAGATGGGAATAACAGAGTACATCCCAGTTGAAAAGCCAATTATTGGAATATCAATGGTCAGACAGCAACAAGATGATTCAACCAGGAAGAGAGCACAAGAAGCTCTCCCAGAACTGCCTCAATTCGAATATTGGGAACATCTTGAAGCCTCTATTTCCAGATTGCAAGAAGCTATGGATCAAATAAAGGAAGAACAGAATAATCAAAGTAGCATGCTTTGCAAACTGCTCAAAGAACAGGAGGAGCAAGGGCGTGATCTAAGGGAGCTGAAGCGCCAAAAATTAATCCTTGAACAACACCCCAGAGATTAGAAGAACACTTCCTTCCTCAAAACAAAAGGTTGCTGAGTTCCAATTTTCCTGCTTTAATTTAGTGATAGCGTTTTTTATTTGAAATTCACCTTACGAGATATTTAGTAGTAATTAGTATGTCTATTTTGATTTTATTTCCAATTAAGCTATAGTTTATTTTTCTCATCATCATCAGGCATGAATAAAGTAGTAGATTTTATTTTAGAATAAAGAAGTAATCTATATTTTTCGAGTTCTTAATAATAAAATTTATAATTAATTATATGTGGTGGCAATACCTTTTGTTCTCTGAATGAATGCTTGAACAGTGTATTATATGTACTTTGAATTTGATGAATATTGGCTCCTGAAAGGATGAGGAACACGAAAAATATTATTGATGATCTGAAAAATCATGAAATTGATTCTTGAAGCAAGAAAAAGCAGTCAAAAAAAAAAAATTTTACAATCAAAAGGAATAAAAGCCAAGCAGCCCTTAAAACCAAAAGGCAAGGGTAAAAAGGATCCAAGGCTTTGAGCATCAATGGAGAGGAGGGCCCAAGGAAATAAAATCCAGGCCTAAGCGGCTAACTCAAGCTGTCCCTAACCATGTGCTTGTGGCATGCAGGTCCAAGTTACAAGCTTGAGACTGAGTGGTTAAAGTCGTGATCCAAAGCAAAAGAGTGTGCTTAAGAGCTCTGGACACCACTGACTGGGGACTCTAGCAAAGCTGAGTCACAATCTGAAAAGGTTCACCCAGTTATGTGTCTGTGGCATTTATGTATCCGGTGGTAATACTGGAAGACAAAGTGCTTAGGGCCACGGCCAAGACTCATAAGTAGCTGTGTTCAAGAATCAACATACTATACTAGGAGAGTCAATAATACTATCTGAATTCTGAGTTCCTAAGGATGCCAATTATTCTGAAATTCTAAAGATACAGGGAGATGCCAAAACTGTTCAGAGACAAAAAGCTACAAGCCCCGCTCATCTAATAAGAATCTGAGCTTCATTTAAAACTCTAAAATATATTACTTCTTAAATTCTGTTAGAACCTATTTTATTCATCTAGTTGCTTGAGGACAAGCAACAGTTTAAGTTTGGTATTGTGATGAGCGGATATTTTGTACGCTTTTTGGGGGTAATTTCATGTAGATTTTAGCATGTTTTAATTAGTTTTTAGTTAATTATTATTAGTTTTTAGGCAAAAATCATATTTCTGGACTTTACTATGAGTGTGTGTATTTTTCTGTGATTTCAGGTATTTTCTGGCTGAAATTGAGGGAGTTGAGCAAAAATCTGACTTAGGCTGAAAAAGGACTGCTGATGCTGTTGGATCCTGACCTCCCTGCACTCGAAATGGATTTTCTGGAGCTACAGGAGTCCAATTGGCGCGCTCTCAACGGCGTTGGAAAGTAGACATCCAGGGCTTTCCAGCAATATATAATAGTCCATACTTTGCGCAAGGATAGACGACGTAACTTGGCGTTAAACGCCAAGTACATGCTGCTGTCTGGAGTTAAACGCCAGAAAAACGTCATGATCCGGAGTTGAACGCCCAAAACACGTCAAAACCTGGAGTTTGACGCCAAGAAAGGCCTTTACACGTGGAAAGCTTTAGTCTCAGCCCCAGCACACACCAAGTGGGCCCCAGAAGTGGATTTCTGCACCAATTATCTTAGTTTATTCATTTTTCTGTAAACCTAGGTTACTAGTTTACTATTTAAACAACTTTTACAGACTTATCTTGTACCTCATGACCTTTTCAGATCTGAATTACATACTTTTGACGGCATGAGTCTCTAAACTCCATTGTTGGGGGTGAGGAGCTCTGCAGCGTCTCGATGATTTAATACAATTCCTTTGTTTTCCATTCAAACACGCTTGTTCTTATCTAAGATGTTTATTCGCGCTTAATTGTGAAGAAGGTGATGATCCGTGACACTCATCACCTTCCTCAACCCATGAACGTGTGCCTGACAACCACCTCCGTTCTACATCAGATTGAATGAATATCTCTTAGATTCCCCAACAGAATCTTCGTGGTATAAGCCGGATAGATGGCAGCATTCATGAGAATCCGGAAAGTCTAAACCTTGTCTGTGGTATTCCGAGTAGGATTCCGGGATTGAATGGCTGTGACGTGCTTCAAACTTTAACCTGCTGGGCGTTAGTGACAGACGCAAAAGAGGGATTCTATTCCAGTAGGAGCGGGAACCAACCGGTGATTGGCCGTACTGTGACAGAGTGCGTGAGCATTAGCTTTCACTGCGAGGATGGGAAGTAGCCATTGACAACGGTGACACCCTACATAGAGCTTGCCATGGAAGGAATCTGCGTGTGAGAAGAGGATTCCAAGGAAGAGTTGAAGTCAAAGGACAAAGCATCTCCAAAACTCCAACATATTCTCCATTACTGCACAACAAGTAACTCTATTGTTCTCTTTTACTCCTCTAATCAAATCTGGTAATTTCACTTTTAATCCAAATAATCCTATTGACATCCTGACTAAGATTAATAAAATAAATATTGATTGCTTCAAACCAATAATCTCTGTGGATTCGACCCTTACTCACGTAAGGTATTACTTGGACGACCCAGTACACTTGCTGGTTAGTTGAACGGAGTTGTGTTCACTAGTGCCAATTTCTAAAATCCAATTACAAGAAAAAAGGATCACAATTTCGTCCACCAGTTGGGTTCCAATTTTTAGCTTTATCTCTGTGATAATGTTTTTATAGAAATTTACCTTACGAGATATATAGTAGTAGTAGTAGTAGCAGTAGTGGTAATTAGTATATCTATTCTGGTTTTATTCCCAATTAAGTTATAATTTATTTTTCTCATCATCATCAGGCATGAATAAAATAGTAGATAATTAGAATAAAGAAGTAATTTATTTTTCGAGTTCTTAATAATAAAAATTATAATTGACTATATGTGGTGGCAATACTTTTTGTTCTCTGAATGAATGCTTGAACAGGGCATAATTTTTATCTTGAATTTTATGAATATTGGCTCCTGAAAGAATGAGGAACACGAAAAATATTATTGATGATCTGAAAAATCATGAAATTGATTCTTGAAGTAAGAAAAAGCAGTTAAAAAAAATATTTTGGATCAAAAGGAATAAAAGCCAACAGCCCTTAAAACCAAAAGGCAAGGGTGAAAAGGATCCAAGGCTTTGAGCATCAGTGGATAGGAGGGCCTAAGGAAATAGTTCCAGGCCTAAGCGGCTAAATCAAGCTGTCCCTAACCATGTGCTTGTGGCATGCAGGTCCAAGTTAAAAAGTTGAGACTGAGTGGTTAAAGTCGTGATCCAAGGCAAAAAGAGTGTGCTCAAGAGCTCTGGACACCTCTGACTGGAGACTCTAGCAAAGCTGAGTCACAATCTGAAAAGGTTCACCTAGTCATGTGTCTGTGGCATTTATGTATCTGGTGGTAATACTGGAAAACAAAGTGCTTAGGGCCACGGCCAAGACTCATAAGATAACTATGTTCAAGAATCAACATACTACACTAGGAGAATCAATAATACTATCTGAATTCTGAGTTCCTATGGATGCCAATCATTCTGAATTTCAAAGGATAAAGGGAGATGCCAAAACTGTTCAGAAACAAAAAGCTACAAGCCCCGCTCATCTAATAAGAATCTGAGCTCCATTTAAAACTCTTAGATATTATTACTTCTTAATTTCTTTCATCCTATTTTATTTATCTAGTTGCTTGAGGACAAGCAACAGTTTAAGTTTGGTGTTGTGATGAGCGGATATTTTATACGCTTTTTGGGGGTAATTTCATGTAGATTTTAGTATGTTTTAATTAGTTTTTAGTAGAATATTATTGGTTTCTAGGCAAAAATCATATTTCTGGACTTTACTATGATTTTGTGTGTTTTTCTGTGATTTCAGGTATTTTCTGGCTGAAATTGAGGGAGCTGAGCAAAGATCTGAGTTAGGCTGAAAAAGGACTACTGATGCTGTTGGATCCTGACCTCCCTGCACTCGAAATGGATTTTCTTGAGCTACAGGAGTCCAATTGGCGTGCTCTCAACGGCGTTGGAAAGTAGACATCCAGGGCTTTCCAGCAATATATACTAGTTCATACTTTGTGCGAAGATAGACGATGTAACTTGGCGTTGAACGCCAAGTACATGCTACTGTCTGGAGTTAAACGCCAGAAACACGTCATGATCCGGAGTTGAACGCCCAAAACACGTTATAACTTGGAGTTCAACTCCAAGAAAAGCCTCAGCTCGTGGATAGCTTTAGTCTCAGCCCCAGCACACACCAAGTGGGCCCCAGAAGTGGATTTATGCACCAATTATCTTAGTTTACTCATTTTCTGTAAACCTAGGTTACTAGTTTTCTATTTAAACAACTTTTAGAGACTTATTTTGTATCTCATGACATTTTCAGATCTGAATTACATACTTTTTGACGGCATGAGTCTCTAAACTTCATTGTTAGGGGTGAGGAGCTCTGCAGCGTCTCGATGAATTAATACAACTACTTTGTTTTCCATTCAAACACGCTTGTTCTTATCTAAGATGTTCATTTGCGCTTAATTATGGAGGTGATGATCCGTGACACTCATCACCTTCCTCAATCCATGAACGTGTGCCTGACAACCACCTCCGTTCTACATCAGATTGAATGAGTATCTCTTAGATTCCTTAATCAGAATCTTCGTGGTATAAGCCGGATTGATGGCGGCATTCATGAGAATCCGGAAAGTCTAAACCTTGTCTGTGGTATTCCGAGTAGGATTCTGGGATTGAATGACTGTGACGAGCTTCAAACTCCTGAAGGCTGGGCGTTAGTGACAGACGCAAAAGAATCAATGGATTCTATTCCAACCTGATTGAGAACCGACAGATGATTAGCCGTGCTGTGACAGAGCATAGGAACGTTTTCACTGAGAGGATGGGAAGTAGCCATTGACAACGGTGACACCCTACATAGAGCTTGCCATGGAAGGGACCTTGCGTGTGGGAAGAGGATTTCAAGGAAAAGTAGAAATTCAAAGGATAAAGCATCTCCAAAACTCCAACATATTTCTCATTACTGCACAACGAGTAACGCTTTTATTCTCTTTTATTTTTCCAATCCAATAAATCCAATTGATAATTTTAATTAATATCCTGACTAAGAATAATAAGATAAACATAGCTTGCTTCAAACCAATAATCTCCGTGGGATCGACCCTTACTCACGTAAGGTATTACTTGGACGACCCAGTGCACTTGCTGGTTAGTGGTACGAGATCATAAGAAATTTTGACTTTGATAATTGGGATTAAGATTTCGTGCACCAGTGGGAGACACCCCACCATGGTATACTCTTTCCACTCTCTTGCAAATTTCATTAATAAGTGATTTGAGTTACCATTGTAGGTAGTTTTCCATTTCATTTTAGTTGCTTTAATAAATTGATTGTTAGCATTTTGACATGTATGTTGTGCTTGTTAGTAGTTGAATAAATTTTAAACCAATATGAATTTTTGTGAATTGTACACTTTTTGGTTGGTTAGGAGCTGTAGGTGTTGATAGGGAGCTTTTGAGCATTTTAAGCTGTCCGAAAAAAAAAATAAGCGAATGCAGCCCATACATTTTCCAGAAAGTTGGGCCTCCCTTAGCCTGCATTAAGCTCCTGGCCTAACCTCCGTCATGTGGACGCATACTGCACGCCTGCGCACCCATGAGTTTATAAGGGAATATGCGCGCCCGCGCACATGCCGCGTGCACGCCGATCCATTGACGCGGCATCCAGGCCAAAATCCAGAGAGTTGTGCAAACCCTAGGCTCACGTTAAGCCTCTGGCCCAACCCCTATGGCGCAGATGTGCGCTATACGCGTCCGCGGCCATGACTACACATTTCTTCCACGCGAAGGCGCGCATGGCGCCACCGCGCCAGTTGCTCTTCTCGCCGATCCGCGCACGGTGCGTGAGCGCGCGGATTCAAAAACTATAACCCTAACTACGCGAGACCAGCCAGCGCAGTTGCGCAAACATTCCACCCCCAACGTCTCTTCCTCTCCTCCATAGCCATCCCTCCAAGCTCTCTCTCCACCACAACACCAAACCTCCGGCGACGCCGTCGCCACCGCCATCACCCTCTCCTTCTCCCCTCTCTCTTTCCCTCTTCTTCTCCCCTCTCTTCTCTCTACCCCCTTCTCTGCTGCCCCCACCGCGACACCGTCGCCACCGCCGGCGAACCTTATAGCTGCCACACACCCCTCTCCCTTTCCCTTTTCTTCTTCTACTCTCTCTCTTCACCATTCACACTCATCACCTTACCACCCTGCACCAGGCTGCTCTGTTCCACTGCCCTACCGCCCTGTTCTTCTGCTTCCTGCGCTGTCGCCAGCTTCGCAGGCTGCCACTGATCTTGGGCCGCATTTTGGTTCTGCTCCCCTCCATCCCACCTCCCAGTTCCTTTCTCCCCTGTCTCTGCTCCCAGGTTTCTTTTCACTGCCTCTGCTCTGTTTTCTTACCTTACTGTTAGTCCATCATAGTAGTTAGTTAGAATTTGATTTTGATTGCTAGGATAGAT
This sequence comes from Arachis stenosperma, assembly GCF_014773155.1. Classification (NCBI taxonomy): domain Eukaryota; kingdom Viridiplantae; phylum Streptophyta; class Magnoliopsida; order Fabales; family Fabaceae; genus Arachis; species Arachis stenosperma. Next base: position 34,965,988 of record NC_080382.1, read on the forward strand.
AGAGATATTTGCTGTTATGTAGCTAGGATATGGTTAGAGGATTCTAGGCCTGATAAGTACTCCGTTTGTGATTATCTGTTTGAATGCTACATGCTACTCTGCTTTTGTGTTCTGTCTTACTGCTGTTTTGTCTACTTATTGCTGTCCGAGTCATGCACATCTTTTACTTGCTTGCCCATTGATATGTGCTCATGTGACTGATTTCTGCAGTTGTTTACTATCCGGGAATGTCTGAATTACTGACAAAATGCTGCCCAAATTTCTAGAAATTGCTTTATCTTTAAACGTGTCACCTACAATTGAACTTGTTGCCTTTGACATTGAACATTCAACTAGTTACACCAAGTTCAATTCGTAGGCGACTTTGGGTAGGCTCTCCGTGCTTCATATGTTTCCCGTGACTTGCTTTGAACCGTTCTAAGCTTTCGCTTTTCAAGATAATCAAATGTTTTGACTTGTGTTCATTCACCATTTGGTTTGACTTGACGATCTTTCTGAATATGGTTCTTTCTTTCGCGACTATTGGCTCGTTCAACTTGTGTAACCCGTTTTCACTCAAAGTGGTTTCTAACTTGTCTTAGTTACACAAGGTGTCCTTTCCTGATGTCAATGCCAACTATTGCAAACCTCGTGACCACGCCAGTAATTGATAACTTGCTTTCAATCATTTGCTTCTTTTGCACTTTCATATTTCATCATCAATGATTATTTTTCCCTCATGATTGTGAGCATGCTTGTTCTCTATATTTTGTGAACTTCTTTTAGTTCAGCTGATAACCGTCATATCACCGATTTTTGACATAATTTCCAAATTCTAACTTGATTAACCAACTGATTTCTTCCTTTTGTTTTGAACATAACTCCTTTAATCATTCTTTTGAATATGGTGTTTCTTAGGCTCCATGAACAAGCGTTGTGCAATCGTGGTTTGAATTATTGGTTTGTGACTTAATTTGCATTCTGCGTTTTGTTACTTGCACCCTAAGATTTCTCTTTTCTTTACTCACTTCATGCCTCTACCTTACTTTGAGTGCTTTACATCTATTTGGCTAGTTGCTTATATCATATCACATCTCTGTTTTTCAGGATGTCGGAAAAAGGAAAAGCCATTGAAACTTCCACAAAGAAGAGGAAGTGCTCTAAAACTTCCACCCCTTCCTCTTATGTCAATGATGAGCGGATAATTTATACGCTTTTTGGCATTGTTTTTAGTATGTTTTTAGTATGTTTTAGTTAGTTTTTATTATGTTTTTATTAGTTTTTAGTTAAAATTCACTTTTCTGGACTTTACTACGAGTTTGTGTGTTTTTTTGTGATTTCAGGTATTTTCTGGCTGAAATTGAGGGACCTGAGCAAAAATCTGATTCAGAGGCTGAAAAGGACTGCAGATGCTGTTGGATTCTGACCTCCCTGCACTCGAAGTGGATTTTCTGGAGCTACAGAAGCCCAATTGGCGCGCTCTTAACGGCGTTGGAAAGTAGACATCCTGGGCTTTCCAGCAATGTATAATAGTCCATACTTTACCCGAGATTTGATGGCCCAAACTGGCGTTCCAAATCAGCTCAAAACTGTCCGGCGTTAAACGACGGAACTGGCACAAGAATGGGAGTTAAACGCCCAAACTGGCACAAAAGCTGGTGTTTAACTCCAAGAGAAGTCTCTACACAAAAATGCTTCAATGCTCAGCCCAAGCACACACCAAGTGGGCCCGAAAGTGGATTTTTATGTCATTTACTCATTTCTGTAAACCCTAGGCTACTAGTTCTCTACAAATAGGACCTTTTGCTATTGTATTTTACATTTTTTGATCACTTTAGATCTCTAGATCATCTTTGGACGTCTAGTTCTTAGATTATTGGGAGGCTGGCCACACGGCCATGCCTAGACCTTGTTCTTATGTATTTTCAACGGTGGAGTTTCTACACACCATAGATTAAGGTGTGGAGCTCTGCTGTACCTCGAGTATTAATGCAATTACTATTGTTCTTCTATTCAATTCAGCATGTTCTTGTTCTAAGATATTACTTGTTCCTCAACTTGATGAATGTGATGATCCGTGACACTCATCATCATTCTCACCTATGAATGTGTGCCTGACAACCACCTCCGTTCTACCTTAGATTGAGTGGATATCTCTTGGATCCCTTAATCGGAATCTTCGTGGTATAAGCTAGAATTGATGGCAGCATTCAAGAGAATCCGGAAGGTCTAAACCTTGTCTGTGGTATTCTGAGTAGGATTCAATGATTGAATGACTGTGACGAGCTTCAAACTCCTGAAGGCTGGGCGTTAGTGACAGACACAAAAGAATCAATGGATTCTATTCCAACCTGATTGAGAACCGACAGATGATTAGCCGTGCCGTGATAGGGTCCGTTGAACATTTTCACTGAGAGGATGGGACTGTAGCCACTAACAACGGTGATGCCTGGTGCGCGAAATTGTGATCACTACACAACTTTGCACAACTAACCAGCAAGTGCACTGGGTCGTCCAAGTAATAAACCTTACGCGAGTAAGGGTCGATCCCATGGAGATTGTTGGTATGAAGCAAGCTATGGTCACCTTGTAAATCTCAGTCAGGCAGACTCAAATGGGTATAGATGATGAATAAAGCATAAAGATAAAGATAGAGATACTTATGTATATCATTGGTGAGAGCTTCAGATAAGCGTATGAAGATGCCTTCCCTTCCGTCTCTCTGCTTTCCTACTGTCTTCATCCAATCCTTCTTACTCCTTTCCATGGCAAGCTTATGCAAGGGTTTCACCGTTGTCAGTGGCTACCTCCCATCCTCTCAGTGAAAACGTTCCTATGCTCTGTCACAGCATATGGCTAATCAGCTGTCGGTTCTCGGTCAGGCCGGAATAGAATCCAGCGATTCTTTTGCGTCTGTCACTAACGCCCCGCCTGCTAGGAGTTTGAAGCACGTCACAGTCATTCAATCATTGAATCCTACTCAGAATACCACAGACAAGGTTAGACCTTCCGGATTCTCTTGAATGCCGCCATCAGTTCTCGCCTATACCACGAAGACTCTGATCTCACGGAATGGCTGGCTCGTTTGTCAGGCGAGCACTCGGTTGTCAGGCGATCAACCATGCATCGTGTATCAGGAATCCAAGAGATATTCACTAGAGCCTCGTACGCTTGTAGAACAAGAGTGGTTGTCAGTCACTTTGTTCATGAGTGAGAATGATGATGAGTGTCACGGATCATCACATTCATCAAGTTGAAGAACAAGTGATATCTTGGACAAAGAACAAGCGGAATTGAATAGAAGAACAATAGTAATTGCATTAATACTCGAGGTACAGCAGAGCTCCACACCTTAATCTATGGTGTGTAGAAACTCCACCGTTGAAAATACATAAGAACAAGGTCTAGGCATGGCCGTGAGGCCAGCCTCCCAATGATCTAAGATAGCATAAAACTCAAAGATAGCTACCAAGATGTCCAATACAATAGTAAAAGGTCCTACTTATAGAAAACTAGTAGCCTAAGGTGTACAGAGATGAGTAAATGACATAGAAATCCACTTCCGGGCCCACTTGGTGTGTGCTTGGGCTGAGCAATGAAGCATTTTTCGTGTAGAGACTCTTCTTGGAGTTAAACGCCAGCTTTTATGCCAGTTTGGGCGTTTAACTCCCATTTAGGTGCCAGTTCCGGCGTTTAACGCTGGGAATTCTGAGGGTGACTTTGAACGCCGGTTTGGGCAATCAAATCTTGGGCAAAGTATGGACTATCATATATTGCTGGAAAGCTCAGGATGTCTACTTTCCAACGCCGTTGAGAGCGCGCCAATTGGGCTTCTGTAGCTCCAGAAAATCCACTTCGAGTGCAGAGAGGTCAGAATCCAACAGCATCTGCAGTCCTTTTCAGTCTCTGAATCAGATTTTTGCTCAGGTCCCTCAATTTCAGCCAGAAAATACCAGAAATCACAGAAAAACACACAAACTCATAGTAAAGTCCAGAAAAGTGAATTTTAACTAAAAACTAATAAAAATATACTAAAAACTAACTAGATCATACTAAAAACATACTAAAAACAATGCCAAAAAGGGTACAAATTATCCGCTCATCACAACACCAAACTTAAATTGTTGCTTGTCCTCAAGCAACTGAAAATCAAATAAGATAAAAAGAAGAGAATATACTATAGACTCCAAGTTATCAATGAAACTTAGCTCCAAATTAGATGAGCGGGACTAGTAGCTTTTTGCCTCCGAACAGTTTTGGCATCTCACTCTATCCTTTGAAATTCAGAATGATTGGCTTCTTTAGGAACTCAGAATCCAGATAGTGTTATTGATTCTCCTAGTTAAGTATGATGATTCTTGAACACAGCTACTTATTGAGTCTTGGCCGTGGCCCAAAGCACTCTGTCTTCCAGTATTACCACCGGATACATACATGCCACAGACACATAATTGGGTGAACCTTTTCAGATTGTGACTCAGCTTTGCTAGAGTCCCCAATTAGAGGTGTCCAGGGTTCTTAAGCACACTCTTTTTGCCTTGGATCACAACTTTATTTCTTTCTTTTTCTTTCTTTTTCTTTTTCTCCCTTTTTTTCCGTTTTTTTTTTGTATTCACTGCTTTTTCTTGCTTCAAGAATCATTTTTATGATTTTTCAGATCCTTAGTAACATGTCTCCTTTTTCATCATTCTTTCAAGAGCCAACAATTTTAACATTCATGAACAATAAATTCAAAAGACATATGCACTGTTCAAGCATACATTCAGAAAACAAAAAGTATTGTCACCACATTAAACTAATTAAGCTAGTTTTAAAGATGAATTTGAAATCATGTACTTCTTGTTCTTTTGTGATTAAAAACAGTTTTCATTTAAGAAAGGTGATGGATTCATAGGACATTCATAACTTTAAGGCATAGACACTAAGACACTAATGATCATAAGACACAAACATAGATAAACATAAGCATAGAAATTTGAAAAACAGAAAAATAAAGAACAAGGAGATTAAAGAACGGGTCCACCTCAGTGATGGCGGCTTGTTCTTCCTCTTGAAGGTCTTATGGAGTGCTTGAGCTCCTCAATGTCTCTTCCTTGTCTTTGTTGCTCATCTCTCATGATTCTTTGATCTTCTCTAATTTCATGGAGGAGGATGGCATGTTCTTGGTGCTCCACCCTTAGTTGTTCCATGTTGGAACTCAATTCTCCTAGGGAGGTGTTAATTTGCTCCCAATAGTCTTGTGGAGGAAAGTGCATCCCTTGAGGCATCTCAGGGATCTCATGATGAGAGGGGTCTCTTGTATACTCCATCTTTTTCTTAGTGATGGACTTGTGGTCATGCCTTCTCAGTTGAACCGGCTTCCCTCTTGAGTTTCTCTTCCATTGAGCGCCCTCTTTACAAATGTTTATGAGGACTTGGTCCAACCTTTAATGAAAGTTGACCCTTCTTCATGGCCACAACTTCATAGAAGTGGTCTTGATGCACCCTTGAGATGAATCTCTCCATCTTCCATGACTCGGAGGTGAAAGCTTTTGCCTTTCTTTTCCTCTTTCTAGAGGTTTCTCCGGCCTTGGATGCCATAAATGGTTATGGAAAAACAAAAAGCAATGCTTTTACCACACCAAACTTAAAAGGTTTACTCGTCCTCGAGCAAAAGAAGAAAGAAGAGAGTAGAAGAAGAAGGAATGAGGAAGAAGGGAGTGGCTTTGTGTTTCGGCCATTATGGATGGGAAAGTGGTTTGAATTTGAATGGTGAGGTAGGTGGGGTTTTATGAAGGATGGAGGTGAGTGGTGAAGAGAAAGATGGGATTTGATAGGTGAGGGGTTTTTGAGAAAGAGGTGTTGAGGTGATTGGTGAATGGGTGAAGAAAAGAGAGAGTGATGGGGTTGGTGGGGATCCTGTGGGGTCCACAGATCCTTAGGTGTCAAGGAAAAGTCATCCCTGCACCAAATGGCATGCAAAATCACGTTTTGAGCCAATTCTGGCGTTAAACGCCGGGCTGGTGCCCCTTTCTGGCGTTTAACGCCAGGTTCTTGCCCTTTCCTGGCGTTTAACGCCAGTCTGGTGCCCCTTTCTGGCGTTAAACGCCCAGAATGGTGCCAGACTGGGCGTTAAACGCCCACCTGCTAGCCTTACTGGCGTTTAAACGCCAGTAGGTTCTTCCTCCAGGGTGTGCTATTTTTCTTCCTGTTTTTCATTCTATTTTTACTTTTTCAATTGATTTTGTGACTTCTTATGATCATCAACCTACAAAAAACATAAAATAACAAAGGAAAATAGATAAAATATAGCATTGGGTTGCCTCCCAACAAGCGCTTCTTTAATGTCAGTAGCTTGACAGAGGGCTCTCATGGATCCTCACAGATTCTCAGAGCAATGTTGGAACCTCCCAACACCAAACTTAGAGTTTGAATGTGGGGGTTCAACACCAAACTTAGAGTTTGGTTGTGGCCTCCCAACACCAAACTTAGAGTTTGACTGTGGGGGCTCTGTTTGACTCTAATTTGAGAGAAGCTCTTCATGCTTCCTCTCCATGGTGACAGAGGGACATCCTTGAGCCTTAAACACAAAGGATTCTTCATTCACTTGAATGATCAGTTCACCTCTATCAACATCAATCACAGCCTTTGCTGTGGCTAGGAAAGGTCTGCCAAGGATGATGGTTCCATCCATGCACTTCCCAGTCTCTAGGACTATGAAATCAGCAGGGATGTAATGGTCTTCAATTTTCACCAAAACATCCTCTACAAGTCCATGAGCTTGTTTTCTTGAGTTGTCTGCCATCTCCAATGAGATTCTTGCAGCTTGCACCTCAAAGATCCCTAGCTTCTCCATTACAGAGAGAGGCATGAGGTTTACACTTGACCCTAAGTCACACAGAGCCTTCTTGAAGGTCATGGTGCCTATGGTGCAAGGTATTGAAAACTTCCCAGGATCTTGTCTCTTTTGAGGTAATTTCTGCTTAGACAAGTCATCCAGTTCTTTGGTGAGCAAAGGAGGTTCATCCTCCCAAGTCTCATTTCCAAATAACTTGTCATTTAGCTTCATGATTGCTCCAAGGTATTTAGCAACTTGCTCTTCAGTGACATACTCATCCTCTTCAGAGGAAGAATACTCATCAGAGCTCATGAATGGCAGAAGTAAGTCCAATGGAATCTCTATGGTCTCATTTTGAGCCTCAGATTCCCATGGTTCCTCATTGGGGAACTCAGTGGAGGCTAGTGCACGCCCATTGAGGTCTTCCTCAGTGGCGTTCACTTCCTCTCCTTCCTCTCCAAATTCGGCCATGCTTATGGCCTTGCACTCTCCTTTTGGATTTTCTTCTGTATTGCTTGGAAGAGTACTAGGAGGGAGTTCAGTAACTTTCTTGCTCAGCTGTCCCACTTGTGCCTCCAAATTTCTAATGGAGGACCTTGTTTCAGTCATGAAACTTTGAGTGGTTTTGATTAGATCAGAGACCATGGTTGCTAAGTCAGAGGGGTTCTGCTTAGAATTCTCTGTCTGTTGCTGAGAAGATGATGGAAAAGGCTTGCCATTGCTAAACCTGTTTCTTCCACCATTATTGTTGTTGAAACCTTGTTGAGGTCTCTCTTGATTCTTCCATGAGAAATTTGGGTGATTTCTCCATGAAGAATTATAGGTGTTTCCATAGGGTTCTCCTAGGTAATTCACCTCTTCCATTGAAGGGTTCTCAGGATCATAGGCTTCTTCTTCAGATGAAGCATCCTTAGTACTGCTTGGTGCATTTTGCATTCCAGACAGACTTTGAGAAATCAAATTGACTTGTTGAGTCAATATTTTGTTCTGAGCCAGAATGGCGTTCAGAGTATCAATCTCAAGAACTCCTTTCTTCTGATTAGTCCCATTGTTCACAGGATTCCTTTCAGAAGTGTACATGAATTGGTTATTTGCAACCATTTCAATTAGCTCTTGAGCCTCTGTAGGCATCTTCTTCAGATGAAGAGACCCTCCAGCAGAGCTATCCAAAGACATCTTAGATAGTTCAGACAGACCATCATAGAAAATACCTATGATGCTCCATTCAGAAAGCATGTCAGATGGACATTTTCTGATTAATTGTTTGTATCTTTCCCAAGCTTCATAGAGGGATTCTCCATCCTTCTGTCTGAAGGTTTGGACTTCCACTCTAAGCTTACTCAATTTTTGAGGTGGAAAGAACTTTGCCAAGAAGGCATTGACTAGCTTTTCCCATGAGTCTAGACTTTCTTTAGGTTGTGAGTCCAACCATGTCCTAGCTCTGTTTCTTACAGCAAAAGGGAATAGCATAAGTCTGTAGACCTCAGGGTCAACCCCATTAGTCTTGACAGTGTCACAGATTTACAAGAATTCAGCTAAGAACTGATGAGGATCTTCCAATGGAAGTCCATGGAACTTGCAATTCTGTTGCATTAGAGAAACTAATTGAGGCTTAAGCTCAAAGTTGTTTGCTCCAATGGCAGGGATAGAGATGCTTCTCCCATAGAAGTCGGGAGTAGGTGCAGTAAAGTCACCCAACACCTTCCTTGCATTATTGTTGTTTTCGGCTGCCATGTCTTCTTCTTCTTTGAAGATTTCTGTTAGGTCCTTTACAGAGAGTTGTGCCTTAGCTTCTCTTAGTTTTCGCTTCAAGGTCCTTTCAGGTTCAGGGTCAGCTTCAACAAAAATGCCTTTGTCTTTGTTCCTGCTCATATGAAAGAGAAGAGAACAAGAAAATGTGGAATCCTCTATGTCACAGTATAGAGATTCCTTGAGGTGTCAGAGGAACAGAAAAATAGAAAGAAGAGGTAGAAGAATTCGAACTTAATTAGACAGAGTTCGAATTGTGCATTGAGAAGGAGTGGTACTCCATAAATAGAAGGATGTGGGAAGAGAGGAAGAAATTTTCGAAAATCAAGTGAAATAATTTGAAAACATTTTTGAAAAACTTTAATTAATTTTCGAAAATCAAGAGTGAGAAAGAGATCAAGAAATTTTTGAAAAAGATTTTTGAAATTAGAAATCAAAAAGATATGATTTGAAAACTATTTTGAAAAAGATGTGATTAAAAAGATATGATTGAAAAGTTATGGTTTTAAAAAGATATGATTGAAAAGATATGATTTTGAAAACAATTTAAAAAGATTTGATTTTAAAAATTAATGACTTGCCTAACAAGAAAAGATATGATTCAAACATTAAACCTTTCTCAACAGAAAAGGCAACATACTTAAAATGTTCAATCAAATCATTAATTGTTAGTAAGTATCTTTGAAAAAGGAAAGAAATTGATTTTGAAAACATTTGATTGAAAAGATATGATTTGAAAAAGATTTGATTTGGAAAAACTTTGAAAACTTGAAAAAAATTTGATTTTGAAAACAAAATCCTCCCCCTTGTGCCATCCTGGCGTTAAACGCCCAGAATGGTATCCATTCTGGCGTTTAACGCCCAAAATGCTACCTTTTTGGGCGTTAAACGCCCAACCAGGTACGCTGGCTGGCGTTTAAACGCCAGTCTGTCCTTCTTCACTGGGCGTTTTGAACGCCCAGCTTTTTCTGTGTAATTCCTCTGCTGCATGTTCTGAATCTTCAGTTCCCTGTACTATTGACTTGAAAATAGAACCAAGATCAAATAAACAAGGCATGCAAGACACCAAACTTAAGATTAGACACTAGACTCAAACAAGAAACATAAAATATTTTTGGTTTTTATGATTTTGTAATTTTTTTTTTGTGCTTTTTCGAAAATTTAGTGGAAGAAGAAAATAAAGGTATCAAAATTCTTAATGAGAATTCCAGGAATCATGCAATGTTAGTCTAAAGCTTCAGTCTAAAGGAATTAGACATGAATAGGCAAGCTTCAGCAGGACATTGCATTCAAGAGCTAAATTGATGATAATCAATCAGCTTTGGTGATGATAAGAACATCACCTTGAGACACTAGAATTCATTCTTAAGAACTCTGAAGAAAAATACCTAATCTAAGCAACAAGATGAACCGTCAGTTGTCCATACACAAAACAATCCCCGGCAATGGCGCCAAAAACTTGGTGCGCGAAATTGTGATCACTACACAACTTTGCACAACTAACCAGCAAGTGCACTGGGTCGTCCAAGTAATAAACCTTACGCGAGTAAGGGTCGATCCCACGGAGATTGTTGGTATGAAGCATGCTATGGTCACCTTGTAAATCTCAGTCAGGCAGACTCAAATGGGTATAGATGATGAATAAAGCATAAAGATAAAGATAGAGATACTTATGTATATCATTGGTGAGAGCTTCAGATAAGCGTATGAAGATGCCTTCCCTTCCATCTCTCTGCTTTCCTACTGTCTTCATCCAATCCTTCTTACTCATTTCCATGGCAAGCTTATGCAAGGGTTTCACCGTTGTCAGTGGCTACCTCCCATCCTCTCAGTGAAAACGTTCCTATGCTCTGTCACAGCATATGGCTAATCAGCTGTCGGTTCTCGGTCAGGCCGGAATAGAATCCAGCGATTCTTTTGCGTCTGTCACTAACGCCCCGCCTGCTAGGAGTTTGAAGCACGTCACAGTCATTCAATCATTGAATCCTACTCAGAATACCACAGACAAGGTTAGACCTTCCGGATTCTCTTGAATGCCGCCATCAGTTCTCGCCTATACCACGAAGACTCTGATCTCACGGAATGGCTGGCTCGTTTGTCAGGCGAGCACTCGGTTGTCAGGCGATCAACCATGCATCGTGTATCAGGAATCCAAGAGATATTCACTAGAGCCTCGTACGCTTGTAGAACAAGAGTGGTTGTCAGTCACTTTGTTCATGAGTGAGAATGATGATGAGTGTCACGGATCATCACATTCATCAAGTTGAAGAACAAGTGATATCTTGGACAAAGAACAAGCGGAATTGAATAGAAGAACAATAGTAATTGCATTAATACTCGAGGTACAGCAGAGCTCCACACCTTAATCTATGGTGTGTAGAAACTCCACCGTTGAAAATACATAAGAACAAGGTCTAGGCATGGCCGTGAGGCCAGCCTCTCAATGATTTAAGATAGCATAAAACTCAAAGATAGCTACCAAGATGTCCAATACAATAGTAAAAGGTCCTACTTATAGAAAACTAGTAGCCTAAGGTGTACAGAGATGAGTAAATGACATAGAAATCCACTTCCGGGCCCACTTGGTGTGTGCTTGGGCTGAGCAATGAAGCATTTTTCGTGTAGAGACTCTTCTTGGAGTTAAACGCCAGCTTTTATGCCAGTTTGGGCGTTTAACTCCCATTTAGGTGCCAGTTCCGGCGTTTAACGCTGGGAATTCTGAGGGTGACTTTGAACGCCGGTTTGGGCCATCAAATCTTGGGCAAAGTATGGACTATCATATATTTCTGGAAAGCCCAGGATGTCTACTTTCCAACGCCGTTGAGAGCGCTCCAATTGGGCTTCTGTAGCTCCAGAAAATCCACTTCGAGTGTAGGGAGGTCAGAATCCAACAGCATCTGCAGTCCTTTTCAGTCTCTGAATCAGATTTTTGCTCAGGTCCCTCAATTTCAGCCAGAAAATACCTAAAATCACAGAAAAACACACAAACTCATAGTAAAGTCCAGAAAAGTGAATTTTAACTAAAAACTAATAAAAATATACTAAAAACTAACTAGATCATACTAAAAACATACTAAAAACAATGCCAAAAAGGGTACAAATTATCCGCTCATCAATGCCCAACATACAGCTTGCCATGGAAAGGAGTAAGAAGGATTGGATGAAGACAGTAGGAAAGCAGAGAGACGGAAGGGACAAAGCATCTCCATACGCTTATCTGAAATTCGCACCAATGAATTACATAAGTATCTCTATCTTTATGCTTTATTCATATATCATTCATAACCATTTGAATCTGCCTGACTAAGATTTACAAGATGACCATAGCTTGCTTCATACCAACAATCTCCGTGGGATCGACCCTTACTCGCGTAAGGTTTATTACTTGGACGACCCAGTGCACTTGCTGGTTAGTTGTGCGAAGTTGTGATAAAGAGTTGAGATTGCAATTGAGCGTACCATGTTGATGGCGCCATTGATGATCACAATTCCGTGCACCAGCCAACTATGCTAAAAATCCACTGAATGACGCGGACAAAGGGAATCAGTTGCTACTATCGACCGACCCAATCATATTTCACAACCTCTACTGTGAGCTTCGCTTCCCTAAATACCGGAAGACAAATCTGAACATTGAGAAGAGATTAGACCTTCCTAATGATGTGAGGCGAGCCATAAACGCCCGCATTCCAGAGTTGGGCTTGGATTTTGTTGACAGAGATTTGGGGAGGATAAGCATTTCATGGGTGAGAGAGTTCTACTGCAACTTCTTTTGCGCCCCTCTTGATTCGGTCCACCTACGGGGTAGGGAGATCTTGATCACTGAGGCAGCCCTTGGAGAGGCATTACTTTGCCGACCTCCCACCAATGGCCCATGCGCCTACCAGCAGGCAGAGGTAGCCATCCACTGCATGACCTTTGATTATGAGGCACTTAAGCACGTGATTGCCACACCAGATGCTCCATGGGTAATGGATTCGGGCAACAAGAAGCCCAAAGGGATGATATTCACTTATCTGTCTAGGGAGGTTAAGACTTGGCAGATGATATTTGCTCACTATGTCCTGCCCACCACTCATTTTTCTGAGATCCCGATGGACATGTTAGTTCTGATTGGCTGTGTCATGGAGGGCAAGGAGGTATATTTTCCCCGGTTGATCCAGCATAGCATGTGGCGAGCACATATTCATGGCCTACTCCCGTTTCCTACACTGGTCACCAGCATGGCTGAGCTAGCCGATGTTCCGTGACAGGATGATGATGTGACGCCACCACCCCCAGATGACAATGACAAGGAGGTTACTATTCCATGGGGTGGCTGGGTGCACGAGAAGCCCCCAGCCAGACGCCGTTCTCAAGCTAGAGCGGTCGTAGAGGCAGCTAGACCTTCGTCCTCCACGGCAGCAGCTCCTTCTTCCTCAGCAGCCGCAGCCCCTTTGCCACCACCGCCAGCACCTGAGCCGACATACCTACTAGTACAGCGCCTGTTTCGCTTCATGGAGCGCAGCAAGCGCCAGCTCATGCGTCGCCTAGACCGGATTGACCAGATGTTCGTGGCCCAGGGCATTGAGCTACCCACTTTACCAGAGTCCTCTGGTTCCGATGAGGAGACCCATGATGATACCCATGAGGAGGAGCCGGTTCACATGGAGGCACCACCACAGACCCAGACTTCCCAGGAGAGATAGGAGCCTCAGCCAGTGCCAGAGCCAGAGCCGACCAGTGTACTTCTCCCTGAGCCTGAGGATTAGCATCAGGGACGATGCTTGATCTTAAGTGTGGGGAGGTTGCCGTTGGCATCGTCGATAGACTGGTGAACATTTCGGCTATTTCCTAGTTATGCTATCTTGCTTCTATTTTGCACATTATTGTATATATTACTTATGTTGGATACTTTAGATACTTTTGTGTTAGTTGTTGCGTACTCTTTTAGTTTGGATGTTAGATATTTCATACTTTTAGTTGGATCTTTCTTTATATAGTTAGTTTTTTTAGCTTGTGGTTGTGATTAGAAACTATTTTGAAGTTGTTAAAACTTAGTTACTTTTTTTTGCATAAGAAACTTGTTTTGATTGAAAAAGAAAAGGGTAAACTAAAGAATTTTTAGAAGTTCTCAATCACAATATTTCATTAATAAGCTTAGTCAAATTATTGTGAGACTTTCCAAGGAATTTAAGTATAGGGCACCACCCCAATTGATTGAAAAAGTTTTGTGGAGCTTGCTTGAATTATCTATATTTTGTGAACCATGTTTTGAGCTAAGAACACAAGCAAGTGAGACTTGAGCCTATTGATGTGGTTATATTTTATAACCACTTATTTCCCTTCTTGTGTGCAATTGTTCTCTTTCTATGATTGTGATCCTTGATTTGCCCAATTCTATATGTCTAATTATTCCTTGTATTCATGTATTTATATGATTGAGGCCATTTTTAGCTCACTTAACCAAATAGCCTACATTTTACCATCCATTGCAACCAAGTTTGAGCCTACGCTTAACCCAATTATTCTTTATTTTAGCACATTACAAGCCTTAAAGTGGAAAACAATAAAAATCCCTTGTTTGGATCTTTGATTGGCTTAGGCTAGTGAGAGTGTTTGTTATTCAAATTTGGGGAGATTTAGGAATATTGGTTGGGATAAAAGGGATATTTTGTATTTGTATATTTGGGAATTGGGTGCATGCTCATGTATTAACCAAATGTATAGACCTTGCGCATTGATGATGTTGTATAAGGCTTGGAAGAAAAAAAATGGAAAGAATAAAAGAAAATCAAAGAAGAAAAAAAATAAAAAAATATATAAATGTGAAAAAGAAAAAGCTAGAAAAAGAAAGAAAAGAGAAGAAAAGCAATACAAAGGGGACAAAATGCCCCAAAATGAAGCTCAATAAAAGATCAATGCATAAGTGTTGTGAAATGGAAAGAAAATGCATGAGTATGTGGAAAGTGAAAGATGGGTAGTTAGGTTAGAACTTAATTATATAGGTCATTATATAGGTTAGGTGGGAAAGTTTAAGCTCCTTAAAGATCCAAATTCTAGTCCACTTATCCATATATGATCTTACCTTGACCCTAGCCCCATTACAACCAATGAAAAGACCTCATGATAGTTGTATGCACGCATTGAATGGTTGTTGATTGTTAGATGAGGAACAAATTCTGGGAAAGCATGATTAGGGAAGAATTGAGTGGATCAACCCCAAACACCAAGTGAATAGAGTGTAAACACTTTCGGTGAGGGTTCGATGCTCAATTGCATGTTTCCACCACTATCATCTATATTCGTGCAAGTTTATAAATCCTTTTGATAGTTTCAATACAATTGTGGGTTGGATTTGATTCCTATTGCTCTAAGCCCTTGTGCTTGTATATGATCTCTTGGAAATTGATTTGTTTTGACCAAGCAAGTGCATTCATTATAGGTAGTTGCATTTAGATTGTTTACATGTAATTTAGTTGCATTTAATAAATTTCATACCCTTTAGTTCCTTCTTAATTTAGTATGAGGACATGCTAAGGTTTAAGTGTGGAGAGGTTGATAAACCCCGTTTTGGGGATTTATCTTGTGTTGAATTTAGAGTATTTTGATAACCTTTCCTCACATTTGGTCAATGAATTAGCATAGTTTTGTGATTGTCTCCTTATTTGTGCTTAGATGTGAAAACATGCTTTTTAGCCCTTTAACTTGATGATTTTATTCTCCCTTTGATTCCACTAGATGCCTTGATGTGTTTGTTAGTAATCTCAGATTGAAAAGGGCTAGGAATGGATCAAAAGAGTAAAGAGAAAAGCATGCAAAGTGGAGAAATCATGAAGAGCCAAAGAATTGGAAAATGCCATGGGCGCACGCGCGCACTGCACGCCTCTGCGCGGATTACAAACTGACCCATGGATGCGCACACGCACTGTGCGCGTCCGCGCCGAAGGCCGCACGTGATTTTTAAATAGAAAACGTGCCCAGTAATTTCTGGGAAGCTGTGGGCCCAATTACAACCAATTTTGGCGCCAAAGTGCTTTAAAGGACCAAGGATTGAAGTGGAAGGCATCATCATCATTCTATCATTCTAGCATTTTTAGTTCATTCATACACATTAGGATTAGTTTTAGAGAGAGAAGCTCTCACTTCTCTCTAGAATTAGAATTAGGATTAGGTTTAGGTTAATCTCTCCTCTTAGATCTAGATTTAATTCATGCTTGGATTTACTATTCCTTTATCAATTCTTACTCCTCTACTCTCCCTCTCTCTAGTTTTATACTTTAATCCTTGTAATTCTTTACTTTGTTGTGGATCTACTTTTGTTTCTCTTATTTTCTTTTAATGCAATTTGAGGTAATTCATGATAATTGTGATTTCCTTGATTGTTGTTGTTAATTCTTTGCATTTGATTGTTGTTAGAATTCATTCTTGTTGTGATTTACTATGCTTTTCTTTTGTACCTTCCAAGTATTTGATGAAATGCTTGGAAGGATGTTAGATTAGAGTTTTATGTTCTTGACTTGGGAAGGTAACTTATGAACTCTTGAGTTACTAATGTCCAAGTGATTGATAGTTGATAGCCATTGACTCTAGCCTTCATTAATTCTATTAGTGGAAACTTAGGATTTATGGACTTGGATTGATATAACTCACTTGACTTTCCTTGCTACTTGTTAGAGGATGCCTTAGTGGGATTGTTCCTTGCAACTATCATAATTGTGGTTAGTGATAAGGATAGAGACCCTTGACAACCAACCTTTGCCAAGATCGTTTTGCTATTAGAATTTCAATACCATTTACTTTTCATGTTTCTCATTCAAAACCCCAAAATATACAAGTCAATAACCAATAACAAGAACACTACCCTGCAAGTCCTTTGAGAGATGACCTGAGGTTTAAATACTTCGGTTTATAGAGTTTAGGGGTTTGTACATCTGATAAACAAATTTTTGTATGAAAGGATTATTGTTGGTTTAGAGACTATACTTTACAACGAGATTTCATTAGTGAAATTCTAAACCGTAAAAAATCCAATCATCACTTATTTCGTTCCCATTTCTCTCCTGTAAAGACAAAATTTATCGAGATCTCGTCATTTTCACAATTTTTAGGTACCTGAACATCTTCTGGCGTTAAAACTATATCAGAATTTTGGATAACTGCAGGTGTCTCTACTATGTCTTTTTCAACAGGAATATTATTTACCTCTTTTTTCTTTTGAGGATTTTTGTCTTTGGAACCGACAAGCCTGCCACGCTTCTGGCGTGTATTGGCTTCGGTGGCAATTTGTCCGACTGGGACATCAATTCGAATTGGGGCATTTTTCGCTAGTATATACGACTTGGTTATCCTCTTTGTATCGGAAAATGCATCAGGCAATTTATTTGCTATTCTTTGCAAATGTATAATCTTTTGAACTTCTAGTTCACATTGCCCTGATCGAGGATCTAAACGCATCAAGGATGATGCATTCCAATTAAGTTCCTTTTCAGGAAGCTTATTCTCTTCCCCTAATGTTGGAAATTTTGATTCATCAAAATGACAATCCGCAAACCAGGCTTTAAATACATCTCCAGTTTGTATTTCAAGATACCTCACTATAGAGGGAGAATCTTATCCAACATATATCCCCAATTTTCTCTGGGGTCCTATTTTAGTGAGATTAGGTGGTGCAATGGGAACATAATCGTACACCCAAATATTCTTAAATGTGAAACATTTGGCTGCTGGCCAAATGCTAATTGCATAGGAGAGAACTGATGGTAACTAGTTGACCTCAAACGAATAAGTGATGCAGCATGTAAAACAGCATGCCCCCAAATAGAGGTTGGGAGATTTGTTCTCATAAGTAAGGGTCTAGCAATTAATTGGAGGCTTTTAATAAGTGATTCTGCTAACCCATTTTGTGTGTGAACATAAGCTACTGGATGTTCAACACTTATTCCATTAGCCATACAATAAGCATCAAAAGCTTGGGAAGTAAATTCACCTGCATTATCAAGACGAATTGCTTTGATTGGATTTTCTAGAAATTGTACTTTTAATCGAATAATTTAAGCCAGTAATCTCGCAAACGCCAGGTTGCAAGAAGATAATAAGCACACATGCGACCATCTCGAAGATGCGTCTATTAGGACCATAAAATATCTAAAAGATCCACATGGTGGATGAATAGGTCCACATATATCACCTTGGATCCTTTCTAGAAATTCAGGGGACTCAAATCCAATCTTTACTGGTGATGGCCTTAAAATTAACTTTCCTTGAGAACATGCAGCACAACAAAATTCACTAGTTTTAAGAATCTTCTAGTTCTTTAGTGAATGTCCATGGGAGTTTTCAAGAATTCTTCTCATCATGGTTGTTCCCGGATGACCCAATCGGTCGTGCCAAGTTATGAATTCATTTAGGCTAGTAAACTTCTAGTTTATAGTGGCATGTGATTCAATTTCACTAATCTTGGTATAATATAACCCAAATGAAAATGAGGGTAACTTTTCTAATATAACCTTTTTATTTGAATCATGAGTTGTGATACATAAGTACTCATGACTTCCCTCATTCATAGTCTCAATATGATATTCATTTCGGCGAATATCTCTAAAGCTCAACAAGTTTCTTCGAGACTTGGTAGACAACAATGCATTATTTATTATGAATTTTGTTCCTCCGGAAAACAAAATTATAGCTCTTCCGGAGCCTTCAATCACATTGCCTGAGTCAATAATAGTATTAACACATTCTTCTTTTGGCATAAGATGGGTAAAGTATATATATCACTTTTAAGAATAGTGTGCAAACTTGCACTATCCGCAAGGCATACATCTTCATTACATATCCTTGCCATTCTCTTCAAAGACAAATAATAATAAAATGAGTAGTATGCACAGTTAAATTAAATACTTGATTGGAATTATTTTTCTGAGAAATACTGTACATAAAAATAATGTCATATACTAAAATTTTATTTTAAAACATGACATATTTAATGATTTCAAAATTCATAAAGATTAATATTTCAATATTTATATACATCATATTTGAAACTTAAATACATAGTAAATAAAACTTAAATAATAAGTTCTTTACATTATTTATTTACATGAATACTTAACAATCTTACACTTCCATCATTGATCAAATGACCAATATTTTCTTCAGGATCCTCAAAGAAATCAGATACATCATAATGAGTGGTGAAATTTTCAGCATCATTTGAAACGAAATTCGACTATTTTCCCTTGTCGTCCTTTTTCAAGGATGTCTGATAAAGATCGACTAGGTGGCTTGAGGTACGGCAGGTACGTGACCAATGGCACTTTCCACCACAACAGAAACACTTATCCTCTGTCGATTTATTCTGCCCAATATTTCTTTCTTTAACCCACTTCTGGTGAGATCCTTTCTTTTGAATATAATTCTTTTTCCTTCCATAATTTTTCTTGTTATTAAAACCTTGCCATTTACCTCTTTTGGGGTAATTTGCCGCATTTACTTCAGGAAATGTGGTGGCGCCAGCTGGGCGCGCTTCATGATTTTTCAAGAGCAACTCATTGTTGCGTTCAGCAACAAGAATGCAAGAAATTAACTCAGAATATTTTTTAAACCCTTTTTCTCGATACTGCTACTGCAGGAGCACATTCGAGGCATGAAAGGTTGAAAAAGCTTTCTCTAACATATCATGGTCAGTTATCTTTTCCCCACATAATTTTATTCGTGAGGTGATTCGAAACATTACAGAATTATATTCATTTATGGATTTAAAATCTTGTAAACGCAAGTGCGTCCATTTATATCGGGCTTGAGGAAGTATCACCATTTTCTTATGATTATACCTTTTTTCAAGGTCTTTCCAAAGATCTGCAGGATCTTTTAATGTGAGATATTCATTTTTCAATCCTTCGTCAAAATGACGACGAAGAAAAATCATGGCTTTGGCTTTATCCTTTTGGGATGCATTATTTTCAACCTTAATGGTATTTCCAAGATCCATTGAATCAAGATGGATTTCAGCATCTAATATCCATGATAAATAATTATTTTCAGATATATCAAGAGCATTGAATTCAAGATGAGAAAGCTTCGACATAATGAAAATTTGTTACCTGAGTCTTCCTAAAAATTTTATCAGAGTCTCGTACTGATAACGTGTTGTAAAATAATTAAATAAATAAGAAAGAGGTAACATATATAAAATATAGAAATATAATTAGATAACTATAGTAATAATTGTTCCGAGGGTTACCTGAAACGTGTAGCTCGGTCGTCTGGCAAGACCCGAGGTAGGGGTTCCGTGACCCGAGCTTGGTGTGCTGAGCGGCTGGGGGTTGTACCTGCAATGACACTCCGATGCTTAAGTTAGCATGGGTCCAAGCAGATATTGAGTAGAATTAGAGTATGAGTTATACCTGGGTGCTCCAGTGTATTTATAGTGGTTGGTCGTGATCTTCCCTGGATAAGATATTCTTATCTTATCTTATCTTTGGGAGTCTTATCTCTATCTTTTGTGGAACCGCCTTTCCTAGGCCTTTTTCGGCCTTTAAGTTTTGGGCTTCGTTCCTTTTGATGGGCCTTCTTCTTTATTTGTCCGAGGTCCGACCTTAGGCGTGGGCCTTTGGGACGAGGTCGGACCTTCTGCGAACCTCCCGAGTTTGGAGAGCTCGGTCAGGGTATGAACAGTGCCCCTGTCCGAGTTCGTCCTTTTGAGAGGTCGAGCTCGGGCATAGTCGTCTTTTCAAAATTTGAAAATGGCCGTTTCAGCATTTATTGCTTTTTACCGTTTCTCCTCGATTTCCGTTCGGGCTCTGTGAAGGCATTATTTATTTGCCCCTTTCCTCATTTTCTTTGTTTATTCTGTTCCCTTTCCCTTTTTCTGGGTTTTTCGCCACCTCTCTTTCGAGCATCTTCCTTCTTTCTCTCTGTTCTTCTTCTCCGATTCTTTCTGTGCGTTGTTTTTCGGGGTTTCCTCTGCGCCGCTGTTTTCGTTCTTCTTGCATCGGAGCTCGTCGTTTTCTTCCTTTCTTCCAGGTTTGTTTCTCGTCTTTACTTTCGCTGTGCACATATGCTTTTGTTTCTTTTTCTTCTATGCTGGGGTTGCCCCGAAAAGAGGCGCCGCCATTGTTTTGGTTGTTTGTATGTGGGGGGGGCTCTTTTCTCTTGGTACTTTGTTTTCGG
Source organism: Arachis stenosperma (assembly GCF_014773155.1). NCBI lineage: Eukaryota > Viridiplantae > Streptophyta > Magnoliopsida > Fabales > Fabaceae > Arachis > Arachis stenosperma. The sequence continues at coordinate 34,986,686 of NC_080382.1, forward strand.
GTTACTGCATTTTTTCTTCTAAAAGAACTTTTGTTTTCTTGCTTCTGCTGAATGGGTTTTTTGCTGTCTGCCTATTATGTGATTTTTGGCTTGCTGTTGTATTCTTCTTTGTAGGCAAGATTTTTTATGTCTCGAAAGGTGTTTCAAGCAATGTCGACCAAGATTCCGAGTAGTCTTGGTTGGGTAGATCCTGTTCCTCTAAGGGTCCCTTCTGTTGTAGATTCTGAGTATCTAGTTAGGTTCCGTAGGGAGTGTAGTATTTGTGAGAACAGGGAGTCTGAGCGGGATTATGAGCTAGTAGCCCCGGAGTCCGAGGAGAGAGTGTGCTTCCCGCCTTTAGAAAGTTCCGAGAAGCTATTCTTTTATGCTTACGATTGTTTTTTCTCTAAGCTGGGTGTACGACTTCCTTTTACCGACTTGGAGTCCGAGGTCCTTTGGTCTTGTAACCTTGCCCCTACGCAACTCCATCCAAATTCTTGGGCGTTTTTAAAGCTGTTTCAACTTTTGTGTCAGTTTTTGGGCGTCTCCCCTTCTGTTTCTCTTTTTTCCTATCTGTTCGTGTTGACAAAGCCGGGGTCGGGTGCTGGGAAGGTGTCCTGGGTCTCTTTTAGGGCTAACCAGGGAAAGAAGTTTTGTACCTTGTATGATGAGTCGTTTCATGATTTCAAGAACTACTATTTCAAGGTCCGGGCTGCTGGAGATGTCCGACCTTTCTTTCTAGATGAGAGTGGGGAGCCTTCTTTTCCTCTTTGTTGGCAGGAGAATGTAGTGTCGGTTAAGTATACTTTTGAGAGTCTAGATGAGGTGGAGCAGGCTTTTGTGGGTGTGTTGAGCAGTTTATGGGGTCGGGCACCTCACTTGGATACGAAGAAAATGTTGGGAGATCCAAGCCTTCTCCGTTCCGAGTTAGGTAGTTCCCGACCTCTTTGAGATTTCATCTTAGTATTTTGGCTTCGTTTTGGAGGTTTTTCTGTTGTGATAATCCCTTTCTTTTGTTTCTGCAGAGATGTCTTCTCAGGCTGATTCCATGAAGTTCCTTCGTCGGTCGAAGAAGTCTGCGGCTGCTCGGAATATCGAGGCTGAGGCTTCTGCCCGATCTTCTCCGCAGAAGACTACCGTGGGTGTTCAGACTCGGTCGAAGACCATTCCGACTCCTCAGTTCCGAGCTATAACTCAAGATCCTCCGACCTCCGGACCCGGTCACCTTTCCCCGTCTTCGACCTCGGGTCCTCCCCCAAGAAACAGAAGACCTCTCAAGAGCTTGCCGGTTTCAATGATAAGGATTTTGACGCTCTTGGTTGGATTGAGCAGCACATTCTCCCCCAGACCTTTATTTCTACTGATGATGCGTCTATGGAGCATCACTTTCAGTATATGGCGCGGAGCTGTGTTCGGATGGCTAGTCTTCATGCCGCTATTGCTCGGGAGTTCAAGAAAGCTCCCCTTGGGGCGACCAGCTCCCGACTTGAGAAGGCACGGTCCGAGCTTGATAAGATTAGTCAACTGAAGGCTGCCAGGATTACTGAGCTGGAGGCCTCTTTGGAGGAAGAGAAAACTAGGGCCACCGCGGCTGTGGCGGCGGCGAAGACATCTGAGGAGATGGCGAGGGTGGCGACGGAGAACTATACTAAGCTGTATGCCGAGCTTGTGGAGACGAAGGAGAAGTTGCAGTCTGCTCGGGATGATTTTTACGAGCTGGAAGATAATGTGGCCAAGGGTATGGATGCTATGTTTGTGAATTTGAGGGATCAGGTCCGGGTTCTTGCTCCCGACCTGGATCTGAGCTTATTTAGTACGGAAAACATTGTTGTGGAGGGAAAGATTGTTCCTGCTCCTGCCGAGGATGAGGTTCCGGTGTCCGACCACAAGGCTCCGGTGTCCGACCCCGAGGTTCCGGTTGTGAACCCGACTTCACCTTTGGCTGAGGATAGATCTGGTGTGGAGGTTTCAAGCCGGGATGATGGTGCTGTCGATGCAGTCCCGATTTCGATGTTCCCTCCGCAGCCTTCTGTTGATGCGGAGACCGGAAAGGACCTTGATCCTCTGTGATCTTTTTAGTGGTTTGCCCGGCCTGTGGGCTTTTTGTTGGATGGCTTTTGTGAACACTTTTGGACACCTTTTGCTTTTATTTAGCCACTTGTGGTGACTTTATTATGCGGTGTTTGTGTTTTGACCTTTGGTTTCTGCCTTCGTGCTTTTTAGTTGTTTTTCGGATAACAACTTTTTAGCTAGCGTTTTGACTTTATGTTTCCGCTTTCGTGCTTTTTAGTTGTTTTTCGGATAACAACTTTTTAGCTAGCGTTTTGACTTTATGTTTCCGCTTCCGTGCTTTTTAGTTGTTTTTCGGATAACAACTTTTTAGCTAGCGTTTTGACTTTATGTCTCCGCTTTCGTGCTTTTTAGTTGTTTTTCGGATAACAACTTTTTAGCTAGCGTTTTGACTTTATGTCTCCGCTTTCGTGCTTTTTAGTTGTTTTTCGGATAACAACTTTTTAGCTAGCGTTTTGACTTTATGTCTCCGCTTTCGTGCTTTTTAGTTGTTTTTCGGATAACAACTTTTTAGCTAGCGTTTTGAAACTTCTTTCGATTTTGTTCTTTTCGCTTTGTACTTTTTAGTTGCTTTTTGTAAAGCAACTTTTTAGTAAGCGTTTTTCGAAATCCTGGTTCTTGCCGTTTTAAGGCTTCTTTCTCGGGCCGAGCTTTTTCTCGGACATCGGGTGCTCGAGTACCTCCTTTTTGTTAGGTCCGACTTTGTCGTTGGTCGGTTCTTTTGAGTTATTTCTGTAATCTCTTTTTATTTGGCTTTTTGAGCCATTTTAGAGTTACTTTATAACTTTTCCCTTTGTTGGGTCCGACTTCGTCGTTTGGTCGGCCTTTTTAAGTTATTTTTGTAACCTCTTTTTTATTTGGCTTTTCGAGCCATTTCAGAGTTACTTTATAACTTCTCACATTAATTTGAACCTCGTCGCTTTATCTTTGCCGACCTTGTATGGTCTCTTGGCAAATAATTTTTTGCGTTTTGCCGAGCATAAATTAATGCGCCTTGGTGGGGTACTTTCTAGGATTTGCTTCATCATGAGGAAGAGAAAATAGAGAAATTTGATTAGTATTAAAAAGAAAGAATATTTACAAAGTGTTTACCCTTTAGGTCGGGTATCCTACTTAACCGGGTGTCTCATTAAAAAACCCTTGTAGGGAAAAAGAGTACACCTCGGGTTAAGTTTTTCTAGCTGTAGTACCGTCTTAGATTACAGGCGTGCCAGGTCCTGGGCAGCTCATTGCCTTCTAGGTCGGATATTTTGTAGTAGCATGTCCCTAAGACTTCTGTTACCTTGTAGGGCCCTTTCCAATTTGCGGCTAGCTTTCCTTCTCCCGACTTTTGTGTTCCGATGTCATTTCGGATTAGAATCAGGTCGTGACTGGAGAAGCTTCGCTTTATTACCCTTTGATTGTATCTGAGGGCCGTTCGCCGTTTTAAGGCTTCTTCTCGGATTCGGGCTCTTTCTCGGACCTCGGGGAGGAGGTCGAGTTCTTCCCTTTGTGCCTGTGGGTTGCCTCTTTCGTTGTAGAAGATGACTCTGGGCGACCCTTCATCTATTTCGATAGGAATCATTGCCTCCATCCCGTAAGCTAGCCGGAATGGGGATTCTCCCGTTGTAGAGTGCGGGGTTGTCCGATATGCCCATAGTACCTGGGGGAGTTCGTCGGCCCACGCCCCTTTGGCCTCTTGGAGTCTTCGCTTTAACCCGGCCAAGATGACTTTATTTGCAGCCTCTGCTTGTCCATTGGCTTGTGGGTGCTCGACCGATGTGAATTGCTGTTTGATTTTTAGTTCGGCCACCAAGTTCTGAAAACTTGTGTCCGTGAACTGTGTTCCATTGTCTGTTGTGATGGAGTAGGGGACTCCGAACCTCGTGACGATGTTTTTGTATAGGAATTTACGGCTTTTCTGAGCCGTAATAGTGGCTAAGGGTTCGGCTTCGATCCACTTTGTGAAGTAGTCGACCCCTACTATGAGGTATTTGACTTGCCCCGGTCCTTGTGGAAACGGGCCGAGTAGGTCGAGTCCCCATTTTGCGAAGGGCCATGGCGCAGTGATGCTGATAAGGTCTTCGGGCGGTGCCTTGTGAAAATTGGCGTGTTTTTGGCAGGGGGGGCATATTTTCACAAACTCTGTCGCGTCTCTTTGTAAGGTCGGCCAGTAGAACCCGGCCCTGACTACTTTCTTGGATAGTGCCCGAGCTCCGAGATGGTTCCCACACATGCCTTCGTGGACTTCTTCGAGGACGCCCTTTGTTTCTGAGGTCGGAACGCACCTAAGGAGGGGGTTTGAGAATCCTCTTCTGTATAATACGTCGTGAATTAGCGTATAATTCTGGGCGTCCTTTGTAAGCCTTTTAGCTTCTTTTCTTTCTATGGGGAGAGTTCCTGACTTCAGGTAGTTGAGTATGGGGGTCATCCATCCTTGCTGTTGGTTGGATATATTTAACGTTTCTTCCTCTCTTAGCACGGAGGGAGATTGTAGGGTTTCTTGGAGAAGACTTCTGTTGTTGCCTCCGGGCTTGGTGCTAGCGAGCTTCGAGAGGGCGTCTGCCCGGGCATTTTGTTCCCGAGGTATGTGCTGGATTTGTATTTCCGGGAAGTGTCGTAATTGTGCCTGTGTTTGGTCCAGGTATTTTTTCATAGTAGGGTCTTTGGCCTGGTAACTTCCATTTACTTGTGATGTGACGACCTGGGAGTCGCTGAAGATCGTGATTCTCTGGGCTCCGACCTCTTCGGCTAGCTTTAGTCCTGCTAGTAGGGCCTCGTATTCGGCTTGGTTGTTTGAAGCCTGGAACTCGAATTTTAAGGATAGCTCTATCCGTGTTCCTTGGTCGCTTTCGAGTATAACACCGGCTCCGCTTCCTGTTTTGTTTGAGGACCCGTCGACATACAGATTCCACGAGAGTGGGGTTCCCGGGGTCTCAGTATATTCTGCGATGAAGTCGGCTAGATATTGAGATTTTATGGCAGTCCGGGCTTCATAGTGGAGGTCGAACTCGGACAGTTCCACCGCCCATTGTAGGATTCGTCCTGCCATGTCTGTTTTTTGTAGGATGTGTCTCATGGGTTGGTTCGTCCGGACTTTGATGGTGTGGGCTTGAAAGTAGGGACGGAGCCTCCGAGCCGTGAATACTAGGGCGTAGGCGAATTTCTCTATTTTCTGATAGTTTAATTCGGCCCCTTGTAGTGCCTTGCTTACGAAGTATATGGGGTGTTGTCCTTGGTCATTTTCTCGTATTAATGCTGAAGCAACTGCCCGATGTCCGACCGAGAGGTATAATACGAGCTCTTCCCCTTTTAAAGGTCGGGTTAGGATTGGTGGCTGCCCGAGGAATTCCTTGAATTCTTGGAAGGCTTTTTCGCACTCCGGGGTCCATGAGAAGGGTTTCCCTTTCTTTAGGAGTGAGTAGAGAGGTAGTGATTTTATCGCTGATCCTGCCAAGAATCTTGATAGGGCGGCTAGCCTTCCATTTAGTTGTTGTACTTCTTTGACACACGTCGGGCTCTTCATTTTGAGTATCGCTTGGCATTTGTCCGGGTTTGCTTCGATGCCTCTTTGAGTCAGCATGAAGCCTAAGAACTTTCCGGCTTCTGCGGCGAAGGTGCACTTGGTCGGGTTAAGTCTCATGTTGTGTTTCCTGAGGGTGCCGAAGACACTTGTGAGGTCAGGAACCAAGTTTCTGTCTTCTTGTGTCTTTACCAGCATATCGTCGACGTACACTTCTAGCTGTAGCCCGATGTGCTCTGAGAATACTTTGTTCATTAGCCTCTGGTAGGTTGCCCCGGCGTTCTTCAGCCCGAAGGGCATTACTACGTAGCAGTAGTTTGCCCTTGGGGTTATGAACGAGGTCTTTTCTTGGTCGGGTCCGTACATCGGGATTTGATTGTATCCCGAGTATGCATCCATGAAGGAGAGATATCTGTAGCCTGAGGCTGCGTCGACTAAGGCGTCGATGTTTGGTAGTGGATATGGGTCTTTGGGGCAGGCTTTGTTGAGATCCGTGTAATCGACGCACATCCTCCATTTTCCGTTGGGCTTTTTTACCAGGACCACGTTTGCGAGCCATAGGGGATATTTTACTTCCCTAATGAATCCTGCATCTAGCAGTGCTTGTACCTGTTCTTCTATTGCCTGCATGCGCTCGGGTCCGAGCTTCCGGCGTCTCTGTTGGACGGGTCTGGATCCCGGGTATACTGATAGCTTATGGCACATCAGGTCGGGACTTATGCCTGGCATGTCGGAGGCCTTCCAGGCAAAGAGGTCGGAATTCTCCCTTAAGAGGGTTATGAGTTCCTCCTTTAGGCCTGCTTCGAGGTTTGCTCCAATGTTTGTTACTTTTTCAGGTGTGTTCCCGATTTGGATCCTTTCGGTTTCTCCCTCTGGTTGTGGCCGAAGGTCTTCTCGGGTTTGAACTCGCCCGAGTTCTATTGTGTTGACTTCTTTCCCTTTTAGGCTTAGACTTTCGTTGTAGCATCGCCGTGCTAATTTTTGGTCGCCTTTTAGGGTGGCGATTTCCTTTGCGGTAGGGAACTTTATACAGAGGTGTGGGGTTGAGACCACAGCTGCCAGTCTGTTTAGGGTTGGTCGCCCAATGAGGGCATTGTATGCTGAGGTAACGTCGACTATAATGTAGTCGATGCTTAACGTTTTAGATTGCTCGCCTCTTCCGAAGGTAGTGTGTAGCGAGATGTATCCTAAGGGGTGGATCGGGGTGTCCCCTAGCCCAAATAGGTCGGAGGGATAGGCCTTTAGCTCTTTTTCTTCAAGTCCGAGCTTGTCGAAGGCCGCTTTGAACAGGATATCTGCTGAGCTTCCTTGGTCAATCAGGGTTCGATGTAAGTTGGCGTTTGCTAGGATAATGGTGATCACCATAGGATCGTCGTGGCCGGGTATTATCCCCTGAGCATCTTCTTGGGTAAATGAGATGGTTGGCAGCTCGGGCAGGGGATTGTCTTTTCGGACATGATAGATCTCTTTGAGGTGTCTTTTTCGCGAGGATCTGGATGTTCCTCCGCCTGCAAAACCTCCGTTTATCATGTGTATGTGCCTTTCAGGGGTTCGCAGGGTCTGTTTGGCCCGATCCTCGTTATCTCCCCTCCTTCTCTTTTTGGTCTCTTCTCCTTTTTCCGCTATGTATCTGTCGAGTTTTCCTTCTCTGGCTAGCTTTTCTATAACATTCTTCAGGTCGTGGCAGTCATTAGTAGAATGACCGTAGAGCTTGTGGTATTCACAGTATTCGGACCGATCTCTCCCCGCTCTCTTGTGTTTTAAAGGTCGGGGCGGTGGGATTTTTTCGGTGTGGCATACTTCTCTGTAGACGTCTACCAGGGAAACTCTGAGGGGAGTGTAGCTATGGTACTTCCGTGGTTTGTCCGAGTTGGACTCTTCTTTCTTTTTCTGTTCTCGATCTCGGTCTCGGAGTGGGTAGGTTGATTCCTTCCTAGAAGAGTCTCTTAGCTGGGAGGTTTCCTCCATGTTGATATATTTTTCTGCCCGCTCTTGCACCTCGTATAAGGAGGTCGGGTATCGTTTGGATAGGGATTGGCTAAATGGTCCTTCTTTTAGGCCGTTTGCTAGTCCCATGATGGCTGCTTCAGTGGGCAAGTGTTGTATGTCCAGGCAGGCTTTGTTGAATCGCTCCATGTATTCTCGGAGAGTTTCTTGGTTACCCTGTTTGATCCCGAGTAGACTGGGGGCATGTTTTGCCTTGTCCTTTTGAATAGAGAACCTTGTTAGGAATTTTTTGGTTAGGTCCTCGAAGCTGGAGATTGATCCTGGTGGCAGGTTGTCGAACCACTTCATGGCCGACTTGGTGAGAGTGGTGGGGAAGGCTTTGCACCGAATCGCGTCGGAGGCGTCGACCAGGTACATTCTGCTTCGGAAGTTGCTGAGGTGGTGACTTGGGTCGGTGGTGCCGTCGTAGAGATCCATATCAGGTGGTTTGAAGTTTCGCGGTACCTTCTCCTTCATGATCTCTTGCGTGAAGGGATCATGGTTGTTTTCGGGGGTGGTGCCGCGTTCCGTCCGGTCTTTCAACTCGGCCTCTATCTTCCGCAGCTTTTCTTCTAACTCTCTGCGCTTGCGAGCTTCCCTTCTCAAATCTTGTTCAGTTTCTTTCTGCTTTTTTATGTCTTCTTCGAGTTGTTTCAGTCGGTTTTGCTGTGCCCGTACTGCTTCTAGAATTTCTGAGCTCTCTTCTTTTTCGGGATTTTGTGGATTTTTGTTTGGAAGTGATGTCTTTGGGCGATTCTGTTTGTTTCCTCCTGGAGTGCGTGGTGATAGAGGGCTGTCCGGTCGTTCTCCGGTGTCAATTTCCTCTTCTTGTTCTGATGTAGCGTGGTTATTGTTGGGAGGGTCGTCCGCCATGGTAAAGGGATGACTTCCAGGGTCCCCGGCAACGGCACCAATGTTCCGAGGGTTACCTGAAACGTGTAGCTCGGTCGTCTGGCAAGACCCAAGGTAGGGGTTCCGTGACCCGAGCTTGGTGTGCTGAGCGGCTGGGGGTTGTACCTGCAATGACACTCCGATGCTTAAGTTAGCATGGGTCCAAGCAGATATTGAGTAGAATTAGAGTATGAGTTATACCTGGGTGCTCCAGTGTATTTATAGTGGTTGGTCGTGATCTTCCCTGGATAAGATATTCTTATCTTATCTTATCTTTGGGAGTCTTATCTCTATCTTTTGTGGAACCGCCTTTCCTAGGCCTTTTTCGGCCTTTAGGTTTTGGGCTTCGTTCCTTTTGATGGGCCTTCTTCTTTATTTGTCCGAGGTCCGACCTTAGGCGTGGGCCTTTGGGACGAGGTCGGACCTTCTGCGAACCTCCCGAGTTTGGAGAGCTCGGTCAGGGTATGAACAATAATATTCACTAGAACTACTATATCAATTAATATATTTAATAATATTATAAAGTATGTAAGAAGGAGAATAATATGAAAAAGAGAAAGCGAAAAATGTTTTAATATTCTTAGTATTGTGTTACTATCAGAGGTTTGAGCCTCTATTTATATAGGTATATGAGGTAACCCTTTTCAAACACATATTAAAAGCATTCTTCCTTGAGACTACTGCACCGCCCATCATAAATGGATCCACGTAATAAATCTTATCACAACAAACATAACTTTTAAATAGTTTTTCTCTTTCTCTTTTTCTTTTTTCATAAAAGATATGCATATTCCTTATTTTCTTTTTCCCTGTTTTTATTCAAATTAACTTTACTTAAAAATATTAAAAAAAATTAAAAGTCAATATTTCTATGTATTATATATAATATTTAAAATAAATTATATTTTAATAAAAATTTATATTATATAATAATATTTTAACAAATTAATTAGTTAATAAAATTTTAATATAACAATTTAATTATTTTTCAAGTAACATAAAATAAAATTTAATTATTTTATTTTTTATGTTGAAATTTAAAATATAAATTTTAATATATCTTTTTAATGTTATAAACATTTTATTAGATGATAATTGATCTTATAAATAAAAAAAATTATATTTTTTGTTTTTTATATTTTATATTTATTATTAAAAAATAAAATATTATATATATTTGTCATTTAAATTTTTATATTAAAAAATATTTATTTATTTATGTACTATTCATGTTTAATATATTTTATATTTATTAAAATTTATTAATGTACTTTTTTTATAATAATTTTTAATTTATATTTAATAAAATCTAATAATTTATAAAAATATGGCATATCTAATACGTACAATTGTGTTTACTTTAAACGCATCCTGAAAATTACAATTTTCATTTCTAATGCGTACTTTTTCATGGGGAAAAAATTCCCGAAAAGCACCACCGTTTAATCATCAAATAAAACAATTCTTTATTTATTTATTTATTTTTATAGTAATGTTATTGGAATACAGAAAATGGGTTAGATTCATTTTTACAGAAAGACAAAAGAATAAAATAAAATAAAAGGAAAATAGTGAGTTAACACTCTTTTTTGAGTTCACGTAACTCTACTTTATTTCTGCCTTCGTTTTTCCAATGCATGAATTTGCTTATCTGTTTGTCATGAAATCTCCATAACTTTGTAGCTTATCTCTGCTGCGGACAGGGTATGGTTGAAATTAAATAAATTACTCTCTCGGTGCCAGCGTTGTTGCCATGCCTGGTTAGATATGAAGCTTAAAACATTGCAAACTAGTGTGGATTTGGATTACAGTTTGTAAAATTAAATTTGAGTAAATTAAAGGTTTAATTACTCTGTTAGTTTTTATAGTTTGGCCAAATTTTTAATTAGGTCCCTATAATTTTTTTCCTTTTAATTGAGTCTCTATACCAATTTTTTTGTTTTAATTGGGTCCTTACAGTGACAAAAAACGTTTGGATTAACGGAATATTCCATTTCAAAATTCGATATACCCAATTACAAACGTTTTTTGTAATCATCAATATATTTACTTATTTTATATTGTCAAAAATGCCCCTACCTTAATAAAGGAATAACCCTTGATCTTTAGTAATGAAAAAATAACCCTTGCTCTTCCTTCCTTTTCATTGAGGCAAAAGAAACCCTTCCACTTCACCCCATCTCAGTTTCTGATTGTTGGATAACGTATTTGCATTCCACTATCGTGTGATCGGGTTTGTTATTGTCTTTTGTGGCCTCCTTTGTCGAAAAAGTTGCTGTCGTCGTTGTTGCAAAGGTACGAGTTACACTTTTTTACACTCTTTTCCATTCTTCATTCTTCCAAAAGTTGCCGAACGTTATGGCGTTAAAGTCATTAGCATTGTTGGTGATGTTTGATTAGGGGATCACTAATCAACATTTTTTGTTTTTGGTTGTGTAGCAATGGGAGAATCAGAGTTTACAATAGAGCTCCATCACGGAGGAAAATTTATTGACACGGAACATGAACTAGAATATTTAGGTGGGTTGGTTGTGGAAGACTTGCATTTTGAACTTGATGAATGGTCTCTGCAAGAGATAGTGAGTTTGCTGAAGGGTCTAGGCTACAAGGGTTATGCAAAGCTATGGTGGAACGAACCTGGAATGGAGTTGAAGTTAGGTCTCAAAGAGTTAAAGTCAGATGGGATGCTGTTAGAATGGCTAGGGCTTTAGTTACTGATTCTGTGAATGAAGCATGGTATAGTGTATGCTGCTGATGGTTACAGAGAAGGTAATGGGGTTGAAATCGTATCAATGGATCCAGATTATGTCCTAGATGAAGGCGAAGATAGTGGACTGATAGAAGTAGAAGTCGATGCTGAGTCAGAACCCTCTACTGAGGAGGATAGATTTGATGACAGTGCTGATGATGGTGAACATGAGGATTACTTTGGGTTCGATGTAGAGGATGGTGTTGATGGTGGACAATCAAATGCGTTTGGTGGGTTTAATGGCCCGCTAAATCAAGAAGGCATAACAGATAAGGGTGCTGAGGATAATGAAGCTGCTGGAGAGATGGATGAAGAAATTGGAGACATTTCGGATGGTTATGAAACTGAAGACATAGATAGTTACGAGGGAGATTCTGATGACATGATTAAGAAAAAAAGGTTTCCTAAGTATGATGAGGCAGAAATGTGTAGAGAATATGAGTTTAAGGTTGGGTTGGAGTTCAAAACACTGTCCCAGTTTAAAGATGCAATTAAAGAGCATGTCTTATTGAATGGGAGAGACGTAAGGTACAAGAAGAACGACAAGTTGAGGTGCAGAGTAGTTGTAAGGGACAAAAAGAAAAGTGCAAGTGGATTTGCTTTGCAAGTAAGGTAGGAGGATCTGATTGTTTTAGGATAAAAACCTTGAAGGGCAAGCATACCTGCGGGAGAAGTTATAGTGGTAGGCTTGCTTCTAGTGAGTGGATATCAAAAAAGATTGTCAACAACATTAGTCGTGGAGAAGATATGCGGCTGGCCACTATTATTCAAACAATTCAGGACAAGTATATGGCAAATGTTAGTGTTGGAAAGGCTTACTGGGCAAGGAGAAAAGCAAGGGAAGAAGTACATGGAAGGGCCATACTACAATATGCCAAATTGAGGAAATATTGTGCTGAGATATTAAGAGTAAATCCGGGGTCCAAGCTTACTATTGTTGTGGATAGGCCATCTTTAACACACCAACCGCGATTCATGAGGATGTACATGTGCTTTGAATCGGTGAAGCAGGGCTTCTTGGCTGGTTGTAGGCCGATCATAGGAGTGGACGGGTGTCACTTGAAAGGGGACCATGGTCAACAGCTACTAGTTGCAGTAGGGAGGGATCCTAATGACAATTATTTTTCAATTGCGGTTGCAGCAGTGGAGCCGGAAACAAAGGACAGCTGGGGATGGATCCTTGATTTATTGCTGGATGATATCAGTGAATCAAGAAGATGGGTATTCATGTCGGATCAACAAAAAGTAAGGATAATATGACCACTTCATCAATTAACTTTACCACACAGCACTGCAACTATTAGGATTACAAAACAAAAAAACAACATCATCTGCATCTTGCTCTACTTCTTCATGTTTTCTTCCAACTTTCGAAGTTCCTCCTGGACCAAATTCAACTCTACGCAGATTCTTTCAACACAGTCATCAACTTCTCCAATCTCCACCTTTAACCTCTCCGTGTCAACACTAAGTCTATCAACCCTCCTTTCTTGTGCATTTTTACCCCTAATTTCACCCTCTACCCGACCAGAGTGATACTGTGAAGACAATAAGCAAACATCGCCAACCTTCTTTTCTTCATCAACCCATTCAAAAAATTTGCATCTTCTACTTGGGCAAGACATAAACCTTCTATTTGGATTCTTGAGTGTATTAGAACTTTTTAGAATCAGAGAGTCTCCACAGAAGCAACGACTCCTCCTCTCTTTCTGCTTCAACCACTCACCTTTCATATCATCTTCATTATCAATCCACTAAAAAAAACTGCACCTTGGCACTCGTCCACAAGCTACATACCTCATTCCATGGCTGGCCACTTTAGAAGAAAATAGAACAACAACTGCCTCCCCACAATAACACAAATATCTTCTCTTGTTGAGACTTCTTGAACTCAAAATTCTCGAAGAACGTTGGGTGGAATCCATGCAAGGTTAGAAAATTTCAGCAACAAATAAGAAGAAAGGGAGAAGAGGAGAACGACAAACAGAATAGGGTTCTGGAGTTTTAGGATGAGGGCAAGGATTATGTAGGGTTATACACATGGGTATTTTGGTAAATTTAACACAGGTCAACGTTTTATTTAACGTTAACTGCGAATAAGGACCTAATTAAAACAAAAAAAAAATTGGTATAGGGACTCAATTAAAAGGAAAAAAACTATAGAGACCTAATTAAAAATTCGGCCAAACTATAGGGACTAACAGAGTAATTAAACCTAAACTAAATTGTGTAAATAATTTTTTTGGCAAAATTTAATTGACACGCATCAACATAACATATAATTCTTATACAATTATTATGTACCTAAAAAGCAATATAATTTTTATACAATAGAGGTTGAATAGACAATAATAATATTTAATTACATTACAAGAAAAAAGCTAAATACGGTTAGTTTTAACATCGGAAGTTAGTGGTGGATTTACTGGTGAATTTGATAAAAAATTCATCGAATAAAAAGTTACTATTATATTTAGTTTTCGGACGGTAAATTTACTGGTAATGATTGGAGAAAAAAAAGAAAATTGGCGCGATCATTATCGTCAGATTTAGGGGGGAATTCAATAGTAAGATAATTAAATAAAATACGCCGTTTTGGTCACAACTTGTACGTTAACTGCAGATTTTTTCGACAATAAATCTACCGAAAAATTGACCATAAATTCAAATTTGCGAACCCTTTCTTTCCACTTTTGTAATATTATTAACCTCACTTCTCTCCCCCTTTCTCTCCCCCTCTCTTGCTGTCAGCCCCTTACATTGTTATTATTCGCCGTCGTTTTACCATCGTTGACTACATCCCACGACTCTAGCCATCGTCGCCATCAAGGTGTAACTCTATGACTATTTGATGAAAATGACCAAAACTTTCAGAAATTTATTTTTTGAAATACCATGGTCAAAGGAAAATTCAAGTACTTAAAATGGGATAATTTCTAAATTTGTTGCTTTGATTTGAAAAATAAAATGATTAATACAATAATTTAACATTAGAGCTATTGTAAATTTAGGGTTATGTAGTAAATGATCAAAATCTAGATTTTAGCAATTTTCAGTAGATTATTCAACTTATCCGTGACTGATAAACCACTATTTTATGGTTTATTTTGTATTGAATAGAGTGGATTTTATCAACTATTCTAACACTTATTCATATACATTGCATGGTTTTAAAAATCCTTCCGAATTTGTGCTATGATTGAAAACATGCTTCTTTGGCCTTAAAATTGCTAATTTTTAATATTCTCTTATTACCATTCGATGTTGTGATATGTGTGTTAAAGTGTTTTCAAGGTTTATAGGGCAGGAATGGCTTAGAGGATGGAAAAGAAGCATGCAAAAGTGGAAGGAACACAAGAAATTAAGGATTTCAGAATCTGGTAGTGACGCACACGCATGGACGACGCATACGCGTGATTGGTTCAGCAGATAAATGACGTGCACGCGTGGCTGACGCCTACGCGTGGCCAATGAAAATTCCAGCGACGCATATGCATAACGAGGTCACGTGCTGCAATTAACAGAACACGCTGGGGGTAATTTCTGGGATGCTTTTGACCCAGTTTCAGGCCCAAAAATACAGATTAGAGGCTAGGAAGTGGAGCAGAATGGAGGATTCAAGCAGTCACTTTTCATTCGTTCACAATTTTTAGGTTTAGATGTAGGTTTCTAGAGAGAGAGGCTCTCTCCTCTCTTTAGGTTTTAGAGTTTTTAGTTTTATTTCTTCTCCAATTCAGATTTCCATCTTGCTTTAATTTAGTTTCTCTTCTACATTCTATTATTCTAGCATCTTAGTTTATCTTCTCTTGTTGATTTCTTTATTTTTTCAATTTAGTTTATGAACTCTTCATGTTAGATTCAATTTCCTTTTAATGCAATTTGAGGTATTTCATGTTTATTGCTTCTTTCTTCATTTTTTATTATTAATTCCTTGCAATTGTTGGTTTTAGATTTTACCTTCTCTTATTACTTTTCTATGCTTTTATTTTGTGCCTTCCAAGTGTTTATATAAAATACTTTGGTGGATTTTAATTTAGATTTTTATGTTCTTGACTTGGATTGATTATTTAGAGACTCTTGAGTTATCAAAAGTCTTTTATTGATTGGTGATTAAAGATTGTCGGTTAGCTTGAACTTCACCAAAGCTAGTCTCTCACTATGAGTTGACTAGGACTTGTGAACTTAAGTTGATTGTATGCACTTGACCTTCTTCCATTGGTTAGAGGTTAACTAAGTGAAGCCAATTCACATTTACCATCACAATTGATGATGATAATGAGGATAGGACTTCTAAGTCTCTTTCTTTGCTAAGAGCTTTCTTAGTTATTAGTTTATTTTCTCGACATTTTAGTTTCTTTTTTCTTATTACAAAACCCAAAAATATACTTTTTCATAACCAATAATAAATACACTTCCCTGCAATTTCTTGAGAGACGACCCGAGGTTTGAATACTTCGGTTAATTTTATTGGGTTTGTATTTGTGACAAACAATCTAAACGTTGATTGAGGTTTAATTGTTGGTTTAGAACTATACTTGCAACACGATATTTTTGTGAAAATCTTTGCCGATATTTTTCCTCCGTCAACTTTTTGGCACCGTTTCTGGGGAATTGCAAATGATTACCTTATTATTGGTTATTGTGAATATGTTTGCCTTTTGTTTCTTTGTTAGTTGATGCTAGTTTTAAGAGTTTAATTTCTTTATTTCTTGTTAAGTTTTTGTTTTTATTTTCTCTTGTTACTATGAATTCTCACCACCTTGGCTATGAGTTTGGTTCAAATTATGTTTTAGGGAATGGAAGCTACAATGAAAACATGTACCAAGGTTGGGACAATCAAAGGTGGGAGGAGCCTCAAGCTTATGGACAACCTCCGTGGCAACAACCCTCTCCAATGTACTACGAGCAAGAGACATTCCATGATGCATATCAAGACAATGGATATGGTAGACCTCCTTGTGACTACCAACAACCACCACTATATGCCTATGAACCCCCTCTTCAACATAGCTTTGAACCACCATACTCACAAGTCTCATACCACCAAACACCTCCATATGACCCTAATCCATATCCCCCATACCGACCACCTTATGAGCCATATGAACCATACATAGAACCTCCCCAATTCCAACACAATTACTTCCAAGAACCACCACCTCAATATACACCATCTCTATATCCTTATCAAGACGAATCACCTTCCTATTGTAAGCCATTTTTCCCATATAATGAACCCTCCTATCCAACCCAAGCCCCAATAGTGATTCTCTCACTTCACTACTTCAAGGGCAAAGAGAGAAGCAAAGGACGACACTAGAATTCACAGCTTCCTTGACCGAGTTAGTAAGTCGATTTGCTTCCCAATGGTTGGACACTCAAGGAACTCCCATGGCTACATGTGGAGAATCTAATGAAGAATAGAGCATGAGAGAGAGATTAGAAACTCCGGTTGAAAGTGAGAAATGTGACTTTGTATTGGAACAATTGGAGGAAGGAATAATTGTTGAAGAGAAAGAAGTAGTCGAAGACTTAGGAGATGCTGAACCTCCATGGGAATCTAGAGTTGTAGAGTATTCCTCCAAGAACCTTGAAATTAATGTTGAAGAGGGTAGTGCACAACCTCCAAGGCATATTTCCTATGAAGAATTGGATGGAATAGATCAAGATGCAAGTTCCCTTGGTGATGATGATCATGAATCAAGTCTTCCTAGTGATGAATTTGCATCCACAAGTGAACCCCTTGAGTTTGAAGAACCTTCTCCCGATAAAATTGAAAGCAACATTGAGGTAGATTTCTCTCAACCTCATATTTGTGATTTGAGTGACGGAGAAGAGTTGGATGATTTCGGTGAGGAAGAGATTGAAAGTGAAGAATCTTTTCAAAAGGTGAAAGTCTTTCGGCAAGGTTGGACGGGAGTTGAATATGCTTTGTCAAGATCGTTGGAGACTTCTTTACCTAGGTTGTCGTCTACTGCTTTATTTGAGTGGGTGAAACTTATCTCTCTTAGCTTTATTGTCCCACTTGAGTGTGGTATTCTTGAAACAAATGGCCAACTTAGGAGGCTTTGTGGAATGAAGCATAAGAGAAGGATGTTTAGTTGTTGGAGTTACAAATCAAGACTCATCAAGGTTGAGATTTCAAGAGCTAGATGCACGGGTTGGACTAGTGATCAATTGGTTGGATCTAAGAGAATAGTTTGGTACTTTATTGAGAATTCGGATTGCTTGCCACCCGGTTAGAACAATGATGATCCACTTAACGACGGGTGTAAAAACAAGATTTAGGATCCCGGCATACAAGAGGATCAACTTTGAGAGCTCAGAGCTTGTGAAGAACTTTATCAAGGCTTGGTGAATTCACTTGGAAATGTTGAAACTTATTGGAAGTCCAAGTATTGGTGGAAGTTTCAAGATGAGTTCAAGCACAAACCACCATGACAAGGAGCTCACCAAATGTCCAACTTAAAGACTTTAACTAAAAGTACTAGGTAGGAGACAACCCACCATGGTATGATCTTCCTTTTTTTTAGTTCTATTTTATTTATATGCTTATATTTGTTTCATTAGGTGTTTGTGTTAATTTTCAAGTAAGCATGTTTCCCTTTTGTTCTGAGTTATGTTAAAAAAAATCGTCTCACGCGTGCGCATGGCCGACGCGCACGCGTCATATTGAATATTGCTCTCGAGTACAAAAAACCAGAGAGTTGTGCTGGAACCGTGCGGGTGGGGTGCCAAGCGCACAACACAACCCTCGCGTACGCGTTTGGGTCATTTGCAATTTTTGCCTCCCACACATGGACATAGACGACCCGCACACGTCGTATCTTCATACTGCCATCCCTGGTACAAAAAACATAGACTTACGCAAGAACTGTGCGAGTGGTGTGCGAGGAGCACAATTCACACCCACGCGTGACTGACGCGTACGTGTCACCTTCTCTTTTCTGCTTTTCACGCGTACGTGTGACTGACGCGTACGCGTCACCTTGTCATTCTGCAACCCATACGTGCGCGTGGACGACGCTTACGCGTCGCTTCTTTTTTTATTTTCTTCTTCTTTCTTCTCTCCTTTCTTATTCTTTCCTCTTTTCTTTCTTCTTCCTTTTCTTCTTCCTTTCTTTCTTTATTCTTCTCTCACTTTTCAAAATTTTACTTCTCATTTTTTTTCTTATCTTTCTTTTCTTTTACTTATTACATTTGCATACTTGCATTCATTGCATTTTAACTTTGTTGTTTGTTCTCCCTTTTTCTATATTTGTTGTTTTAACATTGGTGTTAAATGTTCTTATTCATCTGTCGAATATTTCTTCCATTGTTTTGGTGCTTAGTGACTTGTTTTATATTGTTGGGTGATATTTTTTATAGGTCAATGCTAATCTTTTATGCCATTTGTATTCCTTTTGTATTGATATGAACTTATATAGTCTTTCATGACCCGCTCTCTTTCCCTCGTTGTTGCAATTCTTGCACTATTGATATGCTATTTGCCTATATTGTTTTTTCACTTGCATGTTGTAGCTACCATGTAATTGTGAACCTCATTATTATTTGGCATTGGCCCACCCATATTTTATTTGCTTGCATATCTTTGTTTGTGGGTTATTCTTCTTTCTTTTTCTCTTCTTTCAAGATGGCCACCAAGAAGGGAAACGAAAAACTTTGAAATGGGGTAACAAACAAGTTCCTCCACACAATCTTTTGAAGAAAGCTCATCAGTTGTAGTAGCCCGTCCACTTGCACATCTTTGCATGCACCGAGGACGGTGCAATCTTTAAGTGTGGGGAGGTCAATACCGACTTCCGTGGGTAATAATTTTTCTTTCCCCGTCACCAATTTTTAATTTTCTTTGTTAGTTAGTTGTTGCATTGCATAATAGATTGCATGTGTAGTTAGTTGCTTGCATTTATATCCTACTTGGTTGAAGTAATGAACTCTTTTCCAAGAAACTATTTTATACCAATTCACTAATTTGAATTAAAACTTTTGTTGAACTTGTTTGAAGAAATTTAATTTGGAACATGGTTTTAGAGCTCGACCACACAAAACCTAGTGAGATTTTTGAACCTATTTGATTGGTTGCATCTTATCAACCAATATTTTGATTTGGTGTGTGTTATTCACTCTAAAATTGTGATCTTTGTCTTGCTTGATTCTATATTTTCATTGTTTGATGTATGCATGCACTTGCGTGATTGAGGCCTTTGTTTCACTATAGCTCACATACCCATATGGTCTTATCATTTCATTATCCTTTGCAAACCAATGTTGAGCTCTTTTTTACCCCATTTGCTCTTTACTTTTGCTCATTACTAACTCTAAGTGAAAAATAATAATGTCCTTAATTTGAATCCTTGGTTAGCTCAGACTAGTGAGAGTGTTCATGATTTAAGTGTGGGGAAATTGGGTTTGGAATATTTGGTTTGGGAATTGGGTACTGTATATTTTTATGAAAATGTGAAAAAGATAGTTGAGCACATATTCTTCCATTTAATACCTTAATCATATGCATTGAAAAAAAAAAACAAAAGAAAAGAAAAATAAAAGAATAATAAAAATATATGAAAAACAATAAAAGGAGACAAAATGCCCCAAAGTAGATGGTAGTAGCAATGCATATGTATTGTACTCAAATTTGGGATGCATGAATATGTGGAAAAGATAGTTAATGGGTAGTTAAGTTTTGTATTTTGATTACATGGATTGTCTTAGGTTAGGTGGGAAGTTTAGGTTAATCAAGAATTTAGATTTTAGTCCACTTAACCAAATACATTCCTACCTTGACCCTAGCCCCATTACAACCCTTGAAAAGACCTCTTGATATGTGTATTCGTGCATTAAATTTTTGTTGATTGGTAGAAGAAGAGCAAGCTTTAGAAAGCAAGATTAGTAGAGAACCGAGAGTATCGACTCTTAAACACATGAGTGATTAGAGTGTATACACTTCCGGTGAGGGTTCGATACTCAAGTCTATTTGTACTTCATTTTATAATTTGAATTAGTGGAATCCAGTTCATATTTGTTCATAAAAGATTTATTTACTTTAACCAAGTAGGTAGAAGCATTTTACATGTAGTTGCATCTATCTAGATAAGTTGCATTGCATAAGTCTTACCATTTTTTCTTTATTCTTTTAGTTCTCTTGAGCTTAGCATGAGAACATGCTAATGTTTAAGTGTGGGAAGATTGATAAACCACTATTTTACGGTTTATTTTGTATTGAATTGAGTGGATTTTATCAACTATTCTTACACATATTCATATAAATTGCATGGTTTTATAAATCCTTCCGAATTTGTGCTATGATTGAAAACATGCTTCTTTGGCCTTAAAATTGCTAATTTTTAATCTTCTCTTATTACCATTCGATGCCGTGATATCTGTGTTAAGTGTTTTCAGGGTTTATAGGGCAGGAATGACTCAGAGGATGAAAGAGAAGCATGCAAAAGTGGACGGAACACAAGAAATTAAGGATTTCAGAATCTGGTAGTGATGCGCATGCATGGACGACGCGTACACGTGATTGGTGCAGCAGAAAATTGACGCGCACGCGTGGCTGACGCCTACGCGTGGCCAATGAAAAGTACAGTGACGCGTACGCGTGGCTAACGCGTACGTGTGACGAGCGACACGTGCTGCAATTAACAGAAAAAATGCTGGGGGTAATTTCTTCTCCAATTCAGATTTCCATCTTGCTTTAATTTAGTTTCTCTTCTACATTCTATTATTCTAGCATCTTAGTTTATCTTCTCTTGTTGATTTCTTTATTTTTCCAATTTAGTTTATGAACTCTTCATGTTAGATTCAATTTCCTTTTAATGCAATTTGAGGTATTTCATGTTTATTGCTTCTTTCTTCATTTGTTATTATTAATTCCTTGCAATTGTTGGTTTTAGATTTTACCTCTCTTATTACTTTTCTATGCTTTTATTTTGTGTCTTCCAAGTGTTTAATAAAATACTTTGGTGGATTTTAATTTAGATTTTTATGTTCTTGACTTGGATTGATTATTTAGAGACTCTTGAGTTATCAAAAGTCTTTTGTTGATTGGTGATTGAAGATTGCCAGTTAACTTGAACTTCACCAAAGCTAGTCTCTCACTATGAGTTGACTAGGACTTGTGAACTCAAGTTGCTTGTATGCACTTGACCTTCCTCCATTGGTTAGAGATTAACTAAGTGAAGGCAATTCACATTTACCATCACAATTGACGATGAAAATGAGGATAGGACTTCTAATTCTCTTTCCTTGCTAAGAGCTTTCTTAGTTATTAGCTTATTTTCTTGCCATTTTACTTTCTTGTTTCTTATTACAAACCCCAAAAATATACTTTTTTCATAACCAATAATAAATATACTTTCCTGCAATTCCTTGAGAGACGACCTGAGATTTGAATACTTCGGTTAATTTTATTAGGTTTGTATTTGTGACAAACAATCTAAACGTTGATTGAGGTTTAATTGTTGGTTTATAACTATACTTACAACACGATATTTTTGTAAAAATCTTTACCGAATTTTTTCTCCGTCAGTGACTTCTTGTGTATGTATTTGGCGAAAGTGATCTTCCTGCTGCAATACATACTGCATGCCTACTTATTATTCTACTTGCTATCTCAAGTGTGAATGATTTTTTCATTTGAAAAATTTTACTCTATGTAAGGTGATTGTTGTTAATTCTATGTATGTAGTTTACACTATATAGAATGTGGTAGTTTTTATCGACTGCTAGAAATAATTATCATCAATAACCGTAAAACATTTGCAAAATTTGTATTTTGCTAATCATTCATTACGATGGAACAAAATTGTGTCCAAATTTGGATACACATAGTATTCAGTTGAATTTTAATTTGAAACCAATCAACCTTTGCTTGATTATGAGTTTTATTTAACTTAGGTACATGATGGATAATATAAAAGAAGGTATTCAATTGAATAACTATATTAAAGATTGTATCTGAATTCACTTATAGTTTATGCGATTAAATTTGGTATCATAAGCACCAAATTGCTTCTGATTGAGTTCCACTATTACTGATCTCATTATATCTTTTATGGTTTATTTTACTTACCTTAGCCTTAGTTGTTTTTTTTATCTATGTCTATAATTTTAATTTGATTGATTTCTAAAATGCAAATAATATCTTTCATTCAACCGTCACCTATACATATTCTCATTGTCATAAGTCATTAAAGATTTTATTTTCTAATCTATTTCTTAAACTATATTATTAGGTAGTATGCTACTAGAAATTATGTATTACAAGGGGCAGTGTTCTTAGTGGAAGAGCTTAAAACTAAAGATGAAATACTAAAAGATTTGTTCTTATTTGTTCATGTTCAAGTGTGGTTTTTGTTACTCTTTTACTTGTATTTTAATATTTAAACTTGTTTGTGAATTTTTAACTAAGAATTATAGACAAATTATTATAAATAATTGTAAAAATTTTTAAATTTGTTAAGTTTAAAAATTTTTAAATTTAAATATTTAAAATTATATATTGATATTTCAAATAATTTTTTTTAAAAAAATTAAAGTTTAAGTTTATTGTCAATTTCACCGTCAGTGAAACCCGCCGATAACTATCAATTTAATTATTAATAATAAATAATATATTATTGTCAGATTTACTGAGGAAAAAATCCGATAGTAATAAGTTCCAGAATTACGCTAACTAATAGTTTATATCCATCGATAATTAGCAGCGGACGAAAAAATCTATCGGTAAGTAGTTATCGACAAGGTTCATACCGTCAGAGTTATTCCGCCGCTAAATCCAATGGTGTCCGGTGACTTTCTTGTAGTGTTATTCTGTTGATTTTTGTAGTTTTACAATATTTACAATTTGGTCTCTATACTTTTTTCTTTTCAATTGGTTCTCTACACTATTTATAATTTTTATAATTAGGTACTTCCTAGTGTAAAAATATTAGAGTTAATTAAATATTTTTTTACAAATTGAATGTATTTATAATTAAAAATTTAATTAAATTTTTTACCACATATATTTTAAAAAAAATATTTTGTTAATTTTAATATTTCTGACATGAAAAAGATCTAATAATTAAAAATAGTGTAGAGACATAATTAAAAAAAAAAAGAAAATATAAGAACCTAATTAAGTGATAATTTAGTAAAACTATAAAGACCAATAATAATAATAATAATAATAATAATAATAATAATAATAATAATAATAATAATTTAAGATGACAAATTTTTTAATTTCATAATTAATAATATTGGATTCATGAATACGAGTATTCCACGAATCATGTAAAAAAAAGGTCAACACTAAATAACAAACAAAGTAACACAAATTAAAAATGGCCTCTTATCATTTTTGTTTATATATTTTTTATTTAAAATATTAAAAATTGCTCTGATAATTTAAGTATTTTAAAATTAAAAATAAAAAAATTACAAATCGCCACCTATAATTTTTTATTTTATAAGTTGCCTTCTATATTTTGGTAAAACACAAAAACTCTAATATTTTAGAATTTCATAATATTTCCTCTCATATATAAAAATTCTGCCACAAATTTAAAGGTATGATTAAACCTCGGGAAAAAAAAAGGATTACATCTAATAACAAAAAGGTTGAATCTGACCGAATAAATTTTGCAAAGAAAAATATTAAGAGGTAATGAAAATTATTATTTTTGATAATTATTTAGTTATTTATTTAATTTTTTTAGTGTAATTTTTTAAATTTAGTAATATAATAATATATTTTATTTTATGTTTTTAACTATTAATAATTAATTAATAACTAAAAATAAATTTTAATGATTGTCTAATATATTTTTTTTTTGGAAAATGAGGTCACACGCTATTGGCCGGATGCCAACTTTGAAAGAGATATATATAAGAAGCATAAGATAGTTCACGACTTAAAAAAAATCTTAAAATCTTCTTGTCCCGTTTAATTACGTTTTATTACATGGTTTTAGCATAGAATTTATACCGATGTGGAGTGAGGAGAGATGACAAGCTGTGGGTGATATATGAGACTATTGAAGCGACATCAACGTAACATAAAAATAAATTCTCTCAATTTTTTTTAATAATTAAAAAAATAAAGTATAATTTTTTTATTATTAATTTTATAAATAAAACTAAAAATAAATATTAACAAAATAATAAAAATTAAAAATCACACTTTATATTTTTACTCTTTTTAACAATTAAGATAATCCATTTCCACTAGCCATGCATGTATAACTTTGATTAATTTGGATGAAGCAAAACAATTGAAATGTATTTTTGTGAAGATAGCAATAATGATGCATAATGATGAGCGTTGAATGAGACAGAGAGCAGGAAGCACCACCATAATGGTCCATCATAAGATTCAGATGCACTCACATTCATTGATGTCTCTGTGTGTATGTGACATTGTGTGGCCAGTCAAATGCTTACACTTTTTAATCCTCAGTGGGGTGGTCCTGACACGTGGCCCCCTGTTGTTGCAAAACTCGTGGCTCTCAACTTCTTTTTTATTTTGCCGCACTATTAAATGACAAAAATTCAAGGCTAATAATTTTAATTTATATTAGTTAGTATTTTTAATTTAATATTTTAATATTATTCTTTTAGTTAATATTTTTAAATAGTATTATTTAATCATTAATTAAAAATAATAAATTATACAACTTTTATAACATTATTCTTGTTAAATAAACTACTCAAAAACAAATTAATACATGCAACTAGTGAATTACATGTGTTCTTCTATCTGTTTTGCCCCAAAACGAGACGTTTCCTGGTTTTAATTACTTCTAAGTTCTAATCCTACTCAAATAGTTGCATGGTTGTAAGGTCAAATAATATGGCATCAAATAAATCAATACAAAGAATTTGCCAAATCAGTTAGATTTACTCTTGAATTTCTTATAATATCCGTCGGATCAATACAACCGTAAACATGCATGGACATTATGTTTATGGACGAATCTATTTAATTACTACGGTCGGAATTAATCCGACGATAATTATCGTCGAACAGTTTCATTGGTAATTCCTACGATAATAATTAGATAATTTTAATTTTAAAAATTTGAAATAATTAATTACAATCGGAATATTCTCTTTATAAATCCGATGCTAATGTCCTAATTAATAAAAAATAATCTTTTATTAAATACAAACAATATTCATACCATATGTTTTTAGAATTAATATTGTCTGAATCAGTATTTTCACAAACAATCTTTAAATTACTGTTAAACATAATAGAAATTAAATCTTATTTTTTATCAAAACAATAAATGTTAATTCTTTTTATATCAAACTAAATGTATAAAATAAAAGAAATGTTACATAATAAAATACTAAACAAAATAAAAATAATGCCAACTAACAAAATATGAAAAGAAATTCAAGCTATTAGTTCTCGTAAGAATCTGTAAAAATTTTCAAGTGAATTGAGAAGAAAGGTTGAATTAAGAAATAATTTATAAGATTAAAAACACATTATGCAGAACTTGTGATTTTATTTCGTCGTTAAAATAGAAAAAGAGAAGAGTGAAGTCTTGATATATCCTAGTTCGACCATAAAGTACGATCACTATAAGAAATATCGTTAAAATCTATGGCTAAACTTTCGATAATATTAAAAATCGACGGCAAAATAGACGGCAGAGGTGGTCACTATTAATACTGTCGATTTTATAAAATTCTAATAAAATCGACGGCTTGACGCTAACCGTTGATAATAATTTAATAAAATCGACAATATTTCCGTCTGTAATATGAGTTTGAGAATTTTACCTTCTTAATAAAATCGACAACGTTGCCGTCGATATTTATTATATAAAATTGACGACATTTCTGTCGATATTTGATTCAATAAAATCGACAATATTTAATTTTCGTCTATAATATGAGTTTGTGAATTTTACCCGTTTAATAAAATCGACAATATTGCGTCGATATTATTATATAAAATCGATGTTGGGAATAATACACCATTCCCCCTTGAGAAAATACCTTTCACAGAGAAATAAAATAGACACAATCACAACACAAGAATTTAACGTGGAAACTCCAATTACCGGAGAAAAAACCACGGCCGTTGTCAAATGACAACCAGAGAATATCACTATGTGAAAATTGTTACAACACATAGACTTCTTTCTCTCTAACACCGGCACCCCAGTACACCCACACTCTCTCAAAGCAAATATCTAACTACACCTCACAACACTCTCTAATCAAAGAGTATAGAGGAAAAGAAAAGTCAGATACAAGCTTTAAGTGTTTCCGACTGGTGCAAAAAATATGGAGAACTTAGCCTCATATTTATAGCCTAGGCCACCCACACCATTTGCTATCCTAAGCAATGTGGGACTAATTCAACCAAATCCTAACAATCTCCACCTTGATTGAAATAGTCACACATCTTCAGCTTCCATTGTCAACACCAACAATTCTTTGCTGCCATTGTCTATACCGACAATCATAGTTCAGAGAACTATCATACTCCACCATGAAAGTATACTCACTTGGAATTAGACCACTCCAAGCATTTCACCTTGGTACAGATCGAAACATTATTGAAAATTCATGGTGCAACTTCCAAATTGTCTTTTCCTGAAAGTTCTTCAGCCATCGACATAACTCCGCCACACACCTTGCATCTCAATGCCAACCAATGCCCATGTGCAATTTGTGGACCCGAATGCCACAACTTATCCTTATCCATGGCAGTGCGGTAATACCATTAGGATACTTCTTGTCTTCTAGAGAACATCATCCTTCATACCAGAGATCTTCTCCTTCAACGCCTTGTGCAAACCTGATTGTATCAACACATTCTTGACTTGTATTTGCCACAAGCCAAAATTGATTCTTCCATCAAATTTCTCTATTTCAAGCTTCACAGCACTTGAATATCCTGACATTGTTGCAACCGTATACTGGAATAGTATAACTCAACTATAGACCGTGCACTAGGAAGAGTCCCCAGGAAAGAGAGGTGGGTCACAATGGATACACTTAAATACCAAGTCTTTCCTTAGCTAGAACATTTCCAAACTGCACTCTCATAGTGTCACACTGTCTTCCAGCAACAACAACAGCAACTAAAGATCAACCTCAAGCTACAGGACAAAAAATTCTTTTCTGATGTGGAAGATTAGACTAGGCTGCAACCACAGAGCATACTAAGAATAAATCCCACCGAACCGAAGCTCTGATACCACATTGTTGGGAATAATACACCATTCCCCTTGAGAAAATACCTTTCACAGAGAAATAAAATAGACACAATCACAACACAAGAATTTAACGTGGAAACTCCAATTACCGGAGAAAAAATCACGGCCGTTGTCAAATGACAACCAGAGAATATCACTATGTGAAAATTGTTACAACACGATTGTTAGTGTTGCAAGTGTGAGGAGTGTTGAAGTTAGTCCCACATCAAAGAAAGCATGGAAGAGTGAGGAGTTTATAAGATGAGAGACCCATTAACTTGACACCTTAAGGTTTTGAGTTGTATGTGGTGTCTTCTCATATTATGTTTTCTCACTTGATTCCTCCCCGAAATCTCCCCGGTTGTCGAGAGCTCTCCACGGTCAGCCCAAAAAGTGGTATCAGAGCCGATGGTTTAATCGGTCTGGTTTACGGAGTATTCAAGGTGAAGCATCGAAAGTCTTCCTGGCAAAGGTGGTCTGGGCAGCGTGTCCCGCGGTATTTTGCGGCGGTGTGATGGACGAATACTCGTGGTGGTGATGGAGCTAGAGGGGAGTTAATGCTTGATGTGGAGGCTCACACTTGAGGGAGAGATTGTTAGTGTTGCAACTGTGAAGAGTGTTGAAGTTAGTCCCACATCAAAGAAAGCATGGAAGAGTGAGGGGTTTATAAGATGAGAGATCCATTAACTTGACACCTTAAGGTTTTGAGTTGGATGTGGTGTCTTCTCATCTTATGTTTTCTCACTTGATTCCTCCCCGAAATCTCTCCGGTTGTCGAGAGCTCTCCACGGTCGGCCCAACAATCGACAATGTCTTTGTCGATATTTGATTTAATAAAATCGACACAATGGTTGTCGATTTTATTTGTCTATTTTAAATTTAAAAAGCGACAACGCTACCGTCGATTTTAATAGCTATATATTTTATTTTTTTTCTATTTGAAAAATAGTAAAAATTAGTGCAAATAAACTTTTAAATAGCATATAACTAATATTTTATATAATTTTTAATTACTTGAAATGGGATCATAAATTCATATAACTAATATTTTATATAAGTTACATGAATTTTACAAATAGGAATTGATAGACAAGATCTAGCAGCTTATGCAAAATTCATAAATTCACAAATGAAATCAGAACTGCAACTTAGCCAAAATTTACATGGTAGTTTAGGTTGCATTCCAGAAAGTAAAGTGCGAATTTAAATCAATGATGAGAAATTCAACATAATATGTAACTAGCAATATAATATGAATTTGTTGATTTTCTCATTAACTAAACATAGATGAATCCAAGAATAAAGAGACACCTTGAAACCTTCTAAGAATCTGGAATGACTTTGCCTTGAGCAAAACAGCTTCAAGAAGTAGACTAACAGCATGAATGGACATAGGAGGCGCTGCATCACTCAGTGAACCGCGTCTATTCATATTCCGTTCACATCTTCTAGATATAGAAATTTTCATCTTTGGAGCAATAACAGCAATGTCTATTCCTTCAAATACATAAAGTACAGCTTCAAAATTACCCTTCTAATATCCAAGCCTTCCTAGTAATTAGTAAAGCTCTGGCTTCCTATGAGAAAATGGTCATTTACTCATTTAGTTTCATCTTATAATAAAGAGACATCTCAATCAATGAAATCAAATGACAAATATTGGGACAAGAATAGATTCTTGTAAAACACTCAAAGATCTGCGAAAAGTTTTACCTAGGACAAAAGTGGAATAAGCTTCAAAGGAGAAGTGTGACTTTTTGCATGGATAGCCCTAAACACTCAAGAAAAAAATAAACGTTTGCATGATGCAAGGAGTATAGAATATATTAATTGTTATTAGAATATCAGAAACTGAGAAAACTAGTAAATACCACTTAGCAAGATGCTCATTGAATTCATGCCTCTTCCACCAGCTTAGTAACCATCGATCATGCTATGGTCTCCAGCAATGTCATATTTGCCTTTGTCGCTCGCCACGTCTAGCTCCCCTCTGGCCTTCACTCTATCTGCTATATCTCAAATGGGATCGTCCCATTGCAGCATACCCAAACTTGGCAATATCATTATACTTGATAGCATTATTAGAAAGTCTAATTTTTAAGACAAACTCAAACAAGACTTGAAGCTTCTGATGAAAGTCTATTTGATTTGATTTTTAAGTCCAAAGCTTCTAATGAATTGTCTGATATACAAACTAATGGGCTGAACAATGATGAAGTGGAACAAGATGATTTAGAACTACTTAAACAAGAAGCTTCCTTAGATTACTTATGTAATTTTCCTTCTCACAGGTAAATTCCATGTTTATCAAATGGCTATGAAGGAGTAAGAAAATAATTAGATCATAATCTATCAAATGGATTATGTTGTTCTACAAGAATAAAATATGAGCAGAAAGTAGTACTATTATATCCTTACTCTGGGTTCGGTATTGTCATCAAATTCGAGTGTAAACAATTATCAATAAGACTACTTTCTTTTGATTGAGAATGGACAAACCTCCGGAGCTGAAAGGGAAAATGACAATACATTCATAAAGATTAGCAAGTTATTAGAGAATTGCATGAACCAAAAAAGGTTTTAACTTTAAAGAACAATACCTTGGGCGAAGAGGCGCATAGTTGCCGTTTTCAATTGGAAAGTGAAATGAAAAGAAAATATGAGAAATTTGTCTCAAGGTTTACAGTTCCTGATAAACTAATTTGAAATATACATTCATAAGCATGAAGCTAATTTTATTAATTGTTATACTCTTGAATGCATTTAAGTTCAACTGCAAAAAGCCAAACTGCTTAGGAATTAGCATAGATATGAAGGACTACTCTACTTTCAATTCTATCTATAAATGCACCCTATGTCACAAATCTTAATATGTACATAATCCTCATGAATTTATATAAGAAGACCTAAACATGGCATCGAAATTAGAAAGCGAACCTCTGCCGGGAATATAAACCAAACCACTCCCTTTGTTGAAATTTACACCGGGGTTGTTATTTGTTAATCTAAAGAAAATTCAACCACAATAATAATTAGGTTTAATGAATTGAATATTCTAATTAGGTTTAACAAACAAAAAACTCAGAATTTCATGATGAAAATAGTAGATAAAAAATTGTAAAAATAAATATAATAATTAGAGAGAGACAGAGAAGAACTTACAAGAAGCTGTGACGGCGACGTGCTATGGTGATGGGCTCACAGCAACTGCGACCGGTAAAGACATTGCAACGACGAGTTTATGAAAGAAGAAGACCGCAGGCTCGGCAGAGGAAGAGGAGGAGGAGGAGGAGGAGGAAGCTCTGCTCTGTGCCTCTCTTCGTGACCGTGACTGATAAATCATTATTTTATGATTTATATTGTGTTTAATTGAGTGGTTTTATCAAGTCTTTACCCACTTATTCATATGATTAGCATGATATTACAATTCCTTCCCAAAGTTGTTCTATGGTTGAAAACTTGCTTCATAGAGATCTTTTTATTGTGTATTTTAATTATCTTTTATACCATTCGATGCCGTGATCCGTGTGTTAAGTGTTTCCGGTTTCATAAGGCAGGAATGGCTTAGAGAATGGAGAGGAAGCTTGCAAAAATGGAAGGAACACAAGTAATCAAGGAGATGACCAGCGAACACCGACGTGGACGCATGGCTCACGCAACCGCGTGAAATGGAGAAAATCGTAGTGACGTGTTCGCGTGCCTGACACGAACGTGTGGATTGAAATCTGCACGGATGGCGCGAACGCGTGGACGACGCGTACGCGTGGCGAGGAAAAACGCTGGATGATGCGATCGCGTGGACGATGCGTACGCGTGACATGCATGATAAAGCACTATTTTATGGTTTATATTATATTTAATTGAGTGGTTTTATCAAGCTTTTCACCCACTTATTCATAGGATTTGCATGATTTTACAATTCCTTCCTAGTTTAGTTCTATGATTGAAAACATGCTTCTTTGGTCTTAATTTAGCTAATCTTAATCCTCTCTTATTACCATCCGATGCCTTGATCTATGTGTTAAGTGTTTCAGGCTTCATAGGGCAGGAATGGCTTAGAGAATGAAGAGGAAGCATGCAAAAATGGAAGGAACACAAGGAATTGAGGAGATGACTAGCGAGAAGTCACGCGGTCGCATGGCTCATGCGACCGCGCGAAATGGAAGAAATTAGAGTGACGCGTTCGCGTGCCTGACGCGACCACGCGGATTGGAAGCTGCACGAACGACGCGAATGCGACGCGCACGCGTGGTACGAAAAATGCTGAGTGATGCGATCGCGTGGACGACGCGGACGCGTGACGTGCGCGATCTGCAGAATTACAAAGTCGCTGGCAGAGATTCTAGGCCGCATTTCAACCCAGTTTTTGGCTCAGAAACACAGATTAAAGTCAGGGAACATGCAGAGACTCAACATGCTTTCATAATTCACAATTTTAGGTTTTAGATGTAGTTTTTAGAGAGAGAGGTTCTCTCCTCTCTCTTAGGTTTTAGGATTAGGATTCCTCTTAAAGGATTTAGGATTTCAACTCTTCATCAGGTTCAATATTTCTTTTACTTTATATTTCTCTTTTACTTTCAGATACTTTAATGCTCTCATTTAATTACTTATGTTGCCAGATTGACTTATGAATTCTTTATGTTTAGATTGATTTTCTCTTATTAATGCAATTGAGGTATTTCAGATCTAAGATTCTTATTTAGCTTTTTATATTATTGGCTTTAATTGATTAACTGGAAGCTCTTGAGTTATCAACTATTCAGGATTGATTGTTATGTCGGCTGATTAATTGGAATTCCACTAACTCTAGTCTTTCCTTCGGAGTTGGCTAGGACTTGGAAAATCTAACCAATTGGTTCACTTGACTTTCCCTTGCTTACGCAAAGGTTAACTAAGTGGGATTAACTTCCATTCTCATAGGAGTAACTAGGATAGGACTTCCGAATTTTCATATCTTGCCAAGAGTTTATTTTATAGTTAATTATTTATTTTATTTGTCATTTAATTTACTTGTTCCTCACTTTCAAAACCCCAATTTACAAAACTCATAACCAATAATAAGAACATACCTCCCTGCAATTCCTTGAGAAGACGACCCGAGGTTTGAATACTCGGTTATCAATTTTAAAAAGGGTTTGTTACTTGTGACAACCAAAACATTTGTAAGAAAGGACTTCTGTTGGTTTAGGAGCTATACTTGCAACGAGTACCAAATTGTAAAGATTCTTAGACCACGCAAAGTTCTTCTCTTCAATGCGCAATCTGCAGAATTTACAGAAATCGCTGGGGGTGATTTTGGGACGCGTTTTGACCCAATTTTCGGCCCAAAAACACAAACAAAAGCCGGGAAACATGCAGAGACTCGAGAGAGATTCTCAGGAGGATAGTTTTTAGTTTTTAGATCAGATTTTACTCCTCCTCTAGGTTTTATCTCTGCACATTCATATTTCTTAGAATTTTATTTGCTTTTGGATTTGGATATTGAGAAGAGTTGTTACCTCCGCCAAGACTTCGTCGTTCTAGTTTGTTTTCTTACTTTTCACTTACTCTTTCATATCCTTAATTTGTCCAGAGTTATAATTGGATTTTATTTAGAGTTTATTAATACAAAAACTATTTTTATTTTTAATTGATCTTTTCGATTATTGTTTATCATGTCTTTCTTTATTTTCCCTTTGAATCTTGTGAAGTCTACATTCATGATAATGGAGTAGTTTCCCAACTTGATTGGGAGTTGATTAAAAGGAGAACCTTGAGTTGGAATACTCAAGAGTCAAATTGTAATTGGGTTTATTGTTGGTTGACTCTCTAGTCACTAGTGTTAATCCTTCCAAGGGAGAGGATTAGAACTTGTGAATAGAAGTTGACTCTCAACTTACTTGATTTTCCTTTATTCAGTAAAGGATAACTAAGTGAAAACAACTACCAATTATCAATTGATCTTGAGAAAAAATCCAACAAGGATAGAACTTCCAATTAATCTTCTCCCGGTCAAGATCTTTATTTAAATTACATAAATTCTCTTATTTATTTTCTTGTTTCTTAAACTCAAAATTTCATGGAAAACGTCTGATCAATAAGCTGTACTCTTTTGTCAACTCGTTGGGAGACGACCTGGGATTCATACTCCCAATATTTTTATTCTAATTTTGTGACAACCCTTTTAAATTGATAAGCGGATTTTCACTGGTTAAGAACTGTACTTGCAACGTATTTATTCTATTAAATTCTTAATCGGTCAATTTCCGCCTACGTCAATTTTTGGTGCCGTTGCCGGGGAGTTGCAATAGTGTGCTAATTCATTGGTTGGAATTTATGTATTTGCATTTTATTTTATTTTGTTTTATTGCCATGAGCTGTATGTTTCTTTCATTAAATGACGCGTTCACTGCCTGATCCGAGCTTAGCCGCTTTTGATCCTGAAATTGGAAGAACTCTTTCACGTATTAGGTGAGCTCAACGTCGGTTAGCCTCTGAGGGTGGTGAAGTGATTGTTATCGATTCATCAATCTCATCTAAGGGTGAATATGAATCGCCATCTGAGAGTGAAACAAGCTCATTTACTACTGATTCAGTTGATTCACGTGCAGGTAACATGGCAGCACCTAGGAGGATTACTCTCCAGGAAGCTGGAGCCCCAGATTTTACACTGCAGCCGTATCAAGTGCATTACCCAACGGTGGCTGCAGATTTTGAACTGAAAACTGCACTAATCAACTTGCTGCCCAAGTTTCATGGCTTACCTGCTCAAGAGCTATCAAGCACCTTAGGGATTTCCAGACAGCCTGTTCTACTGTTAGGCGTCATGGTGCAGATGAAACTTCTATTCTGTTAACCACCTTCCCATTTTTTCTTGAGGGAAAGGTGAGGGAATGCTACTACACTCAACCTGAAGCGACTGTTACTAACTAGGATACACTTAGAAGAGAATTTTTGGAAAAATACTTTCCAGTTGAAGTTACTGATAGATTGAGGAAAGAAATTTCTATGATTATTTAAGGTGAATCTGAGACTCTCTACGAATATTGGGAGCGCTTCAACAATCTCCTGGACGCATGCCTCTATCACATGATTGGCAAGATGGTGTTGATCAGCTACTTCACACAAGGCATGAAGCCTCAGGATAAGACCACATTGGAAGGTGCTAGTAATGGTTCTATGAAAAAGTACAAGACCGAAGATGAAGCATGGCAATTGATCAGCGACTTAGCTGAGTCCACTAGGAATCACAGGCATAGGTACAACCACTCAAAAGCTGTTGCTGAAGTTTCTTCTAGCAAAGAGACTACTGCTTTGACCCAGAGTATATGTGAAATGACCAACCTACTGAAACAGATGCAGTTGAATCAACAACAAGCACAACAATCTCAGCCTCCCTCGCCACAACAAAGCCAACAGTTGGTTCCATAAAGAGTATGCGGGATCTGTGCAAAAGGAAGACAACACTATGGCAGCCACTCATAACTTCTATGACCGCCCGAACCAAGGATACAATCAACAAGGCCGCAATTACAACCAAGGTGGCAACTATAACCATGGATGGCAGGACAATTCCAACCAAGGTTAGAGAGATAATTCTAACCATGGTTGGAGGGTCAACTATAACAGAGGAGGCAGAGATAACAATGGAAACCAGAGGTGGAATAACAGTAACAACAATAGACAGCAGAATCAGAACTAACCTTACAGAGCACCTCACCTAAGACAGCCTTAAGGACCCCAGCATAACCAACCATAAGCTCCTCAGATCACTGATTCTAATTCTTCATCAAATGACGAGATGCTCCGTTCTCTTGCACAAGGACAACAAGACATGCACACGCAGTTGAGTTCTACTTTGAATGGTCTAACTGCCACTTTACAAGCTCTTGTCTCCCGGTTATATTCATCATCTAACTCCACCAATCAACCTTCAAGCTCCAGTGAAATTCATTCTCAACCCCTATCTAATCCCAAGGGTAGCATCAATGCCATCACTTTGAGGTCCGGAACCACATTGCAAGAGAGGAACCAGGAGGAGCCAAGCCCAACAGTACACGTCCCAACTGAGGATGTGGAAGTGGAAGATGCTAAAGAGGAAGAGGACGT
Organism: Arachis stenosperma; assembly: GCF_014773155.1. Taxonomy (NCBI): domain Eukaryota; kingdom Viridiplantae; phylum Streptophyta; class Magnoliopsida; order Fabales; family Fabaceae; genus Arachis; species Arachis stenosperma. The sequence continues at coordinate 35,022,156 of NC_080382.1, forward strand.
ACAGAACATAGTTGAAGAAGAAGCAGCTCAACCACAGAATGAAACACCAAAGGATGCAGAAGCTGCAAGCAATGCCCTCCCTATTCCCTTCCCACAACTTGCAAGGAAGCCCAAAAAGCAGATGGAACTTGATCCCAAAATGGTAGAAATATTCAAAAAGGTCGAGGTAACTGTCCCCCTTTTTAATGTTATTTAGCAGGTACCTAAATATGCAAAGTTTCTAAAAGATTTGTGCATACATAAAGATAAAATTAATGAATTAGAAACTTTTCCCTTAGGTAGTTCTATATCTGCTTTAATGGGAGGTATACCTGAAAAATGTGGTGATCCAGGTCCATGTATGGTTAACTGTACCATTGGAGTTGTAATTTTTTCTGACTGCATATGTGATTTAGGAGCGTGCGTGAGTATTATGCCTTTCTCTATATATGATGCTTTGAGGCTCCCTCCCTTAAAAAGGTTGGCAGCTCATTTTGTGTTAGCAGATAAAAGCAATATTACAGTGGCTGGAATTGTTGAAGATGTATTGGTGAGCATTAAGGGGCTCACATTTCCCATTGACTTCTATATCTTGGAGATACCCCAAAATGACTCGGGAAAGCCGTCATCCATCCTACTTGGAGGACCATTCTTAAAGACTTCGAATTTCAAGCTGGATGCCTTTTCAGGAACCTATTCCTTTGAAATAGACGGACGAGCAGTGAGCTTCAATCTGAATGAAGCTATGAAGCATCCTCTGGAAGATCATTCCGTATTCAAGTGCGACATTATTGATGAAACTGTCGCTGCAGTTCACCAAGAGGAAATAGAAGAGAAGCACATGGATCAAGGTCCAAGTGTGGGGACATCCTCTGAACAAAATGAGGATTCCTTGCCATTATCATTAGCTCCAGAAGGTCCAGAGCCTAGCCATGAGCAGAAATTGGAATTAAAGCCCCTTCCTTCACACCTCAAGTATGCTTACCTTAAGGATAAGCAGAAGTTCCCAGTTATCATTGCGAGGGAGCTCACTTCCCAACAGGAAGAACAACTGCTTAGTGTGTTGAGGAAGCATAAGAAAGCAATTGGATGGAGCTTGGCGGATATAGTAAGCATCAGCCATCAAGTTTGTGAACACAGAATATTCTTAGAAGAAGGAGCAAAGCTTGTCCGTCAGCCTCAAAGAAGATTGAATCCGACCATCTTAGAAGTTGTCAAGAAAGAAGTAACCAGACTACTTGAAGTAGATATCATTTACGCCATTTCAGATAGCGAATGGGTCAGTCTAGTACAAGTGGTGCCCAAGAAGATTGGAGACACAACAGTGAGAAATGAGCATGGAGAGCTTCTGACAACTAGAGTACAAAATTCATGAAGAGTTTGCATTGACTATAGGCATCTAAACCAAGCTACTCGCAAGGATCATTACCCCTTGCCATTCATTGATCAGATGCTTGATCGCCTGTCAGGTAAATCTCATTATTGCTTTTTAGATGGTTATACAGGTTGTTTTCAAATCCATATAGCTTCTGAATATCAGGAAAAGACTACTTTTACATGTCCTTTTGGAACTTATGCTTATAAGAGAATGCCCTTTGGCTTATACAATGCACCAGCTACTTTCCAAAGGTGTATGATGAGTCTTTTCTCTGATCTCATAGAGAACTGTATGGAAGTTTTTATGGAAGACTTTAGCGTATATGGTGATTCATTTAGCCTTTACTTGGATAGTTTATCTAGAGTATTAGACAGGTGTGTTAGTTCAAACCTTGTTTTAAATTTTGAAAAATGTCACTTTATGGTCAAACAAGGTATTGTTCTGGGACATGTTGTTTCTAATACTGGTATCTCTGTAGATCCAGCAAAGGTAGATGTTATTTCTAGTTTACCTTACCCCTCCTCCATGAGGGAAGTTCGTTCGTTCCTTGGCCACACAGGTTTTTACAGGAGATTTATTAAGGACTTCATTAAGGTAGCATTGCCTTTATCCAGACTACTACAGAAAGATATTGAGTTCAAGTTCAGTGAGGATTGCATACAAGCGTTTGATAAGCTGAAGATCGCCCTGACTCAAGCTCCAATTGTGAGAGGACCAGACTGGAGCCAGCCATTTGAAATCATGTGTGATGCCTCCAATCATGCAGTAGGAGCAGCACTGGCTCAGCACGAAGGTAAGGATCCTTTTGTAATTGCTTATGCATCTAAGATTTTAAATGCTTCTCAGTCTAATTACACTACTACTGAAAAAGAGCTTCTAGCTATTGTTTTTGCTCTGGATAAATTCTGAGCCTATTTACTTGGTACTAAGGTAGTAGTGTACTCAGACCATGCAGTTCTAAAATATTTATTAGCTAAAAAGGAGTCTAAACCAAGGATAATACGTTGAATACTGCTGCTGCAAGAATTTGATTTAGAAATTAAGGATAGGAGTGGTAACCAGAATTTAGTGGCAGACCACTTGAGTCACCTTGAGCACATTAAGGATGACTCCACTCCTATCAATGATACTTTCCCATTTGATAGCTTACAGGCAGTATCTAAAGTAGTTCCTTGGTATGCACCTGTAGCTAATTATCTAGTTAGTCACACTTTTCCTCCAAATTTTACTAAGCATCAAAGTGACAAAGTAAAAAGTGAGTCCAAATATTATATATGGGATGATCCATATTTATGGAGGTGTGGTGTTGACCAGGTAATTAGACAGTGTGTGCCTCAATCAGAATTCCAGTCCATTTTTGAGGCCTGCCACTTATCTGAGAGTGGAGGACATTTTGGCCCTCAGAGAACAGCTATAAAAATTTTAGACTGTGGATTCGGGTGGCCCACTCTTTTTAAAGATGCTGCTAAATTTTGTAAATCTTGTTCCCCTTGCCAAAGGTTTGGTAATATATCCAAGAGGGATGAGATGCCTCAATAGATTATGCTTTTCTGTGAAATTTTTTATGTTTGGGGCATCGACTTCATGGGTACATTTCCAAATTCTAATGGTCACCTTTATATACTGTTAGCTGTAGATTACGTTTCTAAATGGGTAGAAGCAATTCCTACCTATACTGATGATGCTAACACTATTGTTTCCTTTGTGAGAAACCATATTATTTGTCGCTTTGGATCACCACGAGCAATCGTGAGTGATCAAGGCACTCACTTTTGTAACAGGAGAATAATAGTATTACTGAAGAAGCATGGGATAGTTCATAAAGTAGCAACAGCCTACCATCTCCAGACTAATGGGCAAGCCGAGGTGTCTAACAGAGAGATAAAGTGTATATTACAGAAGATAGTCAAGCCTCATAGAAAGGACTGGAGCACCAGGCTCTAAGATGCGCTTTGGGCATATCGGACAGCATACAAGACACCAATCGGGATGAGTCCTTTCCACTTAGTTTATGGAAAGGCCTATCACCTCCCAGTTGAGATAGAGCACAAAGCCTTCTGGGCAGTAAAAGAATGCAATATGGAATTTGAGAAAGCTGGAGCTGAAAGGAAGTTGCAACTGCAAGAATTAGAAAACCTTCGCCTAGCAGCTTATGAGAACTCTAGGCTGTACAAAGAGAAGGTGAAGGCTGTGCATGATAAGCACATCAAGAGGAGAGATTTCCAACCTGGGGACTTAGTCCTCCTTTACAACTTCAGATTAAGGCTCATGCCAGGCAAGTTGAGATCAAGATGGGACGGTCCCTATCGAGTAGAGAAGGCTGAGCCTACGGAGTCTTTCACTTGAGTCATCCTTCAAGCTCTGAGTTCATCAAGGTCAATGGACATCGCTTAAAGCTATATCATCGTCAGAATATGCAAAAGAACAAGGAGCTAGAGATCTTCCTCTTGGAGGATCCACCAACAGCAGGAGACTGTGCTAGTGGAGCGTCCAACTTAAGGACGTTAAAGCAAAGTGCTGGGTGGGAGACAACCCACCATGGTATGATCGTTCTTTCCCCTCTCTTTTGTTTTCTTTTTCAATAACTCTTCTCTTTATTCGTACATATAGTTGCATCTTCATCTGCATACTGCATAAAAAAAGGCACGTGACGCGACAGCGTCGCCGATGCATCCGCGTCATATGTGCTTTAGAAAGAGAAGAGAATTTTATAGTAAGTCACGCGAAAGCGAGGCTGGAGGCGTGCCTTTGGCACAAATACGCCCACGCGTCCACGTCATGCGGAAAAATGGCCTCCCACGCATCCGCGTCACCTACGCGAACGCGTGCCCCAAAAGATCGACGTAAAAAGGGGTGTATGGTAGAATGTTAGGTTGGAATGGGGCTGGAACCATGCTAGAAGCACAAGCCCAACCGCGCGACCGCGTGCCCCACGTGTCAGCGTCATTTTTCAAAAAATAGCCTTTCACGGGATCGCGTCATCCACGTGAATGCGTCACCCTAAATTTTGGCAAAATGAGTTTGAAACAGAAAGTTGTGCGTATGTGAGGCTGCACTCACGCCAATAGCACAATTCATATCACGCGAACGTGTGACTCACGCGTCCGCGTCACTTAGAAATCACGCCAACCGCGCGACCGCGTGCCCCACGCGTCCACGTCGCCTGCGCCGCACAGCTTATCCAGATCAGCCAAATATCATATCTTTTCTTCCCCAAATCCTAATTTTTCTTTTCCCTTCTTTCTTTCTTCTTCCTTCTTTCCCTCTTCATTCTTTCCCACCTCTTACTTACTTTTCCCCCTCTTTCTTTTTCCCACTCATCATCAAGGTTCTTTTCTTTCCTTCTTCTCTCTTTACTTTTCCATTTATTATTTTCTTCTTCTTTTTCTTTTTCATTTCATTATCTATGTTTTCTTTTTCTTTTTCTTTTTTAAACCCTTTTTTTTATTGGTGTTGGAAATTTATTTGGGTCATTATTTTCTATATTTTGCTTGTGAATTATTAAGGAATTGTCTGACAATTATATGTTACTTTGTAAGGGTTTCTTGCATGTCAATTCAATACTTTCCACAACATCCTTACTATGCATGCTAAGTGTTTGTGAAAAAGCCCGTCTGGCATTGTGCATTATTTAAAATTATTCTATTCTACTACTCTAATGCCTGCTTTTCACAAAATCCTTTTTATATTTTATTGATTAAATATAATTGTCAAATACAAACAGTTTGTTAGTTTGAAAGAGTTGGTAATCTAACTTGGACATTTAAAGCTTGATCTATTCTACTCATGCCTTTGCCAGCATGCCAATAAACATCTTGCTTTAAATGCCATCACATGCACTTGCTATAATTCCATTGATGGACTTTTCACATGTAGTCATGACCATATGTTAACGACATTCTTCTTTACCGTGCATTGATTACCACCTTTACCGTTCGCTCTCTTGCTCTAACCCTTAGCTTTATAAGTTACTTTCTTTTTCTCTTTTCAGAATGGCCACCAAGAAAGGCAAGGAGAAAGCTACTCCCAAACCACCAGCAAGGAGAGAAACAAAATGAGCATTAGTGGCAGAGCCATCTTTAACAGCAGTGAAACCCTCAACAAAACGAATCAAGAGGATCATCAAGGTCGATGAAAAAGAGAAAGCCTTCCCAGCAAGGGACACTGTGCGGTTTACTAACCGCTACTGTGAGCAGATATTCCCCATTCTGGCAAAAAGGAACTATAACAATGAGCACATTCTCATCCTCCCGACCCAAATTGCTGAATTTGTTGAGCTCCGCTTTGAGCGAAGACAATGGGGATTCCTACAGAGACAGCCACGACAGGTTAATCTATCATGGGTAGTTAACTTCTACTCCAACTTTCACTTGCCAACCCTGCAGTCTGTCTATGTCCGTCAGAAGCAAGTCCCCATCACAGAAGAGGCCATTCAAAAAGCTTTAGATCTTCTCCCTGCTCCAGAAGGTTTGGACGCATTTCAAGAAGCCGCACTCAAGCGCTAGACATACCAATTTGAATGGGACGTCGTTCTCAGAGTTATAGCACAACCTAGCAGCACATGGATCTATGGATACCATCGTTCCCGACCTAAGGGAATATCGGCTTCCACACTTACCTTAGAAGCTCGAGTATGGGCATAGATTATGTCTCATTACATCTTTCCGAGCATTCATGAGTCCTCCTTCACTGCAGACATGGCTGTTTTACTCTGGTGTATTGGTGGCGCGAAATTGTGATCTCTACACAACTTTGCACAACTGACCAGCAAGTGCACTGGGTCGTCCAAGTAATACCTTACGTGAGTAAGGGTCGATCCCACGGAGATTGTTGGTATGAAGCAAGCTATGGTCACCTTGTAAATCTCAGTCAGGCAGACTCAATTGGGTGTAGATGATGAATAAAACATAAAGATAAAGATAGAGATACTTATGTATATCATTGGCGAGAGCTTCAGATAAGCGTATGAAGATGCCTTCCCTTCCGTCTCTCTGCTTTCCTACTGTCTTCATCCAATCCTTCTTACTCCTTTCCATGGCAAGCTTATGCAAGGGTTTCACCGTTGTCAGTGGCTACCTCCCATCCTCTCAGTGGAAATGTTCAACGCACCCTGTCACGGCACGGCTATCCATCTGTCGGTTCTCGGTCAGGCCGGAATAGAATCCAGTGATTCTTTTGCGTCTGTCACTAACGCCCCGCCTGCTAGGAGTTTGAAGCACGTCACAGTCATTCAATCATTGAATCCTACTCAGAATACCACAGACAAGGTTAGACCTTCCGGATTCTCTTGAATGCCGCCATCAGTTCTTGCCTATACCACGAAGACTCTGATCTCACGGAATGGCTGGCTCGTTTGTCAAGCGAGCACTCGGTTGTCAGGCGATCAACCATGCATCGTGTATCAGGAATCCAAGAGATAAACACTAGGGCCTCGTATGCTTGTAGAACAAGAGTGGTTGTCAGTCACTTTGTTCATGAGTGAGAATGATGATGAGTGTCACGGATCATCACATTCATCAAGTTGAAGAACAAGTGATATCTTGGACAAAGAACAAGCGGAATTGAATAGAAGAACAATAGTAATTGCATTAATACTCGAGGTACAGCAGAGCTCCACACCTTAATCTATGGTGTGTAGAAACCCCACCGTTGAAAATACATAAGAACAAGGTCTAGGCATGGCCGTGAGGCCAGCCTCCCAGTGATCAAAAGATTCAAAGATCTCCAGATATCTAAATACAATAGTAAAAGGTCCTATATATAGAAAACTAGTAGCCTAGGGTGTACAGAGATGAGTAAATGACATAAAAATCCACTTCCGGGCCCACTTGGTGTGTGCTTGGGCTGAGCAATGAAGCATTTTCGTGTAGAGACTCTTCTTGGAGTTAAACGCCAGCTTTTATGCCAGTTTGGGCGTTTAACTCCCATTTAGGTGCCAGTTCCGGCATTTAACGCTGGGAATTCTGAGGGTGACTTTGAACGCCCGTTTGGGCCATCAAATATTGGGCAAAGTATGGACTATCATATATTGCTGGAAAGCACAGGATGTCTACTTTCCAACGCCGTTGAGAGTGCGCCAATTGGGCTTCTGTAGCTCAAGAAAATCCACTTCGAGTGCAGGGAGGTCAGAATCCAACAGCATCTGCAGTCCTTTTCAGTCTCTGGATCAGATTTTTGCTCAGGTCCCTCAATTTCAGCCAGAAAATACCTGAAATCACAGAAAAACACACAAACTCATAGTAAAGTCCAGAAAAGTGAATTTTAACTAAAAACTAATAAAAATATACTAAAAACTCAACTCAAACTACTAAAATCATACTAAAAACAATGCCAAAAAGCGTACAAATTATCCGCTCATCACAACACCAAACTTAAATTGTTGCTTGTCCCCAAGCAACTGAAAATCAAATAAGATAAAAAGAAGAGAATATGCAATGAATTCCAAAAACATCTATGAAGATCAGTATTAATTAGATGAGCGGGGCTTTTAGCTTTTTGCCTCTGAACAGTTTTGGCATCTCACTCTATCCTTTGAAATTCAGAATGATTGGCTTCCTTAGGAACTCAGAATCCAGATAGTGTCATTGATTCTCCTAGTTAAGTATGATGATTCTTGAACACAGCTACTTATTGAGTCTTGGCCGTGGCCGAAAGCACTCTGTCTTCCAGTATTACCACCTGATACATACATGCCACAGACACATAATTGGGTGAACCTTTTCAGATTGTGACTCAGCTTTGCTAGAGTCCCCAATTAGAGGTGTCCAGGGTTCTTAAGCACACTCTTTTTGCCTTGGATCACAACTTTATTTCTTTCTTTTTCTTTTTTTTTTCTTTCTCTTTTTTTTTTCGTTTTTCTCCTTCTTTTTTCCTTTTTTTTTTGTATTCACTGCTTTTTCTTGCTTCAAGAACCATTTTTATGATTTTTCAGATCCTCAGTAACATGTCTCCTTTTTCATCATTCTTTCAAGAGCCAACATTCATGAACCACAAATTCAAAAGACATATGCACTGTTTAAGCATACATTCAGAAAACAAAAGTGTTGCCACCACATCAAAATAATTAATCTGTTATAAAATTCAAAATTCATGCAATTCTTCTCCTTTTCAATTAAGAACATTGTTTATTTAAGAAAGGTGATGGATTCATAGGACATTCATAACTTTAAGGCATAGACACTAAGACACTAATGATCATAAGACACAAACATAGATAAACATAAGCACTAAAATTCGAAAAACAAGAAAATAAAGAACAAGGAGATTAAAGAATGGGTCCACCTTAGTGATGGCGGCTTGTTCTTCCTCTTGAAGGTTTTATGGAGTGCTTGAGCTCCTCAATGTCTCTTCCTTGTCTTTGTTGCTCCTCTCTCATGATTCTTTGATCTTCTCTAATTTCATGGAGGAGGATGGAATGTTCTTGGTGCTCCACCCTTAGTTGTCCCATGTTGGAACTCAATTCTCCTAGGGAGGTGTTCAGTTGCTCCCAATAATCTTGTGGAGGAAAGTGCATCCCTTGAGGCATCTCAGGGATCTCATGATGAGAGGGGTCTCTTGTTTGCTCCATCCTCTTCTTAGTAATGGGCTTGTCCTCATCAATGAGGATGTCCTCCTCTATGTCCACTCCAACTGAATAACAGAGGTGACAAATGAGATGCGGAAAGGCTAACCTTGCTAAGGTAGAGGACTTGTCCGCCACCTTATAAAGTTCTTGGGCTATAACCTCATGAACTTCCACTTCTTCTCCAATCATGATGCTATGAATCATGATGGCCCGGTCTAGAGTAACTTCAGACCGGTTGCTAGTGGGAATGATTGAGCGTTGGATAAACTCCAACCATCCTCTAGCCACGGGCTTGAGGTCATGCCTTCTCAATTGAACCGGCTTCCCTCTTGAATCTCTCTTCCATTGGGCGCCCTCTTCACAAATGTCAGTGAGGACTTGGTCCAACCTTTGATCAAAGTTGACCCTTCTTATGTAAGGATGTTCATCTCCTTCCATAGTAAGCCAATTCTTTGGATCCGGGTTCACACTTTGATCATGGTTCTTGGTGATCCATGCATTGGCATAGAACTCTTGAACCATTAAGATTTCGACTTGTTGAATGGGGTTGGTAAGAACTTCCCAACCTCTTCTTCGGATCTCATGTCGGATCTCCAGATATTCACTCTTTTTGAGTGAAAAAGGGACCTCGGGGATCACCTTCTTCAAGGCCACAACTTCATAGAAGTGGTCTTGATGCACCCTTGAGATGAATCTCTCCATCTCCCATGACTCGGAGGTGGAAGCTTTTGCCTTCCCTTTCCTCTTTCTAGAGGTTTCTCCGGCCTTGGATGCCATATATGGTTATGGAAAAACAAAAAGCAATGCTTTCACCACACCAAACTTAAAAGGTTTGCTCGTCCTCGAGCAAAAGAAGAAAGAAGAGAGTAGAAGAAGAAGAAATGAGGAAGAAGGGAGTGGCTTTGTGTTCGGCCAAAGAGGGGGAGAAGTGGTGTTTAGGTTGTGTGAAAATGAAGGGGTGAAGAAGGGTTTATATAGGAGAGAGGGGGTCATGGGTCGGTCATGTATGGGTGGGTTTGGGAGGGAAAGTGGTTTGAATTTGAAAGGTGAGGTAGGTGGGGTTTTATGAAGGATGGATGTGAGTGGTGAAGAGAAAGATGGGATTTGATAGGTGAGGGATTTTTGGGGAAGAGGTATTGAGGTGATTGGTGAATGGGTGAAGAAGAGAGAGAGTGGTAGGGTTGGTGGGGATCCTGTGGGGTCCACAGATCCTGAGGTGTCAAGGAAAAGTCATCCCTGCACCAAATGGCATGCAAAACCACGTTTTGAGCCAATTCTGGCGTTTAACGCCATTTCTGGCGTTTAACGCCATTTCTGGCGTTTAACGCCAGGTTCTTGCCCTTTTCTGGCGTTTAACGCCAGTCTGGTGCCCCTTTCTGGCGTTAAACACCCAGAATGGTGCCAGACTGGGTGTTAAATGCCCACCTGCTAGTCTTACTGGCGTTTAAACGCCAGTAAGTTCTTCCTCCAGGGTGTGCTATTTTTCTTCCTGTTTTTCATTCTGTTTTTGCTTTTTCATATGATTTTGTGACTTCTTATGATCATCAACCTACAAAAAAAAACATAAAATAACAAAAGAAAATAGATAAAATATAACATTGGGTTGTCTCCCAACAAGCGCTTCTTTAATGTCAGTAGCTTGACAGAGGGCTCTCATGGAGCCTCACAGATACTGAGAGCAATGTTGGGACCTCCCAACACCAAACTTAGAGTTTGAATGTGGGGGTTCAACACCAAACTTAGAGTTTGGTTGTGGCCTCCCAACACCAAACTTAGAGTTTGACTGTGGGGGCTCTGCTTGACTCTGAATTGAGAGAAGTTCTTCATGCTTCCTCTCCATGGTGACAGAGGGATATCCTTGAGCCTTAAACACAAAGGATTCTTCATTCACTTGAATGATCAGTTCACCTCCATCAACATCAATCACAGCCTTTGCTGTGGCTAGGAAGGGTCTGCCAAGGATGAAAGATTCATCCATGCACTTCCCAGTCTCTAGGACTATGAAATCAGCAGGGATGTAATGGTCTTCAATCTTCACCAAAACATCCTCTACAAGTCCATAAGCTTGTTTTCTTGAGTTGTCTGCCATCTCTAGTGAGATTCTTGCAGCTTGTACCTCAAATATCCCTAGCTTCTCCATTACAGAGAGAGGTATGAGGTTTACACTTGACCCTAAGTCACACAGAGCCTTCTTGAAGGTCATGGTGCCTATGGTGCAAGGTATGGAAAACTTCCCAGGATCTTGTCTCTTTTGAGGTAATTTCTGCCTAGACAAGTTATCCAGTTCTTTGGTGAGCAAAGGGGGTTTATCCTCCCAAGTCTCATTTCCAAATAACTTGTCATTTAGCTTCATGATTGCTCCAAGATATTTAGCAACTTGCTCTTCAGTGACATACTCATCCTCTTCAGAGGAGGAATACTCATCAGAGCTCATGAAAGGCAGAAGTAAGTCCAATGGAATCTCTATGGTCTCATTTTGAGCTTCAGATTCCCATGGTTCCTCATTGGGGAACTCATTGGAGGTCAGTGCACGCCCATTGAGGTCTTCCTCAGTGGCGTTCACTTTCTCTCCCTCCTCTCCAAATTCGGCCATGTTGATGGCCTTGCACTCTCCTTTTGGATTTTCTTCTGTATTGCTTGGGAGAGTACTAGGAGGGAGTTCAGTAACTTTCTTGCTCAGCTGTCCCACTTGTGCCTCCAAATTTCTAATGGAGGATCTTGTTTCAGTCATGAAACTTTGAGTGGTTTTGATTAGATCAGAGACCATGGTTGCTAAGTCAGAGGTGTTCTGTTTAGAACTCTCTGTCTGTTGCTGAGAAGATGATGGAAAAGGCTTGCCATTGCTAAACCTGTTTCTTCCACCATTATTGTTGAAACCTTGTTGAGGTCTCTCTTGATTCTTCCATGAGAAATTTGGGTGATTTCTCCATGAAGAATTATAAGTGTTTCCATAGGGTTCTCCTAGGTAATTCACCTCTTCCATTGAAGGGTTCTCAAGATCATAAGCTTCTTCTTCAGATGAAGCATCCTTAGTACTGCTTGGTGCATTTTGCATTCCAGACAGACTTTGAGAAATCAAATTGACTTGTTGAGTCAATATCTTATTCTGAGCCAAAATGGCATTCAGAGTATCAATCTCAAGAACTCCTTTCTTCTGATTTGTCCCATTGTTCACAGGATTCTTTTCAGAAGTGTACATGAATTAGTTATTTGCAACCATTTCAATTAGCTCTTGAGCTTCTGTAGGCGTCTTCTTCAGATGAAGAGATCCTCCAGCAGAGCTATCCAAAGACATCTTGGATAGTTCAGAGAGACCATCATAGAAAATACCTATGATGCTCCATTCAGAAAGCATGTCAGAAGGACATTTTCTGATTAATTGTTTGTATCTTTCCCAAGCTTCATAGAGGGATTCTCCATCCTTCTGTCTGATGGTTTGGACTTCCACTCTAAGCTTACTCAATTTTTGAGGTGGAAATAATTTTGCCAAGAAGGCATTGACTAGCTTTTCCCAAGAGTCCAGGCTTTCTTTAGGTTGTGAGTCCAACCATGTCCTAGCTCTGTCTCTTACAGCAAAAGGGAATAGCATAAGTCTGTAGACCTCAGGGTCAACCCCATTAGTCTTGACAGTGTCACAGATTTGCAAGAATTCAGCTAAGAACTGATGAGGATCTTCCAATGGAAGTCCATGGAACTTGCAATTCTGTTGCATTAGAGAAACTAATTGAGGCTTAAGCTCAAAGTTGTTTGCTCCAATGGCAGGGATAGAGATGCTTCTCCCATAGAAGTCGGGAGTAGGTGCAGTAAAGTCACCCAGCACCTTCCTTGCATTGTTGTTGTTTTCGGCTGCCATGTCTTCTTCTTCTTTGAAGATTTCTGTTAGGTCCTTTTCAGAGAGTTGTGCCTTAGCTTCTCTTAGTTTTCGCTTCAAGGTCCTTTCAGGTTCAGGGTCAGCTTCAACAAGAATACCTTTGTCTTTGTTCCTGCTCATATGAAAGAGAAGAGAACAAGAAAATGTGGAATCCTCTATGTCACAGTATAGAGATTCCTTGAGGTGTCAGAGGAACAGAAAAATAGAAAGAAGAGGTAGAGGAATTCGAACTTAATTAGATAGAGTTCGAATTGTGCATTGAGAAGGAGTGGTACTCCATAAATAGAAGGATGTGGGAAGAGAGGAAGAAATTTTCGAAAATCAAGTGAAATATTTTGAAAACATTTTTGAAAAACTTTAATTGATTTTCGAAAATCAAGAGTGGGAAAGAAATCAAGTAATTTTTTTGAAAAAGATTTTGAAATTAGAAATCAAAAAGATATGATTAAAAACTGTTTTGAAAAAGATGTGATTAAAAAGATATGATAAAAAAATTATGCTTTTAAAAAGATATGATTGAAAAGATATGATTTGAAGACAATTTTAAAAAGATTTGATTTTAAAAATTAATGACTTGCCTAACAAGAAAAGATATGATTCAAACATTAAACCTTTCTCAACAGAAAAGGCAACATACTTGAATTGTTCAATCAAATCATTAATTGTTAGCAAGTATCTTTGAAAAAGGAAAGAAATTGATTTTGAGAACATTTGATTGAAAAGATATGATTTGAAAAAGATTTGATTTTGAAAAACTTTGAAAACTTGAAAAAATTTGATTTTGAAAACAAAATCCTCCCCCTTGTGCCATCCTGGCGTTAAACGCCCAGAATGGTGCACATTCTGGCGTTTAACGCCCAATGCACTACCTTTTTGGGCGTTAAACGCCCAACCAGGAACCCTGGCTGGCGTTTAAACGCCAGTCTGTCCTTCTTCACTGGGCGTTTTGAACGCCCAGCTTTTTCTGTGTAATTCCTCTGCTGCATGTTCTGAATCTTCAGTTCCCTGTACTATTGACTTGAAAATGGAACCAAGATCAAATAAACAAGGCATGCAAGACACCAAACTTAAAATTAGACACTAGACTCAAACAAGAAACATAAAATATTTTTGGTTTTTATGATTTTTATAAAGTTTTTTGTGGTTTTTCGAAAATTATATGAAACTAGAAAATAAAAGTTTCAGAATTCTCAATTTGAATTCCAGGAATCATTGCAATGCTAGTCTAAGACTCCAGTCCAGGAATTAGACATGGCTTTACAGCCAGCCAAGCTTTCAAAGAAAGCTTTGGTCCAAAACACTAGACATGGCCAATGGCCAGCCAAGCCTTAGCAGATCATTGCTCCAATAGCAAGATTGATAGAAATCAACAAGCTCTTGTGATGATAAGTTGAAACCTCGGTCCAATGAGATTAGACATGGCTTCTCAGCCAGCCAGACTTCAACAGATCATCATGAAACACTAGAATTTATTCTCAAGAACTCTGAAGAAAAATACCTAATCTAAGCAACAAGATGAACCGTCAGTTGTCCATACACAAAACAATCCCCGGCAACGGCGCCAAGAACTTGGTGGCACGAAATTGTGATCTCTACACAACTTTGCACAACTGACCAGCAAGTGCACTGGGTCGTCCAAGTAATACCTTACGTGAGTAAGGGTCGATCCTACGGAGATTGTTGGTATGAAGCAAGCTATGGTCACCTTGTAAATCTCAGTCAGGCAGACTCAATTGGGTATAGATGATGAATAAAACATAAAGATAAAGATAGAGATACTTATGTATATCATTGGCGAGAGCTTCAGATAAGCGTATGAAGATGCCTTCCCTTCCGTCTCTCTGCTTTCCTACTGTCTTCATCCAATCCTTCTTACTCCTTTCCATGGCAAGCTTATGCAAGGGTTTCACCGTTGTCAGTGGCTACCTCCCATCCTCTCAGTGGAAATGTTCAACGCACCCTGTCACGGCACGGCTATCCATCTGTCGGTTCTCCGTCAGGCCGGAATAGAATCCAGTGGTTCTTTTGCGTCTGTCACTAACGCCCCGCCTGCTAGGAGTTTGAAGCACGTCACAGTAATTCAATCATTGAATCCTACTCAGAATACCACAGACAAGGTTAGACCTTCCAGATTCTCTTGAATGCCGCCATCAGTTCTTGCCTATACCACGAAGACTCTGATCTCACGGAATGGCTGGCTCGTTTGTCAGGCGAGCACTCGGTTGTCAGGCGATCAACCATGCATCGTGTATCAGGAATCCAAGAGATAAACACTAGGGCCTCGTATGCTTGTAGAACAAGAGTGGTTGTCAGTCACTTTGTTCATGAGTGAGAATGATGATGAGTGTCACGGATCATCACATTCATCAAGTTGAAGAACAAGTGATATCTTGGACAAAGAACAAGCGGAATTGAATAGAAGAACAATAGTAATTGCATTAATACTCGAGGTACAGCAGAGCTCCACACCTTAATCTATGGTGTGTAGAAACTCCACCGTTGAAAATATATAAGAACAAGGTCTAGGCATGGCCGTGAGGCCAGCCTCCCAGTGATCAAAAGATTCAAAGATCTCCGATCTAAATACAATAGTAAAAGGTCCTATATATAGAAAACTAGTAGCCTAGGTGTACAGAGATGAGTAAATGACATAAAAATCCACTTCCGGGCCCACTTGGTGTGTGCTTGGGCTGAGCAATGAAGCATTTTCGTGTAGAGACTCTTCTTGGAGTTAAACGCCAGCTTTTATGCCAGTTTGGGCGTTTAACTCCCATTTAGGTGCCAGTTCCGGCGTTTAACGCTGGGAATTCTGAGGGTGACTTTGAACGCCGGTTTGGGCCATCAAATCTTGGGCAAAGTATGGACTATCATATATTGCTGGAAAGCCCAGGATGTCTACTTTCCAAAGCCGTTGAGAGTGCGCTAATTGGGCTTCTGTAGCTCCAGAAAATCCACTTCGAGTGCAGGGAGGTCAGAATCCAACAGCATCTGCAGTCCTTTTCAGTCTCTGGATCAGATTTTTGCTCAGGTCCCTCAATTTCAGCCAGAAAATACCTGAAATCACAGAAAAACACACAAACTCATAGTAAAGTCCAGAAAAGTGAATTTTAACTAAAAACTAATAAAAATATACTAAAAACTCAACTCAAACTACTAAAATCATACTAAAAACAATGCCAAAAAGCGTACAAATTATCCGCTCATCATGTATCGTTACTGACCAGCCTCTAAACCTTCCGAGACACATCCGGAGTGCCATGGGACATGTACAAATTACGGGCAACTTACTTTTTCCCGCCTTGGTTTCAGATCTCGTCTCAGCAGCCGGAGTCTCATACAGAGCTGGAAACACCAGAGCCATGCTTCCACGGAGTGATCAATACGTCCCTAACGGGAAATATATCAGACCTCCAGCAGCCACTACCAGCCAACCTGCAGAACAGGTTGAAGACATTCCTCCTTCCACACTACAAGCACCTACAACAAATCAACTGCTCCATCAGATACTTGAAAGGTTGGATCAGCAAGAACAAAAAGCAAAGGGAAAGGAGCCCCATAATCAGCGCTAATTCACATACCTCAAGGAGCTGCTTATGGGGAACCACAGACCTGACAAAGACCCAGACACTCCAGACTCCACTTCATTTACCAGCACAGGGAGCTATGACGGTCCCGACTGTGGAGATACTGCTACCAGCCCCCTTTGTTCCTGACAGATGGCACCGAGGACGGTGCAAAGCCTTAAGTATGGGGAGGTCGGTCAGTACCTGACTTCTGGAGGTAACTTCTCTTCCCTAACATCAATAAATTATTATACTTAGTTATTTTTCCTTTGATTAGGATATGATAGATTGTTTAATAATAGGTTACTTATATGCATGTTCTATTTGGTTGAAATATAATGAGTTTCTTTTTAAGACCCTATTTTTGAACAATTTCACAAATTTAAATCAAAACTTTTTGTGTTAAATTTGTCTGAAGTTGTATTTGGAACATGGTTTTTGAGCTAAAGAACACACAACCGTGGGATTTTGAGCTTATTTATATGGTTACACTATTTAACCATAAACATTTTATTCTTATGTGTTTACTTCTCTATGATTGTAATTTATATTTTGTTTCATCCTATATGTCCAAATGCTTAATGTGTTATATGCATGCATATGATTGAGACCATTACTTGTTTAGCTCACTTATCCCAAATGAGCCTACCCCTTAAATCACTCTTGTCAGCCACTTTGAGCCTTTTTAAACCCCCATTTGTTCTATATTTTACCACATTACTATCCTTAAGCAGAAAAATAATTAAATATCCCAATTGAATCTTTGGTTAGCTTAAGATAGAAATTGTGTGTTAATTGAGTATGGGAAGATTGTGGGAACAAGGGTTAATAAGGGAATGTCTCATGATAAAATAATGGGAATTTGGGTACTTACTCATGTGGAACTAGAAAAATTAAAAATCCATGTGCATTGATAAGCTATGTTTTTTTTTTTTAAAAATCCAAAAATATTCAATAAATATATAAATAAATAAGGGGACAAAATTATCCCAATGCTAAGTTAAGTTGATAAAAAAAATCAATGCATATATGATACAAGTTAAGAGAAAAAAGTTAATACATTAGTATGGAATGTAAAAGTGGGAAATCATGGGTAGCTAGGCACGATTCTAAGTTATATAGAGTGTATGTATACTAGGTGAGAACTTAGGTTAGTCAAAGATTCATATTTTAGCTCACTTAGCCTTATATATGCACCCTTACCCTTACCTTAGCCCCATTACAACCTTGAAAAGACCTCATGATGTTTGCATTGGTACATTAAATATTGTTGATTGGTTAGGTGAAGAACAAAGTTTAGAAAGCATGATTAGAGAAGGATAAAGTGATTACCATATACACTAGAGAGATTAGAGTGCACATACACCATCAGTGAGGGTTCAATGCTTGATCCTATGTTTCCTACTTTTATGAGCTGTCTTCTTACAAATTTACATGTTCTTACTGTATGACTTGAATTAGTGGAATTTGATTTATGTTTGTCTTAAAGAACTTATTTGCTTTTAACCAAGTAGACAAAAAAATATAGTTGCATTTACATATATAGGTTGTATTGCATTGCATGAGTCTTATTTCCCTACTCATTTATTTTATCTCCTTAAGCTAAGCATGAGGACATGCTAATGTTTAAGTGTGGGGAGGTTGATAAACCATTATTTTATGATTTATATTGTGTTTAATTGAGTGGTTTTATCAAGTCTTTACCCACTTATTCATATGATTAGCATGATATTACAATTCCTTCCCAAAGTTGTTCTATGGTTGAAAACTTGCTTCCTAGAGATCTTTTAATTGTGTATTTTAATTCTCTTTTATACCATTCGATGCCGTGATCCGTGTGTTAAGTGTTTTAGGTTTCATAGGACAGGAATGGCTTAGAGAATGGAGAGGAAGCTTGCAAAAATGGAAGAAACACAAGAAATCAAGGAGATGACCAGCGAACACCGACGCGGACGCATGGCTCACGCGACCGAGCAAAATGGAGAAAATCGCAGTGATGCGTTCGCGTGCCTGACGTGAACGTGTGGATTGAAATCTGCACGGATGGTGCAAACACGTGGACGATGCGTACGCGTGGTGAGGAAAAATGCTGGATGACGCGATCGCGTGGACGACGCGTATGCGCGACATGCGCGATCTGCAAAATTTACAGAAATCGCTGGGGGCAATTTTGGGCCCCGTTTTGACCCAGTTTTCAGCCCAGAAACACAGACTAAAGCCGGAGAACATGCAGAGACTCGAGAGAGATTATCAGGAGGATAGTTTTTAGTTTTTAGATCGGATTTTACTCCTCCTCAAGGTTTTCTCTCTGCACACTCATAGTTCTTAGAATTTTATTTGCTTTTGGATTTGGATATTGAGAAGAGTTGTTACCTCCGCCAAGACTTTGTCATTCTAGTTTGTTTTCTTACTTTTCACTTACTCTTTCATATCCTTAATTTGTCCAGAGTTACAATTGGATTATTTTTAGAGTTTATTAATACAAAAACTATTTTTATTTTTAATTGATCTTTTCGATTATTGTTTATCATGTCTTTCTTTATTTTTCCTTTGAATTTTGTGAAGTCTACATTCATGATAATGGAGTAGTTCCCCAACTTGATTGGGAGTTGATTAAAAGAAGAACCTTGAGTTGGAATACTCAAGAGTCAAATTGTAATTGGGTTTATTGTTGGTTGACTCTATAGTCATTAATGCTAATCCTTCCCAAGGGAGAGGATTAGAACTTGTGAATAGAAGTTGACTCTCAACTTACTTGACTTTCCTTTATTCAGTAAAGGATAACTAAGTGGAAACAACTACCAATTATCAATTGATCTTGAGAAAAAATCCAACAAGGATAGAACTTCCAATTAATCTTCTCCCGGATAAGATCTTTATTTAAATTACATAAATTCTCTTACTTATTTTCCTGTTTCTTAAACTAAAAATTTTTTGGAAAACCTTTGACCAATAAGCTGCACTCTTTTGTCAACTCGTTGGGAGACGACTTGGGATTCATACTCCCAGTATTTTTATTCTAATTTTGTGACAACCCTTTTAAATTTATATGCGGATTTTCACTGGTTAAGAACTGTACTTGCAACGTATTTATTCCATTAAATTCTTAATCGGTCAATTTTCGCCTACGTCAGTGACTCTGTTCTGGTATCTACTTTGGGGCATTGGAGGAGAAGAAGAAGCGTAACTCTACTCTGATTCTCTGAAGGTTCCCGGGTTACATTTTGGGAAAATAAGTGAAACGAGTAGGGATGCGGGAAGCAAACACGGGAATGGTTTTTTGTTGATAAAAATTGACGGCTATTTTGTCGATTTTAGTTAAAATAAAAATCAACACTCGATCCATCTATCTTATATAATAAATCTATACCGTTCATTCAACATTAAAAAGAGATCTTTATCGTCTAAATTTATCGATGACAAAAAATGTCGATATTTTAATTATTAAAATAGACAACCAATCCATCGATTTCAAAGAAAAAAATTTTCGACCTCTGTTTCGTTGATAATGTGACGATAGCAGTAAAATGTTAAAAATTTGTTAAAATAATAGACGAAATTGTCGTCGATTTTAATATTTTATTTTTAACCATCTCTTTTTCATTTTATCGACGACAAGCCATCGAAAAATATCGACAGAAAACTTAGCCGTCGATTTTTGGCGTCGATAATTACAATGTTTTTTGTAGTGGATGTAACCTATGTCTAGTCTCCACCACAATAGTGGTAGAGTTTCTACTATAATCAATATGAATTATAAATATCAATTCTAAGAGACTCATTCTTGTATGTAAACCACTTAAACTCTTGATGCCAGGGCATCTTGGCTAGTTTTACTAGCCATTTTTTGTATGCTTTAGGATGGTTTCATGCATTTTCTTAGGAAATAAGCAAGTATTTGGGTGAAAATGTAATCATACCATGATTCAAGCAAACATTGTGAATTTTGAATGATTTCATGAGAATTATGCATGAATTGAATGATAAATTGGATGATGCATGATCCCATGATTAAGAGCAAGACTTTGATGCACTTTGTTTGATTGGTTTCAAGTAACAAGAAGCACAGAAGAGCCACGTTAGTGGCTACGTTAGTGCCACTAATGTGGCCGTTAACATGGAAGAAAAGAGAAGCCCCAACGTTAATGAGAAAGTTAGTGGCATTAACTTTGAAGAAGGAGAGCATGGAACGTTAGTGGTAAAAGTGAACGCCACTAATGTTTGCGAAGCAAAGAAGGCCTACGTTATCTTCCACGTTAGTTACATTAATGTGGGAACTAACGTGGAAGGAAAGGAAAACGCCAACGTTAGTGGAAAAAGTGAGTGCCACTAATGTTTGCGAAGCAAAAAGACCCACGTTAATGGCCACGTTAACTACATTAACGTGGTAGTTAACGTGGAAGGAAAGGGAGATGCCAAAGTTAGTGGAAAAGGTGATCTGCACTAACGTTTTCGAAGAAAAAAGACCCACGTTAACGGCCACGTTAACTACATTAACGTGGTAGTTAACGTGGGCAAAAGTCTCACCTGGCAGTCTGACCATGCCTTCTTCAAACAAGAATAACTTGAGCCACATAGCTCCAAATGAGATGATTCCAAAGGCATTGGAAAGTTGGATTCCAGAGCTTTCCAAGAATATATGGCACTACATGGTGGACACTGAATTTAAGGGAGAAAACCTACCCCAAAAGTGCAAAGATGGACATAGTATCAACGTGTAGTAAGGCCAGCTGACCTCTTCACCTTCCAAGAAGTGTAACTCGAGCTGTAGAGCTTCAAATGATGCGCTTCCAAAGGCGTTAGAAAGTAAACATCCAGGGCTTTCCAACAATATATAATAGTATGGGGTGGACATTAAGTTTGAGCTCCATAATCTGGCAATATTAAGCCCCTGATCGCTAGCGTTATTGTGACTCACGTTTTCCAGTAACGCTAACGACTATGCCAGCGACCATGTCCACTTCAAAGGAGCATAACTTGAGTTACAGAGGTCCAATTGAGGTGATTCCAGTTGCATTAAAAATATGACATTCAGAGCTTTCCAAAGATATATAATAGTCTATAGTGGGCATGAAATTGGAGCACAAACAAGAGGCATCTTTTAAGCCCCAAAAAAACCAATTGGTAACAAGTGCAACGTTAGCCACAATAACTTTGGCACTAACGCCACACTTGTAGCGTTAGTGTGGCTAACGGTAGCACTAACTTTAGCACCTGGACCTCAACTTGATTCACTTCTCTTTCAAGGACCACCCAACCTCAAGGAAGCAAGCCCACAAGTGTCAACCAATCAAGGCCACAAGAAGCATCTAGAATAGGAATTTTCATTTAATTGTAATTTGCTTTTAATTTCATTTTGTAATTTAAGAGAGCCTATATAAAGGCCTTAGTTTGTACATTCAAGGAGGGCTGTAGATTGGGGATTGAAGAGGGGTCTTCGGACTCCCTCCCCTCACACACTTTTCCTTCTCTCTCTTTTCTTTGTACTTTTCTGCACTTTTTTTCTTTTCTATTTTTGTAGAGCAATGATCAACTAACTCTTTTCATTGGGTTAGAGAGCTCTATTGTGATCCAATGGATCAATTATAGTTCTTATTCTTCTTCTTCTTTCTTTTCTCTTGATTTTACTAGAGAGCTTTCGATCTTCATCCAATTGGGTAATTGTCTTGGAAGATAAATTGCTCATACTTGGATTTTCTCGGAACCTTGGAAGAGGAATGAGGAAATCATGCTAGAAATGCTCTCTCACATTGGATTAGGTTGGGGGTTGGATGGATATTGTGACATTTAATCCTACCAATACTTTGATCTATGAATGTGTGTGGTATAATCAGTGACCAAACTTCATCTCTTCTCATGAGCAATTAAATCAAGGAATTGGGAAATTGTTCAAGCTTAGAGAGATTAGATTGCCAAGGAATTGGGATCCAATCACTTAAGATTGCCAAGGAGATCAATGAATGCATTGATTGAGGAAGAGATGAGAATGAACTTGATCCGGAGGATTCAATATCCCTTGATCCCAATGTTCATTTTATTTTTAGTTCTTACATTTACTTTTCTTGCCATTTTACTTTTCTGCACTTTATTGCTTTCTTTACTTTTATGCCATTTACATTTCCTTGTTACTTATCACTCCAATATGATTCGTCTAACTAGGATAATCAATTAACCATTGATTGCTTAATCCGTTAATCTCTGTGGGATTCGACCTCACTCTTTTGTGAGTTATTACTTGATGACAATTCGGTATACTTGCCGAAGGGAAATTTGTTGAGAGACAAGTTTTCATGCATCAACTCTCAAATTTAGTAACTCATGTAAACCCTGTAAAATTAGCGAATAATTCGTCAATAAATTAATTTTTAATAAAAGAGATTAGAAATATGAATTTTATAGTTTTATGAGACAAAACTAATTAAAATAAGAATTTTGACACTAATTTTAAAGAATTTAGCCCAAGATTGGACCAAAAGTGCCGAACCGGACGAGCCGAGCCCAAAGGCCCAACCCAACCCACCAAATCATAAGAACTCAGCTTCCTTCTCTTCCCCATATAAAACACACGCTGCAAACATATTTGGTGGAGGAACCTTGAGCTTCAAATGCTTGCTCCCAAATCAATTTGTCATAACTTCTCACTCCGAGCTTCGGTCGTCGCACCGTTTACGGCCACGCGACCGCAGCGTCGAGCTCTACGAAACCCAATAAAAAGTAAGGTAAGGAAGTCTCAATTTCAATCTCAGTTCTTCGTTCCTCAAATTTTAAAATATTGGATATAGTGGGTGTTGAGATTTTGGTTCTTTTATATTATAGGATTCGATTAGCTTGAGAAAAATGCTTAATCTTGCTTCATTGGTGCTTGGGTAAGGTGGAAATCCTTGAACCCTAGTTAATTCTTTGATTAAGTGTGTTGGTTATTAAATTTTGGGTATGTATATGTGATAATATGTGTTAGGTGTTTATATATGTGAATTGGAGCATAGTTGTGAATGTTGGATGCTTGGCTGAGCTTTGGTTCCATCATCTTGGAGATTGAGAATCCTTGGGACTAAGTTTTGTGCCATTTGGTAGTGTCTATGGGTTATACGAGAAAATTGGCTAAGGTATGATTTTGGTTTCTCGTATTTAATATATAATGTCTTGTGAAAACTTAGGCTACATGACCATAGGATAGGTTGGAATGAATGAGTTTGTTAAATTCTTAGTACCTTTGATGATAATTGTTGATATGGTTTGAGTACTTGTTTGGTGATTATTGTTTATGATAAAAATAGGATTCTAAGTGATGAGTTAATGATGATTGACAAGGTGATATGAATGAATATGAGTAGATGGTGATATATTGATGATCTTGTTGGTATAATTGAGGTATTTACGTATCAGGATTGTTTAAAATTGAGGTATGGTTGGTTGTGGTAGGATGTGGAGAATGTGATGTTGTAAATGGTATGTTATGGTGCTATTTGTATGAGTAGAATGTTGGTATTGAGTTTGAATTTTGGTGAAAATAGAGGTCTAATAATTTTTGTGAAAGACTAATTTTTGGTCAAACTTTGATGAGCCATAACTCAGCTTTTGGATCCTCAAATTGTTTTAAACTTATTTCAGATGAAAATTGGGTCTGTGAAGTTTGTGCCGTTCGAAGAACGGATGAAAAATGTTTTAAAACAAAAAAGTTATGCATGTTGAAAATTCGGAGTGCAAAACTAAAATTCTGCAGCATTCAACATTTTTGCCACTCTGCATATCTTGTGTACGCGACAATTGCACACGATGCGATCAATCCTTTCGGGTTAGACATCTTGCGTACGCGGGCAATGAAAAATGTGTACCCACACGTATGCGTGTCCCCTGCTTTTAGCAAAGTGGATTTTTTTTGTTTTGAAACCTAATTTCAAACCTTTAAACCTCTATTTTTACTCTTTTAGTCCCTAAACCTTAGTTATGTGTTGATTGATGAGAAGAAGTTAGGAGGAAGTGGTAACTTGGAGATGAAGAAAGCTTGAGAAGTGATGAACTATGTATAAAAGTGCATATATATGATGTATAAGTGATGTTATGGTTATAGTGAATGATTATAAAATGATTATGAATGAATATGACTGAAAATGAGATTTATGCACTTATTTTATGAGATATGACTTTCCTTGGGCAAAGAGCAGTGGCTTGCCACCACGTGCTCCAGGTTGAGATTAGATACTCTGTTGACTCTACGATGTAAGAGTGACCGGGTACGTATAAATTTCCGGGAAGTATATCCCCAAATGAGAAAAATTTATATATGAGAAAAAGATATGCATAGACTCTTGGGAATACGCATTGAGGGACAGTCCAGGGTTTAGCAGCTGGACTTGTTGGGTTGACTTGATAACCAACAGATAAGACTCATCAACCATTGGACAGGCATGCATCATATGCATATGTTTGAATTGCTTGCTTATGCTCTAATTGGGAGGGCTTATGTGGTTTTAATATGCTTAATTGTCATACGTGCTATCTGCATTATTTGTATCCTAATTGTGTTTGTCATTGTATGCTTGCGTGTCTGTATGATTCCATCGAAGATGGAGGTTTTGGAGGAAAGTGGATGATGGAGGGTTAGATTAATGTTTGGGTTAAGTTTGGGAAGCCTTAGAGAACCACTAGTGCGTGAAATTGAACTTCGCACAACTGAACCGGCAAGTGCACCGAGTCGTCCAAGTAATACCTCAGGTGAGTCAGGGTCGAATCCAACAGAGATTGTCGGATTGAGCAAGCAATGGCTATCTTGTAAATCTTAGTCAGGCGATTAGAAAAGATCGTTGTTTGTTAAGAAGCATAAATGAAAAATAAAGAATGAAATACCAGATTAGTGTAAGAGTAATTATGGATAATTGGTTAAGGCTTCGGAGATGCGTATTCTTTCTGAATTAACCTTTCTTACTGTCTACTTCAATAACAAACGATTCATTCAATGGCAGCCATAATTGACTAACTCATGTAGCATCCTCATCAAGTTAGTCTCTTCTAAACCATAGCAGTCCACCATATCCGAACAACTCATATAGCATCCTCATCAAGTTAACTCATGGCTTCTCACCATAGTCGAAGGTGAAGACCTAAGCAATCCACTCCCCTTCATGATCTTACTCAAAACGCCACAGACAAGGTCGAATCTTCTGGATCAGGGAACGCTGCTTCTCATGCTCTAGCCTTAATGCCACAGAAACCTCAGTATCCCACGGTCAATGGGATTATATGTCACATATCCAAAGTCGCCCAGGTACGCTCTTGGAATCCACAGTGCATTCTCTAGCTTGTGGTTCAAAGATATCCGGATAGGACTCAAATGGAACCCATGTAGAACAAGGATAATTGTCATGGGTCATCTTCAATTCATGAAATGAAGAACGAAAATGCTCCAGAGAATGGAATCAAACGTGTATTGAAATAGAACAGTAATATTATTAATAATCCATGAGAATCAGCAGAGCTCCTAACTCCAACTTAGGAGGTTTAGTCGCTCATAGCTTACAGAGAAACAATATAATAAGAAAATAGTGTGTAGATGAGGAAGAAGATCCTAAACATGGGTGATCTTTCCCTTTAAATACTCACTACAAGAAAAACACCCATTCAGGTACACTTAAAAAGTGTAGCCAAAAGTGAAAAAAAAATGATGCCTTAGGCTACAGCTACGCTTTTTAGGCTACGGCTACGCTTTTTGGAGTGATTCCTATTCGGCCGTTGCCTATTCTCAAAGGCTACGCTTTTCTGCACCAAGGGCTACGCTTTTGACCTTTGAGAATAGGCTACGCTTTTCAAGTGATGCTATCTAGGACCAAAGGCTACGCTTTTCAGCTTTTATTTTTCCAGAATAGACTACGCTTTTCAACACTACTGCATCACTTGTAAAGCGTAGCCACATTGTATATCATAGCTACTTTTTATAAGCGTAGCCTTAGGTCCCTCTTTTTTTTTATATACTATAGCTACTGTATATAAGTGTAGCCTTAGGTCTCGTTTTTTTTGTATACTATTTTTTTTCTATATATATATATATATATATATATATATATAATAATTATTAATACAACATAATAGTTAATATGATTACATATATAATAATTCTGCATTTTTATTTAAATGAGTTGAATATTACAAAATAAAAATAATACATAATTATACTAAATAATTTCTTTATATAATAAAAATTATCTCTAACCAAAATATATTTATAATATTGATCCAAAAGTACAAGAATGAAGTTAACTGTAAAAATTTATACATCTCCAACTAAAGTAAGCATAGCTATATCAAAACCATAATATCACTTAGCCAATAAAAGTATCTTCTAATAAAAATCATTAGTCAACCATACATGTAAAGATTCTAAATAGCACTCTATCTTAGCCAATAAACCACAATAATAGTCAGCTTAGTCTTCATTATTATCCTGCATAATTATATAGAAAAGTAGTTAAAAAAATATTCATAATGACATTCGTAATTATAAAAAGACCACCAAAAAAATCACCTTTTTTTAATCTTAATTTTAACTCGATTTATCACCAAAGAAACACAAGGTTCTCAAAAGCTATAGACACTTAAAAGAGTTGGAGCTAACATTTCAAGAATACATAATAATGAGTAATGACTAACAAATATGATATTACATTTTGCACCTAAATTGTTATAGATATATAAGGTGCCAAAATAGGTCAGAGACTACTTCATAACAAACAAAAATCTGCTGACTTTGGAAATAGACCTCTCAAAATCAAAATGAGCAATTAGATAGATGAGACTAAGATTCTTCAATTCAGAAAATAATGCAATATGTTCACAGAATAATCCTGACTCTTGAATAGACCTCTCTGATCTCCCTCTTAAAACTGCTCTTTGCTCTTCTTAGCTTATTAAATTAGCTTTGTCACTTTTCTTGGTTTTTCTTTACATTTATTATTGTTGTTATTATTTTCACAAAAATTTCAAAGTTTCATCAGATTCTTTTAACCTCATGCTTTTGGAATCTCTAGTGGACTTTTCCAGTCTACCATTTATTTCACTTTTTGTCTTCAATTTCACCATCTACCTCCTCTTATAAAATCACGAAGAATTCAAAATTCCCCACTTGGTTAAAAATGGAAACATAGCTGGTCCCACCTAGTTGGAAATGCCACAGATCAACGGCAACTTAAAATTAGGTTTCAAGGCAATTTGGTGGGTTCTATTATTTAGTGCACCTCATTAAATATAAAGACTTAACTGTCGAAACAGAAAAATAAAACTGACAAATCCAAACCATAAACCATTGCATTGAAGTGATGAAATATAATTCATTATATTAGGGAATAATTATAATTTTAATTGAAACGCATATTGCATTGAAGTGATGAAATTAACAGTACTTAATTATGACTTGAGAAGCATTACATACCTTCTATCTAGCAAGTGTGTCCCAATTTATATCCTTAAAGAAAACATGTTCTTTCACCTGGATAATTAAGCATCTATCAATGTGACGTTTGAAGTGCAAGTAAAATGAAATATGATCATAAAAATGGGGAACAAGCATCTGTATGCTAATAAGAAATTAAATCACTTCTGATGCACCTCTAGCTCCAAGTCTTTGGTTAGGATCTTCAGTCAATAATCTGTAAATAAACACATCTCAGGTACTAATCCAAGAAAATATTCATTTTTCTATCCTAATCGTGACTTCAACTTAGCACAATAACGCAGGACAAAAAACCATAATTTATAACAGATCGGCATCCAGCAAAGGGAGCATAAAGAAAAAGCTTTACATAAAGTTCATATTTAGCAGATATGGCACCAGGATTGCTAAACAATATACATTCACAAATGCTATCTTCGGCTTAAGCAGTCAAGCTAAAATATCCAAATTAATGGAAGCATGCTCAGTATTGGAAACATAAACAAAGCATTGATATTCTAAAATGCTGACCAGAATAAACAGTTTGCAATTGCCAGATACATATAACATGAAGATAACATGATTATTACCGATCAATAAGATCTTGAGCTTCAGGACTCATTTCTTCAGGAACTGCAGGCCAAGGTATCTTACGATTAAGAATATTATCAAATATAGTCTACAAACACCCCCAAAAAGAAATATCTGTCAGTAAGAGCTAAACCATACAGCAAACAAGAACAGAAACGCAAAAATCATGGCAAAAGGTATGCTATTAAACCTGAGGATGCTCTGCATTAAAAGGTGGAAGACCAACAAGCACCGTCTCTCCGGCCTCCGCCACTCTCATTCTCTCTCCGTCTCTCCCTAAACTACAATCACATTTAAGAATCAAAATCAAAACCACCGACAAGGAAGCTTAATCCGTAAGCCAAAACAAAAAGGTAAAGAAAAGAAAAAAAGCGAAGCTAAATTGGGAAAGTTGTATTATAAACTGTAAGCTGTAACTAGAGGCAACCATGGCAAGATTCGTCAACTACCGAGTAGGAAAAATAAAAAAATTGAAGAGAAAAAGGGAATGGGCATAAGAAATTAAGCACCTGAACACCAGGGGTATCAAAGTTTATGACTAGGATCTTGGCACCAACGTCACCCAAAATTCGGAGCTCCACTCGGTCGTTGAGCGAGGCGTCACGCATCAAATTAGCGGAGTAAAAGTGAAGCATAACTATAAAAGTGAAGAATTAGAAACTGCAAAAGTGATCTTAAAACTTGTTTAAGAAAGAATAACAAACTACTATTTAAGATGGAAACAATGAGATAATAGATATGCATGTTCTAATGATGAAACATACTACTTCATTAGCATTTCAGTTTAGAGTTGTATATCAAGTTTTCCATGAACATAAAGACTTGAAATATATAGTTTTTGGGTTAAGCCCACAAAATCTGGTACAAACTTGGTACATATTAATGAAAAGCACCTGTTTGCTTTATTCTCTGAGAGAAAGGAGGCCAAGTTGATACCTTCCTTGTTGTGGCAAGGGATCCAGAGGGCATTGCTGCTACAAAAGATACTATGAACCTAATGAGGGACATCACAGAGTAAATAAGGGATAGTAAATAAGGGATAGTACATAAGTACATAGTAAAAATTGGTGAACCTGGTTCATTAGGATTTTCTCTCTTTCGCTACAATTAAATGGAATAGTGTTCTTAGTTCTTAATCAGTAACATAGGCTTTCTTAGCTGGACTATGTGGAAGACTAGAAACCAGTTCATATTTCAAATAAAGAAATTAATCCAGCAACAACAATTATCTGAGCAATTAAGCATTGTGAATCAGAAACCTTGCCTTTTGCTCGTTTATGCCTTGAATCAGGTGCACAGCCTTGTGTGATAACATGCCAAATCCACTTGAACAGTTTCAATACTGAAATTGATTAAAAATGTTAAAATAGACTCAGACTTTGTATTTGGTCCTAGCTCAGTATAATAACAACTATAGTAATTCATATATCAAACACGTAGTTTACTAATTGTATGCGAAAGTAATTACAATTAAAAATAAAATCGCTAGTTTATGCATACAGGTTTTCTAAATTTCATGAAACAAAAGCAGAAAAAATAAATCAATTACTCTATTGTAAGAAACCTGTAAATGATTCGCAAGCAAATCAATGGTGTCTTGCTTAAGAAACTTCTTTGCTGAATTTCTCTTTCTCCTTATCACATTGATCCGATTCCTTGATTGTTTGATCAACGATTTGCTGAAAAACAAAAGGAGATAAACTGCAAAATTGAAAATCGAAATCTACATAATTACAATCAATGAAAGGTATTAAGAAGGAAGAAAAGAAGCAGAGAAATCGACACTTTCCTACAGAATGATTTCCCTAGTTTAGCATGCACGTATGAAATTTCCAGCACCTATTGCTTCCGTTTATGCCAAACACAGAAAGGAATCATAACAAATTGAGAATCAGAAGGCGAAACCCCCAAAATTAGAAAACCTAAAATTAGAACCCAAAACCCCCCAAAAATTCACAGAACCAATTGAAAATTGATACATACCTTCTGTATCTCAATTAGCCATTGCAGTTCATCATCACTATCAAAATCATACACACCTTTGAACTACAAAGTGAGAGCGAGTTAGAGAATGAGCAAGAAAGAGAGGATGCAGAACAGAGAATGCTTACCTGGTGACAGAGGATACGACGATGGTGTTGAGCAGTGACAGTGAAGAGATGAGCGGCGACGCAACGGCTTGGAGGTGGTGCAGCAGCTCAGCGGCGAGCTCCAGCTGACGGCAGCGCCGCGACAGAGCACAAAGGCGGCGATACATCCATCCTTCCTCCCTTCGAGCTCCTCGGCGGGGGCACAGAAGCCCGACGGTGGCAGAACGGCGACTGAAACAAGCCCTAGCAGTGGTGGTGGAGTTTCAGCGGCGACGGAGCACCTCCTTTTTCTCTCCTCCATCGCGTTTCCTCTCATCCTCGAGCTCTCTCTCTCACTGGCGCTCGACGACAACGGCGACGGCGGCGGAGCCCTAGACGGCGTCGTCCTCTCTTTCTTTCCTTTCCTTCTCCCTCTGATTTCTTCTCTCTTTCGTGTTTGTGTATGTTGAGTGAGGATGAGAGTGTGTGCTGCACTGCTGCGTGAGTGAGGGGGATTTTAGTAAGTGTTTATTGAGGATCATATTAGGAGACATTTTAAAAGCGCACCTGAAACAGAATAAATAAGCTACTCTTTAAAAGCGTTTCCTTAGATAAGAAAAGTGTATTCATAGATATTTAGATAAGGCTACGCTTTATAAGTGATTTCTAAAATACTTAAGGCTACACTTTTTAAATGATGCCACAATTGTGTATCTTTTTCTCATATAAAAAGGCAACACAGAGAAAAGCGTAGCCTATTCTATGAATAGGCTACGCTTTTCAAATGTAGCTTAAAAAAAGTGTGGCTGAATGGGTATTTTTCTTGTAGTGACTACTCTAATAACTAAGAAGTACAAAAAGTATGACAGGCTAGACTAGAGGTGCGAAAATCCATCCTTAGGCCCACTTTGGTTGAGTACTTTGGCTGAGCTTAGCGTCCATCTTTGACTAATAGGCGTTGAATGCCCATTAGGGGGTGATTGGTGCTGCCTTGTGTCTTGGTGAGCGTTGAATGCCAGGAATGGGGTGGTTTTTGGGCGTTCAACACTGGCTTGTCTCCTTGGGGCGTTGAACGCCAGCCACGGGGTAGCTCCTTGGTGTTCAATGCCCAGTATGGGCAGGCTCCTTTTAAGAAAGGTATAGACCATCATATATTGATTGAAAGCTTTGAAAGTTAGCTTTCCAACACCATTTAGAACACATCATTTGGAACTCTGTAGCTCCAGAAATGCTCACTTGAGTACATAGAGGTCAGAATCTGATGGCATCTGCTACGCTTTCCTTGCCTCAGAACTGGACTTTGCTAAAAATCCTTAATTTCAGCTAGAAATTACCTGAAATCACCATAAAACACAACAACTCAAAGTATAATCCAAAAATGTGAATTTTGCACTAAAATCTATGAAAACATAATAAAACATAAACAAAACATAACTAAAACAATATGAAAATGATGCCAAAAAGCGTATAAAATATCCGCTCATCAACCACCCTAATTTATGGTTTCTGTTTTAATTCTTAAGTTTTACAATCTGAGTGTCGATGTTTTAAGATTGCCTCTGGCTTTCTCGGGACCTTATATCTTATGTATGCGACACCTTTACCATGCTGAGAACCCCCGGTTCTCATTCCATGGTTGAGAGGTACCTCGCTAGGTGTCTGGAGTTCTCTGCAGGGAAGTGGGCTTTTTTGGAATTCTACTTTTGTTCTATTTTGTTATGTCTATTTGTATAGATTCTCCATATGTGTATATGTTTTACTTTTGCACCTCATAGCGGTCTATGGAGAATTAAGGTTACCTTTATGTATTTTGGGTTATGGTTTCTTATATGTATATATATGACTATTCTCTGGCTAGCCTTAGCTTCGCAAGCTATGTTCGAAGCTTGATATTTTGTACCTTGACTCTCTACTCTCACTATTTATATACATATGTTTGTGTATCTTAGTTTTCTTCGTATGCAAATAATCCTTTCTCCTGAGCGTTGCACTTTTTAATTTTACGATTTAGAGGTCGTAATACCACACCACCTCTGTTTTACGACTTAAGCATAAAGCTCTGTGTGGTAGGGTGTTACATTATGGTATCAGAGCAGTTCGTTCCTATAGAGCCTGAGGGATGGACTAACTATGCTTCTGAGCATACTCTGCTATGTCTATACATGCTAATTAGGATATCTAACTAATATATATGGCATGAATGTTCACGAGCTTTTATTTGAAACTTTGAAGCACTAGACTTGTGATATTGAGACTGATCACCTTGATATCACTTGTTGGATGTGAACAGGAACCAAATGGCATCTCGTGGATGCGGTTGTGGGCGTAATCAAGGTCGGGGACAGAGAGGTAATGAGGTAACCATACGGGTAGATAGTTTGACCAATTTCGTGACAACGATGACGAGTGTTGCTGCTGCTACCATTGGTGTTATTGTTGTTGCGACCAGCCGAGTGATGAGTAGGATGGAACAACAATCTAGAGTTGGAAACGATGGTGCTAATGAATATGAAGGCAGAAATAATGTCCTGAGTACAGTGGTACCAGTAGAAATAGTGAATTATCTGGAGTTAGTTAACACGGGTCAAGCAACGGGAGAAAGCTTAAGAAGGA
This sequence comes from Arachis stenosperma, assembly GCF_014773155.1. Lineage (NCBI taxonomy): Eukaryota > Viridiplantae > Streptophyta > Magnoliopsida > Fabales > Fabaceae > Arachis > Arachis stenosperma. The sequence goes on from NC_080382.1 coordinate 35,055,206, forward strand.
CTGTGGTGGCAAGGAGTGACCACCGGAAATCTTTCACAAAGAAAAGAGGAAAGAAGATTACACCTCGGAGCCAAAGTTTCAAAAGGGATCGTTACGTCACTTCACATTCTCAGTTCCAGAACAATGACTGAAGGAATGACAACCGTCAAGGGCAGGATTCAGAAGAGCAGACTATTACACAACTGGAAGACTTAAAGTGTCCAAGATACAAAAAGTATCATCCAAACAGACCATGCAGGGCCGAACTAGGCATATGTTACCAGTGCGGGAAGCCAGGGCATTCTTCCCAGGATTGTTCACATAGGAAGAGTTGGGATGCAGTCCAGTTTGATTCTCAGACCCGAGGTAATGGTAAACTAGTCGCTGAATTTTTAACTACCTTGCATGATATTGGCATCTAGCATTCAATTTTAACGCGCGGTATGTTCTGCTAATCTTGGTTTCTAAACGAATGATCGACCGATGACTTCCAGTTATTGAGACAGAGAGATATTTATTTAACTTAAAATAGTGGCTATGTTCTTAAAGCTTAAGAATCAGAGTGATGCAGCAGAAGCATATTGGATTATATCTAAGGATTCGAAAGTGTTGAGAGCTACGTGAAGTTATTGTTCAAAACTCAATGATGGTAAACTACGAGGAAGAGGAATGGATCGGATTCAACCTTTAGCTACAAATTGTGTAAGAGGTGAGTGAAGATGAGGCCAAGTCCCTATTGCGAGAAAGTTCTCGGGGTAATTCTTGAAGGTATACCAGAATATCTATCTTAGGGAGAGAGTGAGTTTGCAATAAACTTAGTGCTGGAAGCCGGATTATCTTCGGTTGCACCATGATGGAAGACCCCGTGATAATCGATAGAATTTTGGAGACAATTGAAGGAGGTAGCAGAAAGAAACCCGTTCGACCAAGTGTTTCCCTGTGGGAGGTACTGGTAATGTCAAGTGAAGAGGAAAGACAACAACAGGAAGCACTACGCGAGAGAGAGGGTGTGCTAACTAGTCTTTGTGACCTGATCTAACCTTTCTTTTATAGCTTACATTGAAAACTCTATCTTGAATTTCTTCCTAGAAAACCGAATTCATCGTTTTTCTAATCCTATTCCTTACTTGCATAAAGCTTGTCTCTTTTGAAATAAGCCTGAACTTGTGATAAACTCCAATTTTGTGGTTTATCTTGTGCTTAATTTAAGGAATTTTATCAGCTTTTCTCACATTTATTCAATAAAATAGCATGGTTTTGTAATTCTCCCTAAATTCGTGCTTAAGAGTGAAACATGCTTTTTAGGCCTTAAAATAGCTAAATTTAATTCACTTTAATTCCATTTGATGCCTTGATATGTTTATTAAGTGATTTCAGATTCATAAGGCAAGTATTGGATGGAAGAAGCGAAGAGAAAAGCATGCAAAGTGGAGAATTCCTTGTTCAAAATTTTGTGCCTAATGACAATTCCTTCAGTCACCATAAAGTGACATTTCTCCCAGTTTAAAACCAGGTTAGTCTCTTGGCACCTTTTCAGAACAAGTGCTATATGGTCAAGACAGGAATTAAATGAGTCTCCAAATACTGAGAAATCATCCATGAAGACTTCCAGAAATTTCTCCACCATATCAGAGAAGATAGAGAGCATGCATCTCTGGAAGGTTGCAGGTGCATTGCACAGCCCAAATGGCATCCTTCTGTAGGCGAATACTTCAGATGGACATGTGAATGCTATTTTCTCTTGGTCCTGGGGATCTACTGCAATTTGGTTATAGCTTGAATAGCCATCCAAAAAGCAGTAGTAATCATGACATGTTAGTCTCTCTAGCATCTGGTCTATGAATGGTAAAGGAAAATGATCTTTTTTTGTGGTTGTATTGAGTCTTCTGTAGTCAATACACATACGCCACCCTGTAACTGTTCTTGTAGGAACTAGTTCATTCTTTTCATTATGAACCACTGTCATGCCTCCCTTCTTTGGGACAACTTGGACAAGGCTCACCCAGGGGCTATCAGAAATAGGATAAATAATCCCAGCCTCTAGTAACTTAGTGACCTCTTTCTGCACCACCTCCTTCATGGCTGGATTCAGCCGCCACTGTGGTTGAACCACTGGCTTACCATCATCCTCCAATAGGATCTTGTACACGCATCTGGCTGGGCTAATGCCCTTAAGATCACTTATGGACCAACCAAGAGTTGTCTTGTGTGTCCTTAGCACCTGAATCAGTGCTTGCTCTTCCTGTGACTCTAAAGCGGAGCTTATGATTACCAGAAAAGTTTTATCTTCTCCCAGAAATGCATATTTCAAGGATGGTGGTAGTGGTTTGAGCTCGGGCTTAGGAGGCTTTTCCTCTTCCTAAGGAGTTTTCAGATGTTCTTCTGTTTTCTCTGGTTCCTCTAGATCAGGCTGAACATCTTTAAAAATGTCCTCTAGATCTGATTCGAGAATCTCAGTCATATTGACCTCTTCCACCAGGGAGTCAATAATATCAACGCTCATGTAGTCTTTTGATGTGTTTGGATGCTGCATAGCTTTGACAGCATTCAACTTAAACTCATCCTCATTGACTCTCAAGGTTACCTCCCCTTTTTGAACGTCAATGAGAGTTCGTCCAGTTGCTAGGAAAGGTCTTCCTAGAATGAGAGTTGCACTCTTGTGCTCCTCTATTTCCACCACTACAAAGTTAGTGGGAAAGGCAAATGGCCCAACCTTGACAATCATATCCTGAATTACGCCTGATGGCATTTTAGTAGAGCCATCAGTAAGTTAGAGGACATGTTCGGGTTGGTTTGACTTCTTCAGTCAAACCCATCTTTCTGATAGTGGATGCCGGTATTAGGTTGATACTTGAACCAAGATCACACAGAGCCGTCTTGGTACAAGCACCCTCTAATGCGCATGGTATCATAAAGTTCTCGGGATCCTTAAGCTTCTCTAGTAAGCTTTTCAGAATGACTGCACTGCATTCTTTAGTGAGGAAAACTTTTTCAGTTTCTCTCCAATCCTTCTTATGACTTAAGATTTCTTTCATAAACTTAGCATAAGAGGGTATTTGCTCAAGTGCCTCTGCAAATGGAATCTTTATTTCAAGAGTCCTGAGATTGTCTGCAAAGCGAGCAAATTGTTTATCTTGTTTCGTTTGGTGGAGTTTCTGAGGATAAGGCATCTTGGCTTTATATTCTTCAACCTTAGTTGCTGCAGGTTTATTACCTACAGAAGTGGTTGGAGAAGCCTGCTTAAGGGAGTTGTTATCAGCACTTGCAGGTGTCTGATCCCTCATTAGCGTTTGAACGCCAAAACTTGGTGCTTTTTGGGCGTTTAATGCCAGGTTGCTACCTTGTTCTGGCGTTTGAACGCCAGAATCATTCCTCTTTGGGCTCTTACTGTCCTCAGAGGGATTTGGGCAGTGAATTTGTTATCCTCTATCAGATGTTCTTTTCTTGGCTTCCTGCTGCTTTGAGTTGAGGCATTTAATGTCTTTGTACTTCTTAAATGAATAGCTTGGCATTCTTCACTTGTCTGTTTAGATAACTGCTGTTTTGTCTAATTCAATTGTTTTTCTACATTCTGGTTAGCATCTTTGGTCTCTTGTAGCATCTCCTTAAATTCTGCTAATTGTTTTGTTATAGAAAATAGTTGCTGACTGAATTCAGTAACTTGTTTAGGGGGACTAAGTTTAGTGGATACTGTTTTACCCTCTTTTTTCATGGAGGACTCACTACTTAAGTACAGATGTTGATTTCTAGCAACTATATCTATGAGCTCTTGAGCCTCTTCAATTGTCTTTCTCATGTGTATAGATCCACTAGCTGAGTGGTGTAGAGATATCTGGGCCTTTTCTGTAAGCCCGTAGTAGAAGATGTCTAACTACACCCACTCTGAAAACATTTCAGAGGGGCATTTCCTTAGCATCTCTCTGTACCTCTCCCAGGCATCATAAAGGGATTCACTATCCTCTTGTTTAAAGCCTTGGATGTCCAGCCTTAGCTGTGTCATCCTTTTTGGGGGGAAATATTGATTCAGGAATTTGTCTGATAACTGTTTCCATGTTCTTATGCTGGCTTTGGGTTGGTTGTTTAACCACCTCTTAGCTTGGTCTTTTACAGCAAACAAAAACAGCAATAATCTGTAGACATCCTGATCCACTTCCTTATCATGTACTGTGTCAGTAATTTGTAAGAACTGTACCAGAAACTCAGTAGGTTCTTCCTGTGGAAGACCGAAATACTGACAATTTTGCTGCACCATGATAATAAGATGAGGATTTAACTCAAAACTACTGGCTCTGATGGAGGGTATACAGATACTACTTCCAAATGAAGCAGTAATGGGGTTAGCATAAGACCCCAAAGCCCTTCTGGACTGTTCATTTCCACTTAGGTCCATGATGGAGAAAGGGAGATGATGTGAATTGCAAATAAACAATTTTCTCTCTCTTTTTTTTTTGAAAACCGAAATTAAAAAGAAAAAAATAAAATAAAATAAATAAAAAATTGAATGTCAGTTTTGAAAATTAAGAAGGGAAAAAGAAATAAAAAAATTAGAAAACTAAACTAATTAATTAATTAAAAAGATTTGAAAAAATTTTTGTGTGGATTTTCAAAAAAATGAGGAGAGAGAAAGTGGTTAGGAAGTTTTGAAAAAGATATGTCCTAAAATTAAAGATACTTGAAAATTAATACTTGTAAGGAAAGAAAAGATATGGAAAAGATATGATTTAAAATTTTAAAGATTGAAACTTTTTTAACAAAAAAACACCAAACTTAAAATTTTTCAATCAAACTAATAAAATGGGACAAGTAATTCAAAAATTTAAAAAGAAAAAGGATTTTGAAAAAATTTTATAAGAGATTTTCGAAAAATATAGAAAGAAAATTGAAAAAGAATTTATTTTGAAAAAGATTTAAAAAGATAAAATTTTAAAAATTGAAATCTTGACTTGACTAACAAGAAACTACCAAATTTTAAAAAATTTTGACTAAGTCAACCTAATGAGTTCGAAAATGATGAGTAACTAAAGGAAAAGATATATTTTTTTGAATTTAATGAGGAAAGAGAAAAACAGTAAAATGACACCAAACTTAGAATTTGTAGATCAAAATAAAGAAACAACAAGAAAACTTTGAATGTTAAGATGAACACCAAGAACACTTTTTGAAAATTTTTAAGAAAACAAAAACACAAAGGACACCAAACTTAAAATATGAAACTAGACTCAAGTAGAAAACTCTAAACCAACAAAAATAAATTATTCCTAATCTAAGCAACAAGATGAACCGTCAGTTGTCCAAACTCGAACAATCCCCGACAATGGCGCCAAAAACTTGGTGTACAAAATTGTGATCACACTTTTCACAACTCCGCACAACTAACCAACAAGTGCACTGGGTCGTCCAAGTAATACCTTACGTGAGTAAGGGTCGATCCCACGGAGATTGCCGGCTTGAAGCAAGCTATAGTTATCTTATAACTCTTAGTCAGGAGATTAATGATAAAAAGGATTTTGTTGCAAAAAGTAAAATAGCATTGAAATGAATGATACTTGTTATTCAGTAATGGAGAACAGGTTGAGGTATCAGAGATGCTCTATCTTCTGAATCTCTGCTTTCCTATTGTCTTCCTCTCTCAAACGCGCAAGGCTCCTTCTATGGCAGGCTGTATATTGGTGGATCACCGTTGTCAATGGCTACCATCCGTCCTCTCAGTGAAAATGGTCCAGGTACAGTTTCTGTACAGCTAATCATCTGTCGGTTCTCACTTGTGTCGTAATAGGAACTCTTTATCCTTTTGCACACTGTCACTGCGTCCAACATTCGTGAGTTTGAAGCTCGTCATAATCATCCCTTCCCAGACCTACTCGGAATACCATAGACAAAGTTTAGACTTTTCGGATCTCAGGAATGCTGCCAATTGGTTCTAGCCTCTACCACGAAGGTTCTAATCTCACAGATTCGAATTCTCTGTTGTCAGGAGAGGCAAGTCAAACTTGTGGATCAGAAACCCAAAAGATACGTACTCAAGCTGTCGCCCAATGACTACGTTCAGCTCAGATAGAACGGAAGTGGTTGTCAAGCACGCGTTCATAAGTTTGAGAATGATGATGATTGTCACAGATCATCACATTCATCCTATTGAAGTACGAGTGGGTATCTTAGAATGGAAGCAAGCGTGATTGAATAGAAAACAGTAATGATTTCATTAATTCATTGAAACACAACAGAGCTCCTCACCCCCAACTATGGGGTTTAGAGACTCATGTCGTAGAAGATACAATATAAAATGTAGAAAAATGTCATAAGTCCTTAAATGAATCTCTAAAAGTAGTTTTTATACTAAACCAGTAACCTAGGTTTACAGAAAATAAGTAACTAAGTGCAGATAGTGCAGGAATCCAATTCCGAGGTCCACTTGGTGAGTGTTTGGGCTGAGCTTTGAAGCTTTCACATGCATAGGTCATTCTTGGAGTTAAACGCCAGCTTTGGTGCCAGTTTGGGTGTTTAACTCCAGTTTTGGTGCCAGTTCTGGCGTTTTACGCCAGAAAAGGGTTTTTGGCTAGGATTTAACGCCAATTTTGGCCATCAAATCTCGAAAAAAGTATGAACTATTATACATTGCTAGAAAGCTCAAGATGTCTAATTTCCAACGCAATTAAGATCACGCCAATTGGGATTATTTAGCTCCATAAAATCCATTTCGAGTGAAGGAGGGTCAGAATCCAACAGCATCTGTAGTCCTTTCTCAGCCTCTGAATCAGACTTTTGCTCAAGTCCCTCAATTTCAGCCAGAAAATACCTGAAATTATAGAAAAACACAAAAACCCATAGTGAAGACCAGAAATGTGATTTTTGAATAAAAATTAATAAAAACATATCAAAAAGTGAACAAAACATGCTAAAAACTATATGAAAACATTACCAAAAAGCGTATAAAATATCCGCTCATCAGGGATACATAAGGCATCTTATATCGAAAAAAAGAAAAGAAAATGATACTAGAAAAGAAAGAAATGTGATCATGCACTAGAACAAGAAAACGGATAATAAAATAAAGGACAAAGAAAACAGAAAAATAAATAAAGGAGAATGAAATTAGACTATCTTAGTGATGGCAGCCACTGCTCCCTCTGACAAATCCTCTGGAGTGTTTAAGCTCCTTAATATTGTGCCCCTGTCTCAGTTGCTCCTTCCTCAGCTTCTCTGATCTTCCATCATCTGATTGAGGATGGCAGACTGGTCTTAATGTTATATCCTCAGCTAATCCACAGATGAAGTCAGCTCTCCTAGAGATGTGGTCAATTGATCCCAATAGTCACGGGAAGGGAAGTACATCCCTTGAGGCATCTTCGGGATCTCCTGTGGAGGTGGCAAAATGAGCTCTTGCTGTGATCCGTGTGCAAGCTCCCTGACATGCTCCATAACCCTTCTTGTGATAGGCCTATTTGTATCAATTGAGGGAATGCCAACCATGCTTGGATGGAGGCCTTTTCAGCTATTTTGTGAATTTCTTGAGGTATTTCCTCATGTACCTCCACCTCATTTTTTAGTATGATGCAATGGATCATCATTGTCCTGTCAATTGTAACCTTAGAGCGATTACTTGTAGGGATGATTGAGCGTTGGATATGCTCCAACCATCCTCTAGCCACGGGTTTGAGGTCAAGCCTACCTAGTTGGTAAGGATTGCCTTGTGCATCCCTCCTCCATTGAGCTCCAGCCACACAGATATCAGCAAGAACTTGCTCCAGTCTTTTGTCAGAGTTGACCCTTCGAGGGTAAGAGTGCAGGTCACCTTGTGACTAAGGCAATTGCAGTGCCAATCTTACACTTTCAGGGCTAAAATCTATTATTTGCCCTCTGACCATGGTGTGCCAGTTTTTGGAATCTAGGTCACACTAGTGTCATGCTTTTTGGTGACACAAGCATTGGCGTAGAATTCTTGCACCATTAATGCTCCAACTGCTAAAATGAAATTGGCCAAAATTTTCCAATCTCTTCTCCAGACTTGGTGTAGGATCTCCGGATACTCATCTTCCTTGAGCCTAAAGGGGACCTCGAATATCACTCTTTTCTACCTCACCACATCATAAAAGTGGTCTTGATAGGTTTTGGTGAGGAATCTTGAGTTTTCCCATGGTTTTGAGGCGGAAGCAGAGGCTTTTTCTTTTTTCTTTCCTGAGGATTCTCCCATTTTTGGTGTCATAGAGAATAAGAATAAAAAGGAAAAAGCAAAGCTTTTCAACACCAAACTTAAGTAAAAGGAAAGAAAAATAAGAGTAGAAAGAAGAATAAGATAGTGAGGAGAGGGGTGAGAGGCTGCGACCTTGGGGTAAGAAGAAGAAAGAAGGGAAGTGTATGAAGAATAAAGAGGAAGAGGGGTAGAATATTGTGAAGGTGTGGTGAATGGGGTAGAAAGGAGGGGTATTTATAGGAGTGGGGAGGGTAAGGGTTCGGTCATATAGGGAGGGAAAAGTGGGGGAATTTTGAATTTGAAGTGGGTGATAGGATTGATAAATGATAAGTGGTATTGGGAAGAGGAAAAGTGGGGTGCGGGAATCAAGGAAAATGATGGGGATGCGATGCATGAATGTGGATGGAATATTGGGTGTAAGAGGAGAGAGAAGGGAAGGAGTGAATAAAAAGGTGGGGTAGCTGGGGGTTGGGCGGGACCCACTGGCTTCTTAAAGCTTCGAATTTGAATGCCCCTGCCCCCTTCCCTCTAGACGTTCAACGCCAGGGAAGGACCAAAATTTTTATTTTTATTTTTTTGAATTAATGGGACATTCAATGCCAAAAATGGGCATTGAACGCCCAGATGGGACCAAAAAATTGGTCTTGGTGCTCCGAAATGGGCGTTGAACGCCTTTGCTTCTTCCCCCTTCTGGCGCTGGGTGCCAATTCTGGCGTTCAACGCCAGCAAGGGGCTCTCTTCAGGGTGTTCTGTTTTTCACTCCTAAGTGTTTCTGCTTCTGTTCTAGGTGCTACACATGATCACAAACGTTAGAAAGAAGATGAAAACTACTAAAAACAATAGAAAATAAAATATTATGAAATCAAAACTAGAATGATGAAAGAAAATTAAGGTATACTGTACAAATGGTTGGGTTGACTCCCAACAAGCGCTTCTTTACCGTCATTAGCTTGACGGAAAGCTCCTTTTGGAGGTTGATAGGGGCTCAGATCTTTACCCCTTATGGTGAACTTCCTTCCTGTGCTGTCATGAATTAGCTCAACATGTTCCAGAGATAGGATCCAGTTCAAAGTGTGTAGAATGACTGGACTTCTAGTGAAGACAACTCTCATGACCGGTGAGAAGTCTTCAGTTGGGATCTTCTTGTTCTGCCAGCCTTGGGTACCTTCTTCTTAGTGCTTCCATTCTCAGTGGTTAGTGCTGACTGTCCGGCATCAAACTTAGGTTAATGTTTAGGGGCTCTAGAAGGCTCTTCACTGAGAGAGAAGGCCGGAACACTAAGTGTTGCATAGTAGTACCTCGTTTATCCAAGAGAGAGTAAGGGTTGGGAATCTTAAACAGGATATGATCCTCCCATAGCCTCAAAATCAGCTCTCCTTTATTCACATCAATCAAGGCCTTCGCAGTAGCTAGGAAAGGCCGTCCAACGATGATGAAATTGTCTCTGTCCTCCCCAGTGTCTAGTATCACAAAGTTTGTAGGGAGGTAAAGGTCTTCAACCTTTATAAGGACATTTTTCACCAGTCCCTATGTCTGTTTCAGGGACTTATCTACCATCTCCAGCAAGATCTTGGTGGCCTGTACCTCTTGGATCCCTAGTTTCCTCATTACGGAGAGAGGCATAAGATTAATGCTTGAGCCAAGGTCGCATAATACCTTCTCAAAAGTGATGGTCCTTATGGTACATGGAATAAGGAAGCTTCCAGGATCTGGCATCTTCGGAGGCAACTTCTTTTGTACCAGGGTGTTGCACTCCTTGTTCAGCACCATGGTTTCATCCCCTTGCATGGCCGTCTTTCAGAGATAGCACTTTTCAGATAGGCCATATAAGGGGGTTTCTTCTCCAACACCTCTGCAAACGAGATATTGACTTGCAGCTTCCTGAGGACTGCCAAGAATTGAGCAAGTTGCTCATCCTCAGGAATCTCTTGCAAAGTTAGAGAGGGTTGTTCTTCCAGATCCTTCATTTCCAGAGGGGTGTGACACTCTCAATCTCCTCTGGAGCTTTGTTCTCCTTCAGTTCCTTGGTAGCAAGCACCTTCTTGGGTTTGGCCTCAGTTTTCGTAGTGATGGCCTTGCACTCTTTCCTTGGATTTACTTCTGTGTTTCTTGGAAGAGTGTTAGAGGGAGCCTCAGGTATCCTCTTGCTCAGCTGACCTATCTGTATCTCTAAATTCTGAATGGATGACCTAGTTTCTTTCATGAAACTATGAGTGGTCTTGGAGAGGTTAGAGACTATGGTAGCCAGGTCAGAGAGGCTATGTGTAGGCATCTCTATCTACTGCTAAGAGGGTTGGAACTATCTGTTATTGAACCTGTTCTAATTAGTTCCACCCTGATTATTGTTGAAGCCTTGCTAAGGTCTCTACTTATCTCTCCACCCAAAGTTAGGGCGATTCCTCCATCCCTGATTGAAAATATACTAATAGAAATTATTATTGGAGTTTCTGGAGGAATTTCCCATGTAGTTGACCTCCTCCATGGGGGTCCAAGCGATGTCACCAGCGTCCACCTCATAAGCTGCCTCTTGAGAATTGGCAACTGAGCTCTCCATCCTATTTAAGTGCTGGGATATCATATTGATCTGCTGGGACATGAGCTTGTTCTGAGCCAAAATGGCGTCCAGAGTGTCCACCTCTATGACTCCTCTCTTTTGAGTAATCCCAGTGTTCACTGGGTTTCTCTCATAAGTATACATATATTGGTTGTTGGCAACCATCTCTATAAGCTCTTGCGCCTCCTCAGGCATCTTCTTCATGTGGAGTGAGCCACCAGCAGAGTGGTCCAGTGACATCTTGGACATCTCAGAGAGGCCATCATAGAAGATCTCCAACATGGTCTACTTTGAGATCATGTCAGGAGAGCATCTCCTGATCAGCTGTTTGTACCTTTCTTAAGCTTCATAGAGGGACTCTCCCTCTTTTTGTCTGAAAGTTTGGACTTCCACTCTAAACTTACTCAGCTTCTGAGGTGGAAAAAACTTGGTCAAAAATCCATTGAGCACCTTCTACCATGTGTCCAGGCTCTCCTTTGGCTGAGAATCCAGCCATAGCCTTGCTCTATCCCTTACAATAAAGGGGAAGAGCATGAGCTTATAAACCTTTGGGTTCACTCTATTAGTCTTGACAATATCACAGATTTGCAGAAAATCAGATATGAACTTGTTGTGGTCCTCCTGCGAGAGTCCATAAAACTGACAGTTCTATTGTACCAAAGTAACCAATTGAGGCTTAAGCTCGAAGTTGTTGGCACCAATGGCAGGTCTGGAGATGCTACGCCCATAAAATTCAGATGTGGGTGCAGTATAGGAGCCAAGGACCTTCCTTGCGTCTCCTCCATCGTTTGGATTAGCTGCCATTGCTGTATCTTCAGCTTCTTGCTCAAGAGATTCTGTGAGATTCCCTCCGGCTCTGCAAGCTTGAGCTTGCTGCAATCGTCGCCTCAAGGTCCTCTCAGGTTTACGATTAGGATCAAGAAGAGGTTCTCTTTTCTTATTCCTACTCATAAACAAGAAGAAAAAAATAAGAAAAAGGAAAAATGGGAGTCTCTATATCAAAGTATAAAGGACTCTGTATGAGACACTATAATGAAAATATCAACTGAGATAGGATAGGAAATAAAAAGAATTGAGAATAAAGAAGGGGGATTTAATTCACAGAGTTTTCGAAAATAAAAGAAAGAGAAAGAGGTTTTGAAGTTTTCGAAAAAGAGAAGAAAGAGAAAAATCAAAGAGGCACCAAAATTTTAAAACTGAAATAAGATAAAGCAAGATTTGAAATTTAAGATATAATTTTTGAAAATTGCAAAAGTTAATTAAAGATTTTGAAATTCAAAAATTAGGAAGAAAAAGTCAAGAGAAAGAAACAAGATAAGATAAGATTTGAAAATTTAAAGATTTTGAAATTAAAATTTGAAAGAAAGAAAGCCTAAAGAAACACCAAACTTAAAATTAAAACAAGATAAGGCAAACAATTAATTAAAAAGATTTGAAAATAAAGATAGAAGATTTGTTTTTAAAATATTTTTTTTCTTTTTAAAAAATAAAAAAGAAAAAGGTCAAATAAAGATTTTGAATTTTAAAATTAACGGAAGAGAGACTAACAAAATACTAAAATTTTAAATTTTGAATTTTAAATAAAGATTAGTTAAGATATCAAAATTTAGAAATCACAGAAAAAGATAAGATAAGGATCAAAGAACAAGCAAGATAAACAAGATGTAATTAAAGAGAATTAAATTAAACAAAAAGATTACTAACAGGACACGAAACTTAAAATTTTAAACCAAGATATGAAAAAGACTCAAGATTTTTTTGAAAATTTAAAAGAAAAGTTTTTTTTTAATTTAAAAGAAAAACAAACACTAAAAAGACACCAAACTTAGAATTTGAAATTAAATAAAAATAAGATAACAAGAGAAATTCAAAAATTAAAAAGGGAAAGATAAACAATATAAATTTTTAAAATTTAAAGAAAAAACACTAAAAGAACACCAAACTTAAAAATTTTAAAATCAAATAACAGAAAATAACTAAAAATTTCGAACAAGAAGAAAGCAAAAAAGATTAATTTTCGAAATCAGGAAAAGAAAAATCAACCAAAACCAAAAGACACCAAACTTAGAATTTGGAAAAAGGTTCGAAAAAGATGACTAAGATGATTTTTTTATTTTTAAAAAAAGAAACAAAGAGGGTTTGAAAATTTAAGAAGAAAAACAACTAAAAGAAAACTAGTAAAAAGTACATGATCTAAGCAACAAGACAACCGATAGTTGTCAATCTTGAACAATCCCCGACAACGGCGCCGAAAACTTGGTACCCGAAGTTTGAACTCGCACAACTTCATCACCGGCAACTGCACCGGGTCATCCAAGTAATAACTCAGGTGAGTGAGGGTCAATCCCACGAGAATTGTTAGATTGAGCAAGCAATAGTTATCCTGTTGCACTTAGTCAGGCAAATAGAAAAAGAGTTGTTGTTGTTGAATCCGCATAAAACAAGATAAATAAAGAAAGCAGTAAAGATTGATGAAGAGGTAATGTGTGAACACAGTTAAGGCCTCGGAGGTGCTTATCTTTCTAGATTAATACTTCTTAACCACTATTCCAACAATGAGTGATTTATTCCATGGAAAATCACTAGTGATTAAAACCTAATGTCTTAGCGAGTTAATCTCCCTGACCTTACTAAAACGCCACAAACAAGGTCAATTCTTTCATATCAGAAGGTGAAGCTCAAAGATCTAGTTTAACGCCACAAAAACCTCAATTACCCAAAGTTAACCAGATTATATGTCACATATATAATTAGTCTAGATAAATTGCGATTTAGGAGGAGTGTTTTCAAGCTGTAGCCCAAGCAAGATAACTCTTCGAGAATCACAAGTACTCATGTAGAATAAGGGGTCATACTGTCATTCCACCCCAGATTCATATGATTAAGAACGAAAATAACACCTTATAATTGAATCAAACATTAATTAAAATAGAAAAGTAATTATATTAATCCATAGAAACATGCAGAGCTCCTAATTTTAACCAGGAGGTTTAGTTATTCATACTCTACAAAAGTAAAAGAATATCAGAAAAATAATGTTCAGTGATACCTAAACCTCAGTGATTTCCTCTTTAAATAGTAAATACTAACCCTAAAAGATGTTAATTTAAATTTAAAAAGTACAAAGATAAGACTAGATAAGCTAAGGAGTGCTAAAATTCACTTTGGGCCCACTTTGGTTATGTGTTTCGTTCAAGCCTGGCGTTCAACTTGGGATATGGACGTTGAATGCCCATGTGGGGCTGAGCTCGCTGTCTTCTGCTCCCTGGCTGGCGTTGAGCACCAGTTTTGGGCGTTCAACGCTGGGGCCTGGTCTTTCTTGGGCATTCAATGCTGGGGCCTGGTCCTTCATGAGCGTTAAACGCTAGAAGTGGACGTTTAATGCCAGTTTGGGCAGTCATTCTGGAAACGAAGTATAAAGTATCATATATTTTTGGAAAGCTGTGGAAGTTAGCTTTCTAATACCATTAAGACCGCGTCAACTAGTCCTCTATAGCTCAAGATATGCTCGTTGAAATGCACGGAGGTCAGAATTGACAGCATCTGCTATCATTTCTTCGTCTCTGAACAAGATTCTGCCAAATTTGCCCAAAAATAAGCTAAAATCATAGAAATAACACAAAAACTCATAGTAGTATCCAAAAGGTGAATTTTACACTAAAATATAACCAAAAACACTGTAAAAATGCTATGAAAAAGGGTACAAAATACTCATGCATCAGAGTCAGATTCCATCAATTGGAGTTTTTGGGATTTCAGAACAAGAAGTTGTGAATCGAGATTCAAGAACAGCTTTCAACCATAACTTTACAATCCAAAGATGAATAAAAGGGTTGATCTAATTCTCACCTCAACGGATTTCACTAACCACTAAAAATAAAGTCTGATACAACTTACTTAAAATCAGGGAAGGAAGGTGGATGTATTTTTTATGATGTACCATGATGGCTAAGGGAAGGTAATTATTTTTCTAAATCTAGATAGACTTTGGATAGAAAACAAAGCCATTAAGCCATAAAAGCAAAAATACTGCATGCTAACTCTCAGTAATTTGCTCATCACGAGAGCTCATGTTATTTTGAATAAAACTCGACGTAGAAGTCAAGTCAAAGTTGATGTCAAAGGCATTATCAAGGTACTGAGTAGCCCATGACACATACACTCCCCATCAGGAGGCATGCCAATCATGGTAGATACTTCCATCAAGGTAGAACCCATCATTTCATAAGGAAAATAAAAATTGTTGGTAGTCGGACACTAAAACTACAAACTAGCTCCTAAAATGGTAGTCAAAAGTGTCTAATTTAAGAGTAGAAATAATTTCTATTATTTTCCAAACAAATATATCAAAAGGAGCTAGTCTCAACATCCAAGTCGAGCAAAGAGAACTCGACTTCTTAGGAGAGCAAAAATGAAAAAATAGAGTCAATCTGTTCTTGAGTAGAAAGAGGTTCTAATGAATATAGAATGCCAGTAACCTTGAAGAGAAGGAATACCTAGCTTCTTTAGAGATCAGAGTTCTATGATTTAAATATTCGGATTGGGGTCTCTCAAACTTCCATGCTCATTGTAAAATTGTGTCACATCAGCTATAAAAAGGAGAGGTGAAATAATTTGGACCTCTCGTCTTCCTTGTGATGTTGAGGAGGCTGTTGAGTAGTAGTCACCACACTAGATGCAGAGATTGTTTTAGTGGCGACAATGACTGGAAGAGAAGAAGGCACAGAAGCCATGGTTACAAGAGCAATGGAGGAGGTAATAGTAGCAGGAACCATAATATTGGCGGAAGTAAAAGTGACAGTAGTAGTAGAAGGTGAGGTCAATTGTTGGTGGGCTGATTGAGAATTCATAAAAATGGTTTAGAGAAATCTCGTAGAAGAAAGAAAGTTCTAAGAAATGAGTAGCGATGATGATGATGGAAATGAATGGGACTAGCAAAGTAATGATACCTTTGAAAGAATGTGAAAAGTTTCAAATTGAAAGGCCCATTAAAGCCAGGGGTAAAATTACATATTTTCAGAAAAACGTGCATATTGCTTCAGAAACTATATAACTATCTTTTCAAATTCTGAAATTTGAAATTTGGCACATGCTTAGCATGTGATCAAGTAAAACATATCATTTTAATTTCTAAAAAGACAAATTTTAAAGAGCAATTTGTTTGTACAAAAGTTTGAGTGGATGTACAAATTCAACCATGATAAATCGGAGTGTCGACCACACCATATAGGATATGAGTCGAGTCGAGAAAATACTAAGGACGAAATATGTTAATTACACGTGGTTTAATTTGGCAGAACGTGGATCTTGATGACCAAGGTAAATGCAAGGACGTGGAGTGTCCATCTTGGAGAACAAGATCCTTCATAATCAAGGTAAGGTTATGGGGTACAAAAATCTGAGAAAAAATGAGAAGTTGGATTGTGAAAAGAGAAGTATTATACAACTGAGTATTTTGTAGCTCACCCTTATGATACATAAATAGGAGAAGTTTGGAAAATCTAAAAGACTTCAATCTAAATACTTTATCATCACACAAAACTCTACAAAAGTTCAAATCACAATGAGGCCAAAGAGAATCATGGATTGGAAGTGTATGTAAGTATTTTGAGTCAATTTTTTATTTATTTTTATTTATTTTCTTTACATATTTTTCTTTCATTTCTTTGCTTTACGTATTTTATTTTTACTTCTTTTCTTTAAATATTTTACTTTCTTTCAATTCCAATTTTATTTATTTATCTATTTAAAGTTTTTATTTATTTTACATATTTGTTTATTACAATTTTTTATATTATTTGTCATAGTTTAATATTATTGAGCATTTTATACATTTTTCCATATAAATACTAAGTAAATTTCAGGCTAAGTCCACTCTTTTAAAAAAAGTCGTCTCTACTTTTTAAATTAAAATTTTGATACAAATTTAGTTCGATATTCTGTCGAAGTTACAAAAAAAATCAAGTGAAACAACACTAACAAAAAATTGAATTTATTATCTTAAAAGTATTATAGAGAGAAGCACATCATGATGATAAAATGATGATATAAAACTCTTTCATGTTACATGGCATCATCAAAATTAATCAATTTTTTCTTTTAATGTAACAACTTTCTTTCGCGCGGTCTTCTTATAATCAATTACTTTCTTTCTTTTCAAAATACACCAAAAGTCGAGACTATCAATTCTTCTTTAATTATAATTTTCTTCACTTTTTAATTTGCTTTTTCTTCTTTTGTTTTTTCATGGTTCCGTAAAGATGAAACTGAACTCATCAGGAAAGGACCCTCCTCTCAGCCTATGTGCCCCAAATAAAACAAAAATTGAGCCTTAAAAGTCTTTGACAATCTTACTACAAAAAAGTGATTCCTGTTGTTGATAAATTTGGTCATTTAGTTCTTTTTGACCTTGTTCCTAACCAATAAGCATGGCCGTTATAAGTTTAACAAAGCCATTTTCCCCCAAAAGTTTGTTTTGCTTCTCACTACTTTTTGGAGCGTAATTAGTGAAAGTTGTCAGTGGTTATGTTAAAAGAGGCAAAGGAGGGGGTTTCTTGTAGTTGAATAATCATAGATTGGGTAAGTACGGTTATAATCAAGCTTTATTTTGTCTATACTTCTTTATTTTTTAATTCTATGCCTCTCCCGCCTATACTGAGTTTTACATTTGAACTTTTGCTTATATCTGCTGCCCTACTTTTACCCCAAAAATATGCATGAATAATTAAACTAAGAAATCACAAAATGATTATTTATTATTATTATTATTATTATTATTATTATTATTATTAGGATAAATGACCCATATAAACCATACATTGCATAAATTTACATGATTTAAACCAAAAAATGTTACAAGGTTTTACTAAGAGCAGATTTTTATATAATTCAAATTAGTATAATTCGAACTACACATTCACAGTAATTTGAATCACACTAATTTGAATTACATACACACACACTCAAGCACTAATTCGAATCAAGTCAATTCGAATTACACATACACACTAACTCACACTAATTCGAATGGGCTAGCTTCGAATTAGTCTAGTTTTTGTACCCATAGTAATTCGAAACAGGTTGTTTCGAATTACTACCTGTTTTGCCTATACAAGTAGTTTGAACTAGTCTCATTCTAATCACTTTTCCAAATCCATACCCACCAAATTTTTTTTTGTGGTATAATTTAAATAAATTTATTAAAAAATGTATTAAGAATTATATTTACTCAAATTCCAAATATAATAATACTCTTTTACATAATTAATAATTTAAAAATTAAAAAAATTATTTTATTTCATGCGAAACAATTAAAAAAAAGATTAAATTTAAATACAAATATTCATGTATGTATTCAAATTTTAAATAAAATACTCTATATAATTAATAACAATTTAAAAATTAAAAAAATATTTTATTCCATGCAAAGTAATTTTAAAAAAAATAACTTAAAAGATGTTAGGAGTACTGTAAAAATTTGTAATGTCCCAGTGATTTAGTAAGTAAATGATAAAAATATATATTTTTTAAATTATTATAGACTAGGTAGAGTATTTTATTTAGATTTTTGAGTATTTATGTATTTACCTAAGTCATTAGGACATTACAAATTTTGATAGTACTCCTAACATCTTTTAATCCATTTTTTAAAATTATTTTACATGGAATAAAATATTTTTTGTGATATAATTTAAATAAATTTATTAAAAAAATTAATAATTTAGAAATAAAACAAAATATATTTTATTCCATGCATTAAAAAAACTAACAAAATATTTAATTACGAGACTTTTTCAAAATATTGATAAGCTATCAATTCAAATTCTATACAATACTCTTCAACCCATTCTTGATAGCTCACAAATATTTTAAAAAAGTCTCATAATTGAATAGTTTGTTAGCTCATTTTTTCTTTTTAAATGGTTTTATATGGAATAAAATAATTCTTTTAAATTTTTAAATTATTATTGATTATGTAGAGTATTTTATTTAAAATTTAAATTCATACATGAATATTTGTATTTAAATTTATTTTTTTTTAATTGTTTCGCATGAAATGAAATAATTTTTTAATTTTTAAATTATTAATTTTGTAAAAGAGTATTATTATATTTGAAATTTGAGTAAATATAATTTTTAATAAATTTTTTTAATAAATTTATTTAAATTATACCACAAAAAAAATTGGTGGGGTATGAATTTAAAAAAGTGATTGGAATGAGACTAGTTCAAACTAGTTATATAGGCAAAACAGGTAGTAATTCGAAACAGTCCATTCGAATTAGTGTAAGTTAGTGTGTATGTGTAATTCGAATCAACTTGATTCGAATTAGCGTTTGAGTGCGTGTGTATCTAATTTGAACTATATAAAAATGTGCTCTTAGTGAAATTTCGTAATATTTTTTAGCGAAATCATGTAAATTTATGCAGTGCATGGTTTATATGGGTCATTTACCCTTATTATTATTATTATTATTATTATTATTATTATTATTATTATTATTATTATTATTATTATTATTATTATTAGTGTTAAGTACTGTTTTCGTTCCTAAGGTTTGGGGTGAAAATTAAATTTGTCCCCGACCTTTTTTTGTTATTAAAATCATCCCCAATGTTACAAAACGTTATAAAATCGTCCTTTTATCCATAAATAAAATTTTTCGAAGAATTTTACCCTTAAACAAAAATAAAAAAATCCTCTCCCATTATCACCACTATCCCTGCATCATCAGTCATCAGCCAATTAGTTCTGCATCTCCTGAATCTGCAGATTCTTCCACTTATCATCCCACCTCTACACCGCACTCTCCATCGCTCTCTCCGACACCACCGGTATCCTCCCTACTCCGCTCCCAAACCTGAACATCCCTCTCAAGAACGGACACCTACATACGCTCCCACAAATACGTATTATTATACGGAACCAAAACAATCAAATTCCCAAATTAAAAAGCTTATTACATGTACCTATTCAAAAGATCATTCTCTTGATGTTTATCTTTTTCTTTTTCTTTTTCTTTGACTTGTTATTCTTCAGTCGAAAGCATGGCTTCATCTTGATCTTGATTATTTTCATTATCATTGATATCGTTAAAATTATTGTCTGATTCTTTTGGTTCTTCGACTTCGAATCCCATCTCGAAGCTTCTAGTACCCCAAATCCTGTTGCCGAGATCGAAGGCATCTTGAGCATGAGGCTGATCCAAGACCTGAAGCTTCCTGCAAAGCTTGATGACTCTCTTTATATACTTGTTTTGGTACTTGTCATGATGAGCGTTGAACTCGTTCGCAGTCATGTTTTCCATAAATTTGATGTAGAAATCAACTTTAATTCATCGCTTAGGGTTCTACTACTTTTGAGAAATGTTCGCAGAGTGGGGGTAAGGGAAGGGGGTGGGGTATTTTTTTTAATATGTTTTATTTTATTTAAAGGATAAAATTGTTTGAAAAATTTTATTTATGGACAAAAGGACGATTTTATAACGTTTTATAATGTTGGAGATGATTTAATAACAGAAAAAGTCGAAGACGAATTTGATTTTCACCCCAAACCTTAGGGACGAAAATAGTACTTAATCCTTATTATTATTATTATCAATAACCAATAATGTTAATAAAAGAGAAATGATTTATCCTCTTAATAATAGAATTTTTAAACATATATCATTCTAAATATTAACCAAGGAAAGAATCGATAATTTTTTAAGATTTAAAAAATGTCTTCTTTTTTTACTTTATTAAAACATATTTTTTTAACAAAATTATTATTTATACATTAAAATTAACCAATAAAATCAACTAATAATGTATTTATGTATAAATATATGTATGATTTAATAATTTATTTTTAATGTATATTTATATATTCTAACATATATTTTATACTGATAATTAATTTTTGTAACTAATTTTAGTATACACATAGCATTACTATTTTTTTTTTTAGCAAATATGAGACACTGTCATTTGTTTGGCCATAGTTTTAATATTCATGGTTAAAGTATTGTGCCTAATTCCGTTTGTGTGGTAGTGGTAGTATTTATAAATTTTGACTCTAAGACCACTTAAGCTCACTTTATTTCAAGTTAAGCACCAAACTAATTTATGAGATTAGTTGTATGTACTAAAATGATTTTTAAAATATTAATTTTACCAATCATAAAAATATAATTTGTGAAACTAAATTTTAAAAATTATTTTAATATTATAATTAATCTAAAAAAATACTTTTGGACTTAGAGTATTTTTAATGGCTGGGTCTCATTCAATTTTTTTTGACATGTAGAAAAATTTACCGTTAGAACATAGAAAGATAGAATCCCTGTTCATAGTTCAAAAAGAAAAAATTTTCATTCAAGAGAGACTCATATTTACGAATAATAACTTGCCACTAGGTAAGTTATTATAAAAATAAATAATTATATAAAATCTAAAATAATTAAATAATTATATTAAATAATTAAATGATAATTAAATTAATAATTATTATAATAAATAATTATATTAAATAATTATACTTCTATATAATTAATAATTTATATTAATTATTTAAATAATAATTAATTAAATAATTAAATTATAATTAATTTATTAATAATTATAATAATTAATTATATTAAATCATTAAATTTTTATTTAATTAATAATTTATATTAACTATTTATGTCATAATTAATATTGAATATTATTTATATTATTATATTAAATTATAATTAATTAAATTCACTTACATTAAAAAATAAATTTAATTTTTATACTTTACAAAATGATTTTTGGTTGGGTTGGTTATTTTTATTTTTAAAATTGAAAATATTAACCACATTATTAAAATTAGCCGTTGCAAAACTAGCAGTTGCAAAATTAGTCGTTAGAAACTAGCCGTTACTATGTTACCATTATTATTAATAAATTAATATCTTATTACTCTATATATACCACTTACATACACTTCTATTCTTACACATTCTTCTACTCTTTTTCATCTTCTTCCAAGTTTACAAAATCAAAGTTCTGCTAATATTATTTTTTATTCGAAAAAATGGATCCAAACCAACTCAACTCTTTTTTCAATTATTTACAAAACTTTTCTCAAACTCCAAATACCCAACAATCTCAAACCTCAAACTCTTAAGTTCCAAATCAAAACTTCACACTACCAAATACATTTCAAAATCCAAATCCACAAAATCTTCCTAATTTCAATTTTCAAACTCCTTATAATAATCAATTTCCTATATTCCAACCACAAAATCAAAATTCACAAACACCACATTTTCCATTTTCATCCATATTTAACCCATCTATCGGAAATGTTACTCCAACATCTTTGTCGTTTCCAATTCAATTCAGTGCATCAAGACATAACTAATATGGTGTTGGTGGCTCTTCTAACCCATCCTCTCAAACTCCGATACAATATAGTCCAAATTTAGAATATTCAGATTTTGCCAACCCTCGTGGATTAGATGTCATCGACCTCAATGATGATGATATTGAATATCAGAGGCAAGATAGTATTCAATACTGGCATTGGAAAGAGACACTTATGCAGAAAATTTTGCTCAAAGCTTAGAGTATGACGATGTCAAAAATGACTTATCACAACCTCAGTTGGGAGAGAAAGACTTTGCACTATACTATCAATTTCTCCAAAAAAATATTCAACTTCAAAATAGCCAGCAGCATAGACAATTAAAAGAGGACTTGATTAAACACATATGACAATTTTACAATGCTTGTGGTCAACAATAGAACTTAATTATGATTTTCTTTATATTAAGTAATTTTACAAATTAATGTAATCTTAAATTATATATTTTGTATTATTGTTACATATAAATTTTTTTAATATTAATATTTTTTAATAGTGAATTATTTTTAAATTTATAAATTTAAATAATATTATTAAAAAATTACATTAATTTTAAATATTTTAATTAATTAATTAAATGATCATAATAGAAATTAAAATTAATTATTTTTAATAAAAAAGAGAAAAAAAATTTTAAATTCTTATTTACCATTTATAATAGAGCTATAAACAGAAATTGAGATGAAATTCCCACGCAGATGATCTCAATTTCTTTATTTCATTGCTATTAAGCGCCTCTTTGGCATTCTCCAATACCTTTTGAAGAATTGCAATGAATGTAGCTTTGCTGACTTTATAGTTACGTGCCGACAGCAGAATATGGCGGCAATTATCCAAATAATACAACGTGACTGTAATATGTAACTACTAAAACTGTCACGTAATTTAATTTAATATTATTATTGTCTTTACTTTGGAAAGCCTCCTCTCCCCTTTAATTTGTTGTATATGCATGGTATATCTTTCACTAGTGTACTCTTAAGATAGTCCTTAAAGCCTTTATTGTTAGCAAAATTCGACAAAGATAACGCGTTATTTTTGTTGAAAGTGACATGGAGGGACAACATTAATTAGAGTGAGATAATGCTAGTTGCTAAATACGTTCTTTCTTGCACGTTATGCAACAAACACTGGAGCTTAATTACTTTTATTGAAACTTTTTTTAGAATTGTATATGTTATGGTAGGATTTGATTTGTCTTGGCCTTGTCGTAGCTAAATGCTAGACAAGTACTACTAATGTGTCAATTAGTAATGTCTAGTAGTGTGTCCTTGAATGCATGTGATGAGAGGGAAAAAAATTAGTTATTAAATTTGGTTAAATTTACTTGCTTTGATTTAACAAATTTAAATTGATCAAATAATTAGTTTATTGGTATTCATAAATAAGTATTAAAAGTTTAAATTATGTATATATCAGATTTAAAATTCAAATTTATTAAATTTTGGCCGGTTGAATTGAGATTTATATTGTAAAAAAAATTTGTTTACATATATAATATTTTTAAATCTAAAGTTACAAATTTATTTTAATAATAATTAATAAATATTAAATAAGATAATTTTAAATTATTTAAATTTATATTTTATTGTTTTCGAACATTATTGTTTATTTAATTATCCTTAAAGTGCTGCGACAATTTGAATTAGTTTGAACATAATTTGGTTGCCGAAAGTTTGTATGGACATTAAGTAAAAGGAATAATAATAAGTTAACCGGATCAATTTATATAATCTTTGGGGAAGATCCTGGAACATAATAATCGTGGTCATTTTCTGTCCCGTCATTATTATGGTTGTTGAAGAAATGTTCAATTTTCGAGAAAAATGTAATTTTGCCATATGCTTGGGCGGCAGCAATGTCATTCAGAGTTTTCTTGCTTACTTGTTGCATGCTGCTTCACCGTACCACCATATTAATTTCCTCCGAAATTTTGGATCTGCGTTTTGTCACCTTCTGGAACATCCTCTGCTTTCTACGGAAATAAGAATAATCTCCATATAGTAGTCAAATTCTGGCTACACCTAAAGAGCGATGGACCAGAAAAAATTTATAGGAAGGATAAAAATGTAATAAAATTTAGAGAAAAGGACAATTTAGTCCCTGACCTTTTAAGCCTCAGACATTTTCGTCCTTGAGCATTGGAAAATACATTTAAATCCCTGACGTTCCTGAAAATAAGACCGATCAGTCCCTCCATCCATGAGCCACCCTAAGAACGGACGGAAAATGCTAAGCTGGCTCCCCCTATGCTTACCTGGCTCAACGGCGTTCTCACGTGGCACGTTAGTGGGATGGAGGTTTTGAAAACGGGACACATAAGTCCCTCTCACTCAAGTAAAATGACTACATTGCCCTTAACCATAATTCTATCCTCACCGCCTCTCTCCTCTTCACCTGCGCAGCCCCCAACCCTCCTCTCCTCACTCTTTCTGCCTTCTCAACTATACACACACAAAACAAATGCATTCACACACATGGAAGAGAGATCCGAGAAGGGAGATGCGTCGCCGGTAGGGTGTGGGCCGCCGTCACGCCATCGTCAAGCTGGAGGGAGGAGTCGTCGCCGCCACGTCTCACCGTCGATCTCCTCTTCACCTGCGCAGGAAGAGTTGAACCGTTGAAGTGAATAAATCTCAAATTACGCCCTAATTCAGATTTTAGAAGGAAAAAAGTTGAAAACTCTTTGCATCTCTCTGAGACTCAGAAGAGGAATAAGGCCTCCGAAAAAGTCGATCCACGCCGTCACCACATGGGTGCGGCGGCAGCCTCCGAAGGTAAAGGCTTTTCTCGCCGTCGTTTCGGGCATGGCGGCGCTCGTGTTTCTCTGCTTCATCGTTCACGATCATGACAACCTTTTTGTCGCCGCTGAAACTGTCCACTCCCTTGGAATCTCCGTTCTCATCTACAAGCTCATGAAAGAGAAGACTTGTGCCGGTTACCTCTTCCCTTCATCTTCTCACAATTTAATTCAATTGCTCCATCGAATTTCTTGCTTTTCTCGACATATTTATGTATTAAAAATTCTTCTTGTTTCTTCGGTTCTTTTTGAAGACTAAATTGTTTGATGCATGGTTGGAAGGCTAAGAAAACACGGCAATGAAAAAGCTTAATTTTTATTTAACCGGGAATAAGATCATTGTGGCCAGAAAATTTTTTTCCCCTTGAGATTATTGGCTTCTTTTGTTTGGTTTTATTTATAAAGCCAAAATCCCTTCTTCTTTTATTATGGTTGAGAAGGCAGAAAGAGTGAGGAGAGGAGGGCTGGGGACTGCGCAGGTGAAGAGGAGATCGACGGTAAGGCGTGGCGGCGACGGCTCCTCCCTCCAGCTTGACGATGGCGTGACGGCGACCCACACCCTACCGGCGACGCATCTCCCTTCTCGGATCTCTCTTCCATGTGTGTGAATGCATTTGTTTTGTGTGTGTATAGTTGAGAAGGCAGAAAGAGTGAGGAGAGGAGGGTTGGGGCTGCGCAGGTGAAGAGGAGAGAGGCGGTGAGGATAGAATTATGGTTAAGGGCAATGTAGTCATTTTACTTGAGTGAGAGGGACTTATGTGTCCCGTTTTCAAAACCTCCATCCCACTAACGTGCCACGTGGGAACGCCGTTGAGCCAGGTAAGCATAGGGGGAGCCAGCTCAGCATTTTTCGTCCGCTCTGAGGGTGGCTCATTGACGGAGGGACTGATCGGTCTTATTTTCAGGAACGTCAGGAATTTAAATGTATTTTCCAATGCTCAGGGACGAAAATGTCTGAGGCTTAAAAGGTCAGGGACTAAATTGTCATTTTCTCTAAAATTTAAATATAGATATATTTTTTTATTTTTTACAATACTCAATGAATTAAAGACTAATTCGTCATGAATTTGAGTTCTATTTAATAGTCTGTAATTGGTTAATAAGTTGTTATACATACGAGACGAAATTCAAACTCCTAATTAATTTTTACACATACGACTAAGCTGTTTGCTCGACCAACCCAAATTAGTTTAGATATATTTAAAATTTTAAACTAGAACTATTTATACATGTTGATAAAAACTACAAATATATACACAATTATTTATTATAATATTTAAAATAATAAAACGATAATTTCACATATACAATATAATGTTCAAAATAATAAAAACAATAATTTATAATGATTTTTTTTATTTTTAACATGATAATATTATTTTTTTATACATGTTCTTAAATAATTATTTTATTTTTTATTATTTCATACGTAAAAAGTAAATCTATTTATTATAGTTTTTATCGTATAAATAAAATTTTTAAATACAGTATTATTTTAATAATGAATATTAATATAGTATATTAATATGTAGATAATATATTTTTTATCATAATTTTTAAAAAAATTACTAATAATTTAAAATGTATTTAATTAAAAAATTAAATTTTAATTTAATTATTCACTAATTAACTAATATAATAAAATTTATCACTATTTTTTTGAGTTTATTTATTTATTTATTTTTTATTATTATACTAACAAAAATTTAATAATATAATCATTATTATATGTTAAGTTTAACAAAGAAAAATTTAACATACAACATAAAAAAATATATAATAAACTATAAATGTATATAAATATTACTATGTTTTTTTAAAAACTTTGGGAGGGGGGATACCCTCTTTATTGCATGTGGGTCTGTCTCTGCACCTAAGCAAGTTAAACTAATGAACATTGCTGAGTAATTAAAGTACTTTCTAGCCTCTTATTTTATTATCGAGTAAAATAATAATTAGGTTTTTGAAAATTTTGATTTTAGATTAATTAGTTAAAAAAAATAAGTATTAAAATGTAGTTTTTTATGATAATAAACGATGGATATATTATATTATTTTATTAATTTATTATGTAAAATTTAATAATATTTATATGTATCATTAATTATTGTAATATATTTATTTATAAAAGATTATTATGTAGATAATAATTTTTGAAATAAAACTTTGTCTATTTTAATAAGATTTATGATAAATAAAATATAATTAATAAACGTTAATAGAAATTCAAAAGATATTAAATATTTTATTGTCCAAAACTATATCGTTTTTATGTGTATGTGACAGGACACACATCACTGTAAATAATAAAATACATAAACAACTTTATTTCGTTTCGTACAATTTATTAATAAAAGATATACGTATCTACTATTTATTTTTGTAAAAGATTTAATTAATATTTTCTTTTCAAAAACTAATTAATTCTAAATTAAATTTTTAAAAATTTAATTATCACTTTATTTTTATTATATAATTTTGTTATATAATATTGTTGATGCCAAAAAGAGTTCGACTACATTTTGTTTGACGTCGATCGATAGAAAATTCTAAAGCAATTACAGTGAATGATGAGTCATCGTGGTCGACTAAGAAAATAAAATGACCTTATAAGACGTCGACCAAAAATAAGGGATGATGATGCTGTCAGTCGAAGAAATAGAAAGAAAAACACTTGGTAAAATCTTAATAATACAAGAATTTTATTTTTTTACTACTTGTAAAATTAATTTTGACATTAAACTTAATAAACATTTGGTTGAGCTCACGTTTTTAGAATATTTGTTTTTCGAATTGGGATCTTTAATACAAATTTAATCAACACTTGTATCAAAATCCAACAAAAAATCAAGCAAACAAATACTACTCTTGAAACTCTTATTAAGTACACCTATTAAGATTTTATACAGATAAATAGTTCTTAAAAAAAAAACATATTTAACGTATTTAATGATATATTGAAGGAAAAGTATAGGTAAACAATGAAAATACTAAACAATGTGAATAATATATATATCGGATATTCAATTCACTAAGTGTGCGGATGATTATTTAATATTAAGAAAATATCGGTCTTGTGTGTCTTGAGCACTTGAATTAGTGTTTCTTCTTCCTGTGGCTCTAAGGTAGAGCTTATGATCACATGATAAGGTTCTCCATCCCCTAGAAACGCATATTTCAGGAAAGATGATAACAGTTTGAGTTCGAGCTTTGGAAGCTTATCATCTTCTTTAGGAGCACATAAAGTCTCCTGCATTTCATCTGCTACCTCCAACTCGAATTGGGCATCATAGAAGATGTCAACCAGGCTCTTCCTCGAGCCTTGTGACCATGTGCACTTCTTCCACTAGGGAGTCCATGATATCAATGCTCATGCACTCCTCTGGGATGTTTGGATGCTGCATGACTTTGACAGCATTCACCACTTATTCATCCTCATTGACTCTCAGGGTTACTTTCCCTTTTTAGACATCAATGAGGGTTCTTCTTGTAGTTAGGAAGGGTCTTCCTAGGATAAGGGATGCACTCTTGTGCCCATCCATATCTAAAACCACAAAGTCAGTGGAAAAAGCAAAGGGTCTAACCCTAACAATCATATCTTCAATTACTCCTGATGGGATCTTAACAGAACCATTAGCAAGTTGAAGGCATATGCAGGTTGGTTTGACTTCATTAGTCAAGCA
The DNA here is from genome assembly GCF_014773155.1 of Arachis stenosperma. Classification (NCBI taxonomy): domain Eukaryota; kingdom Viridiplantae; phylum Streptophyta; class Magnoliopsida; order Fabales; family Fabaceae; genus Arachis; species Arachis stenosperma. The sequence continues at coordinate 35,083,787 of NC_080382.1, forward strand.
AAGCTTCTTTATTAATGAAGTAGGTATTAGGTTAATCCTTACCCCAAGATCACATAGAGCTGTCCTTGTGCAAGCATTCCCTAAATTGCATGGTATCATAAAGCTCTCAGGATCCTTAAGTTTCTCTAGTAAGCTATTTTGAATGACTGCACTGCATTCTTCAGTAAGGAAGACTGTTTCTGCCTCTCTCGCATCCTTCTTATGACTTAAGATGTCCTTCATGAACTTAGCATAAGAAGGTATCTGTTCAAGAGCCTCTGCAAAAGAGATCTTGATCTCTAATGTTTTGAGATAATTCGCAAAGCGAACAAACTGTTTATATTTCTTCACTTGACGGAGTTTCTGTGGGAATGGCATCTTGGCCTTATACTCATCAATCTTGGTTGATGGAGGTTGAGTACCTTGTGCATTGGAAAGGGGGTTACTAGCTATATGAGGGGTGTTGTCAATAGGTGACTGACCACCCTTGCTTGGGTATTCAACGCCCTTGTTGCTGCCTCCTTCCTGGCGTTCAACACCAGGGACATTGATGAGCGGATAATTTATACGCTTTTTGGCATTGTTTTTAGGTAGTTTTTAGCAAGTTTAAGCTACTTTTAGGGATGTTTTCATTAGTTTTTATGTTAAATTCACATTTCTGGACTTTACTACGAGTTTGTGTATTTTTCTGTGATTTCAGGTAATTTCTGGCTGAAATTGAGGGACTTGAGCAAAACTCTGAAAAAGGCTGACAAAAGGATTGCTGATGCTGTTGGAATCTGACCTCCCTACACTCGAAATAGATTTTCTGGAGCTACAGAACTCCAATTGGTGCACTCTCAACGGCATTGGAAAGTAGACATCCAGAGCTTTTCAGCAATATATAATAGTCTATACTTTATTCGGGAATTGACGATGTAACTTGGCGTTGAACGCCAAGTACATGCTGCTGTCTGGAGTTAAACGCCAGAAAAACGTCATGATCCGGAGTTGAACGCCCAAAACACGTTATAACTTGGAGTTCAACTCCAAGAAAAGCCTAAGCTCGTGGATAGATCAAGCTCAGCCCAAGCATACACCAAGTGGGTCCCGGAAGTGGATTTATGCATCAATTACTTACTCATGTAAACCCTAGTAGCTAGTCTAGTATAAATAGGATGATTTACTATTGTATTAGACATCTTTTGATCACTTTAGATCTAAAGAGCATCTTTGAACATTTGGTTCTCAGATCATGGGGGCTGGCCATTCGGCCATGCCTGAACCTTTCACTTATGTATTTTCAACGGTGGAGTTTCTGCACACCATAGATTAAGGGTGTGGAGCTCTGCTGTACCTCAAGTTTCAATACAATTATTATTACTTTCTATTCAATTCTCTTTTATTCTTATTCCAAGATATACGTTACACAACACTTTGATGAATGTGATGATCCGTGACACTCATCATCATTCTCACCTATGAACGCGCGTGATTGACAACCACTTCCGTTCTACCTTAGGCCGGGCACATATCTCTTAGATTCCCGAACAGAATCTTCGTGGTATAAGTTAGATAGATGGCGGCATTCATGAGGATCCGGAAAGTCTAAACCTTGTCTATGATATTCCGAGTAGGATTCTGGGATTGAATGACTGTGACGAGCTTCAAACTCCTGAAGGCTGGGCGTGATGACAAACGCAAAAGAATCAAGGGATTCTATTCCAACCTGATTGAGAATCGACAGATGATTAGCCGTGCCGTGACAGAGCATAGGACCATTTTCACTGAGAGGATGGGATGTAGCCATTGACAACGGTGATGCCCTACATACAGCTTGCCATGGAAAGGAGTAAAATGGATTGGATGAAGGCAATGAGAAAGTAGAGATTCAAGAGGAGCACAGCATCTCCATACACCTATCTGAAATTCCCACTATTGATTTACATAAGTATCTCTATCCCTTTTTATTCTTTTTATTATTAATTTTCGAAACTATAAACCAATTTAATCTGCCTAACTGAGATTTACAAGGTGACCATAGCTTGCTTCATACCAACAATCTCTGTGGGATCGACCCTTACTCACGTAAGGTATTACTTGGATGACCCAGTACACTTGCTGGTTAAGTTGAACGAAGTTGTGAACCATGGTATTGGCATCATGTTTTTGGCGCCATTGCCAGGGAATGAAAAGCAATGAATTTTGCAAAATGGAATAACACATGAATAACAATTTCGTCCACCAAGTTTTTGGCGCCGTTGCCAGGGATTGTTCGAGTTTGGACAACTGACGGTTCATCTTGTTGCTCAGATTAGGTAATTTTCTTTTCAAAAATCTTTTTCAAAATTTTTCTTTTCTTTTTCGTTTTTCCAAAAATATTTTCGAAAAAAAAAACTAATAAAAATAAAAAAAAAATTAGAAAATCATAAAAATAAAAAATATTTTGTGTTTCTTGTTTGAGTCTTGAGTCAGTTTTTAAGTTTGGTGTCAATTGCATGCTTTAAAAATTTTTCTTGCATTTTTCGAAAATTCTATGCATTCATAGTGTTCTTCATGATCTTCAAGTTGTTCTTGATAAGTCTTCTTGTTTGATCTTGATGTTTTCTTGTTTTGTGTCTTTTCTTGTTTTTCATGTGCATCTTTGCATTCATATTTTCCAAGCATTAAAAATTTCTAAGTTTGGTGTCTTGCATGTTTTCTTTGCATCAAAAATTTTTCAAAATTTTGTTCTTGATGTTCATCATGATCTTCAAAGTGTTCTTGGTGTTCATCTTGACATTCATAGCATTCTTGTATGCATTCATTGTTTTGATCTAAAAATTTCATGCATTGAGTATTTTTGTTGTTTTTCTCTCTCATAATTAAAAATTCAAAAATAAAAAAAATACCTTTTCCTTATTTCCCTCCAAATTTTCGAAATTTTGGGTTGACTTGGTAAAAAATTTTTAAAAAATTAGTTGTTTCTTACAAGTCAAGTCAAAATTTCAATTTTAAAAATCTTATCTTTTCAAAATCTTTTTCAAAAATCATATCTTTTCCAATTTTTTCCTTTTTTTTCGAAAATTTAAAAAAAAATCTTTTTCAAAATCTTTTCAAAATCTTTTTCTTATCTTTATATCAAATTTTCGAAAATTCACCAACAATTAATATGATTGGTTCAAAAATTTGAAGTTTGTTACTTTCTTGTTAAGAAAGGTTCAATCTTTAAATTCTAGAATCTTATCTTGTAGTTTCTTGTTAGTGAAGTAATTAAGTTTTAATTTTAAAATTAAAATCTTTTTCAATCATATTTTTTTCTATCTTATCTTTTTATCTTATCTTTTTATCATATCTTTTCCAAAATTTTAACTTTTTCAAAAATTTGATTTCAAAATATCTTATCTAACTTCTTATCTTCTTATCTTTTTAAAATTTGATTTTAATATCTTTTTCAACTAACTATTTGACTTTTTGTTTGTTTCTTATCTTTTTCAAAACCACCTAACTACTTTTCACTCTCTAATTTTCGAAATTACTAATCTCTTTTTCAAAATTATTTTCGAAATTTCCCTTCTCTTTTCTTATTCTATTTAATTATTTATTTACTAACACTTCTCTTTACCCCTCTTCATCTAAAAATCCGAACCATTCTCCTTTTCTTATCCCCTTTCTTTTTCTACTAACATAAAGGAATCTCTATACTGTGACATAGAGGATTCCTCTTTCTTTTCTTGTTTTCTTCTCTTTCATATGAGCAGGAACAGGGAAAAAGGCACTCTTGTTGAAATTGATCCTGAACCTGAAAGGACTCTGAAGAGGAAATTAAGAGAAGATAAATTACATTATTCTAAAGGTAACCTTTCAGAAATTTTCGAACAAGAGAAGGAGATGGCAGCCGAAAATAATAATAATGCAAGGAGAATGCTTGGTGACTTCACAACTCCAACGTCCAAATTTGATGGAAGAAGCATCTCCATTCCTGCCATTGGAACCAACAACTTTGAGCTGAAACCTTAGCTAGTTGCATTAATGCAACAAAACTGCAAGTTTTATGGACTTCCATCTGAAGATCCTTATCAGTTTCTAACTGAGTTCTTGCAGATCTGTGAGACTGTAAAGACGAATGGAGTTGATCCTGAAGTCTACAGACTCATGCTTTTCCCTTTTGCTGTAAGAGACAGAGCTAGAATATGGTTGGATTCACAACCTAAGGATAGCCTGGACTCCTGGGATAAGCTGGTCACTGCCTTCTTGGATAAATTCTTTCCTCCTCAAAAGCTGAGCAAGCTGAGAGTGGATGTTCAAACCGTCAAACAAAAAGATGGTGAATCCCTCTATGAAGCTTGGGAAAGATACAAGCAGCTGACCAAAAGATGTCCATCTGACATGTTTTCAGAATGGACCATATTAGATATATTCTATTATGGTCTATCTGAATTTTTGAAAATGTCATTAGACCATTCTGCAGGTGGATCTATTCACCTAAAGAAAACGCCTGAAGAGGCTCAAGAACTCATTGATATGGTTGCAAACAACCAATTCATGTACACTTCTGAGAGGAATTCCATGAATAATGGGATACCTCAGAAGAAAGGAGTTCTTGAAATTGATGCTCTGAATGCCATATTGGCTCAGAACAAAGTGTTGACTCAACAGGTCAATATGATCTCTTAAAATCTGAATGGATGGCAATATGCATCCAACAGTACTAAAGAGGCAGCTTCTAAAGAAGCTTATGATCCTGAGAACCCTGCCATGGCAGAGGTTAATTACATGGGTGAACCTTATGGAAACACCTATAATCCATCATGGAGAAATCATCCGAGTTTCTCATGGAAGGATCAACAAAAGCCTCAACAAGGCTTTAACAATGGTGGACAAAATAGGCTGAGCAATAGCAAGCCATATCCATCATCTTCTCAGCAACAGACAGAGAATTCTGAACAAAACACTTCTAATTTAGCCAATATACTCTCTGATCTGTCAAAAGCCACTTTCAGTTTCATGAGTGAAACAAGATCCTCCATCAGAAACCTGGAGGCACAAGTGGGCCAGCTGAGTAAGAAAGTCATTGAAACTCCTCCCAGTATTCTCCCAAGCAATACAGAAGAGAATCCAAAAGGAGAGTGCAAGGCCATTGATATAATCAATGTGGCCGAATGCACAAGGGAGGAGGAGGACGAAAATCCTAGTGAGGAAGACCTCCTGGGACGTCCCTCAAGCAAGAAGGAGTTTCCTATTAAGGATCCAAAGGAATCTGAGGCTCATATAGAGACCATAGAGATTCCATTAAATCTCCTTCTGTCATTCATGAGCTCTAAAGACTATTCTTCCTCTGAAGAGGATGAAGATATGACTGGAGAGCAAGTTGCTCAATATTTAGGAGCTATCATGAAGCTGAATGCCAAGTTGTTTGGTAATGAGACTTGGGAAAGTGAACCTCCCTTGCTCATTAGTGAACTGGATACCTGGATTCAGCAAATTCTACCTCAAAAGAAACAAGATCCTGGCAAGTTCTTAATACCTTGTACCATAGGCACCATGATCTTTGCAAAAGATCTGTGTGATCTGGGGTCAGGGATAAATCTTATGCCACTCTCTATAATGGAGAAGCTGGGGATCATTGAGGTACAACCTGCGTTGTTCTCATTACAATTGGCAGACAAGTCATTGAGACAAGCTTATGGAATAGTAGAGGACGTGTTAGTAAAGGTTGAAGGCCTTTACATCCCTGCTGATTTCATAATCTTAGACACTAGGAAGGAAGAGGATGATTGCATTATCCTTAGAAGACCTTTCCTAGCCACAACAAGAGCTGTGATAGATGTCAACAGAGGTGAATTAGTCCTTCAATTGAATGGGGACTACCTTGTGTTTAAGGCACATGGCCATCCCTCTGTGACAAAAGAGAGTAAGCAAGAAGAGCTTCTCTCAGTTCAGAGTCAAGAAGAGCCCCCACAGTCAAACTCTAAGTTTGGTGTTGGGAGGCTACAACCAAACTCTAAGTTTGGTGGTAAGACCCCATATCCAAACTCTAAGTTTGGTGTTGGCACTATACAACATTGACCTGATCACCTTGTGGCTCCATGAGAGCCACTGTCAAGCTATTGACATTAAAGAAGCGCTTGTTGGGAGGCAACCCAATTTTATTTATCCAATTTTTATTTTATTTTATTTTATTGTTATTTTGTGTTTTATTAGGTACATGATCATGAGGAGTCACGAAAAAATCATAAAAATTAAAAACAGAATCAAAAACAGCAGAAGAAAAAAATCACACCCTGGAGGAAGCACAGGCTGGCGTTCAACGCCAGTAAGATGCATCTGGCCGGCGTTCAACGCCAGAATAGAGCATCATTCTGGCGCTGAACGCCAGAAACAAGCAACATTCTGGTGCTGAACGCCAGGAATGTGCCTAGAGAGGAAAAGCTGGCGCTGAATGCCAGTAACAAGCATGAAACTGGCGTTCAACGCCAGAAACATGTTACATGTGGGCGTTGAACGCCCAGAACGTGCACCAATGGGCGTTTGAACGCCAGAATGGTGCACGAAGGCATTTTACATGCCTATTTGGTGTAGGGATGGAATTCCTTGACACCTCAAGACCTGTGGACCTCACAGGATCACCTCAGGATCTGTGGACCCCACAGGATCCCCAGCTAACATATTCCTACCTTACCTCCTAATCCTAGTTTTTCTCTTCCCCATGTCACACTTCCCAACACTCTTGACCAATCACCTCAATCCCTCTTCCCAATTACCTCCCTCACCACCCACATCCATCCACTCTTCCCCATAAACCCCACCTACCTTCAAAAATTCAAAACCATTTTCCCACCCATTCCCACCCTAAATGGCCAAACATACACTCCCCCCTCTCCCTATATATACCCTTTCATTCTACTTCATTTTCACACAACACAACCCCCTCTTCTCCCACTTGGCCGAACCTACATCTCCCATTCTCCTCCATATTCTCTTCTTCTTCTTCTTCTCTTCTTTCTTCTCTTGCTCGAGGGCGAGCAATATTTTAAGTTTGGTGTGGTAAAAGCATAAGCTTTTTTTTTGTTTTTCCATTAACATCAATGGCACCTAAGGCCGGAGTATCCTCTAGAAAAGGAAAAGGGAAGACAAAAGCTTCCACCTCCGAGTCATGGGAGATGGAAAGATTCATCTCCAAGAGCCATCAAGACCACTTCTATGATGTTGTGGCAAAGAAGAAGGTGATCCCTGAGGTCCCTTTCAAGCTCAAAAAGAATGAGTATCTGGAGATCCGACATGAAATCCGAAGAAGAGGTTGGGAAGTCTTAACTAACCCCATGCAACAAGTCGGAATCTTAATGGTTCAAGAGTTCTATGCCAATGCATGGATCACTAGGAACCATGATCAAAGTATGAACCCGAGTCCAAAGAATTATCTTACAATGGTTCGGGGGAAATACTTAGATTTTAGTTCGGAAAATGTGAGGTTGGCATTCCACTTGCCCATGATGCAAGGAGATGAACGCCCCTACACTAGAAGGGTCAACTTTAATCAAAGGTTGGACCAAGTCCTTATGGACATATGTGTGGAAGAAGCTCAATGGAAGAGAGACTCCAAAGGCAAGCTAGTCCAACTAAGAAGACTGGACCTCAAGCCTGTAGCTAGAGGATGGTTGGAGTTCATTCAACGCTCCATCATTCCCACTAGCAACCGATCTGAAGTTACTGTGGATCGGGCCATCATAATTCATAGTATCATGATTGGAGAGGAAGTAGAAGTTCATGAGGTCATCTCCAATGAAATCTACAAAATAGCCGACAAGCCCTCACCCATGGCAAGGCTAGCTTTTCCTCACCTTATTTTCCATCTATGTTACTCAGCTGGAGTTATCATAGAAGGAGACATTCTCATTGAAGAGGATAAGCCCATCCCCAAGAAGAGGATGGAGCAAGCAAGAGAGACCCTTCACGGTTCTCAAGAGATGCATGAGGAAGCTCATCATCAAGAAATCCCTGAGATGCCTCAAGGGATGCACTTTCCTCCCAACAACTATTGGGAACAACTCAACACCTCCTTAGAAGATTTGAGACACAATGTTGAACAATTAAGGGTGGAACATCATGAGCACTCCATCATTCTCCATGAAATAAGAGAAGTTCAAAGAGCAATGAGGGAGGAGCAACAAAGGCAAGGAAGGGACATAGAAGAGCTTAAGAACATCATTGGTCCTTCAAGAAGAAGACGCCACTAAAGGTGGATTCATTCCTTGTTCTTTATTTCTTTCTGTTTTCGGTTTTTAATGTTGTGTTTATCTATGTTTTGTGTCTTTACTTCATGATCATTAGTATGTAACCATGCCTTAAAGCTATGAATAAAATCCATTAATCCTTCACCTCTCTTAAATGAAAAATGTTTTAATTCAAAAGAACAAGAAGTACATGAATTTCAAATTTATCCTTGAATTTAATTTAATTATATCGATGTGGTGACAATACTTTTGTTTTCTGAATGAATGCTTGAACAATGCATATGTCTTTTGATCTTGTTGTTTATGAATGTTAAAATTGTTGGCTCTTGAAAGAATGATGAACAAAGAGAAATGTTATTGATGATCTGAAAAATCATAGAATTGATTCTTGAAGCAAGAAAAAGCAGTAAAAAAGTAAAAAGCTTGCGAAAGAAAAAGAAAAAAAATGGCAAAAAAAAAGCAAAGAAAAAGAAAAAGCAAGCAGAAAAATCCAATAGCCCTTAAAACCAAAAGGCAAGGGTAAAAAAGGATCCAAGGCTTTGAGCATCAATGGATAGGAGGGCCCAAGGAAATAAAATCCAGGCCTAAGCGGCTAAATCAAGCTGTCCCTAACCATGTGCTTGTGTCATGAAGGTCCAAGTGAAAAGCTTGAGACTGAGTGGTTAAAGTCGTGATCCAAAGCAAAAAGAGTGTGCTTAAGAGCTCTGGACACCTCTAACTGGGGACTCTAGCAAAGCTGAGTCACAATCTGAAAAGGTTCACCCAGTTATGTGTCTGTGGCATTTATGTATCCGGTGGTAATACTGGAAAACAAAATGCTTAGGGCCACGACCAAGACTCATAAAAGTAGCTGTGTTCAAGAATCAACATGCTTAACTAGGAGAATCAATAACACTATCCGAAATTCTAAGTTCCTAGAGAAGCCAATCATTCTAAACTTCAAAGGAAAAATTGAGATGCCAAAACTGTTCAGAAGCAAAAAGCTACGAGTCCCGCTCATCTAATTATAATTAATATTCGTTGATATTCTGGAATTTATAGTATATTCTCTTCTTTTTATCCTATTTGATTTTCAGTTGCTTGGGGACAAGCAACAAATTAAGTTTGGTGTTGTGATGAGCGGATAATTTATACGCTTTTTGGCATTGTTTTTAGGTAGTTTTTAGCAAGTTTAAGCTACTTTTAGGGATATTTTCATTAGTTTTTATGTTAAATTCACATTTCTGGACTTTACTATGAGTTTGTGTATTTTTCTGTGATTTCAGGTGGTTTCTAGCTGAAATTGAGGGACTTGAGCAAAACACTGAAAAAGGCTGACAAAATGACTGCTGATGCTGTTGGAATCTGACCTCCCTGCACTCGAAATGGATTTTCTGGAGCTACAAAACTCCAATTCGCGCGCTCTTAACGGCGTTGGAAAGTAGACATCCAGAGCTTTCCAGAAATATATAATAGTTCATACTTTATTCGGGAATTGACGACGTAACTTGGCGTTGAACGCCAAGTATATGCTGCTGTCTGGAGTTAAACGCCAGAAAAACGTCATGATCCGGAGTTGAACGCCCAAAACACGTTATAACTTGGAGTTCAACTCCAAGAAAAGCCTCAGCTCGTGGATAGATCAAGCTCAGCCCAAGCATACACCAAGTGGGCCCCGGAAGTGGATTTATGCATCAATTACTTACTCATGTAAACCCTAGTAGCTAGTCTAGTATAAATAGGATGATTTACTATTGTATTAGACATCTTTTGATCACTTTAGATCTAAAGAGCATCTTTGAACGTTTGGTTCTCAGATCATGGGGGCTGGCCATTCGGCCATGCCTGAACCTTTCACTTATGTATTTTCAACGGTGGAGTTTCTATACACCATAGATTAAGGGTGTGGAGCTCTGCTGTACCTCAAGTTTCAATACAATTATTATTACTTTCTATTCAATTCTCTTTTATTCTTATTCCAAGATATACGTTGCACAACACTTTTATGAATGTGATGATCTGTGACACTCATCATCATTCTCACCTATGAACGCGCGTGATTGACAACCACTTCCGTTCTACCTTAGGCCGGGCGCATATCTCTTAGATTCCCCAATAGAATCTTCGTGGTATAAGTTAGATAGATGGCGGCATTCGTGAGGATCCGGAAAGTCTAAACCTTGTCTATGGTATTCCGAGTAGGATTCTGGGATTGAATGACTGTGACGAGCTTCAAACTCCTGAAGGCTAGGCGTGATGACAAACGCAAAAGAATCAAGGGATTCTATTCCAACCTGATTGAGAACCGACAGATGATTAGCCGTGCCGTGACAGAGCATAGGACCATTTTCACTGAGAGGATGGGATGTAGCCATTGACAATGGTGATGCGCTACATACAGCTTGCCATGGAAAGGAGTAAAAAGGATTGGATGAAGGCAATGAGAAAGTAGAGATTCAAGAGGAGCACAGCATCTCTATACACCTATCTGAAATTCCCATTATTGATTTGCATAAGTATCTCTATCCCTTTTTATTCTTTTTATTATTAATTTTCGAAACCATAAACCAATTTAATCTGCCTAACTGAGATTTACAAGGTGACCATAGCTTGCTTCATACCAACAATCTCTGTGGGATCAACCCTTACTCACGTAAGGTATTACTTGGATGACCCAGTACACTTGCTGGTTAAGTTGAACGAAGTTGTGAACCATGGTATTGGCATCATGTTTTTGGCGCCATTGCCAGGGAATGAAAAGCAATGAATTTTGCAAAATGGAATAACACATGAATAACAATTTCGTCCACCAAGTTTTTGGCGCTGTTGCCGGGGATTGTTCGAGTTTGGACAATTGACGGTTTATCTTGTTGCTCAGATTAGGTAATTTTCTTTTCAAATATCTTTTTCAAAATTTTTCTTTTCTTTTTCGTTTTTCCAAAAATATTTTCGAAAAAAAAATTAATAAAAATCCAAAAAAAAAAAATAGAAAATCATAAAAATAAAAAATATTTTGTGTTTCTTGTTTGAGTCTTGAGTCAATTTTTAAGTTTGGTGTCAATTGCATGCTTTAAAAATTTTTCTTGCATTTTTCGAAAATTCTATGCATTCATAGTGTTCTTCATGATCTTCAAGTTGTTCTTGATAAGTCTTCTTGTTTGATCTTGATGTTTTCTTGTTTTGTGTCTTTTCTTGTTTTTCATGTGCATCTTTGCATTCATATTTTCCAAGCATTAAAAATTTCTAAGTTTGGTGTCTTTCATGTTTTCTTTGCATCAAAAATTTTTCAAAATTTTGTTCTTGATGTTCATCATGATCTTCAAAGTGTTCTTGGTGTTCATCTTGACATTCATAGCATTCTTGCATGCATTCATTGTTTTGATCTAAAAATTTCATGCATTGAGTATTTTTGTTGTTTTTCTCTCTCATAATTAAAAATTCAAAAATAAAAAAAATCCTTTCCTAATTTCCCTCCAAATTTTTGAAATTTTGGGTTGACTTGGTAAAAAATTTTTAAAAAATTAGTTGTTTCTTACAAGTCAAGTCAAAATTTCAATTTTAAAAATCTTATCTTTTCAAAATCTTTTTCAAAAATCATATCTTTTCCAATTTTTTCCTTTTTTTTCGAAAATTAAAAAAAAAAATCTTTTTCAAAATATTTTCAAAATCTTTTTCTTATCTTTATATCAAATTTTCGAAAATTCACCAACAATTAATATGATTGGTTCAAAAATTTGAAGTTTGTTACTTTCTTGTTAAGAAATGTTCAATCTTTAAATTCTAGAATCTTATCTTGTAGTTTCTTGTTAGTGAAGTAATTAAGTTTTAATTTTAAAATTAAAATCTTTTTCAATCATATTTTTTTCTATCTTATCTTTTTATCTTATCTTTTTATCATATCTTTTCCAAAATTTTAACTTTTTCAAAAATTTGATTTCAAAATATCTTATCTAACTTCTTATCTTCTTATCTTTTTAAAATTTGATTTTAATATCTTTTTCAACTAACTATTTGACTTTTTGTTTGTTTCTTATCTTTTTCAAAACCACCTAACTACTTTTCACTCTCTAATTTTCGAAATTACTAATCTCTTTTTCAAAATTATTTTCGAAATTTCCCTTCTCTTTTCTTATTCTATTTAATTATTTATTTACTAACACTTCTCTTTACCCCTCTTCATCTAAAAATCCGAACCATTCTCCTTTCTTATCCCCTTTCTTTTCTACTAACATAAAGGAATCTCTATACTGTGACATAGAGGATTCCTCTTTCTTTTCTTGTTTTCTTCTCTTTCATATGAGCAGGAACAGGGAAAAGGCACTCTTGTTGAAATTGATCCTGAACCTGAAAGGACTCTGAAGAGGAAATTAAGAGAAGATAAATTACATTATTCTAAAGGTAACCTTTCAGAAATTTTCGAACAAGAGAAGGAGATGGCAGCCGAAAATAATAATAATGCAAGGAGAATGCTTGGTGACTTCACAACTCCAACGTCCAAATTTGATGGAAGAAGCATCTCCATTCCTGCCATTGGAACCAACAACTTTGAGCTGAAACCTTAGCTAGTGCATTAATGCAACAAAACTGCAAGTTTTATGGACTTCCATCTGAAGATCCTTATCAGTTTCTAACTGAGTTCTTGCAGATCTGTGAGACTGTAAAGACGAATGGAGTTGATCCTGAAGTCTACAGACTCATGCTTTTCCCTTTTGCTGTAAGAGACAGAGCTAGAATATGGTTGGATTCACAACCTAAGGATAGCCTGGACTCCTGGGATAAGCTGGTCACTGCCTTCTTGGATAAATTCTTTCCTCCTCAAAAGCTGAGCAAGCTGAGAGTGGATGTTCAAACCGTCAAACAAAAAGATGGTGAATCCCTCTATGAAGCTTGGGAAAGATACAAGCAGCTGACCAAAAGATGTCCATCTGACATGTTTTCAGAATGGACCATATTAGATATATTCTATTATGGTCTATCTGAATTTTTGAAAATGTCATTAGACCATTCTGCAGGTGGATCTATTCACCTAAAGAAAACGCCTGAAGAGGCTCAAGAACTCATTGATATGGTTGCAAACAACCAATTCATGTACACTTCTGAGAGGAATTCCATGAATAATGGGATACCTCAGAAGAAAGGAGTTCTTGAAATTGATGCTCTGAATGCCATATTGGCTCAAAACAAAGTGTTGACTCAACAGGTCAATATGATCTCTCAAAATCTGAATGGATGGCAATATGCATCCAACAGTACTAGAGAGGCAGCTTCTAAAGAAGCTTATGATCCTGAGAACCCTTCCATGGCAGAGGTTAATTACATGGGTGAACCTTATGGAAACACCTATAATCCATCATGGAGAAATCATCCGAGTTTCTCATGGAAGGATCAACAAAAGCCTCAACAAGGCTTTAACAATGGTGGACAAAATAGGCTGAGCAATAGCAAGCCATATCCATCATCTTCTCAGCAACAGACAGAGAATTCTGAACAAAACACTTCTAATTTAGCCAATATACTCTCTGATCTGTCAAAAGCCACTTTCAGTTTCATGAGTGAAACAAGATCCTCCATCAGAAACCTGGAGGCACAAGTGGGCCAGCTGAGTAAGAAAGTCATTGAAACTCCTCCCAGTATTCTCCCAAGCAATACAGAAGAGAATCCAAAAGGAGAGTGCAAGGCCATTGATATAATCAATGTGGCCGAATGCACAAGGGAGGAGGAGGACGAAAATCCTAGTGAGGAAGACCTCCTGGGACGTCCCTCAAGCAAGAAGGAGTTTCCTATTAAGGATCCAAAGGAATCTGAGGCTCATATAGAGACCATAGAGATTCCATTAAATCTCCTTCTGTCATTCATGAGCTCTAAAGACTATTCTTCCTCTGAAGAGGATGAAGATGTGACTGGAGAGCAAGTTGCTCAATATTTAGGAGCTATCATGAAGCTGAATGCCAAGTTGTTTGGTAATGAGACTTGGGAAAGTAAACCTCCCTTGCTCATTAGTGAACTGGATACCTGGATTCAGCAAATTCTACCTCAAAAGAAACAAGATCCTGGCAAGTTCTTAATACCTTGTACCATAGGCACCATGATCTTTGCAAAAGATCTGTGTGATCTGGGGTCAGGGATAAATCTTATGCCACTCTCTATAATGGAGAAGCTGGGGATCATTGAGGTACAACCTGCGTTGTTCTCATTACAATTGGCAGACAAGTCATTGAGACAAGCTTATGGAATAGTAGAGGACGTGTTAGTAAAGGTTGAAGGCCTTTACATCCCTGCTGATTTCATAATCTTAGACACTAGGAAGGAAGAGGATGATTGCATTATCCTTAGAAGACCTTTCCTAGCCACAACAAGAGCTGTGATAGATGTCAACAGAGGTGAATTAGTCCTTCAATTGAATGGGGACTACCTTGTGTTTAAGGCACATGGCCATCCCTCTGTGACAAAAGAGAGTAAGCAAGAAGAGCTTCTCTCAGTTCAGAGTCAAGAAGAGCCCCCACAGTCAAACTCTAAGTTTGGTGTTGGGAGGCCACAACCAAACTCTAAGTTTGGTGTTAAGACCCCATATCCAAACTCTAAGTTTGGTGTTGGCACTATACAACATTGACCTGATCACCTTGTGGCTCCATGAGAGCCACTGTCAAGCTATTGACATTAAAGAAGCGCTTGTTGGGAGGCAACCCAATTTTATTTATCCAATTTTTATTTTATTTTATTTTATTGTTATTTTGTGTTTTATTAGGTACATGGTCATGAGAAGTCACGAAAAAATCATAAAAATTAAAAACAGAATAAAAAACAGCAGAAGAAAAAAATCACACCCTGGAGGAAGCACAGGCTGGCGTTCAACGCCAGTAAGATGCATCTGGCCGGCGTTCAACGCCAGAACAGAGCATCATTCTGGCGCTGAACGCCAGAAACAAGCAACATTCTGGCGCTGAACTCCAGGAATGTGCCTAGAGAGGAAAAGCTGGCGCTGAACGCCAGTAACAAGCATGAAACTGGTGTTCAACGCCAGAAACATGTTACATGTGGGCGTTGAACGCCCAGAACGTGCACCAATGGGCGTTTGAACGCCAGAATGGTGCACAAAGGCATTTTACATGCCTATTTGGTGCAGGGATGGAATTCCTTGATACCTCAGGACCTGTGGACCTCACAGGATCACCTCAGGATCTGTGGACCCCACAGGATCCCCACCTAACATATTCCTACCTTACCTCCTAATCCTAGTTTTTTTCTTCCCCATGTCACACTTCCCAACACTCTTCACCAATCACCTCAATCCCTTTTCCCAATTACCTCCCTCACCACCCACATCCATCCACTCTTCCCCATAAACCCCACCTACCTTCAAAAATTCAAAACCATTTTCCCACCCATTCCCACCCTAAATGGCCGAACATACACTCCCCCCTCTCCCTATATATACCCTTCCATTCTACTTCATTTTCACACAATACAACCCCCTCTTCTCCCACTTGGCCGAACCTACATCTCCCATTCTCCTCCATATTCTCTTCTTCTTCTTCTTCTCTTCTTTCTTCTCTTGCTCGAGGGCGAGCAATATTTTAAGTTTGGTGTGGTAAAAGCATAAGCTTTTTTTTGTTTTTCCATTACCATCAATGGCACCTAAGGCCGGAGTATCCTCTAGAAAAGGAAAAGGGAAGACAAAAGCTTCCACCTCCGAGTCATGGGAGATGGAAAGATTCATCTCCAAGAGCCATCAAGACCACTTCTATGATGTTGTGGCAAAGAAGAAGGTGATCCCTGAGGTCCCTTTCAAGCTCAAAAAGAATGAGTATCCGGAGATCCGACATGAAATTTGAAGAAGAGGTTGGGAAGTCTTAACCAACCCCATGCAACAAGTCGGAATCTTAATGGTTCAAGAGTTCTATGCTAATGCATGGATCACTAGGAACCATGATCAAAGTATGAACCCGAGCCCAAAGAATTATCTTACAATGGTTCGGGGGAAATACTTAGATTTTAGTCTGGAAAATGTGAGGTTGGCATTCCACTTGCCCATGATGCAAGGAGATGAACGCCCCTACACTAGAAGGGTCAACTTTAATCAAAGGTTGGACCAAGTCCTTATGGACATATGTGTGGAAGGAGCTCAATGGAAGAGAGACTCCAAAGGCAAGCCAGTCCAACTAAGAAGACTGGACCTCAAGCCTGTAACTAGAGGATGGTTGGAGTTCATTCAACACTCCATCATTCCCACTAGCAACCGATCTGAAGTTACTGTGGATTGGGCCATCATGATTCATAGCATCATGATTGGAGAGGAAGTAGAAGTTCATGAGGTCATCTCCAATGAAATCTACAAAATAGTCGACAAGCCCTCACCCATGGCAAGGCTAGCTTTTCCTCACCTTATTTGCCATCTATGTTACTCAGCTGGAGTTATCATAGAAGGAGACATTCTCATTGAAGAGGATAAGCCCATCACCAAGAAGAGGATGGAGCAAGCAAGAGAGACCCTTCACGGTTCTCAAGAGATGCATGAGGAAGCTCATCATCAAGAAATCCCTGAGATGCCTAAAGGGATGCACTTTCCTCCCAACAACTATTGGGAACAACTCAACACCTCCTTAGAAGATTTGAGCCACAATGTTGAACAATTAAGGGTGGAACATCATGAGCACTCCATCATTCTCCATAAAATAAGAGAAGATCAAAGAGCAATGAGGGAGGAGCAACAAAGGCAAGGAAGGGACATAGAAGAGCTTAAGAACATCATTGGTCCTTCAAGAAGAAGATGCCACTAAAGGTGGATTCATTCCTTGTTCTTTATTTCTTTCTATTTTCGGTTTTTAATGTTGTGTTTATCTATGTTTTGTGTCTTTACTTCATGATCATTAGTATGTAACCATGCCTTAAAGCTATGAATAAAATCCATTAATCCTTCACCTCTCTTAAATGAAAAATGTTTTAATTCAAAAGAACAAGAAGTACATGAATTTCGAATTTATCCTTGAATTTAATTTAATTATATTGATGTGGTGACAATACTTTTGTTTTCTGAATGAATGCTTGAACAGTGCATATGTCTTTTGATCTTGTTGTTTATGAATGTTAAAATTGTTGGCTCTTGAGAGAATGATGAATAAAGAGAAATGTTATTGATGATCTGAAAAATCATAGAATTGATTCTTGAAGCAAGAAAAAGCAGTGAAAAAGTAAAAAGCTTGCGAAAAAAAAGAAAAAAATGGTGAAAAAAAAGCAAAGAAAAAGAAAAAGCAAGCAAAAAAAGCCAATAGCCCTTAAAACCAAAAGGCAAGGGTAAAAAAGGATCCAAGGCTTTGAGCATCAATGGATAGGAGGGCCCAAGGAAATAAAATCCAGGCCTAAGCGGCTAAATCAAGCTGTCCCTAACCATGTGCTTGTGTCATGAAGGTCCAAGTGAAAAGCTTGAGACTGAGTGGTTAAAGTCGTGATCCAAAGCAAAAAGAGTGTGCTTAAGAGCTCTGGACACCTCTAACTGGGGACTCTAGCAAAGCTGAGTCACAATCTGAAAAGGTTCACCCAGTTATGTGTCTGTGGCATTTATGTATCCGGTGGTAATACTGGAAAACAAAATGCTTAGGGCCACGGCCAAGACTCATAAAAGTATATTCTGGAATTTATAGTATATTCTCTTCTTTTTATCCTATTTGATTTTCAGTTGCTTGGGGACAAGCAACAAATTAAGTTTGGTGTTGTGATGAGCGGATAATTTATACGCTTTTTGGCATTGTTTTTAGGTAGTTTTTAGCAAGTTTAAGCTACTTTTAGGGATGTTTTCATTAGTTTTTATGTTAAATTCACATTTCTGGACTATACTATGAGTTTGTGTGTTTTTTTGTGATTTCAGGTAATTTCTGGCTGAAATTGAGGGACTTGAGCAAAACTCTGAAAAAGGCTGACAAAAGGACTGCTGATGCTGTTGGAATCTGACCTCCCTGCACTCGAAATAGATTTTTCTAGAGCTACAAAACTCCAATTGGCGCGCTCTCAACGGCGTTGGAAAGTACATGCTGCTGTCTGGAGTTAAACGCCAGAAAAACGTCATGATCCAGAGTTGAACGCCCAAAACACGTTATAACTTGAAGTTTGATGAGCGGATAATTTATACGCTTTTTGGCATTGTTTTTATAGAGTTTTTAGTAAGTTTGAGCTACTTTTAGGGATGTTTTCCTTAGTTTTTATGTTAAATTCACATTTCTGGACTTTACTATGAGTTTGTGTGTTTTTCTGTGATTTCAGGTAAATTCTGACTGAAATTGAGGGATTTGAGCAAAACTCTGAAAAAGGCTGACAAAAGGACTGCTGATGTTGTTGGAATCTGACCTCCCTGCACTCGAAATGGATTTTCTGGAGCTACAGACCTCCAAATGGCGCGTTCTCAACGGCGTTGGAAAGTAGACATCCAGGGCTTTCCAGAAATATATAATAGTCCATACTTTATTCGAAGAATGACGACGCAACTTGGCGTTGAACGCCAAGTACACGCTCCTTTCTGGAGTTAAACGCCAGAAAAACGTCATGATCCGGAGTTGAACGCCCAAAGCACATCATAACTCGAAATTCAACTCCAAGAGAAGCCTCAGCTCGTGGATAGATCAAGCTCAGCCCAAGCACACACCAAGTGGGCCCCGGAAGTGGATTTATGCATCAATTACTTACTCATGTAAACCCTAGGAGCTAGTTTATTATAAATAGGATGAATTATAGATGTATTAGACATCTTTGGTCTCAGTTTTGTTTTATTCTTCATCTTAGGAGATCATTGATCACGTTTAGGGGGCTGGCCATTCGGCCATGCCTGACCTTCTTTCACTTATGTATTTTTAACGGTGGAGTTTCTGCACACCATAGATTAAGGGTGTGGAGCTCTGCTGTACCTCAAAGATTAATGAAGTTCTATTTTCTTTTATTCAATTCTCTATCTTATTCTTATTCCAAGATATTCATTCGTACTCAAGAACATGATGAATGATGATGAGTTAGATAACCCTCATTATTATTCTCACTCATGAACGCGCGTGATTGACAACCACTTACGTTCTACATGCATCAAGGCTTGAATGTGTATCTCTTAGATTCCCCAACAGAATCTTCGTGGTATAAGCTAGATAGATGGCGGCATTTGTCTGGATCCGGAAAGTCCAACCTTGTCTGTGGTGTTCCGAGTAGGATCCTGGGAATCCAGAAAGTCTCACCTTGTCTGTGGTATTCCGAGTAGGATTCCGTTCATGAATGACTGTGACGTGCTTCAAACCTGTAACCTGCTGGGCGTTAGTGACAAACGCAAAAGAGGGATTCTATTCCAGTAGGGGAGGGAACCAACCGGTGATTGGCCGTACTGTGACAGAGTGCGTGAGCATTAGCTTTCACTGCGAGGATGGGATGTAGCTATCAACCATGGGTGATGCCTCCAGACTGGTTAGCTGTGCGAGTGACAGCCGCACAGGATATTTCCCCATGAGGATGAAAGTAGCCACAGTTGATGGTGAACCCCTATACAAAGCTTGCCATGGAAAGGAGTAAGAAGGATTGAGTAGAAGCAGTGGAAAAGCAGGCGTCCGAAAGCTCTACAGCATCTCCATTCCGCTTATCTGAAATTCCCACCAATGAATCTGCATAAGTATTTCTATCCCTTTTTATTAACTTCTTTCTATTTTATTTAAACCCATAATCCAATTTTAATCTCCCTAACTGAGATCTGCAAGGTGACCATAGCTTGCTTCATACCAACAATCTCTGTGGATTCGACCCTTACTCACGTAAGGTTATTACTTGGACGACCCAGTACACTTGCTGGTTAGTTGAACGGAGTTGTGAAAATAAGCAGTGCCCTAAGAGTAAAAAGATACAAGACCAAAAAGTCAAATCAAATAATAGTGATCACAATTTCGTCCACCAAGTTTTTGGCGCCGTTGCCGGGGATTGTTCGAGTATGGACAACTGACGGTTCATCTTGTTGCTCAGATTAGGTAATTTTCTTTTCAAAAACTTTTTCAAAAATTTTCTTTTCTTTTTCGTTTTTCCAAAAATGTTTTTTGAAAAAAAAATTAATAAAAATACAAAAAAATTAGAAAATCATAAAATCCAAAAATATTTTGTGTTTCTTGTTTGAGTCTTGAGTCAATTTTTAAGTTTGGTGTCAATTGCATGATTTTAAAAATTTTTCTTGCATTTTTCGAAAAATCCTTGCATTCATAGTGTTCTTCATGATCTTCAAGTTGTTCTTGATAAGTCTTCTTGTTTGATCTTGATGTTTTCTTGTTTTGTGTCTTTTCTTGTTTTTCATGTGCATTTTTGCATTCATATTTTCCATGCATTAAAAATTTTTAAGTTTGGTGTCTTGCATGTTTTCTTTGCATTAAAAATTTTTCAAAATTATGTTCTTGATGTTCATCATGATCTTCAAAGTGTTCTTGGTGTTCATCTTGACATTCATAGCATTCTTGCATGCATCTTGTGCCTTGATCCAAAATTTTCATGTTTTGGGTCATTTTTGTGTTTTTCTTTAAAAATTCAAAAATAAAAAAAATATCTTTTCCTTATTTCCCTCCAAATTTTCGAAATTTTGGGTTGACTTGGTCAAAAATTTTCAAAATTAGTTGTTTCTTACAAGTCAAGTCAAAATTTCATTTTTAAAAATCTTATCTTTTCAAAATCTTTTTCAAAAATCACATCTTTTTCAAATTTTATTTATTTTTCGAAAATTTCAAAAATATTCTTCAAATTATTTTCAAAATCTTTTTCTTATCTTTATATATAATTTTCGAAAATTAGCTAACAATTAATGTGATTGGTTCAAAAATTTGAAGTTTGTTACTTTCTTGTTAAGAAAGGTTCAATCTTTAAGTTCTAGAATCTTATCTTGTAGTTTCTTGTTAGTGAAGTAAATAATTTCAAAATTTTTGAATTAAATCTTTTTATCTTTTATCTTATCTTTTTCAAAAAATTTTATCTTTTTCAAAATTTGATTTCAAAATATCTTATCTAACTTACTATCTTCTTATCTTTTTCAATTTTGATTTCAAATCTTTTTCAATCAACTAACTAACTTTTTGTTTGTTTCTTATCTTTTTCAAAACCACCTAACTACTTTTCTCTTCCCTATTTTCGAAAATATCTCTCTCTTTTTCAAAAATTCTTTTTAATTAATTAATTGTTTCATGTTTTAATTTTAATTACAATTTATCTCAATTTTCGAAAATCACTAACTCTTTTTCAAAATTATTTTCGAAATTCCTCTTCTCTTTTCTTCTTCTATTTAATTATTTAATTACTAACACTTCTCTTCACCTCTCTTCATTCATATCCTAACATCTCATCTCACATCTCTGCCATCCTCACAGTTGTGTTTCTTCCATTACATTACATTCTTTGTCTCCCCCTCTTCTTCTACCCCTTTCTTCTTCTACTAACATAAAGGAATCTCTATACTGTGACATAGAGGATTCCTTTTTCTTTTCTTGTTTTCTTTTATTTCATATGAGCAGGAACAGGGATAAAGGCACTCTTGTTGAAATTGATCCAGAACCTGAAAGGACTCTGAAGAGAAAATTAAAAGAAGCTAAATTACAACAATCCAAAAACATCTTTAAGAGAAACAACCTTTCAGAAATTTTCGAACAGGAGAAGGACATGGCAGCCGAAAATAATAATAATAATGCAAGAAGAATGCTTGGTGACTTCACTAAGCCAACGTCCAAATTTGATGGAAGAAGCATCTCTATTCCTGCCATTGGAGCCAATAACTTTGAGCTTAAGCCTCAACTAGTTGCTTTAATGCAACAAAACTGCAAGTTTTATGGACTTCCATCTGAAGATCCTTATCAGTTTTTAACTGAGTTCTTGCAGATCTGTGAGACTGTAAAGACGAATGGAGTTGATCCTGAAGTCTACAGACTCTTGCTTTTCCCTTTTGCTGTAAGAGACAGAGCTAGAGTATGGTTGGATTCTCAACCCAAGGATAGCCTGGACTCATGGGATAAGCTTGTCACTGCATTCTTAGATAAGTTCTTTCCTCCTCAAAAGCTGAGCAAGCTGAGAGTGGATGTTCAAACCTTCAAACAAAAAGATGGTGAATCCCTCTATGAAGCTTGGGAAAGATACAAGCAGCTGACCAAGAGATGTCCATCTGACATGTTTTCAGAATGGACCATATTGGATATATTCTATTATGGTCTCTCTGAATTTTCGAAAATGTCATTGGATCATTCTGCAGGTGGATCTATTCACCTGAAGAAAACGCCTGAAGAGGCTCAAGAACTCATTGACATGGTTGCAAACAACCAGTTCATGTACACCTCTGAGAGGAATTCCGTGAATAATGGGGTCCCTCAGAAGAAAGGAGTTCTTGAAATTGATGCTCTGAATGCCATATTGGCTCAGAACAAAATGTTGACTCAACAGGTTAACATAATCTCTCAAAACCTGAATGGATTGCAACATGCATCCAACAGTACTAGAGAGGCAGCTTCTGAAGAAGCTTATGATCCTGAAAACCCTGCCATGGCAGAGGTTAATTACTTAGGTGAACCTTATGGAAACACCTATAACTCATCATGGAGAAATCATCCAAATTTTTCCTGGAAGGATCAACAAAAACCTCAACAAGGTTTTAACAATGGTGGACGTACTAGGCTGAATAGTAGTAAGCCATATCCATCATCTTCTCAGCAACAGACAGAGAACTCTGAACAAAATAATTCTAATTTGGCTAATATAGTCTCTGATCTATCAAAGGCCACTTTTAGTTTCATGAATGAGACAAGATCCTCCATTAGAAATCTGGAGGCACAAGTGGGCCAGCTGAGTAAGAAAGTCATTGAAACTCCTCCCAGTATTCTCCCAAGTAAGACAGAAGAAAATCCAAAAGGAGAGTGCAAGGCCATTGATGTGATCAAAATGGCCGAATGCACAAAGGAGGAGGAGGACGAAAATCCTAGTGAGGAAGACCTCCTGGGACGTCCTTCAAGCATGAAGGAGTTTCCTATTAAGGATCCAAAGGAATCTGAGGCTCATACAGAGATCATAGAGATTCCATTGAACCTCCTTCTGCCATTCATGAGCTCTGAGGACTATTCATCCTCTGAAGAGGATGAAGATGTGACTGGAGAGCAAGTTGCTCAATATTTAGGAGCTATCATGAAGCTGAATGCCAAGCTGTTTGGTAATGAGACTTGGGAAAGTGAACCTCCCTTGCTCATTAGTGAACTAGATACCTGGATTCAGAGAACTCTACCTCAAAAGAAACAAGATCCTGGCAAGTTCTCAATACCTTGCACCATTGGCACCATGAGCTTTGAAAAAGCTCTATGTGATCTTGGGTCAGAGATAAATCTTATGCCACTCTCTGTAATGGAGAAGCTGGGGATCATTGAGGTACAACCTGCCTTGTTCTCATTACAATTGGCAGATAAATCCATAAGACAAGCTTATGGAATGGTAGAGGACGTACTAGTAAAGGTTGAAGGCCTTTACATCCCTGCTGATTTTATAATCCTAGACACTAGGAAGAAAGATGATGAATGCATCATCCTAGGAAGACCTTTCCTAGCCACAGCAGAGGCTGTGATAGATGTCAATAGAGGAGAGTTAGTCCTTCAATTGAATGGGGACTACCTCGTGTTTAAGGCACATGGCCATCCCTTTGTGACAAAAGAGAGCAAGCATGAAGAGCTTCTCTCAGTTCAAGGTCAAGAAGAGCCCACACAGTCAAACTCTAAGTTTGGTGTTGTGAAGCCACAACCAAACTCTAAGTTTGGTGTTCAAACCCCATATCCAAACTCTAAGTTTGGTGTTGGGACCACACTTAAATTGACCTGATCACCTTGTGGAGCATTGTCAAGCTATTGACATTAAAGAAGCGCTTGTTGGGAGGCAACCCAATTTTATTTATCTAATTTTATTTTATTTTGTTTTGGTGTTATTTTTGTGTTGAATTAGGTACATGATCATGAGGAGTCACGAAAAAATCAAAAAAATTAAAAACAGAGTCAAAAAACAGAAGAAAAAATTTTTCACCCTGGAGGATGCACGGGCTGGCGTTCAACGCCCAGAAGGTGCATCTGGCCGGCGTTCAACGCCAGAACAGAGCACCATTCTGGCGCTGAACGCCCAAAATAAGCTACATCCTGGCGTTTAACGCCAGGATGCGCACACAGAAGACAATCTGGCGCTGAACGCCAGAAACAAGCATGAAAGTGGCGTTCAACGCTAGAAACAAGCATCACATGGGCGTTTAACGCCCAGAACATGCACCAATGGGCGTTTAAACGCCAGAATGGTGTGCCAAGGCATTTTACATGCCTATTTGGTGCAAGGATGGAATTCCTTGACACCTCAGGATCTGTGGACCCCACAGGATCACCTCAAGGATCTGTGAACCTCACAGGATCCCCACCTACCTCGCCCTATATCTCTATATTCATGGTCATCCCTTCTGTTTTTCATTCACCACTCACCCTTTCCCATAAACCCCACTCACCTTCAACATTCAAAATTCCTTCCCACCCAATCCCACCCATATAGCCGAATCCATCTCCCCTCACTCTCTACCATATTTTCTTCTTCTTCTTCTTCTCTTCTTTCTTCTCTTGCTCGAGGGCGAGCAATATTTTAAGTTTGGTGTGGTAAAAGCATAGCTTTTTTGCTTTTCCATTACCATTAATGGCACCTTAAGCCAGAGAAACCTCAAAGGGAAGACAAAAAGCTTCCACCTCTGAGTCATGGGAGATGGAAAGAAAAATATAAGCCGTCATAGCTCAGTGGTAGAACATGTGGCTGCAAATCAAGAGATCCCTGAGATACCTCAGGGGATAAGTTATCCTCCACACAAATATTGGAAGCAACTAAGGGGGGAACACCAAAATCACTAAGAATCATTCAAACAAAGGCAAGGAAGAGACATAAAGGAGCTCAAAGAGCATCATTGGACCTTCAAGAAGACGCCACCCTCACTCAGGTGGATTCATTCGTTGTTCTTTATTTCTTTCTGTTTTCGGTTTTTAATTATTGTGTTTAGCTATGTTTTGTGTCTTTATTTCATGATCATTAGTATGTAACCATGCCTTAAAGCTATGAATAAAATCCATTAGTCCTTCACCTCTCTTAAAAGAAAAATGTTTTAATTCAAAAGAACAAGAAGTACATAATTTTCGAAATTATTATTGAATTTAATTTAATTATATTGATGTGGTGACAATGCTTTATGTTTTCTGAATGAATGCTTGAACAGTGCATATGTCTTTGGATCTTGTTGTTTATGAGTGTTAAAATTGTTGGCTCTTGAAAGAAAGATGAACAAAGAGAAATGTTATTGATGATCTGAAAAACATCATGAAATTGATTCTTGAAGCAAGAAAAAGCAGTGAAAAAAAAAAGTTATCTAAAAAGAGTATATAGAAAAAGAAGGAGCAATAGAAAAAGCCAATAGCCCTTAAAACCAAAAGGCAAGGGTAGCAAGGATCCAAGGCTTTGAGCATCAATGGATAGGAGGGCCCAAGGAAATTAAATCCAGGCCTAAGCGGCTAAATCAAGCTGTCCCTAACCATGTGCTTGTGTCATGAAGGTCCAAGTGAAAAGCTTGAGACTGAGTGGTTAAAGTCGTGATCCAAGGCAAAAGAGTGTGCTTAAGAGCTCTGGACACCACTAACTGGGGACTTTAGCAAAGCTAAGTCACAATCTGAAAAGGTTCACCCAGTTATGTGTCTGTGGCATTTATGTATCCGGTGGTAATACTGGAAGACAAAATGCTTAGGGCCACGGCCAAGACTCAAAAGTAGCTGTGTTCAAGAATCAACATGCTTAACTAGGAAAGTCAATAACACTATCCCAAATTCTAAGTTCCTAGAGATACCAATCACTCTGAATTTCAAAGGAAAAAGTGAGATGCCAAAACTGTTCAGAAACAAAAAGCTACAAGTCCCGCTCATGTAATTAAATTAATATTCATTGATATTTTGGACTTTATAGTATATTCTCTTCTTTTTATCCTATTTGATTTTCAGTTGCTTGGGGACAAGCAACAATTTAAGTTTGGTGTTGTGATGAGCGGATAATTTATACGCTTTTTGGCATTATTTTTATAGAGTTTTTAGTAAGTTTGAGCTACTTTTAGGGATGTTTTCCTTAGTTTTTATGTTAAATTCACATTTGTGGACTTTACTATGAGTTTGTGTGTTTTTCTGTGATTTCAGGTAAATTCTGACTGAAATTGAGGGATTTGAGCAAAACTCTGAAAAAGGCTGACAAAAGGACTGCTGATGCTGTTGGAATCTGACCTCCCTGCACTCGAAATGGATTTTCTGGAGCTACAGACCTTCAAATGGCGCGCTCTCAACGGCGTTGGAAAGTAGACATCCAGGGCTTTCCAGCAATATATAATAGTCCATACTTTATTCAAAGAATGACGACGCAACTTGGCGTTGAACGCCAAGTACACGCTCCTTTCTGGAGTTAAACGCCAGAAAAACGTCATGATCCGGAGTTGAACGCCCAAAGCACATCATAACTCGAAATTCAACTCCAAGAGAAGCCTCAGCTCGTGGATAGATCAAGCTCAGCCCAAGCACACACCAAGTGGGCCCCGGAAGTGGATTTATGCATCAATTACTTACTCATGTAAACCCTAGGAGCTAGTTTATTATAAATAGGATGAATTATAGATGTATTAGACATCTTTGGTCTCAGTTTTGTTTTATTCTTCATCTTAGGAGATCATTGATCACGTTTAGGGGGCTGGCCATTTGGCCATGCCTGACCTTCTTTCACTTATGTATTTTTAACGGTGGAGTTTCTGCACACCATAGATTAAGGGTGTGGAGCTCTGCTGTACCTCAAAGATTAATGAAGTTCTATTTTCTTTTATTCAATTCTCTATCTTATTCTTATTCCAAGATATTCATTCGTACTCAAGAACATGATGAATGATGATGATTTAGATAACCCTCATTATTATTCTCACTCATGAACGCGCGTGATTGACAACCACTTACGTTCTACATGCATCAAGGCTTGAATGTGTATCTCTTAGATTCCCCAACAGAATCTTCGTGGTATAAGCTAGATAGATGGCGGCATTTGTCTGGATCCGGAAAGTCCAACCTTGTCTGTGGTGTTCCGAGTAGGATCCTGGGAATCCGGAAAGTCTCACCTTGTCTGTGGTATTCCGAGTAGGATTCCGTTCATGAATGACTGTGACGTGCTTCAAACCTGTAACCTGCTGGGCGTTAGTGACAAACGCAAAAGAGGGATTCTATTCCAGTAGGGGAGGGAACCAACCGGTGATTGGCCGTACTGTGACAGAGTGCGTGAGCATTAGCTTTCACTGCGAGGATGGGATGTAGCTATCAACCATGGGTGATGCCTCCAGACTGGTTAGCTGTGCGAGTGACAGCCGCACAGGATATTTCCCCGTGAGGATGAAAGTAGCCACAGTTGATGGTGAACCCCTATACAAAGCTTGCCATGGAAAGGAGTAAGAAGGATTGAGTAGAAGCAGTGGAAAAGCAGGCGTCCGAAAGCTCTACAGCATCTCCATTCCGCTTATCTGAAATTCCCACCAATGAATCTGCATAAGTATTTCTATCCCTTTTTATTAACTTCTTTCTATTTTATTTAAACCCATAATCCAATTTTAATCTCCCTAACTGAGATCTGCAAGGTGACCATAGCTTGCTTCATACCAACAATCTCTGTGGATTCGACCCTTACTCACGTAAGGTTATTACTTGGACGACCCAGTACACTTGCTGGTTAGTTGAACGGAGTTGTGAAAATAAGCAGTGCCCTAAGAGTAAAAAGATACAAGACCAAAAAGTCAAATCAAATAATAGTGATCACAATTTCGTCCACCAAAGTTCAACTCCAAAAAAAGCTTCAGTTCGTGGATAGATCAAGCTCAGCCCAAGCATACACCAAGTGGGCCCCGGAAGTGGATTTATGCATCAATTACTTACTCATGTAAACCCTAGTAGCTAGTCTAGTATAAATAGGATGATTTACTATTGTATTAGACATCTTTTGATCACTTTAGATCTAAAGAGCATCTTTGAGCGTTTGGTTCTCAGATCATGGGGGCTGGCCATTCGGCCATGCCTGAACCTTTCACTTATGTATTTTCAACGGTGGAGTTTCTGCACACCATAGATTAAGGGTGTGGAGCTCTGCTGTACCTCAAGTTTCAATACAATTATTATTACTTTCTATTCAATTCTCTTTTATTCTTATTCCAAGATATACGTTGCACAACACTTTGATGAATGTGATGATCCGTGACACTCATCATTATTCTCACCTATGAATGCGCGTGATTGACAACCACTTCCGTTCTACCTTAGGCCGGGCGCATATCTCTTAGATTCCCCAACAGAATCTTCGTGGTATAAGTTAGATAGATGGCGGCATTCATGAGGATCCAGAAAGTCTAAACCTTGTCTATGGTATTCCGAGTAGGATTCTGGGATTGAATGACTGTGACGAGCTTCAAACTCCTGAAGGCTGGGCGTGATGACAAACGCAAAAGAATCAAGGGATTCTATTCCAACCTGATTGAGAACCGACAGATGATTAGCCGTGCCGTGACAGAGTATAGGACCATTTTCACTGAGAGGATGGGATGTAGCCATTGACAACGGTGATGCCCTACATACAGCTTGCCATGGAAAGGAGTAAAAAGGATTGGATGAAGGCAATGAGAAAGTAGAAATTCAAGAGGAGCACAGCATCTCCATACACCTATCTGAAATTCCCACTATTGATTTACATAAGTATCTCTATCCCTTTTTATTCTTTTTATTATTAATTTTCGAAACCATAAACCAATTTAATCTGCCTAACTGAGATTTACAAGGTGACCATAGCTTACTTCATACCAACAATCTCTGTGGGATCGACCCTTACTCACGTAAGGTATTACTTGGATGACCCAGTACACTTGCTGGTTAAGTTGAACGAAGTTGTGAACCATGGTATTGGCATCATGTTTTTGGCGCCATTGCTAGGGAATGAAAAGCAATGAATTTTGCAAAATGGAATAACACATGAATAACAATTTCGTCCACCAGACATCATCCCTTTTTTGGTGTTCAACTCCAAGGTTGCTGCCCCTATTTGGGTATTCAACGCCAGTGATGAATACCCCTTCTTGGTGTTGAACGCCAATGACATTTCTCTTTGGGCGTTCAATGCCCTCAGAGATGTCTTGGACAACAATCTGGTGTTCCTCTATTAGCTTTTCTTCCTTTGATCTTTTGTTATACTGAGGTTGGGTGTTTAAGGATTTCCCACTCCTCAGTTGAATAGCCTGGCATTCCTCTGTTATCTGCTTTGATAACTGTTGCCTTGTTTGACTCAGCTGGACTTCTACATTTCTGTTGAAAGCCTGAGTTTCCCGCAAAGCCTCTTGCAATTCCAGTAGTTGTTGGGCAAGGGCGTGGAGTTGCTGAGTCAATGGGCCATCTTGTTCTCAAGGGTTAGGTTCAGTAGATATTGCCTTAACCTCTCCTTTCATAAAAGTCTCAACAGCTAAGTACAGATGCTGATTAGTGGCAACTGTCTCAATAAGCTCGAGAGCCTCATCAATGGTCTTTCTCATATGCATGGAACCACCAGCAGAGTGGTCCCGAGACATTTTAGCCATGTATGAAAGTCCATTATAAAAGATATCTAATTGTACCCATTCTGAAAATATTTCAGTGGGACATTTTCTTAGCATCCTTCTATACCTCCCCCAAGCATAATGAAGAGATTCATTGCTCTCTTATTTGAAACCTTGGATGTCCATCCTTAGCTGGGTTAACTTTCTTAGAAGGAAGAATTGATTTATAAACTTGTCTACTAACTGTTTCCATGTTTTTAGGCTAGATTTAGGTTGGTTATCCAACCACCTCTTTGCTTGGTCCTTTATAGGAAAAGAAAAAAGCAAAGATATCTTGGTCTACTCCCTCACTGTGTACTATGTTAGCAATATGTAAAAAATCTGCCAGAAACTCAGTAGGTTCTTCCTGTGAAAGTCCAGAGTACTAGTAGTTCTGCTGCACCAGAGTAATGAGTTGAGGGTTCAACTCAAAGTTGCTTGCTCTGATGGGAGGTATGCTAATACTTCTTCCATAGAAGTCAGCAGTGGGGGGTTGTATATGACCTGAGCTTTCTTCTGAACTCTTGATTTCTAATTGGGTTCATGATGAAGAAAGGTAGAAGGAGTAGAAGAATTAATGATAAAGATGTAAATTATGATTAAAATATTTTTGTTTTTATTTTATTTATTTAATTAATTCAAAAATAAATTTTAATTAATTAAGAATATTTGAATATTAATTAATGAATTTCTAAAAAGAAGAGAGAGAAAGAGAGAAGATATTTTCAAAAATTAGAAGAGAGAAGAATTAATTAGGAAGTTTTGAAAAAGAAAAAAGAGAAAACAAGTAACTAATCAAGAAAGATTTGAAAACAAGATAAGATAGAAGATTAGAAAAAATTTGAATTTAAAATTTAGAATTAGAAAAGATAAGATAGAAGTTGAAAAAGATTTGAAAGAGATAAGATTCGAAATTTGATTTTTGAAAAAGATTTGATTTTGAAGTTTGAAATTTTAAATTTTAAATTTTACATTTTGAAAATTAAATTTTGAAATTTGAAATTGAAATAAGATAAGATAAAATTTTTGAATTTTAAAGAAAGACAAAAAGATAAGATAAGAATTTGAAAAATATATGATTTTTGAAATTTGAAATTTGAAATTTAAATTTTGAATTTTGAAAATTAAATTTTAAATTTTGAAAAATTAGTTGCTTTTTTCGAAAATTGAGATAAAGATAAGATAATGATTTTGAAATTAAAATTTGAAAAATTTGTTTCTTTTTTCGAAAATTGAGATAAAGATAAGAAAATATATTTAATTTTTTGCTTTTTGAATTTAATGAAGAAAGAGAAAAACAATAAAAAGACACCAAACTTAAAATTTTTAGATCTAAGACACCTAGAATTTGAAAATTGCAAAGAAAAATACAAAGAGACACCAAATTTAAAAATTTTAGGATCAAAACAAGAAAAATAAGAACACTTTGAAGGTCAAGAAGAACACTAAGAATAAAACTCAAAGAATTCAAAGAAAATAAGAACATGCAAAGGACACCAAACTTAAAAATTTTGAAAACCAAAGACACAAATTTCGAAAATTTTAAAGAAAAGACTCAAGAAGACACCAAACTTAAAGATTTACACAAGACTCAAACAAAAGACACTATTTTTTAAAAATTTTTGGAAAAAGATTCAAAAAATTCGAAAATTCAACAAGAACAAGAACAAAAGACTCAAACCAAAGATCAAGATTAATAAAGAAAAGAAAAGGTTTTTGAAAAAGTTTTGATTTTTTTCGAAAAAAAAGAAGAAAATAAAAAACTCTAACAAAATTAAAAACAATACCTAATCTAAGCAACAAGATAATCCGTTAGTTGTCCAAATTGAACAATCTCCGGCAACGGCGCCAAAAACTTAGTGCACGGAATTACACTTCGCACAACTGAACCAGCAAGTGCACTAGGTCGTCCAAGTAATACCTGAGTGAGTCAGGGTCGATCCCACGAGGATTGTGATTTGAAGCAAGCTATGGTTATCTTGTAGATCTTAGTCAGGCAGATAGAAAAGTTGTTTGATTGTTTAAACGCATAAAAAGAAAATAAAGAAAATGTTACTCAGTTGATGGTAAATGCAATGATATGAAGATGGTTAATGCTTGGAGATGCTTTGTTCTTATGGATTAATTCGGTCTTACTGTCTACTCCAACTGTGAATGATTTCTTCTATGGCAGGTTGTATGTGATCAACGCCTTTCTTAAGAGGTCGTCAATGCTCCTCCAGATCTGAACCCCAGGGTTAGTGCGGATCCAGTCTGATTGAGGGTGAAGCTCCTGCAGTTCATTCTCCTTAGTGATTCTACTCAAAATGCTACAGACAAGGTTGAATCTTTCGCATCAGAGAATGCAACACCTTTGGTTCTATCCTCTACCACAAAGACTCTAATCTCCCCATATGTCGGCTGAACTGGTGTCTCGAGAAGTCCCCAATGAAGTCGTGGATTAGCTGTCTAAATGATGTGTAATCAAGCTAGTGGTTCATTATTATCCGATGAACGACTCACTCTGAACCCATGTAGAATGAGATAACCTTGTGCCGGTTCAACGCATTCATAATGATGAAGAACGAAGATACATCTTAGAATAGAGAATCAAACACGAATTGAGATAGAACGGTAGTACTTTATTAATCCATAAAACTCAGAAGAGCTCCTCCCCTCAACTAGGAGGTTTAGAAACTCATACTGATAGAAAATATAACATGAATGTGTAAAAATGTCAAAAGCTCTGATAACTGTAAAAGTTCTCAAATAAATACTAGACTAATGACTAAGGATTACATAAGAACCGTAAAACAGTCTTTTAGTGCGAAAATCCACTTCTGGGGCCCACTTGGTGAGTGTTCGGGATGAGCTTGATTGAGATCCACGTGTTAAGAGGCTCCTTGGGCATTGAACACCTGCTTGGGGGGTCCTTTGTGGGCGTTGCATGCTGGTCTCTACCCTGTGGGCGTTGGACGCCAGAATAGGGCAGGAGGCTGGCGTTGAACGCTAGTTCTGGGCCTTTAATTCTGAAGCAAAGTATAAACTATTATACATTTCTAGAAAGCCCAGGATGTTATCTTTCCATAGCCATTAAGAACGCTCTATTTGGCCTTCTATAGCTCCAGAAAAGCTCTTTCAAATGTAAGGAGTCAGATCCTTACAACATCTGCAGCACTTTCTCTGCCTCTGAATCAGATTTTTGTTCCAGCTCCTCAATTTCTGCCAGAAAATACCTGAAATTGCATAAAAACACACAAACTCAAAGTAGAATCCAAAAATATGAATTTTTCACTAAAACCTATGAAAACTCAATAAAACTTAAACAAAACATACTAAAAACCAGATGAAAATGATGTCAAAAAGCATATAAAATATTTGCTCATCAGAACACCAAACTTAAACTGTTGCTTGTCCCCAAGCAACTAAAAACAAAGTAGGATAAAAAGAAGAGTAAGATATAATAAATCTTATAGTTTTCAATGAAGCTCAGTTTCAATTAGATGAGTGGGACTTAGTTGCTTTTTGCTTCTGAATAGTTTTGGCATCTCACTATCCATTGAAACTCAGAAGTGTTGGTCTCTTTAAGAACTTAGAATCCAGATGATATTATTGACTCTCCTAGTTTCGTTCTTTTTTATTCTTGAACACAAATTTTAGAGTTTTGGCCATCGCCCTAAGCACTTTGTTTTCCAGTATTACCACCGGATACATAAATACCACAGTCACTTAACTGGGTGAACCCTTTCGGATTGTGATTCAGCTTTGCTAGAATCCCCAGATAGAGGTGTCCAGAGATCTTAAGCACACTCTTTTTGCTTTGGATCACGACTTTAACTTCTCAGTCTCAAGCATTTTACATGACACCTTCACACCACAAGCATATAGTTAGGGACACTTTACATTTGAAGTGCTTAGGCCAAGATTTTGTTTCTTTTAAGCCCTCCTAACCATTGATGCTCAAAGCCTTGGATCCTTTTACTCTTGCATTTTGGTTTAAAGGGTTATTGGCTTTTTTCTCTTGCCTTTTGATTTAAAGAGCTATTGGTTTTTTCTGCTTTTTATTTCTTTTTTTTCGCAAGCATATACTTTTTTTCTTTTCTTGCTTTTTTGCTGCTTTTTCTTGCTTCAAGAATCAATTTTTGGATTTTCATATTACCAATAATACTTCTCCTTTTTCATCATTCTTTCAAGAGCCAACGTTCTTAATTCCAATTTCAAATATACACTGTTTATTCATACATTCAGAAAATAAAAGCAATGCCACCACATTAAGGTAATTGATTATTCTTATTATTAAACTCGAAAATTTATGCATCTCTAATTCTTCTAAAAAAATCACTATTTTATTCAAGTTTAATAATGATAAGAGGAATATTTTATAACTAATTGGAAAATAAAAGCTCAATTATTACTAATGCTTATGCAACTCTTAAATTAAAAGACAAAAAAATAAAATAGAAACGTAAATACTACTAATGATAATGTAAACCTAAATATGAGACATAGGAATTAGAATAATAGAAATATGAAAAATAGGAATTGGAATAGTCACAGGGCTGAAACTCAACAACCTCAAGCTTGAGGGGTGATAAACCCATATTTCATGAGATCTTTTGTGCTTAATTTGAGTGATTTATACAATCCTTCACCTACTTATTCACATTAATTGCATGGTTTTACTTTCCCTTCCTTATTACGTGATGTATGCGAAAAACTTGTTTCCTAGCCTTTAAAATTAATTATTTTAATTACCTTTATTTCCATTCGATGCCGTGATTAGTGTGTTGAGTAGTTTCAGATTTTCTAAGGCAGAATGACTTAAAGGATAAAAAAGGAAACATACAAAATGGAAGGAGAAAGCAAAACGGAGCTTTAAGGAAACTGGTATCCACGCGTTCGCATGGACGACGCGATCGCGTGCCAGAAGCGAAGACGCAGCGACGCGGCCGCATGGCTGACGCGACCGTGCGCCTTAAGCAGAACGCATACGACGCGGAAGCGTGACTGACGCGACCGCGTGGCAAGGAAAAGCTCCGAATGACGCGACCGCGTGACCCACGCGGACGCGTGACAGAGGCCACGAATCAAAATTTACAGAATACGCCCCAGCGATTTCTGAAGCCCTTTTTGGCCCAGATCCAAGTACAGACAGCATAGACTAGAGGCTATAAAGTGGGGGAATGCATCCATTCATGGGGATGCTTTTCATAATTCACTTTTCATGATTTAGATTTAGTTTTTAGTGAGAGAGGTTCTCTCCTCTCTCTCTTAGGATTAGGATTTAGGACTTCTCTTAGCTTGTAAAAGTGACTCTCGATCCAGGTTTTTATGTTCCTTTGTTTTTAAGCTTCCCTTTCACTTTATTTATTTATTCCAGCATTTGAGTTAATTATTTACTTTTATAATTTAATTTATGAATTATTCTATGTCACAGATTATTGTTTGAATTAATGATAATTGAGGTATTTTCAGTTTATGATTGCTTGCTTTTATTAACGTTACCATTGCTTCCGATCTGAAGATATTTTATTCAAGCAATTTACTTTTTTCCCCTTTTGGCCTTGGTTAAGAAATCAGTAACTCAACAGTTATCAAACTCAGCGTAAGTGATAATCGTTATCTTGCTAATTAAACTGAACTTCAATAATCCCAAATTTTTCTTAGGAAATAAATAGGATTCGAAGGTCAAACTAATTAATCCCTTGACTTACCTTTGCTTCAAAGGTTAACTAAGTGGAATTAAGATACAACTTTTATTATTGTTGAGAGAGATAACTAAGTTGGACTTCTAATTTCTCTCACCTTGCCAAAAGTTGCTTTACAGTATTTATTTATTTTAATTGCCATTTATTTTACTTGCCATTTATATTACCTATTCCTCATTCTTGAAACCCCGAATTCACAATCTCCATAGCCAATAATAAGAACATACCCCCTTGCAGTTCCTTGAGAAGACGACCCGAGGTTTGAATACTTGGTTAACAATTTTTAAAGGGGTTTGTTACTTGTGACACCCAAACGTTTGTACGAAGGGATTTCTGTTGGTTTAGAGACTATATCTACAACGCGATTGTTTTTATGAAATTCTATACTGGAAAAAATCCCGACGTCAAAATGGCGTCGTTGCCGGGGAATTGCAAACGTGTGCCTTATTATTGGTTATTGTAAATATTTTCAACAAAAAAAAATAATTTTAAATTAAATTAAAAATATTTTTCTTTTACTTGTTTATTTGTTTTCTTTTTTTTTCCCTCCTTATTTTTGATATCTACTATGAATTCTCACCCCTCTCGCTTTGAGTTTGGTTCTAACTTTGTTGAAGGAAATAGAAACCACAGCAAGAATATGCATCAAGGTTAGACTAATCATGGATGGTTGGAGCCAAGAGGATCTAATCAACCCTTTAGGCAACACTACCCTCCAAGATATCATGGACAAAGACCATTCTACAATGCATACCCAGCTGAAAGATATGGTGGACAACCTTGTAACTACCAACAAGCCCCACCCCGTACCTATAGACCATCCTCTCAACATGACCTCGAACCACCACACTCACAAGCTTCTTTTCGCCATTCGCCACCATACGATCCTTATCCGCCCCAATGCCAATCCAATTACCCCCAAGAACCACCGCTCCCCTATACACAGTACCCATATCCATCAAAGTCAGAATCACAGGGTAGCCTCGAAGAATCACTAAAACAATGTACTACAGTCCTTCATCAACTGGAGCAAGCAATGGTGGAGAGGCTAAAACAATTGTCTTGCGGACGCTCAGCCCCTCAACAGACCCCCATGGCTTTATGCAGAGAATCCAATGAAGAAAGCAGTACAAAGGAGACGCTGGAAGCTCCAGTGAACAGCATAGAACATAGCTTCGTATTAGAACAAGTAGAGAAAGCTGTCATTGCAGAAGAGGAAGAGTCGGTTGTCGTGGAAAACTCCTTCAAGGATGTTACAATTGACACCGAGGAGGATTTTGCACCGCCTCCAATGTAAATATCTTATGAAGAACTGGACGGCATAACCCAGGACGCAGGTTTCCTTGATGATGATGATCACGAGTCCTGTTCTCTCAGTGATGAACTTGCATCTGCAAGTGAATTCTTTGAGACAGAAGAATCTTTCCCAAGTGAATACGAAAATGATGCAGAGGTAGATTTCTCTCAACCTCCAATCTATGACTCGAGTGATGAGGAAGACACAGAAGAATTTGACTCGGACACAGATACAATTGAAGATCTTTGCAAAGAAGTGGAGGAATTCACAGAAAAGCATAAGGGAGTAGAACTTACAGAATCACCCAAAACACCTATCCCAAGGCCATTACCACCTAATACAAGCTTCAAGTGGGTACAATCCTTAACTTATAACTTTACTTATTCACTTGAATATGGTTTACTTGAAACAGATGGCCAACTTAGAGCTCTCTGCGGCTTTAAGAGTAAGCGGGAAATGGCTCGTACTCAGAGCTGGTGCACAAGGTTCAACAAGGTTTCACGCTTCACTTCGAAGTACACGGATTGGTATCATGCTCAATTGCATGGATCACGGAGAACGTTTGGTCACCATGGTGACATTCTACTTTTTAAACCATCCGAAGGGAAACATGTAGATCAAGACGGAGGCGGATTTAAAAGCAGGGCTTGGAATCATGGACTCTATCATGGCATTTGTCATTCTGGGAGCCTGAAATTCTGTTTGAAGCTGCTCAGAAGCTTTACATGCCTAGTTTGGGACCCCGGAGGCTATTGGCATTCCAAGCACTGGTGGAGATTTTTGGACGAATTTAAGCATAAGCCACCATAGCAGAAAGCTCTTCCAATGTCCAACTTAAGGACTTTAACTAAAAGTGCTAGGTAGGAGACAACCCACCATGGTATGGTCGCTTCTTTTTCAATTTATTTCTTGTTTATTGCTTTCATTTTTCCTTTTTTGTTTTAATATTAACCTGGAATCATGCATAGCATTCATGTTAATCATTGCATCCTGCATTTTTCAGTTTAAAAAAAAAAGGGTGCACGACGCGACCGCATGCCCCATGCGATCGCGTCATATTGCGAAAAACATCACCCATGTGACCGCGTGACCCCGGCCGCGTGATATATATATCGGCATAAGGATCCAACAAACAGAAAGTTAGGCTGGAATCATGCGGCTCTTGTGCGTTTCGCACAAATTGGCCCACACGATCGCATGCCCCATGCGATCGCGTCACTTGCACAATACCAATCCCACGCGACCGCGTGAGCGACGCGATCGCGTCGCATGGATTGCACATCACCCCAAAAGCAGACAGAGAGTTGCGCTGAAACGGCGTTGGAGTCGTGCGTTTAGCACAAATTCCAGCGACGCGATCGCACGACCCACGCGATCGCATCACCCCTCTTCTACCCCACTCATGCGATCGCGCACTCCACGCGATCGCGTCACTCTCACTTTCACCCCAACCACGCGACCGCGTCCCCCACGCGGCCGCGTGAGTTCGAAACTATAACTCCCCCAGCCACGCGAACCCTATCAGTCGCGCAGCCCACCCCCAACCCTCTTCCCCCTCTCTGCTTCTTCTCCTTCCAGCCACCACCCAGCCGCCGCCACGCCACCACCCAGCCACCACCGCTGTCCAGACACTACCGCCGTAACCCCCCTCTTTCTTCTTCTTTCTTCTTCTCTTTCCCCCCTCTCCGCCACTTCCCTCCGAACCACCGTGTCCGCCACCGCCCCGGACGCCGCCGCCTCCACCCCGCAGTCTTTCTACCCCGTTCTAAATCCTTCGCCTCTCCAGGTTCCGCAACCCGCAATCCCTTCTATCCGTTCGTCATTTTTCTGTATTTTTTTTCCGTTTATGTTCATGATTAGGACAAATAGTCTTGCATGTTGTAGTGGATTCTTAGGTTGTTAGGTAGCTTAAGCTGTGGTTAGTGGATCTAGGTCTGTTTATTTGCACTGTTCTTTCTTCTGTTTTATCATATTTGCAAATCTATTGCTGCTGTAATCCTGTTCATATGCTATATTCCTGGTACATTGCTGCTGTTGACATTGAAATTTCCTGTTTATATTTTATATATGTACCTACTGCTTGTTTATTCATTTATATGAACTGCTTTGATTGCTGTTTATTTTCCAGGATAATCCAATTTTAGCCGAAATACTGGCCAAATTTCTATAAAAATAATTTCATTCATATCTTGGTTTCGCAATTTGAACTCTGTTTTTCCACTGCTTTCACGAACCCATTGCATGAATGCCACGGCAGGTTTTTCTTATCCTCTTTGATTTCCTGGTTTCTAAACTGCTTCTGTGATGCTCTGATTTAAATTCTTCTTTATATCTCTTTGAATCAACATCCAACTGTTTTCCTTGTTTGGTTATGAGTTACTTCTGTTCTTACATGTGAATCCTTGTTACATGGAACATTTTCTTTATACCACTTACTTTAACCCACATTTTAATGACTCACTAATTTTAATTTACTAACTCCTTTTTCAAATTCTACCCATACTAACTTTTCAAAATCTCTTTTCTAATCTTTCACTTTCCTCTAACTTTCTAACCATGGCGTAATGATTATTTTTCCATTTAACGTGAATTCTGATACATTTTGGATTGTACATTATTGCTTCCAAACCTTTACA
Organism: Arachis stenosperma; assembly: GCF_014773155.1. Taxonomy (NCBI): domain Eukaryota; kingdom Viridiplantae; phylum Streptophyta; class Magnoliopsida; order Fabales; family Fabaceae; genus Arachis; species Arachis stenosperma. The sequence continues at coordinate 35,123,203 of NC_080382.1, forward strand.
CTGCTATACAATCCTTAATGCACATTTACCTAACTCATTTCCATTCTCCTTTGCTGCTTTGAGTTTCCTGTGTTTCATTGCCTAATTATTTTCCTTTTTTTTTATATAATTCCTGGTCTTCTGTTTTTCAGGATGTCTACCTCACAGAGGAAAGGCAAAGACAAAGCTACTGGCAAGTGCAAGAGAGGAGATTCCTCTCAGTCCATCATTGACCTCATGCACGATTCCTCATGGCGGGAGAAACATTTCACACAATAGGAGAAAGCTGACCAGCTACTCCCTGCCACTGATCCAGTGAAATTTGTAAACCGGTACTGTGAGCTAAAGTACCCAGCCTTTGCAACCTCCAGGAACCTTTACCTGGAAAGGACACTGAGGATTTCAGAAGAACTCTAGCAATACACCACTGAGCAAATCAAGCAAATAGGCTGGTTCTTTCTAGAGAGAGCACTGACAGAGGTCAATGCATCTTGGGTTAGGGAATTCTACTGCAACTACTACCTCACTACCCTAGATGCAGTGAACCTAAGAGGGAAGCAGATATTGATCACTGAGGAGGCCATCGAGGACATTCTACAACTCCCACCTAAGTCCGACCAGCCGGATGGTTACAAACAGGCTGAGGAGGACATGCGTTTCTTGAGGTTTGATTCGGATGCTGTCAAGGCCAGGATAGCTCTAGACCCGACTGTTCCTTGGGAGATGGGTCAGGACACCACCCTGCCCAAGGGTATCAAGCGGGTGTACCTAAATGACGAGGCTTGGTTATGGCATCAGATCTTGAGCAATTATGTGATGCCGAGTACTCATGAGACAGAGATTCCAGCTGCCATGATCACCCTCCTATGGTGTGTGATAGAGGGTAAGGACCTTTATCTACCATGATTTATCCAGCATTATATGGCCAGGGTCCACGTCCGCGGCACCCTCCCCTTTCCTTATCTAGTTACACAGTTGGGCCGTCGAGCTGACGTGCCATGGGAGGATGCCGATGAGAGACCACCGGCTGCGGACTGCAGGAAGATCATTCCTCACAGTAGGAACTTCATTGCTTTGGGCGCCAGACCATTACCTTTTACTGCTACTGATGATATTGCCCCACCATCTGCTGGACCCTCTTCATCCACTGCTGCTCCTGCTGCCACCACTGCCCCTCCACCTGCCTCTGAGCCCGTATACCGCCTCGTGCACCGCCTATTCAGACAGCTCGATCAGATGGAGCGCCGTAACCGACGTCGGTATGAGAGATTAGAGCGTCACAGCAGGCGACGATATTCGCATCTGAAGCTGATGATCCGACAGGGCGCTGACATCCCCTCCGAGCCAGACACACCATCAGAGCCATCCAGGGAGGAGGTGGATGAGCACGAGGAGGAGACTAATTTCTAGGCAGAGACCCATCAGCAAGCAGGCGCAAAGCAGACTGTACCACCCCAGGAGGTCCCACATCAGATTGAGGCTGCAGATTCTGAGATCCCGGTCCAGTCAGCACCTCCTCTCCAGCAGCCAGACTCTCAGCCCACCACCACCACAGAGCCCCCATCTACCATCCCTACCATTGATGACACTCCTTCACACCTCGCTTGATTGAGCATCAGGGACGATGCTTCCTTTTAAGTGTGGGGAGGTCGCCATCTCTGGCGTTTTTATTTTGGTGAACCACTACATCTCTTTTTATTTTATTTTGGATATTTTTCTATATTCTTCCTTTTTATTGTTATTTTCTGAGTACTTATACATTGCTACTTTGATGTATTTCTACTCTATTTCTGCATTTTGCATTTTTAGTTCATATTTTAGCTATTTAGTTTATTTTAGTTATTTAGTTTAGTTTGCAATTCTAACTTATTAGTGGATTAATTAGTATAGTTTACTTTTTTAACATAAGATAGCATAGTCTAAATTGAAAAATACAAAAAGGAAGTAAGCTAAGAAAGTGAACATAACAGATTCCAATCCATAAACCTTGTATATAGCATTACATGATGTAGTTAAGCTGACAACATTTCATCAAGGAGGAACATTAAAACTTTAAAAGCTACCCTAAATAATTTTTTTTTTGAGAATAATGGGAATTTTTAACTAAACCTGCATACAATATATAGATGATATATGATGCTTGAGTTAGAGAACACACAGCCTGTGAGTCTTGAGCTTGATTGTATGGTTGCATTCAAACCATAATTTTATTCCTGTGTGTTTCGCTTCTTTTTATTCTGATGTTCTTTACTTTGCTTTAATCTATATGTCCAATTATAGAATATAGAATGTAGATACATACCAAAAGAATGATTGAGGCCATCATTTGATTTTAGCTCACTTACCCCAAAAATAGCCTACCTTTTACATCACCCTTGTTAGTCCCCCCTTGAGCCTTTTAAAACCCCTTTATTCTATTTAGCCAAATTACTAGCCTTAAGCAAAAAAACAAAAGAAAATCCCAAGTGAATCCTTGGTTAGCTTAAGATAGAAAATTATAAATAGAGTAAATTATGGAAAACCTTTTAGAAACATGGATGATAGAAACAAAAGGTAGAAAAGTTAAAAAAAGAAATAAAATAAAATTTGAGAAGCATGCTCAAAAAAAAAAAAAAAGTGAAACATGAGCATGTAACAATAAGTGAGATAATATGGGAGAATAGGTAAAGAAGTTTTATCTTGCTAAATATGTATGTTAGGTGAGATCTTAGTTTAATTAAGGATTCACTTATTAGCTCACTTGACCCTATACATAAATCCTTACCTTTACCTTGACCCCATTACAACCTTAATTAAAGACCTCATGACTTTTTGGTATGACTATATTCTATAATTGTTGATTGGTTAGATGAAGAACAAAGCTATAGGAAGTAAGAATGAAAAGAAAAATAGAGTGGATAAACCCAATAAACACTGAGTGACTAGAGAGTAAACACAAAATCCAGTGAGGGTTCTATAAGTCATTAACATATATCTGTGCTTATATTTACTAATTGTTTTGCAAGTTTGTACGATGTTTTCCTTCCCATATCATTTGCTAAAATGCTTTATTATTTAAGGGTTGGCCATATATATATACATGACTCCTTGAGAATGTGAACTAACTTGATTACATGTAAGCTTTATATATGAGTGAATAAGTTAGAGTTGCATGATGCATCATCATTTAGGTAGTTGCATTTAAATTAGATTGCATTGCATGACATTCCATCACTTTAACCTTAATTATTTACCTTGGATTTAGCATGAGGACATGCTAGTGTTTAAGTGTGGGGAGGTTGATAAACCCATATTTCATGAGTTCTTTTGTGCTTAATTTGAGTGATTTATACAATCCTTCACCTACTTATTCACATTAATTGCATGGTTTTACTTTCCCTTCCTTATTACGTGATGTATGCGAAAAACATGTTTCCTAGGCTTTAAAATTAATTATTTTAATTACCTTTATTTCCATTCGATGCCGTGATTAGTGTGTTGAGTAATTTCAGATTTTCTAAGGCAGAATGACTTAAAGGATGAAAAAGGAAACATACAAAATGGAAGGAGAAGGCAAAACGGAGCTTTAAGGAAACTGGTATCCACGCGATCGCATGGACGACGCGATCGCGTGCCAGAAGCGAAGACGCAGCGACGCGGCCGCATGACTGACGTGACCGCGCGCCTTAAGCAGAACGCATACGACGCGGAAGCGTGACTGACGCAATCGCGTGGCAAGGAAAAGCTCCGAATGACGCGACCGCGTAACCCACGTGGACGCGTGACAGAGGCCACGAATCAGAATTTACAGAATACGCCCCAGCGATTTCTGAAGCCCTTTTTGGCCCAGATCCAAGTACAGACAGCATAGACTAGAGGCTATAAAGTGGGGGAATACATCCATTCATGGGGATGATTTTCATAATTCACTTTTCATGATTTAGATTTAGTTTTTAGTGAGAGAGATTCTCTCCTCTCTCTCTTAGGATTAGGATTTAGGACTTCTCTTAGCTTGTAAGAGTGACTCTCGATCCAGGTTTTTATGTTCCTTTGTTTTTAAGCTTCCCTTTCACTTTATTTATTTATTCCAGCATTTGAGTTAATTATTTACTTTTATAATTTAATTTATGAATTATTCCATGTCACAGATTATTGTTTGAATTAATGATAATTGAGGTATTTTCAGTTTATGATTACTTGCTTTTATTTACGTTACCATTGCTTCCGATCTGAAGATATTTTATTCCAGCAATTTACTTTTTTCCCCTTTTGGCCTTGGTTAAGAAATCAGTAACTCAACAGTTATCAAACTCAGCGTAAGTGATAATCGTTATCTTGCTAATTGAACTGAACTTCAATAATCCCATCTTTTTCTTAGGAAATAAATAGGATTTGAAGGTCAAACTAATTAATCCCTTGACTTACCTTTGCTTCAAAGGTTAACTAAGTGGAATTAAGATACAACTTTTATTATTGTTGAGAGAGATAACTAAGTTGGACTTCTAATTTCTCTCACCTTGCCAAAAGTTGCTTTACAGTATTTATTTATTTTAATTGCCATTTATTTTACTTGCCATTTATATTACCTATTCCTCATTCTTAAAACACCGAATTCACAATCTCCATAGCCAATAATAAGAACATACCCCCTTGCAGTTCCTTGAGAAGACGACCCGAGGTTTGAATACTCGGTTAACAATTTTTAAAGGGGTTTGTTACTTATGACACCCAAACGTTTGTACGAAGGGATTTCTGTCGGTTTAGAGACTATATCTACAACGCGACTGTTTTTATGAAATTCTATACTGGCAAAAATCTCGACGTCAAGGGGCACTGGGCTCTTTAGGGGAGAGCTTATGGCGCTTCAACTCCTCTATCTCATGCCCCTACTTCTCTTGCTCTTTGACCAGTTCGCAAATCATGCTAGTCTGATCTTTCTGCTCCTTTCTTAGTTGATCCAAGGTGGTTTACAGTTGCATTACAGATGCTTTCAACTGATCCAAATATTCAATTGGAGAGATCTCTTGGGGAGGCTCAAGTGCCTTTCTTTTGGGATGATCCTCTGGTACTTTGGAGCTTTCCATCACTTGCTTGATGATTGGGCTTTCCACTGGAATAAATGTATCCACGTGGATCATGACTTTAGCCTCTTGGCATAGGCAAAAGATAAGGTTTAGATAGGCCAGCATGACATGAGTAGACATCCTGTTTGCCAACTTGTACATCTCACGGCGGATTATTTGGTAAACTTCTACCTCATTTCCCATCATGATTCAGTGAATCATCACAGATCTCTGAATAGTGACTTCAGAGTGATTACTAGTAGAGAGTATAGAACGCCTAATGAAGTTTAGCTATCTTCTAGCAATTGGCTTGAGGTTCATTATTTTCAGCTGGTTTGGCTTGCCTTTTGCATCCTCAATCAATTGAGTTCCAAGCAGGCAGATGTTCTCTAGCACTTGATCCAGCTTTGGGTTGGCTACCACCCTTCTATTGTAGGAATCAGGGTCATCCCTTTGTAAGGTTAATTTAAAGATCTATCTCACCCTATCCAGATCAAAATAGATGATCTTCCCCCCTGACCATAGTACGAAAAGTATGGAATGTTGTTCCATATTTCTTTTGCTTATCTGTCATTCATAGAATTCATGGATCATGTTGAATCCAACTGTGATCTCAGAATTGGCTAGAATCTCCCAGCCTCTCTTTTGAATTTGCTCTTGAATCTCTGGGAATTCATATTCTCCTAATTCGAATTTGACCTCAGGGATTACTAACCTCTTACTCATTATTTTGTGATAATGTTCTTCATGTTGCTTGGTGTAGAACCTAACAGGTTTGAAAACAACTGTTGGGTTATCTTCTTTCTTGTTTCTTGGAGTGGTCTTGCCACTTCTTGGAGCCATGGGATTTGAATCTCAATGAGAGAACAAGGATCCTTCCATACCAAACTTAAAAGGTTTTGCTTGTCCTCGAGCAAAAGTTAAGAAAAGAAGAAGAAGAAAGAAAAGGAGAGGAGAAGAGGAGAAGAGAATTCGAATGGAGAGGTGGTGAATGAGTGAAAGTGGAAAACGGATATATATAGGGAGGGGAGGGTGGGATTTTTGAATTTAATGATTAAAGAAAGATAAAGAATTTTTGAAAAAGATATAAAAAGATGGGGGGTTGAATAATGTTTTCTCAAAACTTAACTTTTCAAGCTTTGTTTTCACAGAAGCAGAAAATGTAGGAGATTTTTTCGTTTTGTCTCATGTACAGAACAGAAACAGAGAAAGGAGGAAGAGAAAGAGGCCAGCATATATCCTGGTTCGGATTCTAAGTGTAATAAATCCTACGTCCAGTCTCCACCACAAACCATAGTGGAATTTTCACTATAATCCATTGATTACAATCACTAATACTCTTGAATTACAACCTAATTCAACTAGTATCTACCACTAAGCTTTCTTCACCAAAGCTCAGCAACCTAAAATGCTATCCCAACTTGGAAGGAGAATCTACACATATTCAAACTCACCAAGTGCTAACCCAACATGGCAAGGAAACTAATCCTAGTTCAACAACTCAAATACATAGAATATTAGTGGCTCTTTCATGCACCCTTTGCCTTTTTCATCATGACTTTTTCACTCACATTTTTAGTCTTTTTCTCAATACAAAAGATGACTCAAGATAGCCATAACAAAGAAAATAAGAATTTAAGCACTAGTAGAAGAAAAAGAATTCAACTCAAGAGTGAATCGATGATGCTCTGAATTTGCTCCCCTTTTCTTATCTTCAACTGTTGGAATGAGGTTGGTTTTATATCTTCAGCTTGCTCTCCAATTTGTCTCTTCTATTTTCTTGTCCCAGCTACCCGTTGGAGCTGTCTTTGAGGGCATGTAGTCTTTGTTCATCCTGCTTCACTATCCCTGCTGGTTGAAGAACCCATCCACCACCTCTGCTGTCCTTTTGATTTGTTTTCTTCCTTGGCATGCATTCCTTTTCCTTTTGCTCCATTACCTCTTCTCTTTTTGCATGTTTGTGTTTATGCTCTCTTATTTCTGAATGTTGCTTTTTCTATTGTCCTTGTGTCCATTTTGCTTTGTTAGAGCTATAGCTGTCCTTCATAATTGACAGATGTCTTTTTTCTTCTTTTTGCTTCAACCACTAGCATTCGATGCTCTCTTTCTTTTGGCTCATTTGATTACTCATTCAAATACAAAGAGCTGATGCATTATGAACTTAAGTGTTGGATCTGTAGCATGTTAATTAGCTGAAACTATGCTAGCTTGGGCTGAAGTAACATGAACTTGGACACTTGGGCCTGCATTACTAAAAACACACATTAAACCACAATTGGGATTTTGACCCAAATAATGTTTGTCATCATATGTTAGACCAAAATCAAACTAAGCTCAATAATCTCTCCCTTGATGACAAACATGATAAAAGAGGATAATTTAATTTGAAATTAATTTTAATGAGTTGAGAGCACTTCCCTTTGATGACATTCGAAGTGTGTGTTGCTCCCCCTCAATGTTACCATTTCTCCCCCTTAATTATGCCTTACATCTTCAAGTGGATAAAAACTTAAAATAGCCAAGAATATTTTTTCAAGCAACATATCACAGTAACAAAACACCAAACACAGGGCAATTAAAGTTAAGCACAGTAAGAGATATTAAGTATCATTGTCCATAATCTTGTCCATATCCTAAGCCAATTCTAACATATAACTTTTCTTTTCTTTTCTTTTCTCCCATTTTTGTCATCAAGGAGGGAAAAGGCCCTGCAAAAAACATTGTTAGTGGCTAACCAAAAAATCATCAACCAGTAAGGTGGTTATAGGTTACAGTAATCCAAATAAAATAGAAAGAGTTCAAAAAGAATGGTCAAAAGTATAGACGCGATGAAATGTTCTAAGCATCAGAGTTGGAGTCATCGGAGGCTTCATCATCATCATCCTCCTCATTGTCAATGGTTGTAAAGCCAGCTTCTATGTCCTCAACAAAATCCCTCAGAATTCAAATCTTCCTTTTGGTTTTCTTGAGTGCATTTTCTTTCATGACTTCATTCCTCTTGCGGTTGGCTCCATGGGTGACGAGAAGGTTTATGAGATTGACGAACTCTTGGAGCACATTTTTCATTATACCTGTCAAAACTCTGATCTTGGTGGAGTTTGATGGGGGAATCAATGGATCCTCATCATAGGATGGAACATCAGTGCCTTCATCAGTGTTGCGGCGTCTGGGTGCTGTTTTCTTTACTGCACCACCCCCTTTGATGTATGAGTTACATTCTTTGGAAATCTCAGCCCCAAAATCAACATTATAATATTGAAAAATTTTTTTTGAGAAGCATTGCATAAGGTAAAGCATTTTTAGTACTGACACAAGCATGCATGTGCCGCACTAGCAAGTAAGCAAAAGAAATTGGGATTTTAGAGAGAAGAGAAAATAAAACCAGTGTGGCATAAAACGATACTCACTGAAAAGAACCACTCTGAGGCAGGATTATATGATTCACAATCCTGTGCAATTTGGCACGGATTGGACCAAGAGCCTTATGAATAGGAGTGGTGATAAGAGAGATTTATACCGGTTCAAAATTTAACAAAATAATTTCATTGTGAGCATAACCCAAACCAATAGTCAATCCTCAAATCAAATTTAAATTTTTTGGTTGTCACAAGTACAAACCCCAATGAAAATTAACCAAAGTATTCAAACCTTGGGTCGTGTCACAAGGAATTGCAATGAAGTGATCAATTATTGACTATAAAGACAAGGGGGGTTTGATTTGTAATTGGCAAGAAAATAAAGCAAACAATTAACTAATGAAATAAAGGAAAAGAACTCTTGGCTAAGACTTGGAAATTGAGATCACCATCCTTGTCTACAAACTATGTATTGACAATTATGAGGAACCGAGCTCATTAAGTCTACTTCTATACTTGAAGTATGTCAAATGGCTTAACCAACATCAATCCATAAGTCCTAACCTAGCTACCAATTGACTTAGTAGTAGGCTAGTGTCAATGGTTATCAAATTGACCACATAGGGTTCTCAAATCACCAATTCAATTAGACCCAATGACTCAAGGTCACTCAATTCTCTTAGCCTAGGCCAAGAGTAGAGAAAACTACTCAATAACTAGTGAAAACATTTTAACAAACACCTAGAGTACAATAAAAGTAAACATCACAAATTGCAAGAATTAATGAAATTTACTACTACCCAATACAAGTAATCGACAACAACAACTAAGGAAAGCAAAATTAACATGAAATACCTCAAATTGCATTAAAGGAAATCGACATTGACAAGAGTGTTCATAACATAAAAATAACCAAAATGAGAAATTAACAAGAGGAAATAGGGAAATAAAGACAATAGAACAAGAAATTGTAAAGAGAACAAGGTGAAAACAAGAAATTAAACCTAGATCTAAGAGAATTGAACCTAATCCTAACCTAATTCTAGAGAGAAGAGGGAGCTTCTCTCACTAAAAAACTAGATAAAGGCTCATAATAACTAATCAAAGTGCTCCCCCCCTTCTCCAATCTTGAATTTTGCATGAAATAGTTTCTAGAATCAGTTGGATTTGGACCTGAGAAGCTCAGAAATCGCCCCAGCGTTTTCAATTTAATGAGGTCACGTGCGAGTGATGAGCGAAAATTGTCTATTGGTAAAGAATTTCACAAATGAAATCTTGTTGCAAGTATAGTTCTAAACCAACAAACAATTCCTCAATCAAAATTTTGGTTGTCACATGTACAAACCCCAATAAAAATAAACCGAAGTATTTAAACCTTGGGTCGTCTCTCAAGGAATTGCAGGGAAGTGTTCTTGTAATTGGTTATGAGTTGTATATTTTGGGGTTTTTGATATAAGAGATAAGAAACATAAATGACAAGAAAGTAAAGGAATTCAAATGGTAAAAAAAAACCTTGGCAAGGGTTGATGGTTAAGGAACTCTTTCCTTATTACTAACCACAATATGATAATTGCAAGGATCAATCTCATTAAGTCATCCTCCAAGTGAAGGAAAGTCAAATGAGCTTTATCAATCCTAGTCCATAAGTCCTAACCATTTCACTAATTGACTTAGTGAAAGCTAGTGTCAATGGACATCAATTATCAATCACTTGGACATTAATAACTCAAGGTCACCTAAATTACCATCCCAAGCCAAGAACACAAAAATCTACTCTAACATCCTCCCAAGTATTTTGTCAAACACTTGGAAGGCTTGAAAAAGGAAAGTAAGAAAAAATTGCAAGAAATATAAATCTACAACTACCAATTGCAAGGAAATTAACAACAAAGTAAATTAACAATAAAAGAAATCAAACATAAATTGCATTAAAGGAAAGTAGAAGAAACAGGAGTGCCTCAACAACAAAGAAAACGAATACAAAGAGTAAAATACTAAGCTAGGAAAGCAAAGGTAAAGGAACAAGAAATTAGAAAGGAAAAGTAAATCAAAGCATAAATTAAATCTAGATCCAAAAAGGAAGATAAAACTAAGAACCCTAAAACCTAGAGGGTAGAGAGAGCTTCTCTCTCTAGAATTCTATTCTTCAACATGATGAAAAATAAACTATGACTACTTGCTTCATCTCCCTTCAATCCTTAGGTTCAATAGCATCAGAAATGAGTTGGATTGGACCCAAAATGGCCATGAATTGCTAAAATAGACCCATGTTGATCCTGTAATGCGTGCACATGGAACGACGTGTACGCATCCTTAGATGCCAAGCAACTATAAAAAATTTTATATCATTTTGAAACTCCGGATGTTAGCTTTCCAACGAAACTATAATCGCCTCATTTGGACCTCTGTAGCTCAAGTTATGATTGATTAAGTGCGAAGAGGTCAGGGTTGACAGCTTGGCAATTCCTTCATTTCTTCATGAGTTCTCCATTTTTACATGCTTTTTTCTTCTTTCCCTCAATCCAATCTTTGCCTTCTAAACTTGAAATCACTTAACAAACATATCAAGGCATCTAATGGAATCATGGTGAATTAAATTTAGCTATTTTAAGACCTAAAAAGCATGTTTTTACTCTTAAGCACAAATAAAGGAGAATTTACAAAACCATGCTAATTCATTGAATAAATGTGAGAGAAGTTGATAAAATTTCTCTAAATTCAATACAAGATAAACCTTAAAAATGGGGTTTATCAACGAGCTGTGACGGGTACTCATGGGTCACGCGTACGCGTCGCTTGGCATTTCACTTCCCATGCATACGCGTCATGTCATGCGTACGCGTCGCCTGGCGACCTCATCTCCACGCGTGCTTGTCTATCATGCGTGCGCATCAATGTATGCACTCCAAATCCTTGTTTTTCCATGAATTCTCCATGTTGCATTCTTTTCTCTTCACTCCTTTGATCCATTCCTAGCTTTTTCAACCTGAATTCACTAACAAACACATCAAGGTATCTAGTGGAATCAAAGGTGAATTAAAACTAGTAAATTAAAGGCCTAAAAAGCATGTTTTTACACTTAAGTACAAATTTAGGGAGAATTACAAAACCATGCTATTTCATTGATTAAATGTGAGAAAAGTTGATAAAATCCCCCAAAATTAAGCACAAGATAAACCACAAAATTGGGGTTTATCAAGTGGTACCTTCTAGGAGAGGAATATTAACGCATACAGTACTAAGGGCTTCAAAATATGACACATTGAGAGTTTCGTCCTACTTACCCGAAGTATACACATCAAATCTCCGGCCCTGATAATTTAGGACTTTGCTTATGTGGTACTTGTCAGGAATGATCACTTTACCTTTAACAAAAGAGGCAATTCTCTATTCTTTGTAGGACAAGTTGCTGTAGAACTGATTCACCAGGTCATGATAAATTTTCTCACAAATGGACAGGATGGGAATCCATCCTTGACATGCAAATACAGGTATAAAGTTCAAACCGTTCCTACGAAGTTTATCTAAATTGAAAAGCTTAGAGGGATAGAGAGTACGCTTATAAACATCTTTGCAGAAAAATAGATAGGTCATGAGGGAATTAAAATGGCAATGATCAAACGACTCTTTGGGAAAGTCAGCATAGAAAGATTTATAGTCAATAGGATTGGAGAGTTTTGGTTCAGAAATAGGACGAAGATGAAAGTCGATAACTGTATCACAGGTATGGCGAGCCTAAAAAAAGGGAAGCTCTTCGTCTTATTCATGAAGGGGTCTCTTACCCCAGGAAGAACTGGGTTGAGATGAGCTGGGCTGAGAGACATTAGAAGTAGTGGGAGTAAGGCGTGGAGTAACGCCAGAACGGCGAGCCGTGGTCTTAGTGCGAGCCATTTCTGGAACAGTGTTATGAGGAGATGGAGGAGGAGAGTTAGTGGGAGAAGGAGATAATTTTGAGTGAAGTGTGGTAGGAGAAGAGGGATAAGAATGTGAAGAGTGAGCACCAGGATGAGCGGATATTTTATACGCTTTTTGGCATCATTTTCATATTATTTTAGTTATGTTTTGTTTAAGTTTCATTATATTTTCATAGGTTTTAGTGCAAAATTCACATTTTTGGATTCTAATTTGAATTATTGTGTTTTATAATGATTTTAGGTAATTTCTGACTAAAATTGAGGAGATTTTGGCAAAGTCTGATTCAGAGGCAAGGAAACCATAGCTGATGCTGTCAGAATTTGACCTTCATGCACTCAAACAAGAATTTCTGGAGCTACAAAGGTTCAAATGACGCGATTTTAATGGCGTTGGAAAGCTAACTTCCAGAGCTTTCTAGCAATATATAATAGTTTAAACTTTTCTTCGAATGAGCCTACCCATACTGGGCATTGAACGCCAAAGAGCTACCCCATGGCTGGCGTTCAACGCCACATGGAGACAAGCCAGCGTTGAACGCCCAAGGACCACCCCCTTTGGGGCATTCAACGCCCACCAAGAAGCAAGGCGGCGCTAATCACCACCTTTATTGGCGTTCAACGGACATTCCTCAAAATTGGACGCTAAACTCAGCCTATGTACTCAACCAAAGTGGGCCCAAGGATTGATTTTCGCACCTCTAGTCTAGTCTGTCATACTTTTTGTACTTCTTAGTTATTAGATTAGTATTTAAAGGAGGAGATCACCCATGTTTATCATCTGCCTCATCTTTACCATTCGTACATTCTCCATTGTTTTCTGTAAAGCATGCACAACTAAACCTCCTAAGTTAGGTTAGGAGCTCTGCTAATTCTAATGGATTAATAATATTACTATTTTTATTTTAATATAGGTTTGATTCCATTCTCTTGTGCATTTTTGCTCTTCATCTCATGAATTGAAGATGACCCATGACAATCATTCTTGTTCTACATGGGTTCCGTGTGAGTCCTGACCCGGATAGCATTAAAGCACAGTTAGAGACTGCACTGCGGATTTCAAGAGCGTGCTTGGGTGACTTTGGATACATGACATATAATCCCGTTGACCGTGGGTTACTTAGGTTTCTGTGGCATTAAGGCTACAGTCTAAGAAGCAGCGTTCCATGATCCAGAAGATCCGACCTTATCTGTGGTGTTTTGAGTAGGATCGCAAAGGGAAGCGGATTGCTTAGGTCTTCACCTTTAGCCATAGTGGGAAGCCATGAGTTAATTTGATGAGGATGCTACTTGAGTTGCTCGGATATGGTGGACTGCTATGGTTTAGAAGAGACTAACTTGATGAGGATGCTACACGAGTTAGTCAATTATGGTTGTCATTGAATAAATCATTCGTTATTGAAGTTGAGAGTAAGAAAAGTTAATCTGAAAAGAATACGCATCTTCGAAGCCTTAACTGAATATCTATCATTGCTTTTACACTAATCTGGTATTTTGTTTCCCTTACTTTTCATTTATGCTTCTTAACAAACAACCATCTTTTCTAATCACCTGACTAAGATTTACAAGATAGCCATTGTTTGCTCAATCCAACAATCTCCGTGGAATTCGAGGTATTACTTGGATGACACGGTGCACTTGCCAGTTCAGTTGTGCGGAGTTTAATTTCGTGCACCACACCACTAAGAGGAGTGGAGAGTTAATATAGATCTTGGTTAGTGTAAAGGTCTCAGCTTGAAAAGGATGATAAAAATGAAAACTTTGAAGACTAATTGAATTCACAGCTGTAACCAAGGCAACGTTTATTTCTGAAACTTTAATTCAAAACAATTTGAAAAATACATGAAAACCAATTTTAAAAGAAAGCCCACTTTAAAAATGTTAGATTTGGGACAAAAAAATTGAGATTGGAAGTTTAGAGAGGGCCCAGAAAGCTTTGACATAGATAGGCCATTATGATAAATCAGAAACCATATCAGGTCTACCAAGTCTAACTTGCTTCTAATGAGTCTGCAATGCAACACAAGGAGTTAATGAAGCCTAATCATAATCTGCCCAGAAAAATTTCATCTTGACTTATGAGACAAAACACTTAAACCAAAAAATCAGAAGGACTAAGAAAAATTAGCTAAATCAAGAATGCCCAGAGTAGTTCGTAATTTGCAGAACCTCTCTTCTGTCAATGGTTTAGTGAAAATATCAGCTGGTTGATCTTTAGATTTAACAAATTAAATATCTAAATTTCCATTTTGCGCATGTTATCTTATAGAATGAAATCTAACTTCAATGTACTTTGTTCTTGAGTGAAAAATAGGGTTTTTTAAAATATTTATAGCACTCATGTTATCACAAAATAATGGAATATTAGATACTTTCAGTTTATAATCAGGTAACTGAGTTTTCAACCATAACAATTGAGAGCAACAAGAGGAGGCTGCAATATACTCATCTTTGGTAGTGGAGAGTGCCATTGATGCTTGCTTCTTACTTGACCATACATTGAGAGACTTGCCAAGGAAGCAACACATGCCACTTGTACTTCTATCAATTTTGTCCCCATCAAAATCTGCATCATAATAACCCACTATTTGAAAAGAATCAGTTTTGGGATACCATAAACCATAGTTAGTAGTACCAAGCACATTTCGGATGATCCTCTTGACAGTTGAGAGATGAGATTCCTTAGGCTTTGATTGAAATCTTGAGTACACACCAACGCTTTGTATAATGTTAGGCCTTGAGGAGGTTAGATACATTAAAGAACCAATCATTCCTCTGTAACGTGTCTCATCAGCATCTCTAGCATGTTCATCTTTGTCGAGCTTGATATTAGGATGCATAGGGGTTCCCATTAGCTTGGCACACTCCAACCCAAATTGCTTGACAAGTTCCTTTGCATATTTCTCTTGATGAATGAAAATGCCCCCTACAGTTTGCTTGATTTGTAAGCCTAGGAAGAAGGTTAATTCTCCCATCATGCTCATATCAAATTCACTTGTCATTAGCTTAACAAAATATGCACACAAAGCTTCATTAGTTGAATAAAAAATGATATCATCAACATAGACTTGTACAAGAATAAAATGGTCATGCTAATTCTTAATAAATAGAGTGGTGTCCATAGCTCCTCTTTGAAATTTTTTTTCCAATAAAAATGAGCTAAGCCTTTCATACCAAACTCTAGGAGTGATGAGTCGAGAATTTTGTGTCGGTTTGGAATTCAATCAAAACATGAAATCAATCCATGGGTAGCATAGCCCAAACCAACAATAGCTCTCACAATCAAATTGGAAGTTCAAAAGATGTGTCACAATTCAAAACCAACCTATAACCGAGAGTATTTGACTTCTGGGTCGTCTCCCAAGAAATCATTGAGAGCAATGGGTGTGCAATTTTTGGTTATAGTGATCAAGGGGTTGTCAATGAAGAAATGAACATATAAAGTAATAAAAGAACATGCAAAATTGTAATGATTGAACTAATGAAGAAATAAGAACCGACTATGTAATATAAACAAGTAAAGTATAAAAGAGATTAACATAGAAGTGTATGAAAGATTGAAAGCATACAAAGAGCCTTAGCTTGGAGTGAGCTAAGCGTCCATTCCTTGTTGGAACCACAACTATGACAATTATGATGGATTAGTCTCACTTAATCAACCCTCACATCGGAAAGTAAGTTAAATGAGCATAAGTGTTCTTAACCCACACATCCTAAATTGCTTGCTAATTGCCTTAGCAACAAATTAGCGTTAGTAGGAACAAGAACAATTAACAATCCAAGAATTGACATTAAATGTTGGACATTCCAACTCTAGGAAACCAATTGCTCACTTTACCCAAGCTAAGAGACAAAAATTTAGCCTAAAACCATGTTTAACATTTTGTCAAACACTTGGTAGGCAAAAAGCCTAAACATAAGAAAAGTGAGAAAATACTTGAAACTAAAAGGAACAATTGATCTCAATCAACAAGAATAACATAAGAAAGCATGAAACAAACATCAAACATCAAATTCATCAACAAGAAATTGAAATTACAAAGGAGAAGTAAAATTGAACTATAGCTTGAATTAGAAGAAAGAGTAATGACAATGTAACTATAAAGAGTATTAACAAGAGAATACTTATAATGAAATTAGCAAAATTCAAGATCAAAAATGGAAATGGCACTTGAATGTAAAACTTTAATAGAAACCCTAGTAGAGATGATGAAGAAAACTTAGAGAAAACTAAAACTAAAAACTTCCTACCACTACTCCTAAACTATATGATGAGCGGATAATTTGTACGCTTTTTGGCATTGTTTTTAGTATGTTTTTAGTAGTTTGAGTTGAGTTTTTAGTATATTTTTATTAGTTTTTAGTTAAAATTCACTTTTCTGGACTTTACTATGAGTTTGTGTGTTTTTCTGTGATTTCAGGTATTTTCTGGCTGAAATTGAGGGACCTGAGCAAAAATCTGATTCAGAGACTGAAAAGGACTGCAGATGCTGTTGGATTCTAACCTCCCTGCACTCGAAGTAGATTTTCTGGAGCTACAGAAGCCCAATTGGCGCGCTCTTAACGGCGTTGGAAAGTAGACATCCTGGGCTTTCCAGCAATATATGATAGTCCATACTTTGCCCAAGATTTGATGGCCCAAACCGGCGTTCAAAGTCACCTTCAGATTTCCCAGCGTTAAACGCCGGAACTGGCACCTAAATGGGAGTTAAACGCCCAAACTGGCATAAAAGCTGGCGTTTAACTCCAAGAAGAGTCTCTACACGAAAATGCTTCATTGCTCAGCCCAAGCACACACCAAGTGGGCCCGGAAGTGGATTTTTATGTCATTTACTCATCTTTGTACACCCTAGGCTACTAGTTCTCTATAAATAGGACCTTTTACTATTGTATTTTCATCTTTGGACATCTAGTTCTTAGATCAGATCTTGGTCTTTCTGGTTCCCTCTCTGGGGCCGAAGCCAATGATCACTCTTGTTCTTATGTATTTTCAACGGTGGAGTTTCTACACACCATAGATTAAGGTGTGGAGCTCTGCTGTACCTCGAGTATTAATGCAATTACTATTGTTCTTCTATTCAATTCCGCTTGTTCTTTGTCCAAGATATCACTTGTTCTTCAACTTGATGAATGTGATGATCCGTGACACTCATCATCATTCTCACCTATGAACGTGTGACTGACAACCACCTCCGTTCTACCTTAGATTGGGTGAATATCTCTTGGATTCCTGATACACGATGCATGGTTGATCGCCTGACAACCGAGTGCTCGCCTGACAAACGAGCCAGCCATTCCGTGAGATCAGAGTCTTCGTGGTATAGGCAAGAACTGATGGCGGCATTCAAGAGAATCCGGAAGGTCTAACCTTGTCTGTGGTATTCTGAGTAGGATTCAATGATTGAATGACTGTGACGTGCTTCAAACTCCTGAAGGCGGGGCGTTAGTGACAGACGCAAAAGAATCACTGGATTCTATTCCGGCCTGATTGAGAACCGACAGATGGATAGCCGTGCCGTGACAGGGTGCGTTGAACATTTCCAATGAGAGGATGGGAGGTAGCCACTGACAACGGTGAAACCCTTGCATAAGCTTGCCATGGAAAGGAGTAAGAAGGATTGGATGAAGATAGTAGGAAAGCAGAGAGACGGAAGGGATCAAGCATCTTCATACGCTTATCTGAAGCTCTCACCAATGATATACATAAGTATCTCTATCTTTATCTTTATGTTTTATTCATATATCATCTATACCCATTTGAGTCTGCCTGACTAAGATTTACAAGGTGACCATAGCTTGCTTCATACCAACAATCTCCGTGGGATCGACCCTTACTCGCGTAAGGTTTATTACTTGGACGACCCAGTGCACTTGCTGGTTAGTTGTGCAAAGTTGTGTAGTGATCACAATTTCGCGCACCAAGTTTTTGGCGCCGTTGCCGGGGATTGTTTTGAGTATGGACAACTGACGGTTCATCTTGTTGCTTAGATTAGGTATTTTTCTTCAGAGTTCTTAAGAATAAATTCTAGTGTTTCATGATGATCTGTTGAAGTCTGGCTGGCTGAGAAGCCATGTCTAATCTTATTGGACCGAGGTTTCAACTTATCATCACAAGAGCTTGTTGATTTCTATCAATCTTGCTATTAGAGCAATGATCTGCTAAGGCTTGGCTGGCCATTGGCCATGTCTAGTGTTTTGGACCGAAGCTTTCTTTGAAAGCTTGGCTGGCTGTGAAGCCATGCCTAATTCCTGGACCGGAGTCTTAGACTAACATTGCAATGATTCCTGGAATCCAAATTGAGAATTCTGAAACTTTTATTTTCTAGTTTCATATAATTTTCGAAAAAGCACAAAAAAATTATAAAAATCATAAAAACCAAAAATATTTTATGTTTCTTGTTTGAGTCTAGTGTCTAATTTTAAGTTTGGTGTCTTGCATGCATTGTTTATTTGATATTGGTTCTATTTTCAAGTCAATAGTACAGGGAACTGAAGATTCAGAACATGCAGCAGAGGAATTACACAGAAAAAGCTGGGCGTTCAAAACGCCTAGTGAAGAAGGACAGACTGGCGTTTAAACGCCAGCCAGGGTGCCTGGTTGGGCGTTTAACGCCCAAAAAGGTAGTGCATTGGGCGTTAAACGCCAGAATGTGCACCATTCTGGGCGTTTAACGCCAGGATGGCACAAGGGGGAGGATTTTGTTTTCAAAATCAATTTTTTTTTAAAGTTTTCAAAGTTTTTCAAAATCAAATCTTTTTCAAATCATATCTTTTCAATCAAATGTTTTCAAATTCAATTTCTTTCCTTTTTCAAAGATCCTTACTAACAATTAATGATTTGATTGAACATTTTAAATATGTTGCCTTTTCTGTTGAGAAAGGTTTAATGTTTGAATCATATCTTTTCTTGTTAGGCAAGTCATTAATTTTTAAAATCAAATCTTTTTAAAATTATTTTCAAATCATATCTTTTCAATCATATCTCTTTAAAAAGCATAATTTTTTATCATATCTTTTTAATCACATCTTTTTCAAAACAGTTTTTAATCATATCTTTTTAATTTCTAATTTCAAAATCTTTTTCAAAAATTACTTGATTTCTTTCCCACTCTTGATTTTCGAAAATCAATTAAAGTTTTTCAAAAATGTTTTCAAAATATTTCACTTGATTTTCGAAAATTTCTTCCTCTCTTCCCACATCCTTCTATTTATGGAGTACCACTCCTTCTCAATGCACAATTCGAACTCTATCTAATTAAGTTCGAATTCTTCTACCTCTTCTTTCTATTTTTCTGTTCCTCTGACACTTCAAGGAATCTCTATACTGTGACATAGAGGATTCCACACTTTCTTGTTCTCTTCTCTTTCATATGAGCAGGAGCAAAGACAAAAGCATTCTTGTTGAAGCTGACCCTGAACCTGAAAGGACCTTGAAGCGAAAGCTAAGAGAAGCTAAGGCACAATTCTCTGTAGAGGACCTAACCGAATTCTTCAAAGAAGAAGAACACATGGCAGCCGAAAACAACAACAATGCAAGGAAGGTGCTGGGTGACTTTACTGCACCTACTCCCGACTTCTATGGGAGAAGCATCTCTATCCCTGCCATTGGAGCAAACAACTTTGAGCTTAAGCCTCAATTAGTTTCTCTAATGCAACAGAATTGCAAGTTCCATGGACTTCCATTGGAAGATCCTCATCAGTTCTTAGCTGAATTCTTGCAAATCTGTGACACTGTCAAGACTAATGGGGTTGACCCTGAGGTCTACAGACTTATGCTATTCCCTTTTGCTGTAAGAGACAGAGCTAGGACATGGTTGGACTCACAACCTAAAGAAAGCCTGGACTCATGGGAAAAGCTAGTCAATGCCTTCTTGGCAAAGTTCTTTCCACCTCAAAAATTGAGTAAGCTTAGAGTGGAAGTCCAAACCTTCAGACAGAAGGAAGGAGAATCCCTCTATGAAGCTTGGGAAAGATACAAACAATTGATCAGAAAATGTCCATCTGACATGCTTTCTGAATGGAGCATCATAGGTATTTTCTATGATGGTCTCTCTAAACTATCCAAGATGTCTTTGGATAGCTCTGCTGGAGGATCTCTTCATCTAAAGAAGACGCCTACAGAAGCTCAAGAGCTAATTGAAATGGTTGCAAATAACCAATTCATGTACACTTCTGAAAGGAATCCTGTGAACAATGGGACAAGTCAGAAGAAAGGAGTTCTTGAGATTGATACTCTGAATGCCATTCTGGCTCAGAACAAGATATTGACTCAACAAGTCAATTTGATTTCTCAAAGTCTGTCTGGAATGCAAAATGCACCAAGCAGTACTAAGGATGCTTCATCTGAAGAAGAAGCTTATGATCCTGAGAACCCTTCAATAGAAGAGGTGAATTACCTAGGAGAACCCTATGGAAACACCTATAATTCTTCATGGAGAAATCATCCAAATATCTCATGGATGAATCAAGAGAGACATCAACAAGGTTTCAATAACAATAATGGTGGAAGAAACAGGATTAGCAATGGCAAGCCTTTTCCATCATCTTCTCAGCAACAGACAGAGAGTTCTAAGCAGAACACCTCTGACTTAGCAACCATGGTCTCTGATCTAATCAAAACCACTCAAAGTTTCATGACTGAAACAAGATCCTCCATTAGGAATTTGGAGGCACAAGTGGGATAGCTGAGCAAGAAAGTTACTGAACTCCCTCCTAGTACTCTCCCAAGCAATACAGAAGAAAATCCAAAAGGAGAGTGCAAGGCCATCAACATGGCCGAATTTGGAGAGGAGGGAGAGGAAGTGAACGCCACTGAGGAAGACCTCAATGGGCGTGCACTGACCTCCAATGAGTTCCCTAATGAGGAACCATGGGAATCTGAAGCTCAAAATGAGACCATAGAGATTCCATTGGACTTACTTCTGCCTTTCATGAGCTCTGATGAGTATTCTTCCTCTGAAGAGGATGAGTATGTCACTGAAGAGCAAGTTGCTAAATACCTTGGAGCAATCATGAAGCTAAATGACAAGTTATTTGGAAATGAGACTTGGGAGGATGAGCCTCCTTTGCTCACCAAAGAACTGGATGACTTGTCTAGGCAGAAATTACCTCAAAAGAGACAAGATCCTGGGAAGTTTTCAATACCTTGTACCATAGGCACCATGACCTTCAAAAAGGCTCTGTGTGACTTAGGGTCAAGTGTAAACCTCATGCCCCTCTCTGTAATGGAGAAACTAGGGATCTTTGAGGTGCAAGCTGCAAGAATCTCACTAGAGATGGCAGACAACTCAAGAAAACAAGCTTATGGACTTGTAGAGGATGTTCTGGTAAAAGTTGAAGACCATTACATCCCTACTGATTTCATAGTCCTAGAGACTGGGAAATGCATGGATGAATCTATCATCCTTGGCAGACCCTTCCTAGCCACAGCAAAGGCTGTGATTGATGTTGATGGAGGTGAACTGATCATTCAAGTGAATGAAGAATCCTTTGTGTTTAAGGCTCAAGGATACCCCTCTATCACCATGGAGAGGAAGCATGAAGAGCTTCTCTCAAATCAGAGTCAAACAGAGCCCCCACAGTCAAACTCTAAGTTTGGTGTTGGGAGGCCACAACCAAACTCTAAAGTTTGGTGTTGAACCCCCACATTCAAACTCTAAGTTTGGTGTTGGGAGGTTCCAACATTGCTCTGAGAAAATGTGAGGATCCATGAGAGCCATCTGTCAAGCTACTGACATTAAAGAAGCGCTTGTTGGGAGGCAACCCAATGTTATGTTTTATCTATTTTTCTTTGTTATTTTATGTTTTTTGTAGGTTGATGATCATGAGAAGTCACAAAATCAATTGAAAAAGCAAAAACAGAATGAAAAACAGGAAGAAAAATAGCACACCCTAGAGGAAGAACCTACTGGCGTTTAAACGCCAGTAAGGCTAGCAGATGGGCGTTTAACGCCCAGTCTGGCACCATTCTAGGCGTTTAACGCCAGAAAAGGGCACCAGACTGGCGTTAAACGCCAGGAAAGGGCAAGAACCTGGCGTTAAACGCCAGAAATGGGCACCAGCCCGGCGTTTAACGCCAGATTTGGCACAAAACGCGTTTTTGCATGCCATTTGGTGCAGGGATGACTTTTCCTTGACACCTCAGGATCTGTGGACCCCACAGGATCCCCACTAAACCCACCACCCTCTTTCTTCTTCACCCACTCACCAATCACCTCAACACCTCTTCCCCAAAAACCCTTCACCTATCAAATCCCATCTTTCTCTTCACCACTCACATCCATCCTTCATAAAACCCCACCTACCTCACCTTTCAAATTCAAACCACTTTTCCCCCCAAACCCACCCATACATGACCGAACCATGAGCCCCCCTCTCCTATATACACCCTTCTTCACCCCTTCATTTTCACACAACCTAAACACCACTTCTCCCCCTCTTTGGCCGAACACAAAGCCATTCCCTTCTTCCTCATTTCTTCTTCTTCTACTCTCTTCTTTCTTTTTTTGCTCGAGGACGAGCAAACCTTTTAAGTTTGGTGTGGTAAAAGCATTGCTTTTTGTTTTTCCATAACCATTTATGGCATCCAAGGCCGGAGAAACCTCTAGAAAGAGGAAAGGGAAGGCAAAAGCTTCCACCTCCGAGTCATGGGAGATGGAGAGATTCATCTCAAGGGTGCATCAAGACCACTTCTATGAAGTTGTGGCCTTGAAGAAGGTGATCCTCGAGGTCCCTTTTTCACTCAAAAAGAGTGAATATCCGGAGATCCGACATAAGATCCGAAGAAGAGGTTGGGAAGTTCTCACCAACCCCATTCAACAAGTCAGAATCTTAATGGTTCAAGAGTTCTATGCCAATGCATGGATCACCAAGAGCCATGATCAAAGTGTGAACCCGAACCCAAAGAATTGGCTTACTATGGTTCGGGGGAAATACTTGGATTTTAGTCCGGAAAATGTAAGGTTAGCATTCAACTTGCCTATGATGCAAGGAGATGAACATCCTTACACTAGAAGGGTCAACTTTGATCAAAGGTTGGACCAAGTCCTCACTGACATTTGTGAAGAGGGCGCCCAATGGAAGAGAGATTCAAGAGGGAAGCCGGTTCAATTGAGAAGGCATGACCTCAATCCCATAGCTAGAGGATGGTTGGAGTTTATCCAACGCTCAATCATTCCCACTAGCAACCGGTCCGAAGTTACTCTAGACCGGGCCATCATGATTCATAGCATCATGATTGGAGAAGAAGTGGAAGTTCATGAGGTTATAGCTCAAGAACTCTATAAGGTGGCGGACAAGTCCTCTACCTTGGCAAGGTTAGCCTTTCCTCATCTCATTTGTCACCTCTGTTATTCAGTAGGAGTTGACATAGAGGGAGACACCCCTATTGATGAGGACAAGCCCATCACTAAGAAAAGGATGGAGCAAACAAGAGACCCCTCTCATCATGAGATCCCTGAGATGCCTCAAGGGATGCAATTTCCTCCACAAGACTATTGGGAGCAACTAAACACCTCCCTAGGAGAATTGAGTTCCAACATGGGACAACTAAGGGTGGAGCACCAAGAACATTCCATCCTCCTCCATGAAATTAGAGAAGATCAAAGAATCATGAGAGAGGAGCAACAAAGACAAGGAAGAGACATTGAGGAGCTCAAGCACTCCATAAGACCTTCAAGAGGAAGAACAAGCCGCCATCACTAAGGTGGACCCGTTCTTTAATCTCCTTGTTCTTTATTTTCTTGTTTTTCGAAATTTTCATGCTTATGTTTGTCCATGTTTGTGTCTTATGATCATTAGTGCATTAGTGTCTATGCCTTAAAGTTATGAATGTCCTATGAATCAATCACCTTTCTTAAATAAACAAATGTTCTTAATTGAAAAGGAGAAGAAGTGCATGAATTTTGAATTTTATAACAAATTAATTATTTTGATGTGGTGGCAACACTTTTGTTTTCTGAATGTATGCTTAAACAGTGCATATGTCTTTTGAATTTGTGGTTCATGAATGTTGGCTCTTGAAAGAATGATGAAAAAGGAGACATGTTACTGAGGATCTGAAAAATCATAAAAATGATTCTTGAAGCAAGAAAAAGCAGTGAATACAAAAAAAAACGAAAAAAAAGAGGGGAAAAAGAGAAAAAGAAAAAGAAAGAAAAAAAAAAAGAAAGAAATAAAGTTGTGATCCAAGGCAAAAAGAGTGTGCTTAAGAACCCTGGACACCTCTAATTGGGGACTCTAGCAAAGCTGAGTCACAATCTGAAAAGGTTCACCCAATTATGTGTCTGTGGCATGTATGTATCCGGTGGTAATACTGGAAGACAGAGTGCTTTGGGCCACGGCCAAGACTCATAAAGTAGCTGTGTTCAAGAATCATCATACTTAACTAGGAGAATCAATAACACTATCTGGATTCTGAGTTCCTAAAGAAGCCAATCATTCTGAATTTCAAAGGATAGAGTGAGATGCCAAAACTATTCAGAGGCAAAAAGCTAAAAGCCCCGCTCATCTAATTAATACTGATCTTCATAGATGTTTTTGGAGTTCATTGCATATTCTCTTCTTTTTATCTTATTTGATTTTCAGTTGCTTGGGGACAAGCAACAATTTAAGTTTGGTGTTGTGATGAGCGGATAATTTGTACGCTTTTTGGCATTGTTTTTAGTATGTTTTTAGTAGTTTGAGTTGAGTTTTTAGTATATTTTTATTAGTTTTTAGTTAAAATTAACTTTTCTGGACTTTACTATGAGTTTGTGTGTTTTTCTGTGATTTCAGGTATTTTCTGGCTGAAATTGAGGGACCTGAGCAAAAATCTGATTCAGAGACTGAAAAGGACTGCAGATGCTGTTGGATTCTAACCTCCCTGCACTCGAAGTAGATTTTCTGGAGCTACAGAAGCCCAATTGGCGCGCTCTTAACGGCGTTGGAAAGTAGACATCCTGGGCTTTCCAGCAATATATGATAGTCCATACTTTGCCCAAGATTTGATGGCCCAAACCGGCGTTCAAAGTCACCTTCAGATTTCCCAGCGTTAAACGCCGGAACTGGCACCTAAATGGGAGTTAAACGCCCAAACTGGCATAAAAGCTGGCGTTTAACTCCAAGAAGAGTCTCTACACGAAAATGCTTCATTGCTCAGCCCAAGCACACACCAAGTGGGCCCGGAAGTGGATTTTTATGTCATTTACTCATCTTTGTACACCCTAGGCTACTAGTTCTCTATAAATAGGACCTTTTACTATTGTATTTTCATCTTTGGACATCTAGTTCTTAGATCAGATCTTGGTCTTTCTGGTTCCCTCTCTGGGGCCGAAGCCAATGATCACTCTTGTTCTTATGTATTTTCAACGGTGGAGTTTCTACACACCATAGATTAAGGTGTGGAGCTCTGCTGTACCTCGAGTATTAATGCAATTACTATTGTTCTTCTATTCAATTCCGCTTGTTCTTTGTCCAAGATATCACTTGTTCTTCAACTTGATGAATGTGATGATCCGTGACACTCATCATCATTCTCACCTATGAACGTGTGACTGACAACCACCTCCGTTCTACCTTAGATTGGGTGAATATCTCTTGGATTCCTGATACACGATGCATGGTTGATCGCTTGACAACCGAGTGCTCGCCTGAAAAATGAGCCAGCCATTCCGTGAGATCAGAGTCTTCGTGGTATAGGCAAGAACTGATGGCAGCATTCAAGAGAATCCGGAAGGTCTAACCTTGTCTGTGGTATTCTGAGTAAGATTCAATGATTGAATGACTGTGACGTGCTTCAAACTCCTGAAGGCGGGGCGTTAGTGACAGACGCAAAAGAATCACTGGATTCTATTCCGGCCTGATTGAGAACCGACAGATGGATAGCCGTGCCGTGACAGGGTGCGTTGAACATTTCCAATGAGAGGATGGGAGGTAGCCACTGACAACGGTGAAACCCTTGCATAAGCTTGCCATGGAAAGGAGTAAGAAGGATTGGATGAAGACAGTAGGAAAGCAGAGAGACAGAAGGGATCAAGCATCTTCATACGCTTATCTGAAGCTCTCACCAATGATATACATAAGTATCTCTATCTTTATCTTTATGTTTTATTCATATATCATCTATACCCATTTGAGTCTGCCTGACTAAGATTTACAAGGTGACCATAGCTTGCTTCATACCAACAATCTCCGTGGGATCGACCCTTACTCACGTAAGGTTTATTACTTGGACGACCCAGTGCACTTGCTGGTTAGTTGTGCAAAGTTGTGTAGTGATCACAATTTCGCGCACCACTATACTAATGATATTCTATGTTATGTCCTTTATTTCCCTTCCAATATGATCTAAAAGACTTCAGAAATGGGCCTCCAAAGCCCTCAAATCACGAGTCACGTGCCATTTTAATGAAGTCATGCGTGGACACCTGTGCGGACGCACAGGCGTCTGCGTCCGCACACTTTGCGAAAATCCATTCCTGTGCGTACGCACAAAAGGCTGGGTGCACGCACACATCTCTGAACTCATCTCCTTTGATTCTTCTTGTTTACTCCACTTTGCATGCTCTTTTTCCATTTTCTCCAAGCCATTCATACCTTATACACCTGAAATCACTCACAAACAACATCAAGGCATCAAATGGAAGACAAATGGAATAAAATAGATCAAATTAGGCACAAAAGAGCATATTTTCATAATCAAGCACAATTTGGGAGGAAAGTTCAAAAGCATGCTATTCAAGGGAATAAGCGCAAGTTTATGTGATGAAATCCATTCTATTCTAATAAAAAATCATCATCAAATATGGATTAATCAAGGAGCTTGTCTTAAACCATATAAGGCTTTAGCTAGTTTGAAAACATAGTTAGGAAAAGTTTTATTTTCAAATCCAGGAGGTTAAGCCACATAGACCTCTCTATCTATTATACCATTGAGGAATGCACACTTTATGTCCATTTAGAATAGCTTGAAGTCGCAATGAGTAACATATGCTAGGATCAATCTAATGGCTTCCATTTGAGCTACAAGTGCAAAGGAACAAGGGCGTGCGCACGCACAGGCATGTGTGCGTACGCACACTAGGTGGAAAAGGGGAAGGTGTGCGCTCGCACACTCTATGCGAGAGCTGAGGGATTAAGAAGTTTGCGCATGCACAAGGGTGTGCGCACGCACAGAAGGTAAAGAAATGGATGGTGAGCAGACGCACAAGCGCGTGCGAGAGCTCTGAACAGAGAGGAGATCAAGAAGTGTGCGCATGCACAGAACACTTTTTTTTCAGATTATGAAGCATCAACATTGCCAGCTATCATGCCGTCTGTGCGTACGTACACAGGTCCATGCGCATGCATAGAGGCACAAAGATTGGGGATGTGGACACACAAGGTGTGCGAACGCTCCCAACAGAAGGGGCACAAGTTGGTGTGCGCGCACACAGCTCGGTGCGTACGCACAAACGCAAAAATTTGGGGTTGTGTGCGTACGCATAGGTGTGTGTGCACGCACATGCTCTATTTTTCGCAAAAATATTTAGTGCTCTAAGGCACCAAACTTGAAATCTAAAATAGCTTTTCAACCCCAAAACATATTATTTATAAAAAACACTTGATCTAAACTAAAATCTAATCAAATTAAGGTTGAAATTAAACTAAACCTAAGCTATCTACAAGAAACAAAATGCAATAAATTGAAACTATGTACAAAGAGTGTTAGAAAGGTGCTACCATGGTGGGGTGTCTCCCACCTAGCACTTTCATTTATTGTCTTTAAGTTAGATTTATGGGGAGTGTTGATCTTGTGCTTATATTCATCATGGAGCTTCTAACAATGCTAGAATCTCCACAATTCCCAATTGATTGTACCAAGTTTTGATGGAGTGTCCAACAAGCCATGAGCTCCCAACAAGAAAAAAAAAACAAACAAGAGAAACGTATTCACAATATCAACATATTCACAATAGCAAACAAAAAGCAAGCTATTTACATATCAACATATTTACAGAAGCCAAAAACAAGCAAGCAACATATGCACAATCAACCAAAAAATAAGCTATTCTCAATATTTACATATGCACAATAGCCAATAACATACACCGTTGCAACTCCCCGGCAATGGTGCCAAATTTGATAGATGAGAATTCATGTTGATTTAGAATCAATCAAAACAAGAATTACTTTGTTAGTAGCATAGTCTAAACCAACAATGAATCCTTATGATCAAATGTTAAATTCAAATTAAAATAACTGAGAGTATTAAACCTCGGGTCGTCTTCCCTAGGAGTTACAATTAAGTGTACAATTATTGGCTATAAGAGAGAGCATGGGGAATTGTGAATGCAAGAGAGAAGCAATGTAAATGGCAAGAAAGTAAATGAACATGCAAGGAATGTAAATGGCAACTCTTGGCAAGAATTGGGGAATTTAGGATTCCTATCCTAGTTATGGACCACAAACATGGCAATTGTGTGGAATCAATTAGTCAATCTTCCTTGAGAATTAGTCAAAAGGGTATAATTGATCTCAATCCATAAGTCCTAGTCAACTCACTAATTACTTAGTGAAAGACTAGCATCAATGGAAACCAAACCAATTAGTCATTTTCACACTATGCGGAATGGACATCCACGACTCAATTCTACCTAAACACCTAATTTCTCAACCAAGAGTGTGGAAACTAAACATGCAAGAATTTAAACATCAAAGCAATAAAAGTCAAAGCAATTAAATGCAAGGAAAGGAAACTTCAAATGCAAGAAAACCTCTTGGCAAGCAATTGAGAGCCAAGGTTACCTATCCTAGCCATTGACTACAAACACATGATGATTATGAAGAGTTAATCCTACTTAGTCAACCCTACATCGAGGATAAGTCAAGTAGGCATAGTTGATTTCAATCCATAAGTCCTATGTCAACACTTAGGGTCACATAGAGTCAACAGAGACCAAATCAACTAACTACTCTAATGTATCAAACAAGAATGGACATCAATAACTCAAGGGTCACCAAAGTCATCAATTTCAATCCAAGAGTGGAGAAAAACTAAGTAAAAACTAAGCCAAGCATTTTATCAAACACTTGGTGTGCATAAAAATAAAGTATATTAAATTGCATTAAAAATAAATTCTAAAATACCAAAAGTAAGAAAATGACAATGACAACTAAAGAAAGCAATAAATGACATAAAAACATAAATTGCATTAATTAAAATTAAAGTTAACAAGAGTATCCATGAACATAAAAATAGCAAAATAAAGGAAATAACAAGAGAAGTGAAGAAGAACAAAGATTCAATAACAATAAATAACAAGAAAAAGTAAATGGAAGCAAGAAATAAGAGTATAAATTATAAGATATTAAACTAAAGAACCCTAATTCTAGAGAGAGGGGGGAGCTTCTCTCTCTAGAAACTAAGAGAACACATCATAAAAGCTAAACCTAATTGCCCCCCCCCTTTTCATTCCTCTTCACTTTGGCCTTAAATAGCTTTAGAAAATGAGTTGGATTGGATTTTGGGGGCCCAGAAATCGCTGCCAGTGAGTTTCAATTAATGAGGTCACATGCCAGGACTTGTGCGTACGCACACTTGCTATTTTCTGACTTGTGCGTACGTACAAGTTGTGTGCATACGCACACTTAAACTTATGTACATTATAGCAAATTGTATATCATTTTGAAGCCCCGAACGTTAGCTTTCTAATGCCGCTGAAACCGCCTCATTTGGACCTCTGTAGCTCAAGTTATGACCAATTTATTACAAAGAGGTCAGGGTTGGCAGCTTTCCAAATCCTTCATTTCTTGAATTCTTCCCTTTTGCATGCTCTTTTCCTCACTTCTTCAACCCATACTTGCCTTGAAAACCTGAAATCACTTAACAAATACATCAAGTCACCAAATGGGATTAAAGTGAATAAAATTGACTAAATTAAGCACAAAAGAGCATGTTTTTACTTTCAAGCGCAATTTTAGGAAGAAATTCCAAAAGCATGCTATGTAGGTGAATAAATGTGGATTTATGTGATGAAATCCACTCAAATCAAACCAAAATATATCGTAAAATATGGATTCATCAGTTGTCGATGTATCCTCTACTTATAATTCCCTGATAAGCAGAACGACTCTTAATCGGCTGGGAGCGATTGTTTCTACCCATCATCTCTGCATGAAGTTCCCGACATCAGAGGAAATTGCTACTATTAGGGGAGATCAGAAGTTGGCATGGAAGTGTTACAATGAAAGCCTAAACCTGAGAGGTAAAGGCAAGGAAGTTAATACATTAGAGCTCAGAGGAGTCCGAGCAAAAGAAGAGTTACGACCGCATCCGGGAGGTAAGACGAAAGAGATCCAGATCGGATAAGAGGTCGGAAAAACCACCAACTTAGGAGCCGATATAAGGAAAGAGTTGAAACAAGAGCTTGTAAAGCTCTGATGCAAATGCATATTTGCATTATTAGTTAGTTAGTTTAGTTAGTTTTAGCTTAATTTCACTCATTCTCTCTAAATAAACAAGTCCTTTTATGAGTTTTGTTTCCATGCATGATGATATCAAGGAACATGTTAATTCTAGCCAAATTCATGCAAATGTTTTAAGGAATGCATATATGAATGAGTATGAATGAATCTCATGAAATTTATTGCATGAATTGGTAAGACTTTGAAGCTATTTCCCTTGTTGATGATAGGTGATAAGACAAGGAAGCATGGAAGCAAGAATGATGCAAGCTGGGCAAGAAGTTGGCGTTGCCAACTTGGATACAAGGGGCGTTATTCTTGCCAATGCCAGGAAAATGAAGTTGGCGTTGCCAACTTGGATATAGTGTGCGTTATTGAGGACAACGCCCACACACAAAGAGCTTGGTCCTGGAGGCAACCAAGGAGCAAAGTTGGCGTTGCCAACTTGAGATCCACGTTGCCAACGCCACAACACACAAGCAAGGCAAGCTTGGCCCTGGAGGAAGCAAAGTTGGCATTGCCAACTTGAAGCTGGCGTTGCCAATGCCACACACAAGCAAGGCAAGCTTGGCCCTGGAGGAAGCAAAGTTGGCGTTGCCAACTTGAAGCTGGCGTTGCCAACGCCACACACAAGCAAGCTTGGCCCTGGAGGAAGACAAGAAGCAAAGTTGGCGTTGCCAACTTGAGAAGGGCGTTGCCAACGCCACACACAAGCACACACAAGCAATTTTGGCACCAAAGAGGAGCTCGAGCACGTTGTTGAAGCTAAGAAGCATTGGCGTGTTTGCTAACAACGCCAAACAATCAAGCTTGGCCCTGGAAGAAAAGGAGCTGGCGTTGCCAACGCCACACACCAAGTCTTGGCGCACCAACCAGGTTGCCAACGCCCAATGGCGCACCAACCAGGTTGCCAAACGCCCAATGGCGCACCAACCAGGTTGCCAAACGCCCAATGGCGCACCAACCGCGTTGCAAACGCCCATCAGCCCACCATCCGCGTTGCCAACGCCAATCAAAGGCACCATCCGCATTGCCAACGCCAATCAAGGCATCATCCAAGTTGCCAACGCCAATCAAGGCATCATCCAAGTTGCTAACGCCAGGGAGATGTACCATGCACGTTGCCAACGCCCAATGGCCTTGCCATGCACGTTGCCAACGCCAGGAAGCAAGCATGGAGCCTTGAGAAGGGCTCGAGCACGTTGCCAACGTGCTAAAGAGAAGGAGTTATTCACAACAACGCCAGGAAATTGTGGTGCACGTTGCTAACTTGAAATGTATGGGCGTTATTCACAACAACTCCAACAAGGCAGCCTGACCATGTCCTCTTCAATGGAAGATATCTTGAGCTACAGAGATCCAAATTGAGTGCTTCTAGTTGCATTGGAAAGCTGACATTCAGAGCTTTCCAACCATATATAATAGTCTATGATGGAGCACAAAATTGAAGCCAAACCAGAGTCATCTTTAGGCCCTAAAAATAAGAACATGAAGTGAAATTCAAGAAAGCTAGAGATTGGCCTTGGGGTGTGGGTCGAGCACGTTGCCAACGTGCCACAAGGGGGGCGTGTTTTGCAACAACGCCAGCCCCAAGTCCTTGCCTTGGGAGAGTGATGCACGGGCACGTTGCCAACTTGGGGTTGAGGGTGCGTTATTCACAACAACTTGGCAACAACTTGGCAGCTTGACCTTACCTTCTTTGAGGAACCATAACTTGAGCTAGGAAAGTCCAATTGAGGTGATTCCAGTGGCATTAGAAAATAGACATCAAGAGCTTTCCAATGATGTATAATAGTCCATATTGAAGCTGAAGGTTGACACTCAAATTCTGGGCTACATTTAGCATGAAAGTAAGGCCAAGAAGAGGAAAAGCAAGTTGTTGGCAACAACTTGGGCTAGCAACGCCCAAGTCTCATACTTCATGCCCAGGAAATTGTCCTGCACGTTGCCAACGTGCATTTGGCCTGGAGTTAGTGCCAATAACGCCAAGCCAATGGGCCAGAATCATGAGGAATGAACTCTTCCTTTCCAAGTCTAGCAACACTTCCAATTGAGCCAAGAATTGAACAATGAGAAAGCCCACATTGCTAGCCCCAAATTGAAGATCTCTGAAGGAGTTTTAGAGTAGTATAAATAGAAGAGATTGATGTACTTGTAGGGGACTTTTACACTTTTAGATACTTTTTAACACTTAGAATTTTTATTCACTTTTTAGCACTTTTACTTAGCTTATTGTTAGAACTTCCGGGTACTCTCCCGGAAAGCTCATCTTTGGTTTTCTATTGGAATTTTTCTTCTTCATCTTCAAGTCTTAAGCACTTCCTTCTTCTTCTTCTTCTTCCTATATACTTAGTTTAATTTTGATTTATGGCAATTGTTGTTGAAATTGGAGCAATGACTCACTAAAACCCCATTCATTAGGGGGAAGAGCTCTGCTAGTTACAATGGATTGATGAACTCCTCTTTTCTCCTCAATTCATGAGGTTGATCCAAAGAGGAAACTCTTGTTCTTCAAAGATTCAACCACCATCGAGAGAGGGGTTAATCTATGAGAATTGTGTGGTGAATTTGAGAAATGAGCCACATAATTCAGTTTAGAGTTCATCCTTTCATGATTCTCTCAATCAATATACCTTGGTTAGTATGTGAGATGTAACTCTCCATGGTTGAGATTCTGGGAATTGTGTGGCTGGATTAGATTTGAGCTTCATCTCTTCTCATGAACAATTAGATCACGAGAGTGGCAATTGGCTATGTTGAGAGAGATTGAATCACCAAGAGATTGGGGTTCAATCAACCACTTGCCATGGATCTATACCCATGATTGAGGAAGATTTGACTAACATCAATTCATGAAAATTAGCATCTCTGATCCCTAATGATCCTCTCTACCATCAATTCTTATCTCTATTGCTTCTAGTTGTTTAATTTCCCACAACCCAATTCCCTTCTACATTCTGTCAATTTACTATTCTTGTCATTTACATTTTGTTACTTTAATTCTTGCTATTTACTCTTATGTTCTTTAATTTTCTGCACATTTTAGTTCATTACCATTTATCTTTGTTGTCATTTAAGTTTCTTGCAATTTAAGTTTTAGTTATTTACTTTCCTTTTATTTATATCTTCTAGTTCTTTACATTCCTTGCCATTTAAATTCTTGCAATTATGTTCAAAAGTTACATTAATCACAAAATCAAAATCTTATTCGCTTAACTAAATCTACCATTTAACTAAAGTTGCTTGATCTACCAATCTCCGTGGGATCGACCTCACTCTAAGTGAGTTTTACTACTTGATACGACCCGGTATACTTGCCGGTCATACGTGAAATCTAATTTTTACGTATCAAGTTTTTGGCGCCGTTGCCGGGGATTGGAAAGATTGACAATGATTAAGTGAAAGGTGGTTTAGATTAAGCATTTTTTTTTAGTATTTTTTGTTAAGCCCACTAACTGTTTGATACTTTGTTTCACTAACTCCAATTCCACTCTAGTTTTAGAGTGTCTCACTTGTGATTTTGGTTTGTTTGTGTATGTCAGGAGCTAGTAGACGTAATATTGAGGACGAGAGAACCCTCCGAAGGATAAGGAGAGCAGAAAGAGGAAAGTTCATAGTTGGTGAAGAAGGGTCAGAGGAGTCAGAGGAAGAAGATCAAACCATGGAGGATGAGATGCCAAATCCTCCTGGAGGGGTCAACAATAATGGTGGACACGCTAGAAGGGTGTTATCTTCATATACTATCCCTGACCCAAGACATTGTGGGAGTAGTATAGCCACTCCAAATGTTCAGGCCAATAACTTTGAGTTAAAACCTCAGCTCATCACTTTGGTACAGAACAATTGCTCTTATGGAGGGGGACCTCTTGAAGACCCAAATCAACATCTATCTGTTTTTCTGAGGATATGCAATACTGTGAAGACAAATGGAGTGCATCCAGATGTCTACAAGTTGTTACTATTTCCATTCTCTTTGAGGGACAAAGCCACTCAATGGCTAGAGTCATTCCCCAAGGAAAGCCTCAATGATTGGAATGAAGTGATGAGAAGATTTCTAGCAAAGTTCTACCCACCTCAAAAGATCATCAAGTTGAAGACAGAGGTTCAGACTTTTAGGCAAATGGATGGGGAGTCATTATATGAAGCCTGGGAAAGGTACAAGGCACTAATGAGAAGGTGCCCACCTGACATGTTTAGTGATTGGGTCAAACTCCAAAACTTCTATGAAGGCCTAAGTCCAGAAGCAAGGAAGGGACTAGACTACTCATCCGGGGGATCACTCAACATGATGAAAACTGCTGAGGAGGCCCAAGACCTCATTGAGATTGTGGCAAACAATCAATATTATTACTCATCAGAGAGGCAACACAATCCGCCCCCAAAGAAAGGTGTAATGGAACTTGAAGGTGTTGATGCTATCTTGGCACAAAACAAGTTAATGCACCAACAAATCCAACAACAAATGGAGACAATAACAAAGAGAATGGATGGTTTGCAACTTGCAGCAGTGAACACAACAAGTCAACCATCACTTGAATGGGGCCAAGGTGAAGGGATCACGGTTGAACAACCACAAGAACAAGTTCAATACATGCAGAATACCTCAAATTCTCAGGATGAATTCCATGGTGATACTTACAACTCATCTTGGAAGAATCATCCCAATTTAAAGTGGGGAGAAAACCATTGGCAAAAGAACAACAACCACAATCACACCCGCAACACAAATAACCAAAATCACCATACCAACAACACTAACCAATATAGAAAAACACAAAACACATATCAACACCCTCATCATAACTCACAAACTCACCAAAATAACTTCCCTGCACCAACATCCAACACACAGAATTATCACACTAATCCACCCAACAACTTCCAACAACAATCAACCCCCATCATACCTCCAATTGACCATCATGAGGGCAGAATCTCAAGTCTGGAAGCAACCTTGCAAGCACTTGCTCAAACCACTCAAGCTTTAGCTAAGACACAACAGGAACAAGCGGTCACTATGAAGAACATTGAGAGACAAGTGAGACAATTAGCCAAACAAGCTGAACGGCCAACCAATGTTCTCCCAAGTGACACAATACCCAACCCAAGAGAAGAATGTAAGGCTTTGCAGTTAAGGAGTGGCAAGGTAGTTGGTGAAAGTTCAAATAAAGAAGCAACAAAACCCAAAGAGCAAGACACAGTGGAGAGGCAAGATGAAGAAAAGGCTTCAACATCTAACAAAGGCAAGGAGGTTGTCAAGCCACAGGGCAATCCACCAAGTCAAGGAGGCAACCATGATGGCAAGGAGAGTATGAATCCACAAAAAGAAAACAAAAATGAAGGAGTGAAAGCTTATGTACCCAAGCTTCCATACCCAACTAGGATACACAAAGGAGCAAAAGACCAACAATTTCCAAGGTTCTTAGAAATCTTCAAGAAACTTGAAATCAACATCCCATTGGCAGAAGCTCTGGAACAGATGCCATTATATGCAAAGTTTCTTAAGGAATTGATCACCAAGAAGAGAAGTTGGCAAGAAAAAGAAACGGTGATTCTCAATCAAGAGTGTAGTGCCATCATTCAACAAGGGCTACCTCCAAAACTCAAAGACCCTGGCAGCTTCCTCATACCTTGCACGATTGGGAGCATGGCCGTTGACAAATCACTTTGTGACCTGGGAGCAAGCATTAACTTAATGCCCCTTACCATGATGAAGAAAATGATGATTGAAGAGCTTAAACCCACAAGGATGTCACTCCAACTTGCTGACAGATCCATCAAAGTACCAAATGGAGTAGTTGAGAACCTCTTGGTGAAAGTGGGAAACTTCATTTTCCCAGCTGATTTTGTGGTCCTAGACATGGATGAAGAGGGAAACAATTCAGTCATTCTTGGTAGACCCTTTTTGGCTACAGCTAGAACAATCATTGATGTAGAAAAGGGAGAAATGATTTTTAGAGTGCATGATGAGCAAATGACCATAAATGTCTTTAAAGCAATGCAACACCCTGTTGAGAAAGAAAATTGCATGAGGATTGATGTGGTAGATTCTTTGGTTGAAGAAGTGCTTGACACAAACCATCAAATGAAACAAGAGGAAGTCCATAACATCAAGGGACAAGAAGAGAACAAGTTGGAAGCATCAGAGGAACCAAGTGAAGCTACAAAAGAAGAGGCACCACAACAAGAGTTGAAACCACTACCCCCTCATCTTAAATATGCATTCCTTGGTGAGAAGGACAGCTTCCCAGTGATCATCAATTCCTCATTGAGTGCAGAGGAAGAAGAAAAACTCATTGTAGTATTGAAAGCTCACAAAGAGGCGTTGGGATGGACCATTGATGACTTGAAGGGCATAAGCCCTGCTG
The DNA here is from genome assembly GCF_014773155.1 of Arachis stenosperma. Classification (NCBI taxonomy): domain Eukaryota; kingdom Viridiplantae; phylum Streptophyta; class Magnoliopsida; order Fabales; family Fabaceae; genus Arachis; species Arachis stenosperma. The sequence goes on from NC_080382.1 coordinate 35,160,282, forward strand.
TGTGCATGCACAAGATCCTCTTAGAGGAGGGTTCCAAACCGGTGGTACAACCCCAAAGAAGATTGAATCCTACAATGAAGGAGGTTGTTCAAAAGGAAATCCTTAAGTTGTGTAAAGCTGGGATCATCTACCCTATATCTGACAGCCCTTGGGTCAGTCCAGTGCACGTGGTTCCCAAGAAAGGGGGGATGACTGTCATTGTTAATGAGAAGAATGAGCTTATTCCAACACGAACAGTGACAGGGTGGAGGATGTGCATAGACTATAGGAGGCTGAATGATGCTACACGGAAAGACCACTTTCCTCTACCTTTCATTGACCAGATGCTTGAAAGGTTGGCTGGCCATGCCTATTACTGTTTTCTTGATGGATATTCAGGGTATAACCAGATTGTGGTTGACCCCATGGATCAAGAGAAGACTTCCTTTACTTGTCCCTTTGGAGTTTTTGCATACAGGAGAATGCCATTTGGACTATGTAATGCCCCAGCTACCTTCCAAAGGTGCATGCTATCAATCTTCTCAGACATGGTAGAAAAATTCATTGAAGTCTTTATGGATGATTTCTCTATTTTTGGTGATTCCTTCAATACTTGCTTGCACCATCTTACCTTAGTCTTGAAAAGATGCCAAGAAACAAACTTAGTTTTGAATTGGGAGAAATGCCATTTCATGGTACCCGAAGGCATTGTTCTTGGTCATAAAATTTCAAGAAAAGGTATAGAGGTTGACAAGGCAAAAGTAGAAATTATAGAAAAACTTCCTTTGCCAACTAGTGTGAAAGCCGTTAGGAGTTTCTTGGGGCATGCTGGATTTTATAGGAGATTCATCAAAGATTTTTCAAAAATAGCAAAGCCACTAAGCAATTTGCTGGTGGTAGACAATCCTTTTATCTTTGATGATGAATGTAAACATGCTTTTGAAACTCTAAAGGCTAAGCTCACCACAGCACCAATCATCACACCCCCAACTTGGGGACTACCTTTTGAACTCATGTGTGATGCAAGCAACCTTGCAATCGGTGCTGTGTTGGGGCAGAGGAAGGAAAAGAGGCTTCATGTTATCTACTATGCAAGTAAGGTATTGAATGAAACTCAAAGAAACTACACCACAACAGAGAAAGAGTTACTAGCCGTGGTGTATGCCTTTGATAAGTTTAGACAATATTTGATTGGATCTAAAGTCTTAGTGTATACTGACCATGCTGCCATTAAGTATCTTATGTCAAAACAGGATGCCAAACCAAGGCTAATCAGATGGGTGCTACTCCTACAAGAGTTTGACATTGAGATCAAAGATAGAAAGGGCAGTGAAAATCAAGTTGCTGATCACTTATCAAGGGTACCACAAGATGAATGCCAAGACAACCTTCCATCAATAAATGAAGAGTTTCCAGATGAACATCTCTTGCACATTCAACATGTCCCTTGGTTTGCAGACATGGCCAATTACAAGGCAGGAAGAATCATTCCACAAGAGTACACAAGACAACAAGTTAAAAAGCTGTTGCATGAGGCTAGGTTCTTCTTTTGGGACGAACCATTCTTGTTCAAAAGATGCCCAGATGGAATGATAAGAAGATGTGTGCCAGAAGGTGAGATGAAGGACATACTATGGCATTGTCACAACTCTAGCTATGGTGGTCATTTTGGGGCTGAAAGAACTGCTGCAAAGGTCCTTCAAAGTGGTTTCTATTGGCCTTCAATCTTCAAGGATGCTAGGGAGTTTGTGAGCCAATGCAATGAATGTCAAAGAACAGGGGGTTTATCAAAGAAAAATGAGATGCCTCAAAAGTTCATTTTGGAAGTGGAACTCTTTGATTTGTGGGGAATAGATTTCATGGGACCTTTTCCTCCATCCTACACGTTCAAATACATCCTGGTAGCAGTAGAGTATGTCTCCAAATGGGTAAAAGCAATAGCCACCACCACATGTGATACCAACGTGGTGTTGCAATTCCTCAAGAAGAACATCTTCACTAGATTTGGAGTACCCAAAGGACTTATAAGTGATGGGGGAAGCCACTTTTGCAACAAGCAAGTCAATTCTTTACTCCACAAGTATGGTGTTACACACAAAGTAGCTACCCCATATCACCCACAAACCAATGGACAAGCTGAACTTGCCAACAGAGAGCTAAAAAGGATCTTGGAGAAAACTGTGGGAACAACAAGAAAGGATTGGGTCAGGAAGCTGGATGATGCACTTTGGGCATATAGGACAGCCTTCAAGACACCCATAGGAAAGTCTCCATTTCAGCTGGTGTATGGAAAGGCATGCCACCTCCCTGTGGAGCTTGAACATAAGGCCTTTTGGGCCACCAAACTTCTGAATTTAGATGCTCAAGCAGCAGGAGAGAAGAGGTTGCTACAACTCAATGAACTTGAGGAGTTCAGATTGGAGGCATATGACAATGCCAAAATATACAAAGAGAGAGCAAAGAGATGGCATGATAAGAGGATCTCTCAAAGAACATTTGAACCAGGCCAAAAGGTGTTGTTATTCAATTCAAGATTGAAGATCTTCCCTGGGAAGCTGAGGTCTAGATGGACTAGTCCATACACCATCACCAAAGTATCACCTCATGGCTATGTTGAATTGCTTGATGAAGCCTCAAAACAAACCTTCACAGCCAATGGACATAGGGTGAAGCACTATTTTGGTGGCCCTTGGAGCAAGGAAGAGAGTGTGCAACTCTTAACATGAACAAAGAAGCTGCAATGTCGAGCTAAGGACAATAAACAAAGCGCTTCATGGGAGGCAACCCATGCACAGGGAGTCTTTTATTTTCATGTTTTAGTAACCAATAATGATCAAGTAGACTAGTACATGGTGTATGCAAGGCACTAAGTTTGGTGTGGCCAATCTTGAAGTAATGGCAAATGTGTGTTCTACAACACTTAGCCACAAACTAAGTTTGGTGTCCATACATACACGAAAATGCTAGGCTATGAAAGTAATGTCATCTACTTTAGTTAAAAAAAAAAAAGGGGAAAAAAACGTGAAATAGCATGTAATGTAGGTAAATTACTAAGTTTGATGTGGCTATCTTTGGAATTAATTCCATAGAACACTTAGTCACAAACTAAGTTTGGTGTCTTTACTTGCATTATTAATGCTAAAAAAATAGATTAGGGAATCTAATTTAGTCAATTTTGCATAGGAACATCATCATAAGTTTTTAGCCATTAATGTCACTTTAAGAATCTCAAGCCTTTGGCATTTTGTTGCAGGAAAGAAAGAAAGAAGTGATGGGGAATCTTGGAAGCATATAATGAAAGAAAGAAAGAAATGATGGAGAATCTTGGTGAGTGGGGTCACGGATACACAAGGAAGGGAAATCACATGAGTTTTGAACTTTGTGCATGGGGAAAAATAAATCAACATGCATTGGGCACAAGGAAGCATGCTATGACCGAGCCTTAAATGCCTTCCCACCAACTTTCACTTTAAATACTTCAACCATATTCATTCATCATTCATTCTTCTACCCCCATAACTTCATTTAAGTATCCGAACTCATACTCAACCTCCAACCTACTCCATGTTTCACAAATTCTAACCTTGAACCTCATCTTTACCCAACAAAACTCTTGAAGCATCACACCTCCTCACATAACCGAAACACTCCACCCCTCCTCACCATCATTTTCTAGCCTACCCAAGTCACGTTGTGGCCATACATCTCTCCCATTCACAACCATTTTCCTTGTGCTTGAGGACAAGCATTCAACTAAGTTTGGTGTTGGGGAGATTCAATCTTGCAAGTGAATCTCAATGGCCTCATCATCAAGGGATAGGAGAGAAGATGAATTTGATCAAAGAAGATTCAAATCCCAACACAATGAGCGGATTTTTAGTTGGATGTCAAGCAAAGATGTTGTGCCAGAGTTACCTTTCAAGCTAAAGAAAGATGAATACCCTGAGATACAAAAAATAATCAGAAAAAGGGGATGAGAGCTTCTCTGTGACCAACCTCAAGAAGTGAGCATGCTTCTCATCCATGAGTTCTACACTAATGTGATAAGAGAATATGATGATGAAGAACCATACATGAGCTATGTAAGAGGTGTGGATGTTGATTTTAGCCCGGACACCATCAATAGGGTGCTAAAGGTCAAGCAAAAACAGTTCAAACGAGCTAGCTATGAAGAAAGGGTTGAAAATAACCCAAGATATGTGGATGTGGTGAGTGACTTATGCAGAATAGGCACGGATTGGGTGTTGGATTCACATGGACAACCACTCAAGCTTCGGAGAGGTGATCTCATACCTCAAGCAAAAGGATGGCATGACATAGTGAGGAGGTCATTGATGTCCACTTCAAATAATTCTGAGGTAACCGTGAATAGAGCAATAATGATCCATTGTATAATGAAAGGAGGAGAAATAAATGTTGGAGACATTATAGCCAAGAACATCATTGACATAGCTCAAAAAGTCAAACAGGACAGCTGGCTAGGATATCCTAGTACTATTCTGCGCCTATGTGAAGAAGCTGGAGTGCCTCTTGAAGAATTTGGAGAAACTGATTTGGTCTCTATTGGAAAGCCTCTCACCCGAGAAAGGTTGGAGTTTATCACCACAACCCAATTGGAAAGGCAACCTTTAGCAAGAAGGAAGAAAAGGAAAGAAGTAAGACAAGAGGAGGAGCCTCAAGAAATGGATAAATCCCACACCTTGAACCTGAACCAACTCCAAGCCGCCTTGGAAGGGATTTCTGGGCAATATTCACAAATTCAAAGAAGCCAAGAGGAACAAACTCAACAACAAAGGGACCTTTGGCAATTGATGGATCAACAAAGAGGGGTTCAAGTTCAATGGATGAACCAACAGAATGAGTACCAAGCACACATGATGGAACTACAACAAGAACAATATGCCAAGATGCAGGAAGCCATCAACAATTCAGCTATGGAACATGAAAAAGCCATGGAGAAAGTGATACAAGAACAAGCTCAACTAAGGATAGAGCAAGCTCAGCAAAGAGAACTTCTCCATAGGTTGGATGCTAGACATGAAACACTCTACAGAGATTTCAATGAAAACAGAATGTTCAGGGAAGCCAGGCACAAGGGCAGACTTGACTATGACATATGCACCCAAGAAAAGCTTAGTTACCTCTGTTCCACACCCCCATTGATCAACCCACAAATCAAATGTTTTAATGAGGCTCGGAAGATATTTGAACAGCAAGAACTTGCAAGGGTGAGATTTAATCAACAGAGGCTACAGGAGACAATGATAAGCTCAGGAATTTGGCAAAGAGAAGAGAGGGATGCAACAACACAACAACAAGGAGAAAGGAGGAGCAAAAAGAAAGAAGATCCAAAGGGAGATGCAACAACACAACAACAAGGAGAACGGAGAAGCAAAAAGAAAGAAGACCCAAAGGGCAAAGGAAAACAAGGAGAATCAAGCAAAGGAAAAGGGACATGAAGACTAAAGGTGGTGAAGTTCCTATGTTTTTCTTTATATTTTATTAAATAAAGAAGATGTATGTCTGAAATATGGTATACCTTCTAGGATGCATTTTCTTTTTGAAGCATTGTCTTTTATGTTGCCCATTCCATGCATCACCACTCACAAATTTGGAATGGTTGCTTGTCTTTAGTACTTTTACTTGTCATTGGAATAAAAGATGTAGTTTGATGCAAAAACAGAGAGAATTCTAGCTTAAAAGGATCATGTTGTCCCATAAGAAAAGTGCTAGTATATTTATTGTGAAAGAAGCAATGTTCAAGAAATTCAAAAGAATGCTTGTTAATACAAGACTAGTTTGGTTAAGGATCACAAGGACTTTATCAGTAAAAGCACAAATAACCTTGACAATAAAGAAAATAGAATACAAAGAATGAAAGGCTAGGCATCAATGACAAAAGTTGGATATGTGTCTGTGGTGATTGATGTTAAGAGACATACTTGGGCTAGTAAATCCGAGGGGTGCTTCATCACCCGGTAACTTGAGTTAACTAAATCGGGATTATCGATTGAAAACCCACAATCAAGAGTAGCTCTATAACAGAACATTTAGCAACCCAAAGAGGTGCTGGACACCACTATCCAAACAAGATTTCAATGTTATATGCCTGTGACTGAATGTGTTAAGGAAAGAGGCTTGAGTGAGTAAATCTTTAAGAGTGTCTCAACACTTAACAACTTGAACCAACTGGTTTGGGATTGTTGATTGAAAGCTTATGCTAAAGAGCCGCCTTAAGACAAGATTTCGAGCTTAATTGAAAGAAAAAGGGGAAAGAAAAAAAAGAAGGAAAGAAAATTACTCTCTAGAAGAACATTCAAGTCTTACATCTTAAATTCTTGTGACAAAGTCCTTTATATTTTGCTTGAGGACAAGCAATACTTTAAGTTTGGTGTTGTGATGCAAATGCATATTTGCATTATTAGTTAGTTAGTTTAGTTAGTTTTAGCTTAATTTCACTCATTCTCTCTAAATAAACAAGTCCTTTTATGAGTTTTGTTTCCATGCATGATGATATCAAGGAACATGTTAATTCTAGCCAAATTCATGCAAATGTTTTAAGGAATGCATATATGAATGAGTATGAATGAATCTCATGAAATTTATTGCATGAATTGGTAAGACTTTGAAGCTATTTCCCTTGTTGATGATAGGTGATAAGACAAGGAAGCATGGAAGCAAGAATGATGCAAGCTGGGCAAGAAGTTGGCGTTGCCAACTTGGATACAAGGGGCGTTATTCTTGCCAACGCCAGGAAAATGAAGTTGGCGTTGCCAACTTGGATATAGTGTGCGTTATTGAGGACAACGCCCACACACAAAGAGCTTGGTCCTGGAGGCAACCAAGGAGCAAAGTTGGCGTTGCCAACTTGAGATCCACGTTGCCAACGCCACAACACACAAGCAAGGCAAGCTTGGCCCTGGAGGAAGCAAAGTTGGCGTTGCCAACTTGAAGCTGGCGTTGCCAACGCCACACACAAGCAAGGCAAGCTTGGCCCTGGAGGAAGCAAAGTTGGCGTTGCCAACTTGAAGCTGGCGTTGCCAACGCCACACACAAGCAAGCTTGGCCCTGGAGGAAGACAAGAAGCAAAGTTGGCGTTGCCAACTTGAGAAGGGCGTTGCCAACGCCACACACAAGCACACACAAGCAATTTGGCACCAAAGAGGAGCTCGAGCACGTTGTTGAAGCTAAGAAGCATTGGCGTGTTTGCTAACAACGCCAAACAATCAAGCTTGGCCCTGGAAGAAAAGGAGCTGGCGTTGCCAACTCAAGAATGGCGTTGCCAACGCCACACACCAAGTCTTGGCGCACCAACCAGGTTGCCAACGCCCAATGGCGCACCAACCAGGTTGCCAAACGCCCAATGGCGCACCAACCAGGTTGCCAAACGCCCAATGGCGCACCAACCGCGTTGCAAACGCCCATCAGCCCACCATCCGCGTTGCCAACGCCAATCAAAGGCACCATCCGCGTTGCCAATGCCAATCAAGGCATCATCCAAGTTGCCAACGCCAATCAAGGCATCATCCAAGTTGCTAACGCCAGGGAGATGTACCATGCACGTTGCCAACGCCCAATGGCCTTGCCATGCACGTTGCCAACGCCAGGAAGCAAGCATGGAGCCTTGAGAAGGGCTCGAGCACATTGCCAACGTGCTAAAGAGAAGGAGTTATTCACAACAACGCCAGGAAATTGTGGTGCACGTTGCTAACTTGAAATGTATGGGCGTTATTCACAACAACTCCAACAAGGCAGCCTGACCATGTCCTCTTCAATGGAAGATATCTTGAGCTACAGAGATCCAAATTGAGTGCTTCCAGTTGCATTGGAAAGCTGACATTCAGAGCTTTCCAACCATATATAATAGTCTATAATGGAGCACAAAATTGAAGCCAAACCAGAGTCATCTTTAGGCCCTAAAAACAAGAACATGAAGTGAAATTCAAGAAAGCTAGAGATTGGCCTTGGGGTGTGGGTCGAGCACGTTGCCAACGTGCCACAAGGGGGGCGTGTTTTGCAACAACGCCAGCCCCAAGTCCTTGCCTTGGGAGAGTGATGCACGGGCACGTTGCCAACTTGGGGTTGAGGGTGCGTTATTCACAACAACTTGGCAACAACTTGGCAGCTTGACCTTACCTTCTTGAGGAACCATAACTTGAGCTAGGAAAGTCCAATTGAGGTGATTCCAGTGGCATTAGAAAATAGACATCAAGAGCTTTCCAATGATGTATAATAGTCCATATTGAAGCTGAAGGTTGACACTCAAATTCTGGGCTACATTTAGCATGAAAGTAAGGCCAAGAAGAGGAAAAGCAAGTTGTTGGCAACAACTTGGGCTAGCAACGCCCAAGTCTCATACTTCATGCCCAGGAAATTGTCCTGCACGTTGCCAACGTGCATTTGGCCTGGAGTTAGTGCCAATAACGCCAAGCCAATGGGCCAGAATCATGAGGAATGAACTCTTCCTTTCCAAGTCTAGCAACACTTCCAATTGAGCCAAGAATTGAACAATGAGAAAGCCCACATTGCTAGCCCCAAATTGAAGATCTCTGAAGGAGTTTTAGAGTAGTATAAATAGAAGAGATTGATGTACTTGTAGGGGACTTTTACACTTTTAGATACTTTTTAACACTTAGAATTTTTATTCACTTTTTAGCACTTTTACTTAGCTTATTGTTAGAACTTCCGGGTACTCTCCCGGAAAGCTCATCTTTGGTTTTCTATTGGAATTTTTCTTCTTCATCTTCAAGTCTTAAGCACTTCCTTCTTCTTCTTCTTCTTCCTATATACTTAGTTTAATTTTGATTTATGGCAATTGTTGTTGAAATTGGAGCAATGACTCACTAAACCCCATTCATTAGGGGGAAGAGCTCTGCTAGTTACAATGGATTGATGAACTCCTCTTTTCTCCTCAATTCATGAGGTTGATCCAAAGAGGAAACTCTTGTTCTTCAAAGATTCAACCACCATCGAGAGAGGGGTTAATCTATGAGAATTGTGTGGTGAATTTGAGAAATGAGCCACATAATTCAGTTTAGAGTTCATCCTTTCATGATTCTCTCAATCAATATACCTTGGTTAGTATGTGAGATGTAACTCTCCATGGTTGAGATTCTGGGAATTGTGTGGCTGGATTAGATTTGAGCTTCATCTCTTCTCATGAACAATTAGATCACGAGAGTGGCAATTGGCTATGTTGAGAGAGATTGAATCACCAAGAGATTGGGGTTCAATCAACCACTTGCCATGGATCTATACCCATGATTGAGGAAGATTTGACTAACATCAATTCATGAAAATTAGCATCTCTGATCCCTAATGATCCTCTCTACCATCAATTCTTATCTCTATTGCTTCTAGTTGTTTAATTTCCCACAACCCAATTCCCTTCTACATTCTGTCAATTTACTATTCTTGTCATTTACATTTTGTTACTTTAATTCTTGCTATTTACTCTTATGTTCTTTAATTTTCTGCACATTTTAGTTCATTACCATTTATCTTTGTTGTCATTTAAGTTTCTTGCAATTTAAGTTTCAGTTATTTACTTTCCTTTTATTTCTATCTTCTAGTTCTTTACATTCCTTGCCATTTAAATTCTTGCAATTATGTTCAAAAGTTACATTAATCACAAAATCAAAATCTTATTCGCTTAACTAAATCTACCATTTAACTAAAGTTGCTTGATCTACCAATCTCCGTGGGATCGACCTCACTCTAAGTGAGTTTTACTACTTGATACGACCCGGTATACTTGCCGGTCATACGTGAAATCTAATTTTTACGTATCAAGTTTTTGTTGTGATGCAAATGCATATTTGCATTATTAGTTAGTTAGTTTAGTTAGTTTTAGCTTAATTTCACTCATTCTCTCTAAATAAACAAGTCCTTTTATGAGTTTTGTTTCCATGCATGATGATATCAAGGAACATGTTAATTCTAGCCAAATTCATGCAAATGTTTTAAGGAATGCATATATGAATGAGTATGAATGAATCTCATGAAATTTATTGCATGAATTGGTAAGACTTTGAAGCTATTTCCCTTGTTGATGATAGGTGATAAGACAAGGAAGCATGGAAGCAAGAATGATGCAAGCTGGGCAAGAAGTTGGCGTTGCCAACTTGGATACAAGGGGCGTTATTCTTGCCAACGCCAGGAAAATGAAGTTGGCGTTGCCAACTTGGATATAGTGTGCGTTATTGAGGACAACGCCCACACACAAAGAGCTTGGTCCTGGAGGCAACCAAGGAGCAAAGTTGGCGTTGCCAACTTGAGATCCACGTTGCCAACGCCACAACACACAAGCAAGGCAAGCTTGGCCCTGGAGGAAGCAAAGTTGGCGTTGCCAACTTGAAGCTGGCGTTGCCAACGCCACACACAAGCAAGGCAAGCTTGGCCCTGGAGGAAGCAAAGTTGGCGTTGCCAACTTGAAGCTGGCGTTGCCAACGCCACACACAAGCAAGCTTGGCCCTGGAGGAAGACAAGAAGCAAAGTTGGCGTTGCCAACTTGAGAAGGGCGTTGCCAACGCCACACACAAGCACACACAAGCAATTTTGGCACCAAAGAGGAGCTCGAGCACGTTGTTGAAGCTAAGAAGCATTGGCGTATTTGCTAACAACGCCAAACAATCAAGCTTGGCCCTGGAAGAAAAGGAGCTGGCGTTGCCAACTCAAGAATGGCGTTGCCAACGCCACACACCAAGTCTTGGCGCACCAACCAGGTGCCAACGCCCAATGGCGCACCAACCAGGTTGCCAAACGCCCAATGGCGCACCAACCAGGTTGCCAAACGCCCAATGGCGCACCAACCGCGTTGCAAACGCCCATCAGCCCACCATCCGCGTTGCCAACGCCAATCAAAGGCACCATCTGCGTTGCCAACGCCAATCAAGGCATCATCCAAGTTGCCAACGCCAATCAAGGCATCATCCAAGTTGCTAACGCCAGGGAGATGTACCATGCACGTTGCCAACGCCCAATGGCCTTGCCATGCACGTTGCCAACGCCAGGAAGCAAGCATGGAGCCTTGAGAAGGGCTCGAGCACGTTGCCAACGTGCTAAAGAGAAGGAGTTATTCACAACAACGCCAGGAAATTGTGGTGCACGTTGCTAACTTGAAATGTATGGGCGTTATTCACAACAACTCCAACAAGGCAGCCTGACCATGTCCTCTTCAATGGAAGATATCTTAAGCTACAGAGATCCAAATTGAGTGCTTCCAGTTGCATTGGAAAGCTGACATTCAGAGCTTTCCAACCATATATAATAGTCTATGATGGAGCACAAAATTGAAGCCAAACCAGAGTCATCTTTAGGCCCTAAAAACAAGAACATGAAGTGAAATTCAAGAAAGCTAGAGATTGGCCTTGGGGTGTGGGTCGAGCACGTTGCCAACGTGCCACAAGGGGGGCGTGTTTTGCAACAACGCCAGCCCCAAGTCCTTGCCTTGGGAGAGTGATGCACGGGCACGTTGCCAACTTGGGGTTGAGGGTGCGTTATTCACAACAACTTGGCAACAACTTGGCAGCTTGACCTTACCTTCTTTGAGGAACCATAACTTGAGCTAGGAAAGTCCAATTGAGGTGATTCCAGTGGCATTAGAAAATAGACATCAAGAGCTTTCCAATGATGTATAATAGTCCATATTGAAGCTGAAGGTTGACACTCAAATTCTGGGCTACATTTAGCATGAAAGTAAGGCCAAGAAGAGGAAAAGCAAGTTGTTGGCAACAACTTGGGCTAGCAACGCCCAAGTCTCATACTTCATGCCCAGGAAATTGTCCTGCACGTTGCCAACGTGCATTTGGCCTGGAGTTAGTGCCAATAACACCAAGCCAATGGGCCAGAATCATGAGGAATGAACTCTTCCTTTCCAAGTCTAGCAACACTTCCAATTGAGCCAAAAATTGAACAATGAGAAAGCCCACATTGCTAGCCCCAAATTGAAGATCTCTGAAGGAGTTTTAGAGTAGTATAAATAGAAGAGATTGATGTACTTGTAGGGGACTTTTACACTTTTAGATACTTTTTAACACTTAGAATTTTTATTCACTTTTTAGCACTTTTACTTAGCTTATTTTTAGAACTTCCGGGTACTCTCCCGGAAAGCTCATCTTTGGTTTTCTATTGGAATTTTTCTTCTTCATCTTCAAGTCTTAAGCACTTCCTTCTTCTTCTTCTTCCTATATACTTAGTTTAATTTTGATTTATGGCAATTGTTGTTGAAATTGGAGCAATGACTCACTAAAACCCCATTCATTAGGGGGAAGAGCTCTGCTAGTTACAATGGATTGATGAACTCCTCTTTTCTCCTCAATTCATGAGGTTGATCCAAAGAGGAAACTCTTGTTCTTCAAAGATTCAACCACCATCGAGAGAGGGGTTAATCTATGAGAATTGTGTGGTGAATTTGAGAAATGAGCCACATAATTCAGTTTAGAGTTCATCCTTTCATGATTCTCTCAATCAATATACCTTGGTTAGTATGTGAGATGTAACTCTCTATGGTTGAGATTCTGGGAATTGTGTGGCTGGATTAGATTTGAGCTTCATCTCTTCTCATGAACAATTAGATCACGAGAGTGGCAATTGGCTATGTTGAGAGAGATTGAATCACCAAGAGATTGGGGTTCAATCAACCACTTGCCATGGATCTATACCCATGATTGAGGAAGATTTGACTAACATCAATTCATGAAAATTAGCATCTCTGATCCCTAATGATCCTCTCTACCATCAATTCTTATCTCTATTGCTTCTAGTTGTTTAATTTCCCACAACCCAATTCCCTTCTACATTCTGTCAATTTACTATTCTTGTCATTTACATTTTGTTACTTTAATTCTTGCTATTTACTCTTATGTTCTTTAATTTTCTGCACATTTTAGTTCATTACCATTTATCTTTGTTGTCATTTAAGTTTCTTGCAATTTAAGTTTCAGTTATTTACTTTCCTTTTATTTCTATCTTCTAGTTCTTTACATTCCTTGCCATTTAAATTCTTGCAATTATGTTCAAAAGTTACATTAATCACAAAATCAAAATCTTATTCGCTTAACTAAATCTACCATTTAACTAAAGTTGCTTGATCTACCAATCTCCGTGGGATCGACCTCACTCTAAGTGAGTTTTACTACTTGATACGACCCGGTATACTTGTCGGTCATACGTGAAATCTAATTTTTACGTATCAAGCTCCTACAAGAAAATTCTGACCTCTTCACCTACAAAGCTTCTGACATGCCTGGTATAGATCCTGAGCTCATTTCACATAGATTGGCTGTCCACCCGGGATCCCGACCTGTCCAGCAAAGAAGGTGAAAGCTCGGACCAAAACGAGCTCAGGTGGTCGAAGAACAAGTACAAGCCTTGCTAGAGGCCGGATTCATCAGAGAGGTTAAGTATCCAGCTTGGGAGGTAAATGTGGTATTGGTCAAGAAACAAAATAGCAAGTGAAGGATGTGCGTTGACTACACCGACCTTAACAAAGCATGTACAAAGGACCCATACCCTCTATCCAATATTGATACCCTAGTGGATTCTAGCTCGGGATATAAATATTTGTCATTCATGGACGTCTACTCGGGATATAACCAAATCCAGATGTACAAGACGGACCAGGAGAAGACATCATTCATTACGCCTAGAGCGAATTACTGCTATGTGGTCATGCCATTTGGATTAAAAATTGTAGGGGCCAAATATCAATGGCTGATGAATATAGTATTCACACCTCACCTTTGAGACTTGAGGGATGTATATGTAGATGACATGCTAGTGAAGACCAAGGATGACACTGATCTCCTGAGCAATCTCTCGCAAGTCTTCAACACCATAAGAATACATTAGATGAGATTAAATTCCGCTAAGTGCACCTTTGTAGTGGAGGCCAGAAAATTTATAAGATTGATGCTAACACAGAGAGGGATTGAAGCTAACCCCGATAAGTGTAGAGCAGTCTTGGAGATGAAGAGCCCGACCTGCCTGTTCCGAGGGTTACCTGAAACTGTAGGTCGATCTCAGACGAGATCTGTGGTGGCGGCCGGCGCTGTTGCATCCGACTTGTTGGATCTGGTGGCTGGAGCTGTCGTGTCCGACTTGTTGAATCTGGTGGCCGGAGCTGCCGTGTCTGACTTGTTGGACTTGGCGGTGCTGCTGATCCTTCGTCACCGGAGGGTGGTGGTACCTGCAAGAGACTCCGATGCTTTAGTTAGCACGTGCTTTAGGCAGGTTTTTAGTAGAATCAGAGTATAAGTTATACCTGGGTGCTCCAGTGTATTTATAGTAGTGTGAGTGACCTTCCTTTGAGATAAGATAGTTATCTTATCTTATCTTTGAGTGAAGTCATCTTATCTTTAAGGAGAACCGCCTTTATCTTTCTAGGCTTTGGCTGCCTTTAGATTGGGCTGAATTCCTTTGTTTGGGCCTGCTTGGGCCTCTTATGGCGATTTGGCCGAGCTCTTAGAGAATAGGTCGGTAATGGGCCAACCTTCCAAGAGGTTGGTCATGGGCCAACCTTCTACGAGGTCGGTAATGGGCCAACTTTCTAAGAGGTTGGCCAACCCGGTCTTTTATAGCTCGAACTGATGTATGAACAGTGCCCCTGCTTGAGTTCAGACCTTTCTGTGAGATCGTGCTTTTAGAGCTTCGATCTTTTTGGGGAAGTCGTACTCAAGCATCCTGACTTTGGTCGATCTTGAATAGTTTCTCCTTGTGCGAGTCTAGTATTGCCCTTTTTAGCTTGTTTGAGAGGACATTTCAGGCTTCTTCCAACTTGTTTGTCTTCACTACTCAGGCTTTTTAGTCATAATCCAACAACTTTTTAGGTAGTATTTCGATGGGAAACCTTTTTATAGTTTGTTTGGATGATCTTTTAGCGCCGTTTTGATTTGTGCTTTTGCCTTTTAAGTAGTGTCTTTATTCAAAACTTCGTACCTTTCAGCAAAGCATTCCTGACCTTCCTCTGGCCATTGCGAGATGTCTTTGTCCCTTTTGTGAATCTTTGTAGAGTGTTGGTACTTTGTTGTCCGACCTCTTTTTGATCACTTCTTGTTTTGCCTATCTTCTTATTTGGGTGAGATGATCCTTGGAGCTATCTTGTCCGACAACTTTTTAGTGTAGAACCTTTTTAGTTAGTCTGAATAATTTTGATAGCCTTGTCATGGAGTCGTGGCTTTTTGGCAAAGCTATGTCCCTTTTAGCGCACGCTTTTGTTGGTCTGATTTCTCTTGTCGATCCTTCTTAAGTTATTTTTAGTAATCCATTTTTATTCAGACCTCGTCGGGCTTCTTTCTATGGATTACTTTTTATAACTTTTGTTGCTTTGATTGGTTTGGTCCGACTTCTTCTGGTCGGTCCTTTCTAAGTTATTTTTAGTAATCCATTTTTATTCAGACCTCGTTAGGCCTCTTTCTATGGATTACCTTTTATAACTTCTTGCATTAATCTGTTTTGTCGCTTTCATCTTGCCGCGTTTGTCGTGATTGGGTGATGAATTTGGTTTTCATCTTGCCGACCTTGTCGTGATCGGGCGATGAGTTTGTTTCTCATATTTGTCGACCTGTAGCTTTGTAATCGGGCGATGAATTTTGCGCTCAGATTAATGCGTCTTGTTAAAAAAGAAAAGCTTTGTAGAGAATCTGAAAGACTTTATTCAAATAAAAAATAGGAATATAAACAAGAATATGTACATGCGGGTATTTATGTAGATCTTGGCTTGGTGCCTGGTGCACGAAATTGTAATCACACTTTTGCAATCCGCACAACTAACCAGCAAGTGCACTGGGTCGTCCAAGTAATACCTTACGTGAGTAAGGGTCGAATCCCATGGAGATTGTTGGCTTGAAGCAAGCTATAGTTATCTTGTTGATCTTAGTCAGAATGCCAATAGGATTCTTTCGTTTTAATTGTAAAAAGTCAAAGGGCATAAAATAAATACTTATTGTGCAATAATGGAGAATATGTTGGAGTTTTGGAGATGCTTTGTCCTCTTTATTTCAGCTTTTCTCTTGTATTCCTCTTCACACACGCAAGGCTCCTTCAATGGCAAGCTGTATGTAGGGTGTCACCGTTGTCAATGGCTACTTCCCATCCTCTCAGTGAAAATGGTCCAAATGCTCTGTCACAGCACGACTAATCATCTGTTGGTTCTCAATCATGCTGGAATAGAATCCATTGATTCTTTTGCGCCTATCACTATGCCCAACAATTGCGAGTTTGAAGCTTGTCACAGCCATTCAATCCTTGAATCCTACTCGGAATACCACAGACAAGGTTTAGACTTTCCGGATTCTCATGAATGCTGCCATCAATTCTAGCTTATACCACGAAGATTCTGATTACGGAATCTAAGAGATACTCATTCAATCTAATATAGAACGGAGGTGGTTGTCAGGCACACGTTCATGGATTGAGGAAGGTGATGAGTGTCACGGATCATCACCTTCTTCATAGTGAAGCGCGAATGAACATCTTAGATAGGAACAAGCGTGTTTGAATGGAAAACAGAGATAATTGCATTAATTCATCGAGACGTTGCAGAGCTCCTCACCCAACAATGGGGTTTAGAGACTCATGCCGTCAAAGAGTATAAAATTTAGATCTAAAAATGTCATGAGATACAAAATAAGTCTCTAAAAGTTGTTTAAATACTAAACTAGTAACCTAGGTTTACAGAAAATGAGTAAACTAAGATGGATAGTGCAGAAATCCACTTCTGGGGCCCACTTGATATGTGATGGGGCTAAGACTTAAGCTTCTCACGTGCCTGGGCTGTTTCTGGAGTTGAACGCCAGGTTGTAACCTGTTTCTGGCATTGAACTCCAACTTGTAACCTGTTTCTGGCGCTGAACGCCAGACTGCAACATGGAACTGGTGTTGAACGCCAGTTTACGTCATCTATTTTCACGCAAAGTATGAACTATTATATATTGATGGAAAGCCCTGGATGTTTACTTTCCAACCCAATTGAGAGCGCGCCAATTGGACTCTTGTAGCTCCAAAAAAATCATTTCGAGTGCAGAGAGGTCAGAATACAACAGCATCAGCAGTCCTTTTTCAGCCTGAATTAGATTTTTACTCATCTCCCTCAATTTCAGCCAGAAAATATCTGAAATCACAGAAAAATACACAAACTCATAGTAAAGTCCAGAAATATGATTTTTTCTTAAAAAACTAATAAAAATATACTAAAAACTAACTAAAACATACTAAAATCTACATGAAATTACCCCCAAAAACCGTATAAAATATCCGCTCATCAGTGCCTCATTAAAAAATCTTTTCAGAAAAAAGAGTGCGCCTTGACCTAAGATCTTTATTACCTCCTAACTATAGTACCTCCTTAGGTTACAGGCGTGCCATGACCTTGGTAGCTCTCGCCCCTCAAGGTCGGACACCTTGTAGTAGCCTTTTCCCAGTACCTCTATAACTCGGCAAGGTCCTTTCCAGTTAGCTGCTAGCTTTCCCTCTCCAGATCGACCTGTTCCGATTTCATTTCAGATTAGGATAAGATCATTGTTGGCAAAACTTTGCTGGATTACTTTCTTATTGTATCTTGAGGCCATTCCTCGTTTTAAGGCTTTTTTCTCAAATCCGAGCTCTTTCTCGGACTTCCGGAAGTAGGTCGAGTTCTTCCCGTTGATATTGGGAGTTTTCCTCTTCATTGTAGAGGATAATTCTAGGAGATCCTTCTTCGATCTCTACTGGGATCATTGCCTCCATTTCGTAAGCTAATCGGAAAGGTGATTCTCTTGTGGTGGAGTGTGGAGTTATCCGATATGCCCATAGGACTTGTGGGAGCTCTTCAGCCCAAGCTCCCTTTGTGTCCTGTAGTCTCCATTTTAACCCGGCTAGAATGACTTTGTTGGCAGCTTTTGCCTGTCCATTAGCTTGTGGGTGTTCTACGGATGTGAATTGGTGCTTTATTTTCAAGTTAGCTACCATTTTTCTGAAACCTGTGTCGGTGAATTGAGTGCCATTGTCTGTAGTGATGGAGTGAGAAATCCCAAACCTCGTAACAATATTTCTGTATAAGAATTTCCGACTTCTTTGGGAAGTGGCATTGGCTAGGGGTTTTGCCTCAATCCATTTTGTGAAATAGTCTACCCCTACAATGAGAAATTTGACTTGTCCTGACCCATGGGAGAAGGATCCAAGAAGGTCCAGCCCCCATTTTGCAAATGGCCAGGGCGACGTTACACAATGAGTTCTTCGGGTGGAGCGATGTGGAAGTTAGCATGCTTTTGACATGGTGAGCATGTCTTAACGAATTCTGCCGCTTCTTTTTGCAGTGTTGGTAAGAAGAATCCAGCTCGGAGTACTTTTTTGGAGAGAGCTCGTGCCCCCAAGTGGTTCCCACACATGCCGCTGTGTACTTCTTCCAGGACTTCTCTTGTATTGGAAGTCGGTATACATTTTAGGAGGGGAGTTGAGATTTCTCTCTTATATAAGATATCTCCCACTATGGTGTAGTATTGTGCTTCTCGCTTTAGCCTCTTTGCCTCCTTCTTATCTTGGGGAGCGTCTCTGACTGGAGGTAGTTGATTATGGGGATCATCCACACTTGATCCTGACTTGATATGGCTAGGATCTTTTCTTCCTCCGCAATTGATGGACTTTGCAGTATTTTTTGGATGAAGCTTCTATTATTGCCCCCTGGTTTGGTGCTGGCTAGTTTTAAAAGTGCATCAGCTCGAGCATTCTATTCCTGAGGTATATGGTGGACCTCGTATTCCCCGAGTTGTCTGAGCTGTTCTCTGGTTTTGTCCATGTACTTTTTCATGGTAGGGTCTTTAGCTTGGTAACTCCCTCCTATTTGTGAGGTGACTACTTGTGAATCGCTGAAGATGATAAGCTTTTGAACTCCAACCTCCTTAGCCAATCTCAAACCAGCTAGTAATGCCTTATATTCAGCCTGATTATTTGAAGCAGGGAACTCAAATTTCAAGGAGAGTTCGATTTGGATTCTCTGATCACTTTCTAGTATTACCCTTGTGCCACTCCCGGTCTTGTTTGAAGAGCCGTCTACATAAAGGTTCCATTTCGTAGAAGTTCCCGGGGTGTCAGTATACTCGGTAATGAAGTTAGCCAGATACTGTGATTTTAATGGCTGTCCAAGCTTCATATTAAAGATCAAACTCAGATAGTTTGACTGCCCACTATAGGATTCTTCCGACTAAGTCGGTCTTCTGTAGAATGCCCTTTATGGGCTGATTCGTTCGAATCTTGATGGTGTGAGCTTGAAAATATGGGCGAAGGCATCGAGAGGTTAAAATGAGGGCGTAAGCAAACTTTTCTATCTTTTGATAGTTTAGTTCGGCCCTGTGTAGAGCTTTGCTGATGAAATAGATGGGTTGTTACCCATGCTCGTCCTCTCTGACTAGTGCTGAAGCTATTGCCCGACATCCCATTGCGAGGTATAATATGAGTGTTTCTCCTTCCCGTGGTCGGGTAAGGATAGGTGGTTGCCCCAAGAATATTTTGAAATCTTGAAAGGCTTGTTCACATTCTGTGGTCCATTCAAACCTCTTTTCCTTCCTTAACGTGGCGTAGAAGGGGAGAGATCTTATGGCCGACCTAGCTAGAAATCTGGACAGGGCGGCTAGTCTTCCGTTGAGCTATTGGACCTCCTTGACGCAGGTCGGGCTTTTCACGTTAAGTATAGCCTGACACTTTTCCAGAATTGCCTTAATTCCTCTTTGTGTGAGCATGAAGCCTAAGAATTTGCCAGCCTCTACTGCAAAGGTGCATTTTACGGGATTAAGTCGCATACCATGCTTTCTTATGGTGTCGAACACTTTGGTAAGGTTGGACAGTAAAGATTCCTCACTTTGTGTTTTTACCAACATGTCGTCTACATACACCTCCATTAGTTTCCCAATGTGGTTTGCGAATACTTTGTTCATCAATCTTTGGTAGGTAGCTCCTGCATTTTTTAGTCCGAATGGCATGACGACATAACAGCAATTTGCTTTTGGGGTTAGGAATGAGGTCTTTTCTTGATCGGATGGATACATCGGGATTTGATTGTATCCTGAGTAAGCATCCTTAAAGGAGAGGTATTTGTATCCGGAAGCTTTGTTGAGATCGGTGTAGTCAGTACACACATCCACCACTTCCCATTTGATTTTTTCACCAAGACAACGTTGGCTAGCCATAGTGGGTACTTGACCTCCCTTATGAATCCTGCCTCCAGTAAGGCTTGTACCTGTTCTTCCACAGCTTAGGATCTTTCCTGTTTGAGCTTCCTACGTCTCTGCTGTACCAGCCGAGATCCTGGGTATACTTTGAGTTTGTGGCACATTAGTTTGGGGTCTATGCCCGGCATATCTATGGCCTTCCATGCAAATAGGTCGGCATTATTCCTTAGGAACTATATCAGGGACTCCCTTATGTCTCCCTTTAAGATTGCCCCAATATTTGTTGTTTTATCTGGGACTTCTCTGATCTAGACTTCTTCGATCTTGCCTTCAGGATGTGGACGAAATTCTTCGCGACCCCGGACTCCCCCGAGTTTGATAGTGTTGATTTCTTCTCCTTTTCCTTTAAGGTTCAAACTTTCGTTGTAACATCGTCGTGCAATTTTTTGGTCTCCTTTTATCGTGGCGATAGCTTCTGGAGTCGGGAACTTCATGCATAGATGTGGTGTCGATACTACTGTGGCGAGCTGGTTTAGTGTTGTCCGACCTATTAAGGCATTATAAGCTGAGCTCACGTCAACTACGATGTAATCTATATTAAGTGTCCTTGACCGGCTTCCTTTTCCAAAGGTCTTGTGTAGTGAGATAAATTTGAGTGGCTTAATGGGAGTGTCTCCCAACCCAAACAGGCTGTTTGAATATGCTCTGAGCTCTTTATCTTGTAGGCCGAGTTTGTCGAAGGTGGATTTAAAAAAAAATATCCACGGAGCTTCCTTGGTCTACCAATGCTCGGTGAAGGTTTGCGTTGGCCAATATGATAGTGATGACCATGCGATCATCATGTCCTGGGATGATGCCTGCTGCGTCCTCTCGGGTAAAGGTGATAGTGGGGAGGTCGGGGGACCTTCCCCCTTCCCCAACATGATATAATTCTTTAAGGTGTCGTTTGCGAGATGATTTAGAGATCCCTCCGCCTGCGAATCCTCCATTTATCATATGAACATGTCTCTCCGGGGGTGTGAGGGTGTCGCTTAGCCCGCCTGGCTTCTTCGTCTCTTCTTTTTTTCTAGGCTCATCTGCTTTAGCCAAGTACCGATCTAGTCATCCCTCTCTTGCCAATTTCTCTATGACATTTTTTAAGTCAAAACACTCGTTGGTAGGATGTCTGTAGATTCAGTGGTACTCACAGTATTCTGTCCGATTTCTCCCTCCTTTTTGCTTTTGATTCGCCGAGGTGGTGGGATCTTCTCAGTGTGGCATATTTCTCGGTAAACATTCACAAGAGATAACCTAAGAGGGGTGTAATTGTGGTATTTTTTAGACTTCTCTCTATGTTGGTCTTCTTTATTCTTGGACTCTTTATCCCTGTCTCGAGTTGGGTAGGAGAATCCAGGTTTTGAGGTCTCTCCTAATCGAGAGTTTTCCTCCATGTTGATGTATTTCTCTGCTCATTCCTGTACCTCATTTAAAGATGTGGGATGATTTTTTGATATGGAGTGGCTAAAAGATCATTCTCACAGGCCATTGATGAGACCCATGATGGCTGCTTCTATTGGCAAACTCTGTATATCTAGACATGCTTTGTTGAATCTTTTCATGTAGTTGCAAAGACTCTCCCGATCTCCTTGCTTGATCCCTAATAGGCTTGGGGCGTGTTTGACTTTGTCCTTTTGAATGGAGAATCTGGCAAGAAATGTTTTGGCCAGGTCGTCAAAACTTGTAATGGATCTAGGAGGCAAATTGTCAAACCACTTGATTGTAGTCTTTGTTAGGATAGTTGGGAAGGCTTTGCATCGAATAGCATCCGAAGCGTCGGTGGGATACATTCTGCTTCTGAAATTGCTGAGATGATGGCTTGGATCGGAGGTACCGTCGTACGGGCTCATGTCGGGAGCTTTAAAATCCTTTGGAACTTTAGCTTTCATAATTTCTTTGGTGAAGGGATCTTGATCTTTGTGGGAGCTATCGTTGTGGCTAGATTGAATGGTTTTAGTTTTGAGATCAGCCTCGAGTTTTTAGGAGCTTCTCCTCTAGCTCTCGGCGTCGCCTGGTTTCTCTTCGAAGGTCCTTCTTGGCTTTTCGTTGATGCTCAGCCTCTTTTTCGAGCTGTTTGAGACGATCTTGTTGAGCTTGTAGTGCCTCCATGATTTCTTTGTTTTGCGAATTCTTATCTTTATTCAGTTGAGATGTATCTTTTGGTGTGTTGTCCGCATTTTTGTGCGGCGTTCTGTTCTCCAGATCGGAATCATGGTTGTCCGCCATGGTGACGGGATGACTTCCAGGTTCTTCGGCAACGGTGCCAATGTTTCGAAGGTTACCTGAAACTGTAGGTCGATCTCGGACGAGATCTGTGGTGGCAGTCGGCACTGTTGCGTCCGACTTGTTGGATCTAGTTGCTGGAGCTGTCGTGTCTGACTTGTTGGATCTGGTGGTTGAAGCTGCCGTGTTCGACTTGTTGGACTTGGCGGTGCTGCTGATCCTTCGTCATCGGAGCGTGGTGGTACCTGGAAGAGACTCTGATGCTTAAGTTAGAACGTGCTTTAGGCAGGTTTTTAATAGAATCAGAGTATGAGTTATACTTGGGTGCTCCAGTGTATTTATAGTTGTGTGGAGTGACCTTCCTTTGAGATAAGATAGTTATCCCGCCTTTATCTTTCTAGGCTTTGGATGCCTTTAGATTGGGCTAAATTCCTTTGTTTGGGCCTGCTTGGGTCTCTTATGGCGATTTGGCCGAACTCTTTGAGAAGAGGTCGGTAATGGGCCAACCTTCCAAGAGATTGGTCATGGGCCAACCTTCTAAGTGGTTGGCCAACCCGGTCCTACCTTCTAAGAGGTCGGCCAACTCGGTCCTTTATAGCTCGAACCGATGTATGAACACTGCCTAAAAGAAGTCCAGCAGCTAAATGGCCGACTTGCAGATCTCTCTTGATTTTTTGCAGTATCGGCACTAAGATCCCTACCACTTTTTTCCCTACTAAGAAAAGGATGCCAATTTGCATGGAATCCTGAATGTGAAGAGGTATTTTAGGAGTTTAAAAGATTTCTAAGCCAACCTCCCATTCTTACCCGGCCAAAAGCGAGGGAAGAACTTGTATTATATCTAGCTGTCGTCGAGAAGGCTGTGGCGTCAGCATTAATACGAGAAGACGAGGTCGTGCAGCATCCCACCTACTTTAAAAGCAAGGTGTTACAAGGCCCTGAGCTAAGGTATCAAAAACTTGAAAAGTTTGCATATGCCTTAGTTGTAGCATCTAGAAGGCTTCGGCGCTATTTTCAAACTCACACCATAAGATTTTGAACAAACCATCCCATGAAGCAAATCCTTCAGAAAATAGACGTTGCAGGCAGAATGGTTCCGTGGGCTATAGAATTATTTGAGTTTGACTTGAAATACGAAGCTCGGACAACAATCAAAGCTGATTGCCTAACCGACTTCATAGCAGAGTATGCAGGCGACCAAGAGGAGGCCTCCACAATCTGGGAGATATATGTGGATGGGTCTTCCAATAAGGTCGGAAGTGGAGCTGGTATCATACTAGTCAATAAGGAGGGAACCCAAAAAGAAATATCCTTAAAATTTGAGTTCCCAGCCTCTAATAACCAGGTTAAATATGAAGCTCTGATTGCGGGATTAAAACTTGCCAAAGAAGTCGGTGCTTCCAAGGTAATAATCTTCATCGACCCTCAAGTGGTAACTTCCCAAATTAACAGAGAGTATCAGGCGAAGATCCCAGCATGAAAATGTACCTGGAAAAAAAGCTTGAGCTTCTTTGATAGTTCCTTGAAACTGAAGTCAGGCATATAACAAAGGAGCTCAACAGTAGAGCAGACGCTCTTTCCAAACTAGCAAGTACCAAGTTGGAAGGAAATAACAGAAGCTTGATACAAGAAACTCTCCAGGAGACTTCAGTCGCAAAGACGGATAACAGGCTAGACATCTTGCCAGTCTCCGACTTAGATCTCGGATGGATGACGCCTCTAATCGAATTTCTAAAATTTGACATCCTTCCCGAAGAGCAAAAAGAGGCTCAAAAACTTAGAAGGGAAGCGCAGAACTATACCTTGGTACAAAACGTCCTTTATAGAATAGGGATATCCACACCACTGTTAAAATGTGTCCCGACCTCTAAGACAGGAGAAGTCTTGGAAGAGATACATATTGGGATTTATGAAAATCACCTCAGAGTAATGTCCTTAGCCAGAAAGGTGATATGAGCCGGGTTCTTCTGGCCGATCTTGGAGAAGGATACCACCGACTTCATTAAAAAATGTCAGCCCTGTTAAATGCATACAAATTTCCACGTCGCTCCCACCGAAGATTTCATTAGTACAACTTTTCCATGGCCTTTTGCAAAATGGAGATTGGACCTAGTCGGACCTTTTCCTCAGGGGTCTGGACAAGTAAAATACCTAATAGTGGGAGTGGACTATTTTACAAAGTGGGTTCAAGCAGAACCATTAGCCACCATTATAGCTCAAAGAAGTCGGAAGTTTCTTTACAAGAATATCATTATTCGATTTGGGGTCCCACACTCCATTACCATGGATAACGACACCCAGTTTACCGACTCTACATTTAAGAGCTTAGTAGCCAACAAGAAGAACAACACCAATTCACCTCGGTAGAGCATCCCCAGGAAAATGGGCAAGCCGAGGCACCCAACAAGGTTATACTGGCAGGATTGAAAAAAAAGGCTCCAAGAAGCAAAAGGGGCTTGGGCTGAGGAGCTTCCTAAAGTATTATGGGCCTACCGAACTACACCTCATTCAACTACCGGAGAGACATCCTTCCGACTTGCTTATGTCATAGATGCCATGATCCCCGTTGAAACAAACGAGCAAAGTCTGAGGGTGAGTTTTTACGATGAGGTCGGTAACGATCAAGCCCAAGAAAAAAGAGCTTGAAATACTTCCATAAGTCAGGGAACAAGAACAAATAAAACAAGTAGCACTGAAGTAAAGGATGGCAGCAAGATACAATCAAAGAGTCATTCGAAAAAGTTTCACCACAGACGACTTAGTTCTCATTCATAATGACATAGGGGTGAACAAGTCGGGGGGAAGGAAAACTCGCTGCAAACTGGAAGGGACCCTACAAGATAGTTAAGGTCTTGGGAAAGGGCTACTATAAAGTGTCCGACCTAGGAGGCTCCGAGCTCCCAAGGTTATGGCACGCTTGCAATATGAAGAGATATTACAGCTAGAAGTGAACCTCGCCCCCTGATGTACTCTTTTTCCCGACTTCATGGTTTTTTTCCCAAAGAGAGTTTTCCTGGAGCAGATTTTAACGAGACATCAAAGCGAGGACTAGGGGCGAAAAAATCCACTCCCTAGCGAGAGCCCCCATGTAAAAGACACATTACATTAGTAATAATATCTCTCTCTTTATTACCTTTTTTATATTTCTTTTTCTTTAGAATTTTCCGTTTATCATTACTATGACACGCACCAACTTAGGCTCGAAAAAACAAAAAAATCTGTTGACTGACCTACAGGGTTGGCAAGATAATGCGACGAGGTACAGGTCGGTATAAAGAGATCATAAAAGACGATCATAAGAGCTCAGAAATAAGACAACTCGTGACTTGTAAGTCGGATAGTCCGAGCAGATTAAAATGCATCGCAAGAATAATCTAAGTTACGGTTCAATAAGCAAAGCAAAATTGAACGCATTAAGCTAACGGAGAATAAAGAGATGTGAAAGTCCCCTAAACGGACCAATGGTAAGGGCTTTTTCATAAACATCGTGCCAAGACAAAAGATTACTTAACAAAAAGTTTTCTTACCACTTTATCGAAAAATAGCGAACACAGATAAACAGAGGTCCATCCAGTCAAAATATTCTACAAAACTTTATGAAACTGAAGTTCAAAAAACAAGCGAGCAGTTTCTCAAAAGACCTCGTATGCTGAAGACCATTCATAAAAAAAGAAACTTCATAGCATAAACAAAAAATAATTACTTTGTTATAGGTCCTATTTAAAAAAGGACCAGAAAGAGAGAAGTTGAAGATCCCATTAAAGGATCAATTGTCAGGAACAAACAACACAAATATACAAAATAAATAAAGTGTTCATAAAAAGGACCCCACAAGTCGGGCCTTAGCAAATATCATTACTTGGGACCTAGGAGGGAGTTAGGATCATCAGTAGGAGAAGAAGTCGGTTCGGCTATAGAAGCTGGAGTGGTAGGAGGAATCTCTTCAGCAACAAAAGTTGGAGCCACCCCGGGCTGAGAAGAAGAACTCAGCAGAAACCCCTCAATCAGGACAACCTCGCGAGGAGGAGATTCAGTTATACGCTGACCTGCCATCTTCAACTCGGAATCAGTCTCAGGACGAGGAGGGGAAACTATCTCCCCATTAAGGATGACCTTGTTAGGGTGAAGAGGTGATAGGTCCAAGTCGGGAGCAATAACTCTGACTTGTTGCTTCAAAATCCTAAACACCTCCTCAGTACCCTCGATGATAGAATCCTCCAAGTCCTGATGACTCTTCTGAATTAGCTCCAACTCCTTTTTCAAATCAATATTGGCAGAAAAGGCCCTAACATAATTATGCTCAGCTTTCCCCTTCAGGTCCTCAGCCATTGCACAAGAGGCCAACAATTGTTTCTCCTTTTCCCGAGCCTGGGAGAGTTCCTCCTTTAGCTAGGCATTATTCTCCTGCAACCTCTTCCCCTCTTCTTGATACAAAATAATTTTCCCTTGGAGGTGTTCCAAAGAAGATTGGGTAGCACCTAAAGAGGTTTTTTTTAATATATCAAGAAGAGTAGTGCAAATCCCAGCAGTCCGAATTCTTCCTCAGATTAAAATCTGAAGATTATTAAGGATAGCGGCATCATCGACAGCAATTTGGCTATGTGAGGGGATGTGATTCCTACAAAATTTTATCCCGTCAAAGTCGGTGTCCCCGACGTTAGAGGCTCTTGTGTTTCTTCTTCTCAGGTTCTGAGGAAGAAAGGACTCGGGGGATAGGAGCAGGAAGAGAAAGATGAAGAGGAGGAGGATGAATTGGATTTACCAAAATGGGCCGGAAAGAAGTCCCCAAACCCGAGCTTTGAAGCCTGGGAGGAGTAGGAGAGGTTCCGACCTCTTGTGCAACAACACGGGCACGAGCATTCCTCTTGGCTTCCTACACTTTTTGATAAGCAGCTCTTGATCCACCTTTTATTTTTTCTGAGAAAAGGAAGTAAAACTATTAGTGCACAAGTCGGAAGTATGGAAAGTGGCCTACAAAATTAAAAATAAAACTACCTAGCTCAGTCCTGACGAAGCTCGGAGATCCAAGAAGAAATTTCTTGGTGTCCAGGTTTGGAGGCAGTCCCCAAGCCTCTCGAAAAAACTCTACCACAGCCTCCTCTACCTCGTCCAAATAGACCAGGCTGTACTTCTCTACAAGATAAGTTTCGACCCAGTATAGAGTAAATCGGGGCTCATTATTTTCATTCAGGAAAAAGGGATGATGGCTTTTGACAACTTGGGCTTTGAAAAATTAATTTTTAAAGTCGTGGAAAAACTCATA
This sequence comes from Arachis stenosperma, assembly GCF_014773155.1. Lineage (NCBI taxonomy): Eukaryota > Viridiplantae > Streptophyta > Magnoliopsida > Fabales > Fabaceae > Arachis > Arachis stenosperma. The sequence goes on from NC_080382.1 coordinate 35,187,924, forward strand.
AAAAATTGAAAAAACTTTCCGGACCTTGTATAGTTCCGAAGGAAATTCACTGCTGCTTATTCTTATCACTAAAAGGCTTTGTTAAGTGAAAAAGATAGAAAAAGGTCTTTAAAGAGATCGGAAAATCAAGTACACAACTGACAAGCTGGTAAATTTTAAGGAAATTTCAAGAATTGGGATGGAGTTGGGTAGGAGCTACTCCACAATGAGACAACACCTCCATCTCAAAATTGGAAAAGGGAAGGGTATCCCTTGGACGGGTAAACAGACAGTTATACATAAAGATAAAATGGGGGTCAGAATCAGAAAATCTCCTACAGCAAGCCCGGTCCTCAAGGTCTGGGGCCACTAATTCATATTTGGATTCATCAGCATCAAGGTTACAATTCTATGGCGTTTCCTAAGTTCAGTAAAAAAAAACATCATCCACTATGGGGTGTTCAAAAAGAACAGAAGGATCTACCCATCTCAATAAGACTTCGAGAACTCGAGACATTTTCAGAAATAGAAAATACATAAAGAAATGCACCTACATTAAACAAAGAGAAGTGGGCATCATCTAAAACCAGTTCGAAACAGTTCTTTTCAAATAGAGAAAGAAACAACCAACAGTCACAACCGAAACGATTTTTGCAAAAGAAAAACGCAAAATCTTAGAGTTTTCTATGATAAACACTAAAGAAACCTAAATCTTAGTGAATGAAGAACGCTGTGGCTCAATAATTTTTGTGATTTATAATCATTAATTAGTTATTATTAATAATGTGAGATTATATCTAATTAAATAAAACTACTCATTTTTTTTATTGATTAAGAATTGGCCAAATTTCAATAAAAGTATTAGTCCTCTAATTTTTTTAAGTAAATTACGCCCGAACTCTCTTTTTATTTAAATAAAAATTTTTTATTTTTCATTTAATTATTGTAGGATGAATTACGTTTTTGTGTATTATCTCTCAATTTTGTACTTAATGGCGGTGAAATTAAAAGCAATTCTTTTTACATATTATCTACTGATAACGACTACGAAATTAAGATAGAAAAAATCGTTCTCAATTTCGTTGTTAGCCTTTAATTTTGGTAGCACAACTTCCGAAATTGAAAAATAATGTATAAAAATCTTATTTTTTCTACAATAATTTAAAATAATTTTTTTAATATTTTTCTTAAAATAAAAAAAAACTCTAATCTCGTCCGTTTCAAAATTAATTTGCGCAAAAATGAACACACAAAAATTACTATGCAAACGATGCAAATATATAATTGTAATTGATGAGTTAATGTTGATAGGATGGATCATGAGAATAGATTTGATTTGGTCATTTGAATTGAATGCGAAGTGAAAAGTGGTACAGCAGGTTAGGATTATGATGATGAGAGTGATAATAATGCATGTCACGAATCCCAAAAGTTTCCTGAAAAATATATAGACAAGATAAGGAACGAGAAAGTTGTTTGGTGACAAGTGCTTGCCATCTTCAACCACCGCAGGCCGCAGGTAAGGCCCGGGCTACCATTTTCGCATTCCCAACTACACGACAGCGTATTTCTTTGACTACACCATGCTTCATGTCTCTCACCTCCATCTCCCCTCATTTGTTTTAATTTCCTTTTCGTTTGAATTCAATGCCTGGTATTTAAGTTTTATTTGTCCATAAAATTTAAAATTTTGATTCATTTAATGTAATTTTTAAATATTTTTGCAAAAAATTTTTTAAAACCATTTTTTAATATATTTAATTATTTATTATAAAAACAATAATTTATTGAAAATCTAAAATTCTGTATGACAAAATAAAAAAGGGGTGCTGTTCAATTCGTAGCATTTAAGAAGGATAATTATCCTCTGTTCAATGGGGTTAGTCCACGCGTAAGTTCAGTAGGGGTATATATGGTCTGTCTTTCTGGAACTCTATAACCTCATTGAATTAAATGCTATAATCATGATCCATGATTCCTCATTTCTTGCATGCAAATGCAGAAAGCAGAAATGTCCTGTACATCTATCTATGGTCCCATTTGGATGAAAATTAACCTATGGTTATTAATAACGCTTTGAGTTTAACGTAATATGTTTATTAACTTCTTGAACTTGGATATATCTCCGATGTGGATTCATTAATTAATCTCATGTTTTTATAAGGCAATATTTCCGTACAAAGAGTATTTGTAACCAAAAAATTTATATCAAATTTAAAATTATTATAAATTAAAATTTTTTTATAACAATAATTAGTTATTATTATAAAATAAAAATATTTTATAACAACAAAAATATTTATTATAATATTTTAATACTTAATAACAGTGTAATTTTTTTGTTATAAATTATATTGATTTTGACATCGAATTGTTATTTTGTTGTAAAATATTATAATATTTTATAACAAAAAATTATATTGTTAAAAAATTTAAAATATTTTATAACAAAAAATTAATTTATCACAAAATACAATATTTTTATAACAAATTATTTATTTGTCACAAAATTTAAAGATTTTTTGTAACCAATAAAAAAATTTATTTCAAGATATTAAATATAAGACCTGAAATTTTAAAAATTAAAAGAATGAGTTATTTATGCTTTATTATATTTATTTAGGATTTTATAATCAAAAAATTATTTACTAAAAATATTTATGTCAAATTAATGATTTTTGAATTTAAAATTATTTTAGACTCATATAAATTCTATAATAATTGAGAATTTTTTTATTTAAAATTTAAAATATTAGTAATTAGGAAATAATAAAAATTTGATATTTAATTTAAAAAATTATAATCTATAGTTTAATTTTATGAACTAAAAAAAATAAATTATTTATAATTTAAAATTAAAATATTTGTTTAAAATTAATTAGTAAGTTGATAAATAACTAATATTTTTAAAATAATTTTAATAAATTAAATTTAATTTTCAATTACTATTTTATTCTTTAGTTTTATGCAAATTTCGGTTATCCTTATTCTCCTTAACTAACCCTAACCCTAATTTTACTAATCCACACATCCCCATCATCTCTCACTCAGCCAACACACCACACTCTCACTCAGGAAAAAAGAAGAAAACAAAGAAGAGAGAGTGAGTGAACGAGGATGAAGGAAGAAGAAGGAAAAAAGGAGGAAAAGGCGCCGCCGCGTCCGCACAACTCCGGCGCCATCGCGTCTGGTCCATCGCTTTGCCGTTGTCGCAAAACATCTATTCGGCCCTTGTTCGCGAAGTTTTTGGCTCTATTTGCTGCCTCTGTTTTGCCGTGCATTCGCCGCCATTTCGTCGTGCTTCTGCCGCTTCTCCAACCATCGTCTTCGAGCCTCTGCTCAGCGTCTGTTCCATCATGTGTTTGAATCTCTATTCAATACCCATTTCATCGTTGTTCAGCCAACCTTCTGCCACTATTCAGCCATTTCCATCGCGTTTTAAAGTTCCAGCTCATCCCTTTTCTGTTGAATTTTAGAACATATGAAAGCCTATGATTATTTTAAGTTTTTTAAATTTTTGGTGTTTCTTAATTGTTATTTCTTTAGTTTTGTTTTTGAATTTGTTCTCGGTTATAATTTTTTATCTAATTATTTGGTTTCACTTTTTTTGGACATATTTATGCAGTTTGGTAAGTGGGATTCTTTTAATTTTATTGTTTTATTATCTCTTTTAATTTTATTCTATTGTAGCATTGAAGAAGCTTGTGTTGCTCATCCTACTATTGTTGTGTTTTACATCATTAAGAAGGTAAGTAGTGTTGTGGTTTTGAAATTTCAACATATAAAGCAGCTATAGTATTGTGTCATTATATCATTTTGATTTAGGTAGTTAGGATTTATGATTCATTGATTTAGGACTTAAGCTTTATATTCATTGCTGTCGGTGTTGTTGAATTGAATTAGTTTTAAGCTTTATAGTGTGACTGAATGACTGCATCTTTGCCTCTCTGGTCTCTCTGGCTCACTGCTGCTTTTCTCTTCCCTTTCGCTGCCAGTTCAGGTAAGGACCTCCCCTTTATCCTCTTCATGTCAATGTTCAATATCTTGTATTTATACTATATTATTTTTCTCTTTGTTTTGTTCTGAATATACTTGTGATGTATTATTCATAATTTTTCTGAAATTGATTTATAAATCCAATCTGTGATACTTATTTTATATTGATTTTTTGTTCTGAGTTATTGAGTTATTAGTCTGTATGATTGAATATTTTTTGCTGTTGATTTTTTAGTTGAATTTTGCTTGTTTTGTATCTTGTTTTGAATTGATTAAAATTAATGATAAAATTTTTATTGTTGAATTTTTTGTTGTTGTTAAATATTTATTCGATTAAAAAGAGAAAAAATGAACTAAAAGAAAAAGAAAGACAGTTAGTGTATTTCATGTTGGCCTGTTGCTATTGTGATAAGACGATGATTTTATTGTTTACATGAATATTGATTTGGTGAATGGTGATGATTGAAGTTAATCCTTATATATTTTATTAATCATGAACTACAATGGAGAATTTTTGTTATTGCATTGAGTTCAATTGTTGAAATTTTGGTCTTTTACTCTGGCTATTTCTTATCTTGATGATGATGAATTTGAAAAACTTCTTTCAGGATCTCCTCCGCCTGATGTTGATAAAGAAGATGGTAATGTAGAAGCTTGTGAAACTCGTGAAGATTTTATGATTGATGAAGAATAGAGTAAATATTAAATGACTTGTTTAGACTTTAGTTAATTAGTTGTTCATTATAGTATTTTAGTTGGTTTATTTGCTACTTGAATTTATTTGAGTTGCGTATAAACTTGTGAGTTGTGAATTTGTGTTTTAATTTGAGTTGTGAATTTGTGTTATGAGTTGTGACTTTTGACTTGTTATGGTATATATTAGTTATAGTCCTATGGATAATTTGGTTTATTTGAGATTTATTTATTATTTGTGAATTAATTTTTACAATAAAAAATTTCATAATTTTTATATTTTACGAGTTACGTTTACATTCCATCTTACCATTCAACGACTTACAATTATGAACTAGCTTAGCGAGTCGAGGTAAAAACTACGAGTTCACTATCTTAGTCCTTGAATATATCAATTAATTAAAAAATAAAATAATTTGACAAACTATGTGTGTAATTTATATTAAAAAATTATTATAAAATAAATATTGTGCTTTCGTAACTAAAAGAATGAAAAATGTTACAAAATCAAGTTATATTTTGTAACAAAATTTTGTGACAAGAAAAATTATATTGTTACGAAAAATATTTTAAAGGTAAAAAATTGTTGCTACTTTTGTAACAAATTTTGGTTTTGGTATTAAACAAATTTGTTACAAAAGATTACTTTGTATTGTAACAGTTTCATTTTTTGTTACAAAAATTTTTTGTAATGCGATAAACTGCAATAGTCCTTTTTTCTTTACAAATTTATTTCGTTTCAAAATTCAGATTCTTTTTAACAAATTTTTTTTGTTACAAATATTGTTTTTTCTTGTAGTATCTCTTAACACCATTTTGGAAATAAGAAAAGGTTGGTAACCTACGAAGTACGAATGCTTCGTTGAGTTACTTTGTCTGTTTGTCAGATACATTTTAAACATGATACTCATGGATACTCGTTTGATACGCGTGTCTGTCGTGTTTAACTGTGTCTTAATAAAAAATAAAAATTTTTTCTCCGAACATGCTTGGACACACCTAAATATCATCACGTGTCATCGTGTCCAACCTTATTCTTAATATGTATTCTTGAAATAAATTTAAAAATAGTATATATTATTAGTTATTAAAATAAAAAATATTTTAAATATTTTATATAATTAAAATAAGATATTAAAAATATTAAAAAATTAATTTATGTTTTGATATTAATAAAATATCAAAATATCATTACTATTTTTTTAAAAAGCACTTTATATTATATTATATTATATTATATTATATTATATTATATTATACGTGTCCACGTGTCTTATAAGATTTTAAAATTTGTGTGTTAGTGTGTCCGTATTCATGAATTTTCTTTTAAATAAATAAAAAGTATTTTATTTATTAAAATATACAATTTGTAACATTTTTATGAAAATCCATCCTATCTTTTATCTCGTTTATAGTGTAAATAAGATATGTGCATTCTTATTTCGTTTACACTAAAAATGAGATAAGAACGAAGGTGGCCTATATATAGAGGTCGTTTACAACGTCTTTTGGAGTGACATTTCATCCATTTCTTCAACTTTTCTTCTACTTCTACTCTTTTCTAATCATATTATCGAATTACTTGGAAATGGCACGCACAGATGCACATGATCTAGACATCAACTGCCTGAACGCGACATGACACATCGTTGGGGCAGCTAACTTTGAAGTTAGTATTGTTATTTTCATGTTTGTGTTAAAGCATATATGTATAACTATGCTTAAGGTACTTTTATAGAACTAGTATATAATATATGTTAGGTGGTTGAATGTATTATTAGTAATGGTTAATTGATAGGGTATGATTTTAGGTATTAGTGAAATTAATTTGTTAAGTAAATGTTTATTTAATTTTATTTTTATTTAAATTAAGTTATTAAGTACATGTTTATTAATTTAGTTATTAATTAATTAAGTAAATATTTTTATTTAAATTTATTTATTAACTAGATATTTATTAATTTAGTTATTAATTATTTAAGTAAATACTTTTATTTAAATTAATTTATTAAGTAAATATTTCTAGTTATTTGTTAAATTAATTTGTTATGTAAATATTTATTCGCATGTTTCTTTTTTTAATTTTGATAGCTTTAGTTGTTTTATAGATTTCTTATTCAGATTTTTTATTTTTTATCACATGCCTCGCCTACTTCTCCCTGGGCGAGTGAGTCACACACTTGCATCACTGAACGCTATTGTCCCTACTTTAGGGGGTTGGCTTCGGCGAAATGGTGCCATTCAGGGACTTCGTATTTGACAACTCCTTGATCATGGCTTCATGGAGAGCTGGTGTCCGGAGACCTACACTTTTCACCTGTCATGGGGTGAGTGCACCATCACCTTGTAGGACGTTGCGTACTACGCCGATCTATGTGCGCATGGAGAGTCAGTGGGTGAGTGCTTCCATGATTTTCACACATGGTATAAGATCGAGACTTGAGAGTTGGTGGAGCGGCTACTTGAATTTATAGAGAGAAGCTTTAGAAGTGTATGGTCTGTGCATAAGCCATAGCAAGACAGAATATATAGAACGTAAGTTCGACCGCGGAAGAGAAACCCTAATTCAGAGGTGAAGATTGGAGAAAATATCCTACGAAAAGTTAAAAGTTTTAAGTATCTTGGGTGCATCATATAGGATAATGGAGAGATTGAACATGATGTAAATCATAAGATCCAAGCAGGTTGGTCAAAATGGCAGAGTGCGTCTAGTTTTCATATGTGATAAAAAAAAGTGCCTTTAAAACTTAAAGGTATATTTTATTGCACTGTTATCAGACCAACTATGCTTTATGGTGCAATATGTTGGGCAGCCAAAGGGGAGTACGAACATAAGTTAAGTGTGACAGAGATGAAGATGTTGAGATGGATGAGTGATCATACATGATTTGATAGAATAGGGAGCGAAGATATAAGAGAGAGAGAGAGAGAAAGAGAGAGAGAGAGAGAGTTGGAGTAGCACCTATTGTGAAAAAGACGGTAGAATTGCATCTCAAGTGGTTTGGATATATGAGAAGAAGACCAACAGAGGACCCAGTCAGGAGGGTGGATGAGATGGAAGATGGACAAAGGGTGAAAGGCAGAGGAAGACCTAGGAAGACCATCCATGAGGTGGTCAAATGAGATCTATATATAAACGGTCTCTCTGTGGACATGATACATGATAGAGGTTAATGGCATCATTTGATCTATGTAGCCGATCCCACCTAGTGGGACAAGACTTTGTTGTTGTTGTTGTATAGATTAGGAGAAGGTGTAATTCACTCATATTGGCATTTGAAATGTTATATGGAAATGTGAAAATACAGGTATTACAGGCGGCAAAGAGGCAATATACAACTTGCATGCTGCTCAATACGCATACGTAGGTAATGTGGAGCTGCAATCGGCGCAGGCGCAACTTTTGCAACACGCAGGATGCGTGCTAATTAATACACAGGTTTCTTGGTAAACTTGTCTACATGCAGGGGATAGGACATGCATGGAAAACAAGCTACATAGTATGTTTCAACCTTTTAAAATTGGCTGGGAGAGACATTTTCACTACAACAATTTTGGCTTAAGGTAACCCTTATTCGAAGCAACATTTAACAAATATTGTCTTAGATAGAAAAAGACAACATTTTTAACGAGTTGCCTTTGAATATGATAAAGATAACAAAATTTTTAGCCACTCACTAAAATAGATGTCTTTAATATCTAAAACAACACTTAGAAAAGGTTGCATTATACAAAATTTAAGACAATATTTTTAAATAAAAAACAACATTTTATAAGGATTCTAAAAAAACTACATAAATAACATTTATAAAAAGTCGCCTAAAATTATTCATAACTAAAAATTTTAGAGTGAAATTTAAATTATATTTCCACTAGTTATTTTTCCAATCAAATAATTTAGAAAAAGAAAAGAAAAGAAAAGAAGGAATGTGCTTTAGTTCATCACTACCATAAGCTAGCCCTAACACTTTGAAAGCAATCCCAAACGGCAACACACCCTCTACGATCGCAGCTCTTGATCGCAATGCTCTCCTCCACGTACGGCGACGACGCGTGCTTCCTTCCACGGGCATCGGAGTAGTGCTCTCCTCCACGGGCGTTGGCGCGGTCATCTTCTCCACGGACGTTGCTCCACAGTGATGGTGCGGTGCGCTCCTTGTTTTGTGCCAAACCACCACCGTCGAGAAACTCCTCTCCCTTCTCTTCTCCTTCTTCCTCTTCTTCCCCTGTCTTGCCTCCTCCTCTTCACGAGCTCTGACAACGCTACACGCAACTGTAACCGTCCTCCTCCTCCTCTGCCTATTGGTAAGACATGTCTGAACTTTACTATAGGAATGGAGTTTCTGAATGCATTGTGGTGGACGAAATTGTGATCACATTAATGTAGTATTCTTTGTTGTTGTATGGAATCATTATTATGGCACCTATGTGTGGACACAACTCCGTTCAACTAACCAGCAAGTGTACTGGGTCGTCCAAGTAATACCTTACGTGAGTAAGGGTCGATCCCACAGAGATTGTTGGTATGAAGCAAACTATGGTCACCTTGTAAATCTCAGTTAGGCAGATTAAATGGTTATGGGTTTCGAAAATTAATAATAAATAGAAAATAAAAAGGGATAGAAATACTTATGTAAATCAATAGTGGGAATTTCAGATAGGCGTGTGGAGATGCTAGAATCCTTTCGAATCTCTACTTTTTTATTGCTTTCATCTAATCCTTCTTACTCCTTTCCATGGCAAGCTGTATGTAGGGCATCACCGTTGTCAATGGCTACATCCCATCCTCTCAGTGAAAATGGTCCTATGCTTTGTCACAGCACGGCTAATCATCTGTCGGTTCTCAATCAGGTTGGAATAGAATCCCTTGATTCTTTTGCGTCTGTCACTAACGCCCAGCCTTCAGGAGTTTGAAGCTCGTCACAGTCATTCAATCCCGGAATCCTACTCGGAATACCACAGACAAGGTTTAGACCTTCCGGATTCTAATGAATGCCGCCATCAATTCTAGCTTATACCACGAAGATTCTGTTGGGGAATCTAAGAGATATGCGCCCGGCCTAAGGTAGAACAGAAGTGGTTGTCAATCACGCGCGTTCATAGGTGAGAATGATGATGAGTGTCACAGATCATCACATTTATCAAAGTGTTGTGCAACGTATATCTTGGAATAAGAATAAAAGAGAATTGAATAGAAAGTAATAATAATTGTATTGAAACTTGAGGTACAGCAGAGCTCCACACCCTTAATCTATGGTGTGCAGAAACTCCACCGTTGAAAATACATAAGTGAAAGGTTCAGGCATGGCCGAATGGCCAGCCCCCTGAATGAACAAAAGACCGAATGATCAAAGATTAAACCGTCAAGAGATTAAACTGTCAAAAGATGTCTAATACAATAGTAAATTATCCTATTTATACTAGACTAGCTACTAGGGTTTACATGAGTAAGTAATTGATGCATAAATCCACTTCCGGAGCCCACTTGGTGTATGCTTGGGCTGAGCTTGATCTATCCACGAGCTGAGGCTTCTCTTGGAGTTGAACTCCAAGTTATAACATGTTTTAGGCGTTCAACTCCGGATCATAACGTGTTTCTGGCGTTTAACTCCAGACAGCAGCATGTACTTGGCGTTCAACGCCAAGTTACGTCATCAATTTCCGAATAAAGTATGGACTATTATATATTGCTGGAAATCTCTGGATGTCTAATTTCCAACGCCGTTGAAAGCGCGCCATTTGGAGTTCTGTAGCTCCAGAAAATTCATTTCGAGTGCAGGGATGTCAGATTCCAACAGCATCAGTAGTCCTTTTCTCAGCCTTTTTCAGAGTTTTGCTCAAGTCCCTCAATTTCAGCCAAAAATTACCTGAAATCACAGAAAAACACACAAACTCATAGTAAAGTCCAGAAATGTGAATTTATCATAAAAACTAATGAAAACATCCCTAAAAGTAGCTTGAACTTACTAAAAACAACCTAAAAACAATGCCAAAAAGCGTATAAATTATCCGCTCATCACAACACTAAACTTAAATTGTTGCTTGTCCCCAAGCAACTGAAAATCAAATAGGATAAAAAAAAGAGAATATACTATAAATTCCAAAATATCAATGAATATTAATTCTAATTAGATGAGCGGGACTTGTAGCTTTTTGCTTCTGAACAGTTTTGGCATCTCACTTTTTCCTTTATAGTTTAGAGTGATTGGCATCTCTAGGAACTCAGAGTTCAGATAGTGTTATTGACTTTCCTAGTTAAGCATGTTGATTCTTGAACACAGCTACTTATGAGTCTTGGCTGTGGCCCTAAGCACTTTGTTTTCCAGTATTACCACCGGATACATAAATGCCACGGACACATAACTGTGTGAACCTTTTCAGATTGTGACTTAGCTTTGCTAGAGTCCCCAGTTAGAGGTGTCCAGAGCTCTTAGGCACACTCTTTTGCTTTGGATCACGACTTTAACCACTCAGTATCAAGCTTTTCACTTGGACCTTCATGACACAAGCACATGGTTAGGGACAGCTTGATTTAGCCGCTTAGGCCTGGATTTTATTTCCTTGGGCCCTCCTATCCATTGATGCTCAAAGCCTTAGATCATTTTTACCCTTGCCTTTTGGTTTTAAGGGCTATTGGCTTTTTCTGCTTGCTTTTTCTTTTTCTTTCTAATTAATTTTTTTTTTGCCTTTTTTTTTCGCAAGCTTTCTTTTTCACTGCTTTTTCTTGCTTCAAGAATCAATTTCATGAATTTTCAGATCATCAATAACATTTCTCCTTGTTCATCATTCTTTCAAGAGCCAACAATTTTAACATTCATAAACAACAAGATAAAAAATATGCACTGTTCAAGCATTCATTCAGAAAACAAAAAGTATTGTCACCACATCAATATAATTAAACTAAATTCAAGGATAAATTCGAAATTCATGTACTTCTTGTTCTTTTGAATTAAAACATATTTCATTTAAGAGGGGTGAAGGATTAATGGATTTTATTCATAGCTTTAAGACATAGTTACTACATACTAATGATCATGAAGTAGAGACACAAAACATAGATAAACTCAACATAAAAAACCGAAAAACAGAAAGAAATAAGAACAAGGAATGAATCCACCTTAGTGGCGTCTTCTTCTTGAAGGACCAACAATGTCCTTAAGCTCTTCTATGTCCCTTCCTTGCCTTTGTTGCTCCTCCCTCATTGCTCTTTGATCTTCTCTTATTTCTTGGAGAATGATGGAGTGCTCATGATGTTCCACCCTTAATTGTTCCACATTGTGGCTCAAATCTTCTAAGGAAGTGTTGAGTTGTTCCCAATAGTTGTTCGGAGGAAAGTGCATCCCTTGAGGCATCTCAGGGATTTCTTAATGATGAGCTTCCTCATGTATCTCTTGAGAACCGTGAAGGGTCTCTCTTTGCTTGCTCCATCCTCTTCTTGGTGATGGGCTTATCCTCTTTAATGGAGATGTCTCCTTCTATGATAACTCCAGCTGAGTAACATAGATGGCAAATAAGGTGAGGAAAAGCTAGCCTTGCCATGGTGGAGGGATTTTCGGCTATTTTGTAGAATTCATTGGAGATGACTTCATGAACTTCTACTTCCTCTCCAATCATGATGCTATGAATCATGATGGCCCGATCCACAGTAACTTCAGATCGGTTGCTAGTGGGAATGATGGAGCGTTGAATGAACTCCAACCATCCTCTAGCCACAGGCTTGAGGTCCAGTCTTCTTAGTTGGACTGGCTTGCCTTTGGAGTCTCTCTTCCATTGAGCTCCTTCTACACATATGTCCATAAGGACTTGGTCCAACCTTTGATTAAAGTTGACCCTTCTAGTGTAGGGACGTACATCTTCTTGCATCATGGGCAAGTGGAACGCCAATCTCACATTCTCCAGCCTAAAATCTAAGTATTTCCCCCGAACCATTGTGAGATAATTCTTTGGATTCGGGTTCATACTTTGATCATGGTTCCTAGTGATCCATGCATTGGCATAAAACTCTTGAACCATTAAGATTCCGACTTGTTGCATGGGGTTGGTTAGGACTTCCCAACCTCTTCTTCGGATTTCATGTCGGATCTCCGGATACTCATTTTTCTTGAGCTTGAAAGGGACATCAGGGATCACCTTCTTCTTTGCCACAACATCATAGAAGTGGTCTTGATGGCTCTTGGAGATGAATCTTTCCATCTCCCATGACTCGGAGGTGGAAGCTTTTGTCTTCCCTTTTCCTTTTCTAGAGGATTCTCCGGCCTTAGGTGCCATTGATGGTAATGGAAAAACAAAAAAAGCTTATGCTTTTACCACACCAAACTTAAAATATTGCTCGTCCTCGAGCAAGAGAAGAAAGAAGAGAAGAAGAAGAAGAAAATATGGAGGAGAAGGAGGAGTGTGGGTTCGGCCAAGGTATAGTAGAGGGGGTAGTGTTGTGTGAAAATGATGTAGAATGGAAGGGTATATATAGAGAGAGGGGGGAGGGTAGGTTCGGCCATTTAGGGTGGGATTGGGTGGGAAAATGTTTTTGAATTTTGAAGGTAGGTGGGGTTTACGGGGAAGAGTGGATGGATGTGAGTAGTGAAGGGGGTAATTGGAAAGAGAGATTGAGGTGATTGGTGAAGGGTTTTTTTTTTTTGGGAAGTGTGACATGGGGAAGAGTGAAAATAGGATTAGGAGGTAAGGTGGGAATATAGTAGGTGGGGATCCTGTAGGGTCCACAGATCCTGAGGTGATCCTGTGGGGTCCACAGATCCTGAGGTGTCAAGGAATTCCATCCCTGCACCAAATAGGCATGTAAAATGCCTTTGCATACCATTCTGGCATTTAAACGCCGAGTGGTGCACGTTCTGGGCGTTCAACGCCCATGTAAAGCATGTTCTGGCGTTGAACGCCAGTTTCATGCTTGTTACTGGCGTTCAGCGCCAGCTTTTCCTCTAGGCACATTCATGGCGTTCAGCGCCAGAATGTTGCTTGTTTCTGGCGTTCAGCGCCAGATTCATGCTCTGTTCTGGCGTTGAACGCCAGCCAGATGCTTCTTACTGGCGTTGAACGCCAGCCCGTGCTTCCTCCAGGGTGTGATTTTTCTTCTGCTGTTTTTGATTCTGTTTTTAATTTTTATATTTTTTTTCGTGACTCCTCATGATCATGTACCTAATAAAACACAAAATAAAAATAAAATAAAATAAAATAAAAATTAGATAAATAAATTGGGTTGCCTCCCAACAAGCGCTTCTTTAATGTCAATAGCTTGACAGTGGCTCTCATGGAGCCACAAAGGTGATCAGGTCAATGTTGTATAGTCCCAACACCAAACTTAGAGTTTGGATATGGGGTCTTAACACGAAACTTAGAGTTTGGTTGTGGCCTCCCAACACCAAACTTAGAGTTTGACTGTGGGGGCTCTTCTTGACTCTGAACTGAGAGAAGCTCTTCATGCTTACTCTCTTTTGTCACAGAGGGATGGCCATGTACCTTAAACACAAGGTATTCCCCATTCAATTGAAGAACTAATTCACCTCTGTTGACATCTATCACAACTCCTGTTGTGGCTAGGAAAGGTCTTCCAAGGATGATGCATTCATCCTCTTCCTTCCTAGTGTCTAAGATTATGAAATCAGCAGGGATGTAAAGGCCTTCAACCTTTACTAACACGTCCTCCACTATTCCATAAGCTTGTCTCAATGACTTGTCTGCCAATTGTAATGAGAACAAGGCAGGTTGTACCTTAATGATCCCCAGCTTCTCCATTACAGAGAGTGGCATAAGATTTATCCCTGACCCCAGATCACACAGAGCTTTTGCAAAGGTCATGGTGCCTATGGTACAAGGTATCAAAAACTTGCCAGGATCTTGTTTCTTTTGAGGTAGGATTTGCTAAATCCAGGTATCTAGTTCACTAATGAGCAAGGGAGGTTCACTTTCCCAAGTCTCATTACCAAACAACTTGGCATTCAGCTTCATGATAGCTCCTAAATATTGAGCAACTTGCTCTCCAGTCACATCTTCATCCTCTTCAGAGGAAGAATAGTCTTCAGAGCTCATGAATGGCAGAAGGAGATCTAATGGAATCTCTATGGTCTCTATATGAGCCTCAGATTCCTTTGGATCCTTAATAGGAGACTCCTTCTTGCTTGAGGGACGTCCCAGGAGGTCTTCCTCACTAGGATTTTCGTCCTCCTCCTCCCTTGTGCATTCGGCCATATTGATTATATCAATGGCCTTGCACTCTCCTTTTGGATTCTCTTCTGTATTGCTTTGGAGAATACTGGGAGGAGTTTCAATGACTTTCTTACTCAGCTGGCCCACTTGTGCCTCCAGATTTCTGATGGAGGATCTTGTTTCACTCATGAAACTGAAAGTGGCCTTTGACAGATCAGAGACTAGATTGGCTAAATTAGAAGTGTTTTGTTCAGAATTCTCTGTCTGTTGCTGAGAAGATGATGGGAAAGGCTTGCTATTGCTCAGCCTATTGCGTCCACCATTGTTAAAGCCTTGTTGAGGCTTTTGTTGATCCTTCCATGAGAAATTTGGATGATTTCTCCATGATGAGTTATAGGTGTTTCCATAAGGTTCACCCATGTAATTAACCTTTGCCATGGCAGGGTTCTCAGGATCATAAGCTTCTTCAGAAGCTGCCTCTTTAGTACTGTTGGATGCATGTTGCCATCCATTCAGATTTTGAGAGATCATGTTGACCTGTTGAGTCAACACTTTGTTCTGAGCCAATATGGCATTCAGAGCATCAATTTCAAGAACTTCTTTTCTTCTGAGGTATCCCATTATTCACGAAATTCCTCTTAGAAGTGTACATGAATTGGTTGTTTGCAACCATATCAATGAGTTCTTGAGCCTCTTCAGGTGTTTTCTTTAGGTGAATAGATCCACCTGCAGAATGGTCCAATGACATTTTCGAAAATTCAGATAGACCATAACAGAATATATCTAATATGGTCCGTTCTGAAAACATGTCAGATGGACATCTTTTGGTCAGCTACTTGTATCTTTCCCAAGCTTCATAGAGGGATTCACCATCTTTTTGTTTGAAGGTTTGAACATCCACTCTCAGCTTGCTCAGCTTTTGAGGAGGAAAGAATTTATCCAAGAAGGCAGTGACCAGCTTATCCCAGGAGTCCAGGCTATCCTTGGGTTGTGAATCCAACCATATTCTAGCTCTGTCTCTTACAGCAAAAGGGAAAAGCATGAGTCTGTAGACTTCAGGATCAACTCCATTCGTCTTTACAGTCTCACAGATCTGCAAGAACTCAGTTAAAAACTGATAAGGATCTTCAGATGGAAGTCCATAAAACTTGCAGTTTTGTTGCATTAAAGCAACTAGTTGAGGCTTAAGCTCAAAATTATTGGCTCCAATGGCAGGAATGGAGATGCTTCTTCCATCAAATTTGGACGTTGGCTTTGTGAAGTCACCAAGCATTCTCCTTGCATTATTATTATTTTCGGCTGCCATCTCCTTCTCTTGTTCGAAAATTTCTGAAAGGTTGTTTCTGGATTGTTGTAATTTAGTTTCTCTTAGTTTCCTTTTCAGAGTCCTTTCAGGTTCAGGATCAATTTCAACAAGAGTGCCTTTTTCCCTGTTCCTGCTCATATAAAAGAGAAGAAAACAAGAAAAGAAGAGGAATCCTCTATGTCACAGTATAGAGATTCCTTTATGTTAGTAGAAAAAGAAAGGGGAGAAGAGTGAAGAAGAATGGGTGAAGAGAAGTGTTAGTAATTAAATAATTAAAGAGAAGAAGAGAAGAGGAAGAGAATTCGAAAATAATTTTGAAAAAAAGGTTAGTAATTTCGAAAATTAAATATAAGATATAATTAAAATTAAAATTTAAAACAAAAAGAATTTTTGAAAAAGAGGTGAGATATTTTCGAAAATTAGAGAGGAAAAAGTAGTTAGGTGGTTTTGAAAAAGATAAGAAACAAACAAAAAGTTAGTTAGTTGATTGAAAAAGATTTGAAATCAAAATTTAAAAAGATAAGAAGATAAGAAGTTAAATAAGATATTTTGAAATCAAATTTTGAAAAAGATAAAATTTTTGAAAAAGATATGATAAAAGATAAAAAGATTTAATTTTAAAAATTTGAAATGACTTACTTCACTAACAAGAAATTCAAGATAAGATTCTAGAACTTAAAGATTGAACCTTTCTTAACAAGAAAGTAACAAACTTCAAATTTTTGAATCAATCACATTAATTATTAGTGAATTTTCAAAAATTTGATATAAAGATAAGAAAAAGATTTTGAAAATATGTTGAAAAAGATTTTTGAAATTTTCAAAAAATAGAAAAAAAAATGAAAAAGATATAGTTTTTGAAAAATATTTTGAAAAGATAAGATTTTTAAAATTGAAAATTTGACTTGACTTGTAAGAAACAACTAATTTTAAAAATTTTTGACCAAGTCAACCCAAATTTTCGAAAATTTGGAGAGAAAAAAGGAAAAGAAATATTTTTTATTTTTGAATATTTCAATTATGAGAGAGAAAAACACAAAAATGACCCAAAACATGAAAATTTTGGATCAAAACACAAGATGCATGCAAGAACACTATGAATGTCAAGATGAACACCAAGAACACTTTGAAGATCATGATGAACATCAAGAACATAATTTTGAAAAATTTTTGATGCAAAGAAAACATGCAAGTCACCAAACTTAGAAATCTTTAATGCATGGACTCTAACAAACAAAAAATGCATATGAAAAACAACAAACAACACTAAACAAGAAAATATCAAGATCAAACAAGAAGACTTGTCAAGAACATCTTGAAGATTATGAAGAACACTATGAACGCATGGAATTTTCGAAAAATGCAAGAAAAAATTTTAAAAACATGCAATTGACACCAAACTTAAAAGTTGACTCAAGACTCAAACAAGAAACACAAAATATTTTTGGTTTTTATGATTTTCTAATTTTTTTGGATTTTTTATTTTTTTTTCGAAAATAAAGTTAGGAAAAATGAAAAAGAAAAGAAAAATTTTGAAAAAGATTTTTGAAAAGAAAATTACCTAATCTGAGCAACAAGATGAACCGTCAGTTGTCCATACTCGAACAATCCCCGGCAACGGCGCCAAAAACTTGGTGGACGAAATTGTGATCACATTAATGTAGTATTCTTTGTTGTTGTATGGAATCATTATTATGGCACCTATGTGTGGACACAACTCCGTTCAACTAACCAGCAAGTGTACTGGGTCGTCCAAGTAATACCTTACGTGAGTAAGGGTCGATCCCACAGAGATTGTTGGTATGAAGCAAGCTATGGTCACCTTGTAAATCTCAGTTAGGCAGATTAAATGGTTATGGGTTTCGAAAATTAATAATAAATAGAAAATAAAAAGGGATAGAAATACTTATGTAAATCAATAGTGGGAATTTCAGATAGGCGTGTGGAGATGCTAGAATCCTTTCGAATCTCTACTTTCTTATTGCTTTCATCCAATCCTTCTTACTCCTTTCCATGGCAAGCTATATGTAGGGCATCACCGTTGTTAATGGCTACATCCCATCCTCTCAGTGAAAATGGTCCTATGCTCTGTCACAGCACGGTTAATCATCTGTCGGTTCTCAATCAGGTTGGAATAGAATCCCTTGATTCTTTTGCGTCTGTCACTAACGCCCAGCCTTCAGAAGTTTGAAGCTCGTCACAGTCATTCAATCCCGGAATCCTACTCGGAATACCACAGACAAGGTTTAGACCTTCCGGATTCTCATGAATGCCGCCATCAATTCTAGCTTATACCACGAAGATTCTGTTGGGGAATCTAAGAGATATGTGCCCGACCTAAGGTAGAACGGAAGTGGTTGTCAATCACGCGCGTTCATAGGTGAGAATGATGATGAGTGTCACGGATCATCACATTCATCAAAGTGTTGTGCAACGTATATCTTGGAATAAGAATAAAAGAGAATTGAATAGAAAGTAATAATAATTGTATTGAAACTTGAGGTATAGCAGAGCTCCACACCCTTAATCTATGGTGTGCAGAAACTCCACCGTTGAAAATACATAAGTGAAAGGTTCAGGCATGGCCTAATGACCAGCCCCCTGAATGATCAAAAGACCGAATGATCAAAGATTAAACCATCAAGAGATTAAACTGTCAAAAGATGTCTAATACAATAGTAAATTATCCTATTTATACTATACTAGCTACTAGGGTTTACATGAGTAAGTAATTGATGCATAAATCCACTTCTGGGGCCCACTTGGTGTATGCTTGGGCTGAGCTTGATCTATCCACGAGCTGAGGCTTCTCTTGGAGTTGAACTCCAAGTTATAACGTGTTTTGGGCGTTCAATTCTGGATCATGACGTGTTTCTGGCGTTTAACTCCAGACAGCAGCATGTACTTGGCGTTCAACGCCAAGTTACGTCGCCAATTTCCAAATAAAGTATAAACTATTATATATTGCTGGAAATTTCTGGATGTCTACTTTCCAACGCCGCTGAGAACGCGCCATTTGGAGTTCTGTAGCTCCAGAAAATCTATTTCGAGTGCAGGGAGGTCAGATTCCAACAGCATCAGCAGTCCTTTTGTCAGCCTTTTTTAGAGTTTTGCTCAAGTCCCTCAATTTCAGCCAGAAATTACCTGAAATCACAGAAAAACACACAAACTCATAGTAAAGTCCAGAAATGTGAATTTATCATAAAAACTAATGAAAACATCCCTAAAAGTAGCTTGAACTTACTAAAAACTACCTAAAAACAATGCCAAAAAGCGTATAAATTATCCGCTCATCACATTGATTTTGAAATTTAGAATGGGAATATTCTAAATTTTATTATGGAAATGGAATTTCTGAATGCTTTGATTCTGAATTTTAGTATGGAAATGTTCTAGATTTTAGTATGGGAATGAAATTTCTGAATGCATTGATTCTAAATTTTACTATGGAAATGGAATTTCTGAATGCATTGATTCTGAATTTTTGGGACTTTTTGATAGATCTAATTTTGGGAATTTTATTTCAATTTTTCTGAATTTTTATGGTTCTGATTGTTGCTTCTTAGAGTTTTCTTTTTTATTTTGAATTTTGATTATGATTTTGCGTCATTTTTGATAAGCATACATTTGAAAAGCCTTCTTTTGTGTTCTTTCTTCTTTAATTTTCAGCTTTATAACTAAAATTTTACATTTTACTTAAGCTTTTCACTCTTTTTTTGTTGTTGTTGCTCAATTTCGGTGGCAATTTGTGGTTCTGTTGACTTTTTTGATTCATGTGATGAATCTCAATGACAATTTGCATAATATTGTTGGTAATCTACACTTGCATAAAGGGTTTGAACTATAATTATAAATTCAACCCAAAAATACACTCTTAATGGATGTTTGGACAACAATTCCAACTGTGTTGAGTTTAACTACACTCTTATATTTGAAACAATTTTAAAGGTAGCAGGGTGGCAAGAAGTTGCTGTCCATGGTCCAATTCAAAACCGAACTCAAATCCAAGCCGCAATCCTTTGAGAAGAAGGCTTGAACCCTAGGTTTATGTATGTTAAGCTTTATGTCTCCATTTTTTCAAGACAATAGGTAAATGATTAATTGATTAAGTGGTTATAGTTAGATTTTATATTTCCTAGTTTGCTTTGTAACAATTTTTCTGATATCTTTGATGAAGAGTAGTTCATTAATTCTTTAGCTAATCATGTAAAAATGATTAACAAGCTACTTAAACACTAGTTCATGCCACCAACATGGTGATCCAGTTCAAAAGCTGGTCTTGTATGGATTACTATAGGTAAAGTCAGAGCATTCAGAGAAATTGATGCTAGAATTTATGTACCTCAGTTAAATAATGTGACTAGTAATTATATGATGATGTATGTGAGAATAGTATTAGGCACCTCATAGATCATATATTCATATGGTTGAATTATCATTTATCAATATATGGAAATAAGCATCTTCATTTTTTTAGGTAGTGGCTTTTCTTTTCTTTTCTTTTTTGTACTTTTATTTATTCTGTGTTATATCTTTGAGCTCTTTCAGTAGGATTCAAGTTAAAGGGAAAAGAATAAGAAAGAAGGAACAAAAAGAGTAGTTTGTGACACTATTAAAATTTTAGTTTTCAAGGTGTCTATTTTTTTTCTTTAGTTTTCTTTTGAGTGCTATTTGATGTCATATATATCATTATTGTTGTCTTGTAGGGAGATGCTTATATAATATGTGGTGGAGCTTGGGAATTCTCGCCACTAGAGCTTATGACTTGCCTCGATTTTGACTGCGAGTGTTTTTATAGGATGCTAAACCTTATGAGGTATTCTAATGTTTTTGTTGTAGTATCTTTCAAAATACTGATCATGGTTATTTACATAAAAAAGGAAATATTATTTTTATTCTTTTGTTTTAGTGTTGAAGTTTAAATTTGAGTTAAATTATTATTGTTCTTTCTACATGGTATGGATGCTGTCTCAATTTCCTCTTCCAACTCATGATATTATTGTCAGGGGTGTTATTCTTTTAGAATTCGAGGTATGTGCAAGTTTTGCATAGGACTTGTGTAACTGTGTTTTGAATTGTAAGCTAATTTTTTAGAAGAGTTTATTAGTCATGCCATGGTGATTAATTGGCATGTTCATTAATTTCAACTAGTTATAGGTTTGTTGCTAGTTATTTACTATTAAATTGTTTGGATTTAAAAAATCTATTTTATAATTTGAATGCTAAATGGATGATTAAGTCTCATTTTTTATTTTTTAATAAAAAAATATTGTAAAATGTCGAATTATAATATATTGAAATTGTTAAAAAAATTTATTTATTTGCAGATAAATACAGTTGCACATGATGAGGGTTACCATATTACATTGGAAAAAAATAACTTATATTGGAAGATGTTATTTCTAACTTTTTTCTGGTATATTTTCATTTTTTATTCATCCTTTTATTGCCTTTATGTTTTATGATAAGTTAGTTGTTGATGAATGTTATTATCCTATTCAGATTGAGCATGATGAAAGTCATGATGTTCATTTGGTCCTTATATTGTGTTAATTTACACTATATCGTTGTTTTCTTTAGTATTGAATATGGTTTTATTCTTTGTTTGGTCACTAGTGAGTATGGATAGACTACAAACATGGAAAGGATTATGAAGACTCAGGCCTTGAGAGATAATGGCATAACTGGCTACATATCTAGTAACAAGACTATGGAGATCAACTCTGACATACATATTTGGTTTTTTTTTTTTTGGTTGAAGTTCATGAGAAAACATGTATTTTTTTTGTTTAGTTATTTGTATTTTGATCTGAATTGGCAACTGCAAGTATACGTATTTAAAATTTATTTAATTGGATTTAAAACAACTTTTTAATTTAATATATATGCAATATATTAGTTTATTAGCTTATATTATTTTTCTATTATTAAATTTAGTTTAAATAATTAAAATTTATTAAAGTATGCTATATATCTTTTTGAAAAGTTAATTTCAAATAAATTTAGATAAATGTTACTTTAGATACCTAAAAAGGCAATATAGAAAAATTTAGATAAGTATTGTTTTAGGTCTATAAAAAAGGTAGCTTAAACAAAATTTAAATAAGTGTTGCTTTAGGTATATTAAAAGGCAACTTAAAAAAATATGGACAAGTGTTGCTTTATGTATTAAAAAATGCAACTCGTAAAAAGTGTTGCCATAAAATTTTATCTAAAGCGTTGTGTTTTGGTCCTCTAAGGCAACCTTTTTGTGGAGTTGCTTTTTTTGTAGAAAAGATAACGTTTTTTTAAGGTTGCCATAAAAAAGATTTCTTTTGATATATAAAAGTGTTGCCTTAGATTAAAGGTGACGGCCGTATAGCCAATTCTGCAAAAGTATTGCGTTTTGTTGGAAAGTGTTGTCTTTAATAAAAGGTAATATTTTTTTTATTATAGGCAACGTTTTTAAAGGGTTGTCTAAGCCCAAATTTATTGTAGTGTTTCTTCACTTGTTTTTGAAAAAAAGAGGGGATAGTAGTGATAAGAGGGAGAGGAGCGTGTTGAGCGGGAGAGATACCATGTGTAAAAGATTGTGTATTTGAGAGTGATTAAAGGTAGTTTTACACTTAAAATAATTACTAATGCGTATTTAAAAAAATGATATATGATTATACATTAGGACAAAATATGTTATTAATCATTTGAATCATCCCGAATATATAAGTTTATTATTTTTCTTTAATTAGAGCTTATTATTAATGAGAGCTTATTATTTAGTTAATATTATTCTATGAATATTAATTATATTTATATTATAATTATTCTGTAAATGTTACTTAAATAATTGTAATATTAATAATTATATTATAATTAATATGTAAATATTATTATTAAGAAAGAATTATATTATTTGAATAATTAATTATACTACAAATAATTAAAAAATATTTCTGTTTTTATTTTTTTAAATGATTTGTAAATATAATATTATGTTATTATTACTTGAATAATTGTAATATGAATTATATTATAATTAATCTGTAAATATTATAGTGACTAAATAATTATAATATTTTAAAACTTAATTATACTGCAAATAATTAAAAATTATTTCGGAACATTTTAAAAATAATTTTAATTATAATATTATATTATTATAACATAAATAATTGTAATATTAATTATATGATGTTAATTGAAAATATTATAATTAACAAATAATGATAATATTTTAATAATTAATTATACTGCAAATAATTAAAAATATTTTGGAATTTTTTAAAATAATTTTTATTTTAATATTATATTATTATAGTTTAAATAATTGTAATATTTGTTATATTAGTATTATAATTTGTAAATATTATAATTAATAAATAATTATAATATTTTAATAATTAATTATTTTCTACAAATAACTAAGAATTGTATCGGAATTTTATTTAAAATAATTTTAACTATAATATTATATTATTATAAGGGGTAAGTATAGTTTTGGTCCCTAACGTTGAGGGCCAAAATCGAAACCGTCCCTCATCTAATTTTTGATTTAGAATCGTCCTTAACGTTTCTTTTCGTATTAAAATCGTCCTTTTTAATTTTTTTGGACAAAAATACCCTTCCCTTTTTCCCTTTTCCCCTCCCTCTCCCCCCTCCCCTTTCCCCCACCCCACCGTCACCCCCTCCTCCTCCCCCCTCCCCCACCCCGTCACCCCCTCCTCCTCCCCCTTCCCCTTTCCCCTCCTTCCTCCCCCTTCCCCCACCCCACCGTCGCCCCTTCCCCCCTTTCCCCCACCCCACCGTCAACCCATACTCCTCCCCCTTCCCCTTTCCCCTCCCCCCACCCCCCCCCTTCCCCCTCCCCCTCCCCCCCCACCGTCACCCCTTCCCCCTTCCCCCACCCCCACCCCCCCCCGTCACCCCCTCCTCCTCCCCCTTCCCCTTTCCCCTTCCCCCCCCACCGTCACCCCTTCCCCCTTCCCCCACCCCCACCCCATCACTCCCTCCCCTCCCTCCCCCTCCACAAACGTGTTTTTTTATTTTTTATTTTTTAAAATTTTATATTTTTTTAAAGTAGGGGTAGTTTAGGAATTAAATTAAAATTTTTATTAAAAAGGACGATTTTAATACGAAAAGAAACGTTAAGGACGATTCTAAATCGAAAATTAGATGAGGGACGGTTTCGATTCTGGCCCTCAACGTTAGGGACCAAAACCATACTTACCCCTTATTATAACTTAAATAAATGTATTATTAAATATATTATTTTAATTATTAAATATTTCAATTAATAGGATTGTATCAAAAGCGTTACGATCAATGAGTTCTATAATGGCTCAAGAATTGGTGAGATAAGACGACATGTTTCATTACTTAGTAGTCTAGTCAAAAGGTGAAAACCTAAGACTCACATCTTTCACTTTCTCATGGGTGAATGCACGATGAGATTAGAAGATGTGGCATACATTTATGAGCTATTGATTGATGGGGATGTCGTTACCAAAAGGATAGATAGTACTCATGACTTCTTGGTCAATGAGTGCATGGTGGTTTTTGGAAGGAAACCCGTTTGGTTTACTAACTTAAAAAGGTACAGAAGGCTGTCATGGGTTCGCCATATTAGAGACACAGAGCCTTTAGACACCTGAGGGTCTATTCAGTTATATATGAGGTGGCACATATTATGTTTGCTCGGTACCATGCAATTGCAAAGTATCTATAACTGCTCCATGATTTTGGACGGATTCACACTTCTAGTTGGGAGTGGCTTCTTTCGCGCATCTTCACAGGGCACTGTGCCATCTAACACGGTACGATTGCAAGGAGATGGATGCCCTATTTAATCTTTTCTTTGTTTGGGTGTTAGAATGCATGCCATGGCTAGCGCCCATTCGTCGACCAGAGCTTGCACCAGCTGCAATACCATTAGCTCAGAGGTACCAGTACATATTTTATCCTTCTATTTTATGGTATTTTATTCATATAGTTGTTTCTTATTAACATGATGGTATTGCAGGTGGAGTCATTGGTTCCGAGACAAAATTTATACATAAAAGAGAGCAGTGTCGTGGAGGCAGGAATTAGATGACATGTAGGAAGTTGGTGTACTTGCTGATTACTTTTCTAGTTACCTGCTAGTAACCTTTGTTCAAAATAAATTAAATGTTGTAGTTTGTTTGGCTGTCATACCTAGGAGTTATCTTATCCAACGATCTACTTGGACAGATAGAGATTTGTGACATAGTGGCACCATTGGAGTCGTTCAAGTGCGTTGAATGGCATAATGTGAATAGAATGACGCGGCAATTTAGTTATGCACAAGTACTTGGAACAAATGACCATTGCATAACCCTGCGTGGAGTTAGAACCATGACTAGAGCATAATAAATGAGGCATGGATAGTGAAATGGCAAAATCCTCGTAGCACTTGATTGTGAAATGATCATCTAGTTTTAGTAGTCGACTTTATACCTTCTTTGGAGTACCGTACTTGGTGTCTGACTAAAATTATTAGAGAGAGTTGATCAGCCACCTCAACAACAACCTTAGCAACCACTGCAGTTTTACCCATCACCATTATCGTATTTTCTAGTGTTTCAATCATACCCACCACTACCACATGCACAACAACCATATTATAAACTATATCCACTAGAGCAACAACTAAAACAATATTTTTTTCTTATTATTAACCATATCCACCATGATCATAACAATAACTAAAGAAACAAAGTTTTTCTTATTATCAACCATATCCACCACAGCCACAACAACAACAACCAAAACCATCACACCATAGTCCCTTCTACGAATCACCATCACACTCCAGTCCCATATACAAGCCACCACCACTACCACCATCACACCAGAGCTTGGTCTACAACCTAAACCCACCTTCACCATAGCTACACCACAATCCTCTCTAATAATCATTCCCACCAATTCTACAACAAATTGCAATATTTCACGACTAGCGATTCTTGTATTGGCTTTCCACTAGTGAGGGTGATTTCCCAAACTAAACCACAACAGGAACTACATCAACCCCAAACAGATTTGAGGACCAATCTTGTGTTACCTAGTCAGGCATCGATCGATTATACCTCTCGTGGAAGGGTACTACTTTTGACCATAATTCGAGTTGTATGTTAGTTGATTCTCGAGGAAGTGGTAACATTCGTCCCTGTCTATTAATCGACACATACTGTGTGCCGATTCCTCCATGTGGGTTGATCGAGTTTGACTTGAACCTGACGTTAGAAGAGGTTATTAATAAGTACAACCCTGGTGCTTCTGCTTCGGGAAAGTCGTAGGTCCGATATGGTGCCGTATGGGAGACATTGGTGTTTCCAGCATGGGAGAGGCCGGTGCTTCTCGTTCGAGTCATTCGTATAACCTACGGATGAAGACCAATCCACCAGATAAGTTCACTCCTTTGCCTGCAGGGCAATTGATAAAAAGGGGTTTGAAGTTTTTGGGAAGAAAGCGTAAGAAGTTATTGTATGTTAGTTGATTCTCGAGGGAGTGGTAACATTTGTCCCTGTCTATTAATCGACACAAACTGTGTGCCAATTCCTCCATGTGGGTTGATCGAGTTTGACTTGAACTTAACATTGGAAGAGGTTTTTGATGAGTACAATCCTGTTGCTTCTGCTTCGGGAGAGTCGTAGGTCTGATATGGTGCGGTACGGGAAACATTGGTGTTTCTGGCATGGGAGAGGCCAGTGCTTCTCGTTCGAGTTGTAATACCTTAATTAGCCTAAGCCTTACCTCGCGTCGTAAAGCAAATGTTAATCAAGGTTACGAAAATTATAAGCTTATACATATATTATATAGAAGAAATTAATAATATCTAGAAGCCTGATGAAAGGTATAACTCAAAAATAGGATTTGAAAAGCGCAAAATGTACTATCAAAGTCACTAACTTAAGGCACAGAAATAGATGTAATATAACAAAATATAGTAGTATAATATCATAAGAATCTAGTCACGGCCCGCGGAGTTTAAGCCAGCCAGCCATATACAGACAATACATGAGACCAGATAGTAAAACAGCTTATACAAGTTTTGTTCTCTCAAATACAAGCCTCTAGGCCAAACAAAATACAAAAGTGAGAGACATATACATAATAAATCAAAAAGACTCCAAGAGGTATCTAGATCCTCCGCTCCTGTCAGCAATAAAACAACTCACTGTGGTGGGTTGCGACCTGCATCTGAAAACAACAATAGAAATATGGTATGAGAACCGGAGCTTCTCAGTATGGTAATAGTGCCCAGTGATGTAGGATATAAGATCCCGAGACGCCAAAGTCAATCCTAAACCCCATACCCATCACAAAAATTTGAGCTTAAAGCATTCTAAACCAAATAAGCATAATTATATAAAACCTTAACTTAAATAAACCGGGTACTACATCTTAGGGGAGTTTCTAATCTAAACGAACACCGCTGTCCTATAGCCTTTACCAGCCTACCCTCCATGAGATCCCATCGCCTCCGCCTTCCGAACCTCCTCAATCCCAGTAGAAAGCACAATTATATACAATGCAAGTAAAACACAAGTAGGAGCATAATAAGCAATTAATTCAAGTAGCAATTAGGCATGTTATACAAATAGGCAAACAATCTCAAGTCAGCAAAGCATACAAACAGATAGAAAATGCACATGATGAATGCCTGTCCTACTAGTTGTGATATCACATTGTCGGTTCAACTGCCAACCCGACACATCTCCAGGGGGATGTTGCCTATCGGAATCATGGTGTGGGAACCCCCGAGATATAGTGCTCGGATCACTATCCAGGGTTTTGCGCGTGTACGCTCTGATGATCCGAAAGGATGTGAGCGGGATCTATTGCCACCGGCCTTACATCTAAGCACAAGCGGGATGAACCACCACCCTTACGCCGCCGCCATTACCTCGACAGGCGGATCCAACCTCGGCCCCTGCCGGGCGCATAGCGTCTCATAATCTCAATGAAAAGTAGTACAGTGATTTTCAAAAACATTTTTAATACAAGATGGATCCATCACTTCATTTAGAGCCCTTGACTCTTTTCAACCACTGTTCATTCACATTTCAGTTCCGAACTCAACAGTTCCTTAATCCTCATCTCATTCATCAACCATTCACCACATAATATTAAACCACCTTCAGTACGCCAGAAACCTAGGCCTCCGTTTTCTAAATTTTTCCAAATAATATCGTCTAAGACCCTTAAAATCCTTTCCCATATTCAAGTATCCAAAAATATGCCCAAAAGTCTTAAAAAGGTGTTATAGAAGCTTACAACCTTGTTGGGGAGGTAGAATAATTGAAAACAAAGCAAAATTTGAGAAACAAGGCGTGTGCGTCCGCACGCCCAGGAAAATTTTCAAAAGTGTACATACGCATAGGTACC
Organism: Arachis stenosperma; assembly: GCF_014773155.1. NCBI lineage: Eukaryota > Viridiplantae > Streptophyta > Magnoliopsida > Fabales > Fabaceae > Arachis > Arachis stenosperma. The sequence goes on from NC_080382.1 coordinate 35,216,440, forward strand.
AAAACTTTCGAAATCTGTTCACTCACACAACCTGTGCCAGCACCCCAACAGACTGGCCTCCCCAACGTGTGCGTGCGCACAGACTTGTGCGCACGCACAGGTTACAATTTTCCATTGGTGTGTGCGCGCACAAGCTGTGCCAGCGCTGCAAGCAGGTTGCCTGCCTCTGCGTGTGCGGACGCACAGGTTTGTGCGTGCACACATGTCATAATTTTCGTAGAGTGTACGTGTGCACAAGGCTGTGCGTACGCATATACCAGAAAACATAGAATTCTGTAACTTTGCAGAATTTTAGAATTTCAACACCAACTTTGAATGATCCTAACTTCCTCTACAAAATTCCAAATTTCACAAACTTTATATCGATTTAAAGGGTTTTCAAAGATTTTTAATTCTAAATAAATTTCACTCAATTTTGAAAACCGAGAAAAAAGTTATGATCAGACAATGTTCACCAAAAACCAACTTTTACCCAAAATCACAATTTCCACAATTCCTTTATAAAACACAACCAAGACCAAACCAAACCATTCCAAACTCCAATTCTCATCAAAATCAAAACTCTATGACATATTACACCAAGCTTACCACATATTTCTTCACTTTACCTCATCTTCAATTGCAACCTTAATAAATTACATATAATCAAACCTCATTAGCATTTTTCCAACTTCATTACCAACCAATCAACATAAATATCACATTTATCAACACAATTCACTCCTCTACTCCACAAATCATTCATCCTCATCACATCACTATCAATCATCAATATCAACTCAAAAATCATTATTTCATCAAACATCATCATACAATAACATCCAACAATTCATCAACCATTCAAATCCAATCCTATCCTATGGGTTACTAGCCTAAGTGTCCATGAATATTATATACTACATAGAGGAAACCAAAACCATACCTTGGCCGATTCCCAATATGAACCAAATGAGCTGTCAACCAAAATTCAACCACCAATGTAACTCCAACAAGCACCAACAAGCTCCAAACTCACAATAATGAAGCTATATACATATAAATCACCACAAAATCAACCTAAAGCTCAATATAAATCAAAATTTCACAAGAGTTTAAAGCCTTTTACCTTTCCCAACAGATTTGGATGTCAAAACCCAAGCTAAGCAAGGATTAGAGTGAACCTAAATACCAAGAATCACAAAAACTCACTTAATCCAAAGCCCTAGATATCCAAAATTTTGAGGAGAATAACTGATGACACATGGAACGCGTAGAGCTCATCACAAGGAATGCGTAGCAACTGATGGCACACAAATCGGAGCACCGTAGCTCAAGATATTAGCTAGAGAAGACGAGGATGAATAGTGCTCTTGGGGTTTCTCTTCTTCTTCTTCTCTTCAGCAATGTGTGGATGTGTTTGAGTGTGTTATGAGTGATTGGGTTCATTAATGAATCCTTATATATGTTGGGCTTGGGCCCAAGTTGGGCTCGGTCCAACCCGTTAGCATTTTTAGCTCGTTTGGCCCAACTTTGGGCCAAACCTTTAAATTTAACACCCGGTTTTCCATTTCTAATGTTTTTCTAAGGTTTTTGACTGTTTCAACTTTCTCTCAAGCAGCATCGGACAGACTTGAATTGGTTCAATCGGTTCAACTGCCAGTTTGCGATTTTTCACGATTTTTCGTAGAAAACACATTTTCTAACTCAGAAAGACCCATTGAGTCCAAAAATGATGTTTAAAACCTTGAATTCTCACTCTAACTTTTTGGAATCAAATCTGGGCAATATAATCACTTAATTAACCGGTTCGATTAATTGTGTTTCTTAACGAGTCATCTGTATAATCTACGGACGAAGACCAATCCAGTAGATAAGTTCACTCCTTGGCCTGCAGGGCAGTTGATAAAAAAGGGTTTGAAGTTTTTGGGAAGAAAGCGTAAGAAGTTGTTGTAAGTAATTTTTATTTTAGTTAAAAAATAGTTGTACTTGTTTTGTCAGTAGCATTTTTGTATAGTTGTATGTATTAATTTTTGCACAAGTACATGTATTTTATTACTATAATTTATTTATTTACTTTCATATTCATCTACCAATATTTTCAAATACATTAATCAAGAAAATTTGCTGAAAATTCCAAATAAATTAATTCAAAAAATTCACATAAATGTTCAAATATATTAATTCCAAAAACTAACTTAAAAATTCAAATACATTAACTACTACAATTAACTTAAAAATTCAAATACATTAATTCATAAAATTAACATAAATTTTCAAATACATCTTACCTACGTACCACCACTACCACCACTCCTCCACCCTCACTCGATCCAGCACACTGAGGACATTGACTGTGGCTATGACCCTATCTCCTGCATAGACAGCATATCCAAGGACCACACATTTCTCTTGCGTCCATTTTATTCAGGTAGTGGGTCGATATGGGACGTCCCTTTGTTACTTGCCTCAAGAAGGATTAGCAATCATCGTCGGTCCTAGAGGCATGGCTTAATGGTACAAACTCAACTTTGCAAACCTTGTTAATATCTGATAATTTGTACATATTATTGGCATACACTTGCTAATCGAGTCACTAGTACAACAAGCAATAACGTAGCGACACAATAGTTGCTCAACATAAAAGTGCCAACAATCACACACCTTCACAGAATTAATGGTTAATACCTTTCCATTTGGTGTTTTGTGTACCTCAAACACCACATTGTTGTTATCAAACCGGTGTACAACTGTATTTCCTGCATGTTGCATATTTGCTTTTAACCATTGGGTGGTAAATTCAGAGTAAGTAAGTATGGCATGCTTACGGTCTTGAGCCTCAACACTCTTCTGCGTAAATATCTCGTTTAACTGATAAATTGTTGCTCCAATGAGCACCAACACAGAAATATTTCGTGCACCCTTCAAGACTGAAGTTATGCACTTAACTATGTATCTTCATATCTCCTAATAATAGCTTTTCTTCCGAACCAAGCTATATTAGATAAGCCAATCGCACCAAGGCTATATATATTATGTTTTGTATAGAATGTCTATGGCTCAGACTTATACATAGTCTAATCGACCTCTTTAAAGATAGTGTAACTCTTAATTGCTGTGACCACTGATTGTCTATAACTGTATTTTATCCTAATCCTAATCTTATCGTATTCAAGAACAGTAACGCTTATAGAAAAAACCAAATGGTCACTCACCAATATATCCAAAATATAAACTAAGGAAATGTAACACCCTACCATACAGAGTCTTATGCTTAAGTCATAATTCAGAGATGGCAAGGTATTACGACCTCTAAAATAAAATTTAGTACGTATAGTAGTATGAATGATTGATTATAACTAGGAGCCTTTGTAGAAAAAGGGGTAAACAAAAACCGCAACTCAAAAGCGCAACACTCCGATCGTTAACGTAACGAACAGGGATAACCCAACGCGAGATTATATATATACAAAGGAGTATCAAAAACAGGAATATCAAGACTCAAGATCCGGCTGCGAAGATAACCGGTCCGAGCATAGCAATATATACATATGATAAAATAATGAAAACCCCAAAGGAAACCCAAAGGGACACAAATACATAAAACCTATTCTCCAAAATCTCCCATAAGAGGAGTCATCACAGTTTGTATTATTTAATGGAGATAAAAGTATCTAAGCAAAACATATAAACCGAAACATAGTCCCGAGAACAAAGGATCTTCGCAAATCTAGAAGTCTCCAGCATGCCTCAGCGGGAAACCTCACGTCCTGCATCTGAAAACCACAAAATCCGCATGGGTGAGAACCAGAGGTCCCCAGCATGGTAACAGCTTCCACATATATACATAATAATAGAGGAAAGCCAAAGGCAATCCTAGAACTTCCTCCAGATAATTTCAAAGCTTATAAACAAGCTAAACCATATAAGGGCATCTGACTAAAGATTCTTCAGTCTAACTAATACTTCCCTTTCCAATTCCTTCTCACCTCCCAACCACCAGCAGGGGTATAATGTAGCAAACACAGTTATATCAGACAAAGAATATACAAATAGGAGCAGTTAAGACATTTAGACAATTAGCAAGTAATATGCAGTCAAATAGGCAATCTCAAACAATTCACATAGTATGCATATGATGAATGCCTATCCCTAGTGGCTGATGATATCATCTTGTCGGTTATAGAGCCAACCCGACAAGTCCTGGTCGCTAACCATTGGACTGTCCCTCTGTTGCGCATCCCCAACTCGAGTTATACTCGTTATAAACTTGATCATAAACATGATCCATATCCATCACCCTCACTAGTGAATATTTCGGGGGCGAGCTCATCCGGGCCTTTCACAGTGCCCGGCCACACTTACGACATAGGGTTAATAGAGCTTCGAGTCTCAACCTGGAGCACGTGGTGGCTAGCCACTGCTACTACCCAGGAAAACCCTCATCTCCGATGGTGGAAGTGCAAACATTCACAATTCATTCAACAGCATATATGCATTTATACTTAGCCATAAACATGGCTCCGCCGTCACACGACAATAATCTAGCCATCCGGCTCACGGTTAAATCCATAACCAGCCAATTCATTAACATTTACGGCCCTTCGGCCCATGGCATAACAAGCACCTCCACCGCCATTCTCCGCATCTCACATAATCATCTTTGATCCTCAATGATCATACATATTTCCCCCTTGCTTCAATCGCAAGTTACCACATTCACTAGCCCTTTTTCTCATGCTAGGTATATCATAAGATTTAAGACATAAATGGTGAGATCGGAGGCTTAGAAGTATGAGATTTGGCTTTTAAAACTCAAAAATCAACTTTAGGATGAAAACAGGGCCACGCGTACGCGCACTCCACGCGCACGCGTGGATGGCCTCAAAAACTCATCGACGCGTAAGCGTCATGCACGCTAACGCGTGGATTAAAAATTTTCCAATCGACGCGCACGCGTCAACCACGCGTACGCGCGGGTGTTCTCGTGCCCCAGGCACAACACTGGCACAGTTCTGGCATAACTCTCTGGAAAATGGCTGGGCATTGGGTGCAGCACAATCGGCGCGCCCGCGCACATCACGCGCACGCGTGGATGGCGCTTTCTAGAAGATCGGCGCATACGCGCCAAGTGCGCCCACGCGTAAGGGGTCATTCTGCTAAAAATTTTCTAAGTTAAAAGCTGCAGAATTCACAGATTTAAACCCCAATTTCCGACGGACTTAACTTTCTCATTTTAAATCGTTTTTCACCTGTCCTTCGAACGGCATGGACATCATGGATCCAATTTCATTTCTAAACAGATTTGGTAAAAAACAGAAATTCGTAGTCCAAGTTATGTTCCGCCAAAATATGCCCAAAAACCATATTTTCATACAAGACCACCAAGTGCCATTTTCAAAACAAGCCATTTTCAACTCTTTTCAAAATCAATCAAAACATGCCAATTTAATCCCTTTTCTTTGAAATCAATCAAAATATATCAAATTCAACATCAAGCCTCCTCAACTCACACGTTGACATATTACCATGATTTACAAAATCACTATCCCATTATTTTAACCCACTTCACCCAAGTGGCTCAAACCCAAACACATTGACATATCATATACTCTTCCTCATGCCAATTTTCAACAACACCAATTCCAATTAACCAACATTATACATAATCAATATCATATTCACCATCAACATGATTCAACCTATAATTCAACCATAACCAATCATCAAGCATATATCACAACATGCATACTTCTCATACATCATACCATTAAGGCATCAATAATCATCATCACATATATGACCACATCATATATCTCAATCATTTAACAACATCAACCATTCAATGCCTATCTTAGGGCCTCTAGCCTAAGTATTTCCTACCACATTACATATTAGATACGAGAAACCGAAACCATACCTTAGCCGATTTTCCCAAGCTCCCCCGGAGCACTTCCAAATCACTTATTCACAAGCTCTCAAGGCCTCAACACCTCCAAGAACAGATTTTTCACCACCAAACCCTTTCCAAGCTTTTCAATATCACCAATCAAGCTCCAATATCCACACATACACAACCTAAGCCACAACCATCATACCCATACACAACATCTCAAAACCCAAACATCATAGAACAACAAAATTACACTAGGGTTGAGAATCTTACCACACCCAAGGTCCAAGGAGACAAGATTAACCTTCTCCTTCAAGAGAGTTGGGTCATATAACATCAAAGAACCCAAAATCTCAACATTTAACCCATGAAACTCGAAAATAAGGGCTGGAATTTCGAACAGAAACACGTGGCTTACCTCAAGATTAATTGTATGGGTTTTGTAGAGCTCTCCGGGGTGAACGCGTGGCCGCAAACGGAGCGACAATCGGAGCTCTAGATCAAAAGTTATGGTGGTTTGAAGATCAACCAAGGGAGAGAACTTGAGAGAGTGTTCTTCCTCCCTTTCTCTCTAATTTCAGCGTGTTTGAGTGTGTTGTGAGGAGAGAGAGTGCTGAAAACTAGGGTTTTGGTTTAGTTGTGTTGGGCCAAGGGCCCACTTTGGGTCCGTTTGGCCCGGTTTAGCCCGTTCGGTCCAATCTTGGTCCGAATTCTATAAAATTGGTACCAAAATTCTCGTCTCAGTCTCCTCTATCACATTTTAGGCTTTCTAGAATAAATTCTCATTTATGGGTTAATTAGCCATTAATTAACCGGGTTTTACATTCTACCCACCTAATTGGGAATTTTGCCCACAAAATTCAAATGCAATTACCTGAGAATAAGTGCGGATAATCCGTTCGCATCTCCGACTCAAGTTCCCAAGTGTGTTCCTCAACACCGCCTCGACTCCAAGCCACTTTCACTAAAGAAACCTCTTTTCCATGCAACTGTTTGATACTAGTATCATAAATTCTAACTGGAGCCACTAGAAGCATCAAATCTTCCCTTAACTGAACCGATTCAGGTTCTAACACATGGCTAGCATCAGGAGTGTACTTCCGAAGCTGCGACATGTGAAACACGTCGTGAAGGTTCAAAAGATAAGGTGGTAGAGCCATCCGATACGCCACCGGTCCAATCCTCTCCAGGATTTGAAATGGACCAATGTATCGAGGATTTAACTTCTTTGCTTTAATCGCCCTACCTACTCCCGTAGTTGGAGTAACCTTAAGAAAAGCATGGTCTCCTTCCTCAAATTCTAAGGGCTTTCGCCTCTGATCGGCGTAACTCTTTTGACGACTCTGCGCCGTAAGCATCCTATCTCGGATTTTCTTGACTTGTTCAGTAGTCTCAGCTATCATTTCCGGTCCCAACAAGCTTTTCTCTCCAGCTTCATACCAACATAGCGAAGATTGACATTTTCTCCCATACAAGGCCTCAAACGGAGCCATTCCGATGCTCGCATGATAACTATTATTGTATGCAAACTCCACTAATGGCATATACCGATCCCAACTCGCCGGTTGGTCCAAAACACAAGCTCTCAACATATCCTCTAGTGTTTGGATCGTCCTCTCAGATTGACCATCTGTTCGAGGATGGTAAGCCGTGCTCAAGCTTAATTGGGTTCCAAAAGCCTTCTGAAATGCACCCCAAAACCTTGAAGTGAAACGAGGATCTCTATCAGAGATTATAGTAGCAGGTACACCATGACGTCTCACAATCTCCTTTATGTATAACCGTGCTAGCTCCTCAAGGGTGTAAGTCATACGAATGGGCAAAAAGTGAGCTGACTTCGTCAGTCGGTCCACCATCACCCAAATAGCATCAAAACCAGCCCTAGTCCTTGGCAATCCTGACACAAAGTCCATTGCAATACTTTCCCACTTCCATTGTGGAATCTCTAAAGGTTGCAACATACCGGCAGGCTTTTGATGTTCAATCTTTACCTTTTGACAAGTTAAGCACTTTGAAACATATTCCGCCACATCATTCTTCATACCCGGCCACCAAAACATCGCCTTCAAATCATGGTACATCTTAGTACTTCCCGGGTAAATGGAGAATCCGCTTTTGTGTGCCTCCTTTAAGATATCTTGCCTCAAAGTGCCAACATCCGGCACAATGATCCTACCCTTGAATCTCCATAACCCATCTTTTTCTTCCGACACTCTCCACTATTTTCCTTACTCAATGGTCGGTAACACTTTCCATAACGCTTCATCATTTTGATGAGCCTTTAGGAGTTCGGACTTAAAGTCACTTGAGATTTCTAATCGGCTCAAACACAAAGTTTCGGATACTTCTCGAGCACCAATTTTCAGACTCTCGATTCCTTTGAGCAACTTCTCCTCTTGAAGCATCATCCAAGCCGCATATAATGACTTCCGACTTAACGCATCCGCCACTACGTTTGCCTTTCCCGGATGGTAATGCAACTCAAAGTCGTAGTCCTTCAACAATTCCATCCACCTTCTCTGCCTCATATTAAGCTCTTTCTGATCAAAGAGATACTTCAAGCTCTTATGATCAGAGAAAACTTGGAACTTAACCCCATAGAGATAATGCCTCCACACCTTCAAGGCAAACACAACCGCAGCGAGTTCCAAATCGTGCGTAGGGTAACTAACTTCATGAGGTCTCAACTGTCGTGAGGCATACGCCACCACATTATGGTTCTGCATCAGCACGCACCCTAGACCCTTCAATGAGGCGTCACAATACACCTCAAATGGCTCATTCGGCTCGGGTAACACTAACACAGGTGCAATAGTCAACTTTTTCTTCAATGTCTGAAAGCTCTCCTCGCATTCAGGAGTCCAAACAAACGGAGTGTCTTTGCGGGTTAACTTTGTCATTGGCAAAGCTATCTGTGAAAAGCCCCTGATAAACCTTCGGTAATAGCCAGCTAAACCCAGAAAACTCCTTATCTCTGTTACGGTGGTTGGTTGTTTCCAATCCATCACAGCCTCCACCTTAGTTGGGTCTACGGCTATTCCCTTCTTACTCACCACGTGACCCAAAAACTTCACCTCACTCTTCCAAAACTCACACTTAGACAGTTTTGCATAGAGCTTCTTCTCCTTTAGAATCTGCAACACGGTCCTCAAGTGTTCCGCATGCTCTTCCTCGGTCTTGGAATAAATCAGGATGTCATCGATGAAGACAACAACGAATTTATCCAGAAACGGACGGAAAACTCTATTCATGTAATCTATGAATACCGCAGGAGCGTTCGTCAACCCAAAGGACATCACAGTGTACTCGTAATGACCATAACGAGTCCTGAAAGCGGTCTTAGGGACATCCTTACCCCTCACCCTTATCTGGTGATAACCGGATCGCAAATCAATCTTGGAGAAAACTCCAGCTCCTTGTAACTGATCCATGAGATCATCAATTCTCGGCAATGAGTACTTATTCTTTATTGTAACCTTGTTCAACTGCTTGTAATCCACACAGAGCCGCATACTCCCATCTTTCTTCTCTACTAGTAGCACTGGAGCACCCCACGGAGAGACACTTAGCCGTATAAAATTCTTTCCCAACAAATCCTCTAACTGAGACTTTAGCTCGTTCATCTCTAACGGTGACATCCTATAAGGAGCACTTGAGATTGGTCCCGTCCCGGGCACCAACTCAATAGCAAACTCAACCTCTCGGTTAGGTGGAAACTCATCAATATCATCGGGAAATACTTCCGGAAACTCACACACAACCGGAATCTGTTCCAACCTTTGATCGTCACCCGAAACGCCCGCGGTTAACAACATGATACCCTGACATTCGGTTCCGGAATAGTTCACCATCATCGAATTCAAGTAATAATTATTCACCACGACCGGCCCTTCTGTATCTTCCGGCATAAAGTACACCGACTTTGTAGAACAGTCAAGCAGAACATGGTTCTTAGATAACCAGTCCAATCCCAAGATAAGGTCAAGACCGATCATCGGTAAGCAGATTAAATTATGGACAAAATCACGCTGCTTGAACCTAAACGAAACTTTCGGGCATCCTAGCCTAGTTACCATGGCCTCATGGGTAGCATTGTACACTTTTAGGTCATAACCTAAGGTTACGATCTTCAATCCTAACTCGTGGGCTTTCTCAAATGCAATAAATGAATGCGATGCTCCCGAATCAAATAAAGCATTTAAAGTTTGACCAGCCATTTCACAGTTACCTCGAATGAGTGTCTCGGATCCATCTGCACCCACAGCTGAGGTGGTGAACACCCGACCAGTTTGTTGTGCTTTCCCAGCACCCTGCTTCTGCCGCTTCGGACACCATGGGAGCTTATGTCCTGCCTTTCCACAGTTGTAGCACAAACCCCATCCGGCCTTGCATAGTGCTCCCGGATGGTGACTTCCACACCTAGTACAAACTTGATCATTCTGAGGTTGCTCCCCAAACCTTTTCCCTTGGGAGTTGTTGTTGTTGGGCCTCCTAAAGGAACCTCTCCTCTTGAAAGGCGGACCTCTAGGTGCAATGCTCTTTCCTCGGTTCTGTGGGAACGATCCTTTGTGACTTCCCTTCTTAGCGGCTGCCCTCTTCACACACTCTTCAGCAACCCCACACTTGTTCACCAACACCACGAAAGTTCTAATCTCCATTGGTCCCTGAGCTCCATTTCTGTCGTTGCCATGGTTGTTCATCTGTTGACCAAGGGCCTTAGCAGTGGCTTGCATAGCAGCAACCATGTTCTCCAACGCAGTCGTAAAGTTCACCGGGTCATTAGGATTATTCTTCGGCACACGAGCATTCGTATGACCTCTCGTACTATCTCTACCGCGTCCACGAGGTGCCATCTGGTTCCAATACACACCAAACAATCGATATTAAGTTGATCAGTCTCAATATCGGAAGTCTAGTGCTTCGAAGTCCCAAATGCATGCTCATGAACGTTTATGCCAATTATATCAAGCAGATATACTAATAGCACATAACACACACACAGAGAATGCACAGAAGCATTATCAGTCCATCCCTCAGGCTCTACAGGAACGAACTGCTCTGATACCATAATGTAACACCCTACCATACAGAGTCTTATGCTTAAGTCATAATTCAGAGATGGCAAGGTATTACGACCTCTAAAATAAAATTTAGTACGTATAGTAGTATGAATGATTGATTATAACTAGGAGCCTTTGTAGAAAAATGGGTAAACAAAAACCGCAACTCAAAATCGCAACACTCCGATCGTTAACGTAACGAACAGGGATAACCCAACGCGAGATTATATATATACAAAGGAGTGTCAAAAACAGGAATATCAAGACTCAAGATCCGGCTGCGAAGATAACCGGTCCGAGCATAGCAATATATACATATGATAAAATAATGAAAACCCCAAAGGAAACCCAAAGGGACACAAATACATAAAACCTATTCTCCAAAATCTCCCATAAGAGGAGTCATCACAGTTTGTATTATTTAATGGAGATAAAAGTATCTAAGCAAAACATATAAACCGAAACATAGTCCCGAGAACAAAGGATCTTCGCAAATCTAGAAGTCTCCAGCATGCCTCAGCGGGAAACCTCACGTCCTGCATCTGAAAACCACAAAATCCGCATGGGTGAGAACCAGAGGTCCCCAGCATGGTAACAGCTTCCACATATATAATACATAATAATAGAGGAAAGCCAAAGGCAATCCTAGAACTTCCTCCAGATAATTTCAAAGCTTATAAACAAGCTAAACCATATAAGGGCATCTAACTAAAGATTCTTCAGTCTAACTAATACTTCCCTTTCCAATTCCTTCTCACCTCCCAACTACCAGCAGGGGTATAATGTAGCAAACACAGTTATATCAGGCAAAGAATATACAAATAGGAGCAGTTAAGACATTTAGACAATTAGCAAGTAATATGCAGTCAAATAGGCAATCTCAAACAATTCACATAGTATGCATATGATGAATGCCTATCCCTAGTGGCTGATGATATCATCTTGTCGGTTATAGAGCCAACCCGACAAGTCCTGGTCGCTAACCATTGGACTGTCCCTCTGTCGCGCATCCCCAACTCGAGTTATACTCGTTATAAACTTGATCATAAACATGATCCATATCCATCACCCTCACTAGTGAATATTTCGGGGGCGAGCTCATCCGGGCCTTTCACAGTGCCCAGCCACACTTACGACATAGGGTTAACAGAGCTTCGAGTCTCAACCTGGAGCACGTGGTGGCTAGCCACTGCTACTACCCAGGGAAACCCTCATCTCCGATGGTGGAAGTGCAAACATTCACAATTCATTCAACAGCATATATGCATTTATACTTAGCCATAAACATGGCTCCGCCGTCACACGACAATAATCTAGCCATCCGGCTCACGGTTAAATCCATAACCAGCCAATTCATTAACATTTACGGCCCTTCGGCCCATGGCATAACAAGCACCTCCACTGCCATTCTCCGCATCTCACATAATCATCTTTGATCCTCAATGATCATACATATTTCCCCCTTGCTTCAATCGCAAGTTACCACATTCACTAGCCCTTTTTCTCATGCTAGGTATATCATAATGATTTAAGACATAAATGGTGAGATCGGAGGCTTAGAAGTATGAGATTTGGCTTTTAAAACTCAAAAATCAACTTTGGGATGAAAACAGGGCCACGCGTACGCGCACTCCACGCGCACGCGTGGATGGCCTCAAAAACTCATCGACGCGTAAGCGTCATGCACGCTAACGCGTGGATTAAAAATTTTCCAATCGACGCGCACGCGTCAACCACGCGTACGCGCGGGTGTTCTCGTGCCCCAGGCACAACACTGGCACAGTTCTGGCATAACTCTCTGGAAAATGGCTGGGCATTGGGTGCAGCACAATCGGCGCGCCCGCGCACATCACGCGCACGCGTGGATGGCGCTTTCTGGAAGATCGGCGCGTACCCGCCAAGTGCGCCCACGCGCAAGGGGTCATTCTGCTAAAAATTTTCTAAGTTAAAAGCTGCAGAATTCACAGATTTAAACCCCAATTTCCGACGGACTTAACTTTCTCATTTTAAATCGTTTTTCACCCGTCCTTCGAACGGCATGGACATCCCGGATCCAATTTCATTTCTAAACAGATTTGGTACAAAACAGAGATCCGTAGTCCAAGTTATGTTCCGCCAAAGTATGCCCAAAAACCATATTTTCATACAAGACCACCAAGTGCCATTTTCAAAACAAGCCATTTTCAACTCTTTTCAAAATCAATCAAAACATGCCAATTTCATCCCTTTTCTTTGAAATCAATCAAAATATATCAAATTCAACATCAAGCCTCCTCAACTCACACGTTGACATATTACCACGATTTACAAATCACTATCCCATCATTTTAACCCACTTCACCCAAGTGGCTCAAACCCAAACACATTGACATATCATATACTCTTCCTCATGCCAATTTTCAACAACACCAATTCCAATTAACCAACATTATACATAATCAATATCATATTCACCATCAACATGATTCAACCCACAATTCAACCATAACCAATCATCAAGCATATATCACAACATGCATACTTCTCATACATCATACCATTAAGGCATCAATAATCATCATCACATATATGACCACATCATATATCTCAATCATTTAACAACATCAACCATTCAATGCCTATCTTAGGGCCTCTAGCCTAAGTATTTCCTACCACATTACATATTAGATATGGGAAACCGAAACCATACCTTAGCCGATTTTCCCAAGCTCCCCCGGAGCACTTCCAAATCACTTATTCACAAGCTCTCAAGGCCTCAACACCTCCAAGAACAGATTTTTCACCACCAAACCCTTTCCAAGCTTTTCAATATCACCAATCAAGCTCCAATATCCACACATACACAACCTAAGCCACAACCATCATACCCATACACAACATCTCAAAACCCAAACATCATAGAACAACAAAATTACACTAGGGTTGAGAATCTTACCACACCCAAGGTCCAAGGAGACAAGATTAACCTTCTCCTTCAAGAGAGTTGGGTCCTATAACATCAAAGAACCCAAAATCTCAACATTTTACCCATGAAACTCGAAAATAAGGGCTGGAATTTCAAACAGAAACACGTGGCTTACCTCAAGATTAATTGTATGGGTTTTGTAGAGCTCTCCGCGGTGAACGCGTGGCCGCAAACGGAGCAGCAATCAGAGCTCTAGATCAAAAGTTATGGTAGTTTGAAGATCAACCAAGGGAGAGAACTTGAGAGAGTGTTCTTCCTCCCTTTCTCTCTAATTTCAGCGTGTTTGAGTGTGTTGTGAGGAGAGAGAGTGCTGAAAACTAGGGTCTTGGTTTAGTTGTGTTGGGCCAAGGGCCCACTTTGGGTCCGTTTGGCCCGGTTTGGCCCGTTCAGTCCAATATTGGTCCGAATTCTATAAAATTGGTACCAAAATTCTCGTCTCAGTCTCCTCTATCACATTTAGCCATAAAAATCACATTTTAGACTTTCTAGAATAAATTCTCATTTATGGGTTAATTAGCCGTTAATTAACCGGGTTTTACAGGAAACATATTATTCAATTCACGTACCTATGGTTACATATTAATGTACCTAGATGATGGTGTTGGTGCTTGTGCTTGTCTGCGTAGAAGATGAGTTGCCCCCTTGGTGCACGAAATTAATATCTCAATATCAAAATCAAGATTTCTTATGATTTCGCACAACTAACCAGCAAGTGCACTGGGTCGTCCAAGTAATACCTTACGTGAGTAAGGGTCGATCCCACGGAGATTATTGGTTTGAAGCAAGCTATGTTTATTTTATTATTCTTAGTCAGGATATCAATCAAAATTATCAATGGGAATTATTAGATTGGAAAAATAAAAGAGAATAAAATCGTTACTTGTTGTGCAGTAATGGGGAGTATGTTGGAGTTTTGGAGATGCTTTGTCCTCTGAATTTCTGCAATGTAATATTCAACTCAATTGTTTGTAAAGCCCGTCTACGGCAAGCTGTATGTAGGGTGTCACCATTGTTAGTGGCTACCTCCCATGCTCTCAGTGAAAACGGTCCAGATGCTCTGTCACAGCACGGCTAATCAGCTGTTGGTTCTCGATCATGTTGGAATAGGATCCAGTGATCCTTTTGCGTTTGTCATCACGCCCAGCAATCGCGAGTTTGAAGCTCGTCACAGCCATTCAATCCTTGAATCCTACTCGGAATACCACAGACAAGGTTTAGACCTTCCGGATTCTCAAGAGTGGCCGCCATCAATTCTAGCTTATACCACGGAGATTCTGATTAAGGAATCTAAGAGAAGCTCATTCAGTCTGATGTAGAACGAAGGTGTTTGTCAGGCACATGTTCATGGATTGAGGGAGGTGATGAGTGTCACGGATCATCACCTCCTTCATAATTAAGCGCGAATAAACATCTTAGATAGGAACACACACACGTTTGAGTGAAATAGAAACAATTGCATTAATTCATCGAGACGCTGCAGAGCTCCTCACCCCCAACAATGGAGTTTAGAGACTCATGCCGTCAAAGTGTATAAAATTCAGATCTGAAAATGTCATGAGATACAAAATAAGTCTCTAAAAGTTGTTTAAATAGTAAACTAGTAACCTAGGTTTACAGAAAATGAGTAAACTATAATAGATGACGCAGAAATCCACTTCTGGGGCCCACTTGGTGTGTGCTGGGGCTGAGACTTAAGCTTCTCACGTGCCTGGGGCTGTTTTGGGCGTTCAACGCCAGGTTGTAACCTGTTTCTGGCGTTGAACTCCAACTTGTAACCTGTTTCTGGCGCTGGACGCCAGACAGCAGCATGATACTGGCGTGGAACGCCAGTTTACGTCGTCTATCTTCACGCAAAGTATGGACTATTATATATTGCTGGAAAGCCTTGGATGTCTACTTTCCAACGCCGTTGATAGCGCGCCAATTGGACTTCTATAGCTCCAGAAAATCCATTTCGAGTGCAGGGAGGTAAGGATCCAATAGCATCAGCAGTCCTTTTTCAGCCTAACTCAGATTTTTGCTCAGCTCCCTCAATTTCAGCCAGAAAATACCTGAAATCATAGAAAAACACACAAACTCATAGTAAAGTCCAGAAATATGATTTTTGCCTAAAAACTAATAATATTCTACTAAAAACCAATTAAAACATACTAAAATCTACATGAAATTATCCCCAAAAAGCGTATAAAATATCCGCTCATCACAACACCAAACTTAAACTGTTGCTTGTCCTCAAGCAACTAGATAAATAAAATAGGATGAAAAGAAATTAAGAAGTAATAATATCTAAGAGTTTTAAATGGAGCTCAGATTCTTATTAGATGAGCGGGGCTTGTAGCTTTTTGTTTCTGAACAGTTTTGGCATCTCCCTTTATCCTTTAAAATTCAGAATGATTGGCATCCATAGGAACTCAGAATTCAGATAGTATTATTGATTCTCCTAGTGTAGTGTGTTGATTCTTGAACACAGTTACTTTATAAGTCTTGGCCGTGGCCCTAAGCACTTTGTTTTCCAGTATTACCACCGGATACATAAATGCCACAGAAACATTACTGGGTGAACCTTTTCAGATTGTGACTCAGCTTTGCTAGAGTCCCCAGTTAGAGGTGTCCAGAGCTCTTAAGCACACCCTTTTGCTTTGGATCACGACTTTAACCACTCAGTCTCAAGCTTTTCACTTGGACCTGCATGCCACAAGCACATGGTTAGGGACAGCTTGATTTAGCCGCTTAGGCTTGGAACTACTTCCTTGGGCCCTCCTATCCACTGATGCTCAAAGCCTTGGATCCTTTTCTTAATCCAATGATTTCTTGTAAAAAAAATTTTTTTTTCACTGCTTTTTCTTGCTTCAAGAATCAAATTCATAATTTTTCAGATCATCAATAGTATTTTTCGTGTTCCTCATTCTTTCAGGAGCCAATATTCATAAAATTCAAGATAAAAATTATGCACTGTTCAAGCATTCATTCAGAGAACAAAAAGTATTGCCACCACATATAGTTAATTATAATTTTTATTATTAAAAACTCGAAAAATAAATTACTTCTTTATTCTAATTATCTACTATTTCATTGATGTCTGATGATGATGAGAAAAATAAATTATAACTTAATTGGGAATAAAACCAGAATAGATATACTAATTACTACTACTACTACTACTACTATATATATCTCCTAAGGTAAATTTCTATAATAACATTATCACAGAGTTAAAGCTAAATTTAGAACTCAACAACCTGTGTTCTGAGAAGTAGATGTTCCTTTGATCTGTGGGGTGCTTGGTCATTCAAAGATTAATTTCTGGCGCTTCAGCTCCCTTAAATCATGCCATTGCTCTTCTTGTTCCTTAAGCAGTTTGCAAAGCATGCTACTTTGATTGTTCTATTCTTCCTTTATTTGGTTCATAGTTTCTTGCAATTTGGAAATAGATGCCTGAAGATGTTCCCAATATTCGAATTGAGGGAGTTCTGGGAGGACTTCCTGTGCTCTCCTCTTGATTGGATCATCCTGCAGCTGTTGTCTGTCCATTGATATTCTAGTGATTGGCCTCTCAACTGAGATATACTCTGTTATTCCCATCTTCACTCTGGCATCTTTGCAGAGCATAGAAATTAAGCTTGGATAGGCCAATCTGGCGTCCTTGGAATTCCTGTTTGCTATTTTGTATAATTCACACGAGATCAGTTGATGGACTTCTACTTCTTTTCCCAACATGATGCAGTGAATCATCACTGCTATTTTAATAGTAACTTCAGAACGGTTGCTGGTGGGCAATATAGAACGCCCAATGAAATCCAGCCAGCCTCTGGCTACTGGTTTGAGATCTTCTCTTTTGAGTTGATTTGGGATGCCAGTCGTGCTGGTGGTCCACGTGGCTTCAGGGATGCATATATCCTCTAGAATCTTGTCCAAGCCTTTATTTACCCTCATCATTCTTCTATTAAAGGAGTCTGGGTCATCTTTCAGTTGAGGAAGCTTAAAGATCTCCCTGATTTTGTCAGGATGGGTATGAACAATCTTTCCTCTGACTAAGGTCCGATGGTCATAGAGGGCAGCTCCAATTATTCTTTGCCTGTCTGTCTGCCATAGATTAGCATAGAACTCCTGAACCATGTTCCTTCCCACTTTCGTTTCAGGATTAGCTAGGATTTCCCAGTTCCTGTTTCGAATTTGTTCTTGGATCTCCAGATATTCATCTTCCTTCAGATCGAACTTGACTTCCGGGATCACTGATCTTAGACTCATTATTTTGTAGTAATGGTCTGAATGTTCTTTAGTTAAGAACTTCCCTTGATTCCAAAGTGGCTTTGGAGTATTCTCTTTCTTGCCTCTTGGGTTGGGTTGTTTTCCTTTAGGGGCCATGATCAAAGTGAGTATGTTTTTGTGATCACGGATAAGCACACCAAACTTAGAGGTTTGCTTGTCCTCAAGCAAAAGAAGAGAGAGAAGAGGGATAGGAGGAGAGCAAGTGTGGAATGGTGGATGAGGAGAGGGGCGCCGAAAGTGAATATAATAGGAGGGGGTGGGTATTCAAAAATAAGAAAAAGATATAAGATATGAGATATGATTTATAAAAGATAAATATGATAAGAAAAGGATATAATTTAAAAAGATATGAATTAAATCTGAATTTTTAATTTGAAAAAGATTTTAAAAGATAATTAAATTTTGAAAAACTTAAAAAAAGAGTTGGATTGGATTGGAAATCATTTGTCTTTATGGATGAAGTTGCATGTAAAATCTTTGAAAAAGGGATTTCAGAAATTAGGGATTTTAGAAATTAGGATTAAAATTTTTGGAATTGAAGGATGATATTTGGAAACATGTTTATGCAAGAAATCATGAATTGAAACATAAAAATTAGAAAATTTTTGAAGAAAAACGAATTTTACCTCCTCCCCACCATCCTGGCGTTAAATGCCCAACTGTTGCATGTTTTGGGCGTTTAACGCCCAATTGTTGCTTCTCCTAGGCGTTCAACGCCCAGCTGTTGCTTCTTTCTGGCGTTGAACACCAGGAAGTCCTTTGTCACTGGGCGTTTTTCTGAACGCCCAGGATGCTATCAATCTAGCGTTAAACGCCCAGAAGGTGCTTCTTTCTGGCGTTCAACGCCCAGAAGATGCTCCTTTCTGGCGTTTAACACCCAGATGGCTACCCTTACTGGCGTTGAACGCCCAGTGGGTGCTTCTTTTGGGCGTTCAACGCCCAAAACGTTTCTCACTGGCTTTTTCCTGCCAGTGAGCTTCTAAATTTCCCTGCAACTCTGTGAATTCAATCAATTGCTATTTTACCTTTTGAAGATACTCTGACATATATCTGTAAAAATCAATTAATTAGCAAAAACAGATAAAATTAAATTTTGTGAATGGCTGGGTTGCCTCCCAGCAAGCGCTTCTTTAATGTCGTTAGCTGGACTATTACTGAGCTTTTAATCAAGTCTCAGTTTTGAGCATTCTTGCTCAAAATTGCTTTCAAGATAATGTTTAACTCTCTGTCCATTAATAATAAACTTTTTGTTAGATTCATTATCCTGAAGCTCTACGTATCCATATGGTGATACACTTGTAATCACATATGGACCTCTCCACCGGGATTTTAATTTCCCGGGGAATAATTTGAGCCTAGAATTAAATAGCAGAACTTTCTGCCCCGGCTCAAAGACTCTAGATGACAATTTCTTATCATGCCATCTTTTCGCTTTCTCTTTGTAAATTTTTGCATTCTCGAAAGCATTGAGTCTAAATTCCTCTAGCTCATTTAACTGGAGCAATCGTTTTTCTCCAGCTAACTTGGCATCAAGGTTTAGGAATCTGGTTGCCCAGTAGGCCTTGTGTTCCAGTTCCACTGGCAAGTGACATGCCTTTCCATACACAAGCTGGTATGGAGAGGTCCCTATAGGGGTCTTGAATGCTGTTCTGTATGCCCACAGAGCATCATCCAAGCTTCTTGCCCAATCCCTTCTACAGTTAATCACAGTCCGTTCCAGGATTCTTTTGAGTTCTCTATTTGAGACTTCAGATTGCCCATTAGTCTGTGGGTGATATGGAGTAGCTACCCTGTGGCTAACTCCATAACGAACCAAAGCAGAGTAAAGCTGTTTATTGCAGAAATGAGTGCCCCCATCACTGATTAATACTCTAGGGGTACCAAATCTGCTGAAGATATGTTTCTAGAGGAATTTTAATACTGTTTTAGTGTCATTAGTGGGTGTTGCAATAGCCTCCACCCATTTGGATACATAATCCACTGCCACCAGAATATAAGTGTTTGAGTATGATGGTGGGAAAGGTCCCATGAAGTCAATACCCCATACATCAAACAACTCAATCTCCAAGATCCCTTGTTGAGGCATGGCATAACTGTGAGGTAGATTGCCAGATCTTTGGCAACTGTCACAATTAAGTACAAACACTCGAGAATCTTTATAGAAAGTAGGCCAGTAGAAGCCACATTGGAGGACTCTTGTGGCTGTTCGCTCACTTCCAAAATGTCCTCCATACTGTGATCCATGGCAGTGCCATAGGATCTTCTGCGCTTCTTCCTTAGGCACACATCTACGGATTACTCTGTCTGCACATCTCTTGAAGAGATATGGTTCATCCCAAAGATAGTACTTTGCATCTGTGATCAATTTCTTTGATTGCTGCCTACTGTACTCTTTGGGTATGAACCTCACTGCCTTGTAGTTTGCAATATCTGCAAACCATGGCACTTCCTGGATGGCAAAGAGTTGCTCATTCGAAAAGGTTTCAGAGATCTCAGTAAGAGGGAGGGACGCCCCTTCTACTGGTTCTATTCGGGACAGGTGATCTGCTACGTGATTCTCTGTCCCTTTTCTGTCTCTTATTTCTATATCAAACTCTTGCAGAAGCAACACCCATCTTATAAGTCTGGGTTTTGAATCCTGCTTTGTGAGTAGATATTTAAGAGCAGCATGATCAGTGTACACAATCACTTTTGATCCTACTAAATAGGATCTGAATTTGTCAATGGCGTAAACCACTACAAGTAGCTCTTTTTCTGTGGTTGTGTAATTCTTCTGCGCGTCATTTAGAACACGGCTGGCATAGTAAATGACGTGCAGAAGCTTGTCATGCCTTTGTCCCAACACTGCGCCAATGGCATGGTCACTGGCATCACACATTAGTTCAAATGGCAATGTCCAGTTTGGTGCAGAGATGATTGGTGCTGTGACCAATTTAGCTTTCAGAGTCTCAAATGCCTGCAGACACTCCTTATCAAAGACAAATGGCGTGTCAGCAGCTAGCAGGTTGCTCAGAGGTTTGCCGATTTTTGAAAAATTCTTTATAAACCTCCTATAGAATCCTGCATGCCCCAGAAAGCTTCTGATTGCCTTAACATTGGCAGGTGGTGGTAGTTTTTCAATTACCTCTACCTTAGCTTGATCCACCTCTATTCCCTTGTTTGAGATTTTGTGCCCAAGGACAATTCCTTCATTCACCATAAAGTGACATTTTTCCCAGTTTAAAACCAGGTTAGTCTCTTGGCATCTCTTTAGAACAAGTGCTAGATGGTCAAGACAGGAGCTGAATGAGTCTCCAAATACTGAAAAGTCATCCATGAAAACTTTCAGAAATTTTTCCACCATATCAGAGAAAATTGAGAGCATGCACCTCTGAAAGGTTGCAGGTGTATTGCACAGGCCAAATGGCATCCTTCTGTATGCAAATACTCCAGATGGACATGTGAATGCCATTTTCTCTTGATCTTTTGGATCTACTGCAATTTGATTATAACCTGAATATCCATCCAGAAAGCAATAGTATTCATGACCTGCCAGTCTTTCTAGCATCTGGTCTATGAATGGTAAAGGAAAATGATCCTTTCTGGTAGCTGTATTGAGCCTTCTATAATCAATACACATACGCCACCCAGTAACTGTTCTTGTAGGAACCAGTACATTTTTTTCATTATGAACCACTGTCATGCCACCTTTCTTGGGGACGACTTGGACAGGGCTTACCCAGGGGCTATCAGAAATAGGATAAATAATCCCAGCCTCTTGTAACTTAGTGACCTCTTTCTGCACCACCTCCTTCATGGCTGGATTCAGCCGCCTTTGTGGTTGAACCACTGGCTTGGCGTCACCCTCCAGTAAGATCTTGTGCATGCATCTGGCTGGGCTAATGCCCTTGAGATCACTGATGGACCACCCAAGAGCTGTCTTGTGTGTCCTTAGCACTTGAATTAGTGCTTCCTCTTCCTGTGGCTCTAAGGTAGAGCTTATGATTACAGGAAAGGTGTCACCTTCTCCCAGGAATGCATATTTTAGGGATGGTGGTAATGGTTTGAGCTCGGGTTTAGGAGGTTTCTCCTCTTCCTGAGGGATTTTCAGAGGTTCTACTATTCTCTTGATTCCTCCAGATCAGGCTGAACATCTTTAAAGATGTCCTCTAGCTCTGATTCGAGACTCTCAGCCATATTGACCTCTCTTACCAGAGAGTCAATAATATCAACACTCATGCAGTCAATTTGGGGTGTCTGGATGTTGCATGGCTTTGACAACATTCAACTTGAACTCCTCCTCATTGACTCTCAAGGTTACTTCCCTTTTTTGGACGTCAATGAGGGTTCGGCCAGTTGCTAGGAAAGGTCTTCCTAGAATGAGAGTTGCACTCTTGTGCTCCTCCATTTCCAGCACCACAAAGTCAGTAAAAAAGGCAAATGGCCCAACCTTGACGATCATGTCTTCAATCACGCCTGATGGGTATTTAATGGAGCCATCAGCAAGTTGAAGACATATTCGGGTTGGTTTGACTTCTTTAGTCAAACCGAGCTTTGTGATAATAGATGCAGGTATTAGGTTGATACTTGCCCCAAGATCACATAGAGCTTGCTTGGTACAATTACCCTCTAATGTGCATGGTATCATAAAGCTCCCGGGGTCTTTAAGCTTCTCAGGTAAGGTTTTCAGAATGACTGCACTGCATTCTTCATTGAGGTAAACTTTTTCAGTTTCTCTCCAATCCTTCTTATGACATAAGATCTCTTTCATGAACTTAGCATAAGAGGGTATTTGCTCAAGTGCTTCTGCAAATGGAATCTTTATTTCAAGAGTCCTGAGATAGTCTGCAAAGTGGGCAAATTGCTTATCCTGTTCTGCTTGGTGGAGTTTTTGAGGATAAGGCATTTTGGCTTTATATTCCTCAACCTTAGTTGCTGCAGGTTTATTACCTACAGAAGTGGGTTGGAAAACCTTTTTAGAAGGGTTGTTATCAATACTTGTATGTGACTGATCCCCCACTGACATTTGAATGCCAGGGGTGGAAGCTGGAATGGCGTTAGACGCCACCTCCTTATTTGTTACTGGCGTCTGAACGCCAGAACTATGCTCCCTTTGGGCGTTCAACGCCGGATTCATGCTTGTTTCTGGCGTTGAACGCCAGGAATGAGCATGGGCTGGGCGTTCAGCGCCAGCATTATTCCTCTCTGGGCTCTGATTGTCCTCAGAGGGATTTTGCATAGCCATTTGTTCATTTCTTGGCTTCCTGCTGCTTTGAAGTGAGGTATTTAATGTTTTCCCACTTCTTAATTGAACTGCTTGGCATTCTTCTGTTATTTGTTTTGATAGTTGCTTTTCTGTTTGCTTTAACTGTACCTCCATATTCCTGTTAGCCATTCTTGTTTCCTGGAGTATTTCCTTGAATTCGGCTAGCTGCTGAGTTAGAAAGTCTAGTTGCTGATTGAATTCATTAGCCTGATCCATAGGACTGAGTTCAGCAGTTACTGTTTTAGCTTCTTCTTTTATGGAAGATTCACTGCTTAGGTACATATGCTGATTTCTAGCAACTGTATCAATAAGCTCTTGAGCTTCTTCAATTGTTTTTCTCATATGTATAGATCCACCAGCTGAGTGGTCTAGAGAAATCTGAGCTTTTTCTGTAAGCCCATAGTAGAAGATGTCTAATTGCACCCACTCTGAAAACATTTCAGAGGAGCATTTTCTTAGCATCTCTCTGTATCTCTCCCAGGCATCATAAAGGGATTCATTATCTCCTTGTTTGAAGCCTTGGATGCTTAGCCTTAGCTGTGTCATCCGTTTTCGAGGGAAATAGTGATTCAGGAATTTTTCTGACAGCTGTTTTCATGTTTTTATGCAGTTCTTAGGCTGGTTATTTAACCATCTCTTAGCTTGATCTTTTACAGCAAATGGGAACAGTAATAATTTGTAGACATCCTGATCTACTTCCTTATCATGTACTGTGTCAGCAATTTGTAAAAATTGTGCCAGAAACTCTGTAGGTTCTTCCTGTGGAAGACCGGAATACTGGCAGTTTTGCCGCACCATGATAATGAGCTGAGGATTCAACTCAAAGCTACTAACTCCAATGGAGGGTATACAGATACTACTCCCATATGAAGCAGTAGTGGGGTTAGCATATGACCCCAGAGTCCTCCTGGACTGTTCATTTCCACTTAATTCCATGATGGAACAAGGGAGATGATATGTATGTTGATATTATTTATTTTATAAAAATAAAATAAAAATGGAATAAATAAAAACGGAATAAAATAAAAAAACTTGAAAATATTTTGTGAAGATTTTTGAAAAATTTTGAAATTGAAATCTGAAATTTTTATATAAAAATTTCGAAATTATAGTTTAAAATTAATTAGAAAAGATATTTTTTTTGAATTTTGAATTTTATGATGAAAGAGAAAAACACATAAAAGACACAAGACTTAAAATTTTTAGATCTAATGCTCCTTATTTTCGAAAATTTTTGGAGGAAAAACACCAAGGAACACCAAACTTAAAAATTTTAAGATCAAGACACAAGAAAGACTCAAGAACACCTTGAAGATTCACAAGAACACCAAGAACAAAAGAAAGAACACCAAACTTAAAATTTTTAGAAAACCAAGATAAATTTTCAAAAATTATATTAAAATTAACAAGAAAACACCAAACTTAGAGTTTGGCACAAGATTAAATCAAGAAAAATTATTTTTGAAAAAGGATTTTAAAAAGAAGGTGCCCAATTGCCAAGAACATAAACCAACGCTATAACCAATTGAGCTAAAAATGTAACGTATTTTAAAGATGTATTATTTTTATGGATAAAAGTATAATTTTTGAAAGTTAATGTTTTGAAAAAGCACAAGAAAAACAAGAAAAATAAACAAGAACAACTTGAAGATCAATGAAGAACAAAGAACACAAGTTCGAAAATTTTAAAGAAAAATATCAAATATGCAATTGACACCAAACTTAGAACAAGACACTAAACTCACGAAAAAAATTAAAAATTGATAAAGAGAAATAATATTTTTGAAATTTTTTTTTAAAAGGGATAATAGAAGATGCAATTCTAGTAAAAAGAAAGGATAAATTCTTCCTAATCTAAGCAACAAAATAAACCTTTAGTTGTTTAAACTCGAATAATCCCCGGCAACGGCGCCAAAAACTTGGTGCACGAAATTAATATCTCAATATCAAAATCAAGATTTCTTATGATTTCGCACAACTAACCAGCAAGTGCACTGGGTCGTCCAAGTAATACCTTACGTGAGTAAGGGTCGATCCCACGGAGATTATTGGTTTGAAGCAAGCTATGTTTATTTTATTATTCTTAATCAGGATATCAATCAAAATTATCAATGGGAATTATTAGATTGGAAAAATAAAAGAGAATAAAATCGTTACTTGTTGTGCAGTAATGGGGAATATGTTGGAGTTTTGGAGATGCTTTGTCCTCTGAATTTCTGCAATGTAATATTCAACTCAATTGTTTGTAAAGCCCGTCTACGGTAAGCTGTATGTAGGGTGTCACCATTGTCAGTGGCTTCCTCCCATCCTCTCAGTGAAAACGGTCCAGATGCTCTGTCACAGCACGGCTAATCAGCTGTTGGTTCTCGATCATGTTGGAATAGGATCCAGTGATCCTTTTGCGTTTGTCATCACGCCCAGCAATCGCGAGTTTGAAGCTCGTCACAGCCATTCAATCCTTGAATCCTACTCAGAATACCACAGACAAGGTTTAGACCTTCCGGATTCTCAAGAGTGGCCGCCATCAATTCTAGCTTATACCACGGAGATTCTGATTAAGGAATCTAAGAGAAGCTCATTCAGTCTGATGTAGAATGGAGGTGTTTGTCAGGCACACGTTCATGGATTGAGGGAGGTGATGAGTGTCACGGATCATCACCTCCTTCATAATTAAGCGCGAATAAACATCTTAGATAGGAACACACACACGTTTGAGTGAAATAGAAACAATTGCATTAATTCATCGAGACGCTGCAGAGCTCCTCACCCCCAACAATGAAGTTTAGAGACTCATGCCATCAAAGTGTATAAAATTCAGATCTAAAAATGTCATGAGATACAAAATAAGTCTCTAAAAGTTGTTTAAATAGTAAACTAGTAACCTAGGTTTACAGAAAATGAGTAAACTATGATAGATGATGCAGAAATCCACTTCTGGGGCCCACTTGGTGTGTGCTGGGGCTGAGACTTAAGCTTCTCACGTGCTTGGGGCTGTTTTGGGCGTTCAACGCCAGGTTGTAACCTGTTTTTGGCGTTGAACTCCAACTTGTAACCTGTTTCTGGCGCTGGACGCCAGACAGCAGCATGATACTGGCGTTGAACGCCAGTTTATGTCATCTATCTTCGTGCAAAGTATGGACTATTATATATTGCTGGAAAGCCCTGGATGTCTACTTTCCAACGCCGTTGATAGCGCGCCAATTGGACGTCTATAGCTCCAGAAAATCCATTTCGAGTGCAGGGAGGTCAGGATCCAACAGCATCAGCAGTCCTTTTTCAGGCTAACTCAGATTTTTGCTCAGCTCCCTCAATTTCAGCCAGAAAATACCTGAAATCATAGAAAAACACACAAACTCATAGTAAAGTCCAGAAATATGATTTTTGCCTAAAAACTAATAATATTCTACTAAAAACCAATTAAAACATACTAAAATCTACATGAAATTACCCCCAAAAAGCGTATAAAATATCCGCTCATCACCCCTCCAGTAGTGGTGATGCCACCAGCATGCACCTGGTCATAGTACACCACCATTTGGTGCTGAATCTGCTGAATCTGCTTCAACTCCTGCCTGAACTCTTGCTTCAAGGACGTTGTCTCTACATTGTGAGCATCCATTTCTGTCATCATGCGAGGAGCTCGTTATACCTCTCCTCAATTAAATGTTGTTCGTGACGCTAGTCTTGAAGGCTCTAGATGAGGCTGTGAACTTTCTCCTGCAAATCGATGTTCTCGGGATCTACAGGGCTAGTGGCTGAGGTGGATGAAGTGCTCAAGGTGGAGGTGTGTAGGTTGCTAGCGAAGAATAGTCCCAACCCATAGACACAATTTTTGTCTGGCTCAGATGCGGTCTAGAGCTACACCACATTAGGATGGACAACGGAAGTAGAGTACTTATTGTCATCATCCTCCCTACTTTGCTAATATTTCTGGGTCACGACCTCCAAGTTTTGCATATAGAATTTCTACTACATTATATGCAAAAGTGATTAGGACTTCAATTAATTGGAGACAGTTATATTTTATAAAAGAAACCATGATGTTTACTCACACAATAATCTACAGATCACTGATCGGAAAATGTTTCCATGTTCTTCTTCAGCGCATTAGTTAACTTGAAGGTCTCCTTCATTGTCGCCTTGTGATCCAACGATTTAGACTTCACATATTGCAAGAAAATGTTAAATAATCAAGTGACAATTAGTTCAAAAATCAAAGATAAAATGATATTAACATATTAAAACAAGTTATATGCTAGCCTAGACTTTGTCTTCATGAATGTCGCTGACCTGCAAGTATACTTGGACGACCTAGCCGATGCCATATTCGCCTTGTTTGTGGCTCAGCAACCCTTTCATCATTCTCTCAATAGGCATAGAGGTCCTTCTTAATGTCCAACTGGAGCCACTGAGTAAGGTGGTTGCGCTTCTCACGTACGTCTTCAAGTATCTGCTGAAGTTTCCTAGTCATGTGATGGTAAAAAATCTTCCTCATCATGGCATCCTGAGTCTACTCTCATAAACATTTCTCCTACACAAGGAAACAATTAACATTAGGTAATCAAAATTAAATACATAAATGAAACAAAAGATAAAAACTACCCAAAGTTTAAGTAAGTATAGACTTTATTGCCACTTATGGAACCATCGCTCTCTGGTGTCAGTAGGAATCTTCTTGTAGCTTAGTCATAGGTGGTGATACATCAGCTTAATGACATTGGTACACTCCTATGTATAGGCATTGTTATCTGGTACAAACCTATCAATAGAAAGCTTAGGATTGGTAAACACAAATATTGTTTAATAATTTCAAAATAAATTGCATTTAAAATCAATTAAAATAATACTCACACAGTCAATCCATTAGGCCAAATTGTCATCCTAATGACTCATCGGTGCTGGAGCATCTGGCTGAGATTCATGAGAGAATTCTGGTGATGTAAGATTTTCGTCGGTTAAGAATTTCACACAAATAATCTCGTCGAAGTATAGTTCCCAACCAATAAATAATCCTTCAATCAAAGTTTAATTTTTTTTGTCACAAGTGCAAACCAATAAAAATAACCGAGAGTATTAGATCTTGGGTCGTCTCTCAAAGGAATTGCAGTGAGGTATGCATATTATTGGTCATGAGGTTCTCAAGGGGGTTTGCAAATAAGGGGACAAGAAATTAAATGGCAATGAATTTAAATGGCAAGAAATGTAAAATCAAACAACTAAATATAACAACTAATAAAAAGAGGCATTCATGGGAAAGATTGAGAATCAAGGCTTTCTATCATAGTCATTAATTATCATACAATAGTTGTCAAGAGCTAATCCTATTTCGTCATCTCCAACATCAGAAGAAGGTATAATGTTATCTTCATATTGAGAGAAAGTCAAAGAGGACTAGTTAACCCCAATCCGTAAGTAATGTTAATGGAAACAAGATTAACTAATAACTCTAGATCACCAATCTAAATTGGGTATTAATGACTCAGGATTGCCCAATTTCTCTTTCCAAGCCAAGAATGCTCAAAATCTACTATAAACCTAAGCCAAGTATTTTATCAAACACTTGGAAGGCATAAAAGGAAAGCATATTAAATTGCAAGAAATATAAAATTTAACAACTACTAATGCAAGAAAATAACTGATGGGCGAAAAAATGCCGGTTAAGAAT
Organism: Arachis stenosperma; assembly: GCF_014773155.1. Taxonomy (NCBI): domain Eukaryota; kingdom Viridiplantae; phylum Streptophyta; class Magnoliopsida; order Fabales; family Fabaceae; genus Arachis; species Arachis stenosperma. Next base: position 35,245,513 of record NC_080382.1, read on the forward strand.
TTCTGAAAAGTATTTTCCAAAACAGGGTTGCAAGTACAGCATTAACCGACGAAATTTTCACTATCAATTTAGAATGTGTCAAAATTAATAATAAATAACTGGGAGTAGAATCCCGGGTTGTTTCCCTAAGAGTTGACATAAGATGCAAATTATTGGTTAGGATTTTTCTGAATATTTTTGAAATTGAGAACGGAAAAATAAATAGCTAGGTGTTAAAGCAATGAATAACAAGTAAGAGATGATAAATAATCAAAATAAAAGGCCTTGGTTAGGGGAGGGAATTAGAGTTTCTATCCTTGTTGTCTTTCCCAAGTGTAATAATAAAGGTTCATTGCTCCCACTTAGTTATCCTCTAGCAATTGAAGGAAAGTCAAGTGTGCGTCACTAACTCTAGCTCACAAGTCCTAGTCACTTCATGGGAAAGGACTAGAGTTGGTGAGAATTGAGCTAGCCAGCAACTTCCAATGACAGATTAAAACTTGGGTACAACTTCCAATTACTCAACCCCCAACCAAGTTGAGAGCTTTACTCCATTAACATGAATGCCTTTTTCACAGACACATGGTAAGTGTATATAAAAGACATGATAATTATGAGAAATTAATTAAATTAAAATTGGTACTAAAAATAATTAACAAGGATCAAACAAGCAATAAAAATAAACATAAAAATAATTCAATACATTAATAAAATTCAAGAGTGACAAGATCCAAACATGAATTTAAAGTAATCAAATGGAAAAGAGTAATAAAGATATTAGAAAAGGAAACTGTAAGGACAATGACTCCAATTGAAGGTAGTAGCAGATCTCTCAAGATCCAATTCAAAGCAAAACTAAGAATGTCGAAAACCCTACAGAAGTAGGTGTTTCTTTCACTAGAACTCAAAACTAATCAAAACCTAAAGTGAAAAGTGTTCAGTCTCAGCTGTATCTCTGCCTCTAGTATGCATTTTCAGGCTTGAAACTGGGTCCAAATCAGCCCAGAAATCTCCCCCAGCGAGTTCTGTTAAGTGTAGCACTTGACGCTCTGTAATGCGGACGTGTCAGCCACGCATACGCGTCGCTGAACCTTGAACTGGCCACACGTACGCGTTAGTCATGCATACATGTCACTGACAGATGCTCCTGATCACGTGCACGCATCAGCCATGCGTGTGCATTGCTCCTCACTTCTAAAGTCTTTAATTTCTTGTGTTCGTTCCATTTTAACATGCTTCATCTTCATCCTATAAGCCATTCATGCCCTATAAACCTGAAAACACTTAACAAACACATCACATCATCGAATGGTAATAAAGGAGAATTAAAAATGAACAATTTTAAGGTCTAGGAAGCATGTTTTCAATCGTAACACAAAATTAGAAAGGAAACTTAAAACATGCAATTTACATGAATAAGTGTGAGAATAGTTAACAAAACCCACTCAATTTAGTCCAAATATATCATAAAATAGTGGTGTATCAAATCTCCCCATAGTTAAACATTAGCATGTTCTCATGCTAAGCTCAGGTGAGCCAAAAGAGTGAAGGGAAAATGGTGAGACTTATGCAATGCAATTTATCTATAAGAATGCAACTACATGCTAAATGCTTTTACCTACTTGGTTAAAAGTAAAAAAATTCTCCAAGAACAAACATAAACTGGATTCCACTAATTCAAATCTCAAAATAAAGAACAAGTAGACTTGTAAGAAGAAAGCTCATGAAAGCCGGGAACAAAGAATCGAGCATCGAACCGTCACTGGAAGTGTATACACTCTAATCACTCTAGTGTTTGAGGGTCGATTCTCTCGGCTCTCTACTAGTCTTGCTTTCTAAGACTTGCTCTTCTTCTACCAATCACAAAAATTTAATGCACAAATACACATATCAAGAGGTCTTTTCGAGGGTTGTAATGGGGTTTGGGCCAAGGTTGGAATGTATTTGGTTAAGTAGACTGAAATCTGAATCCTTGATTAACCTGAAGTTCCCACCTAACCTAAGACATTACATGTAATCACAATGCAAAGCCTAGCTACCCATTGACTATTTTTCCACAAATCCATGCACCTTGATATCTTTTGAGTACAAATCATATGCATTAGTTCACTTATTAGCCTTGGGGCATTTTTCCCCTTTTTATTGCTTCTCTTTTTCTTTTCCTTTCCTTATTATTTATATATTTTTTCTTTTTTTTTCTATTATTTTTTTGAGTGAGTTAATGCATATGATTAATGTGCTAGATGCATGAACAAGTGCTCAAACTGTTTTCACATTTTCATATAAGAATATAAAATACCCAATTTCCTAACCAAGTAATTCCCAAACCCAAATTTCCCACACTTAGTTTATATGTACTATCACTAGTCTAAGCTAACCAAGGATTCAAATTAGGGATATTTATTGTTTTCTGCTTAATGATGTGCTAGAATAAAGAATAGATGGGGTAAAATAGGCTCAACATTGGGTTGCAAAGGGTAAGGCCATATGGGTATGTGAGCTATAGTAAAACAAGGCCTCAATCACGTAAGTGCATGCATACATCGAACAGTGGAAATATAGAATCAAGCAAGACAAAGGTCACAATTTTAGAGAGATCAACACACACCAAAATGAAACATTGGTTGATAAGATGCAACCAATAAAATAGGTTCAAAATCTCACTGGTTTTGTGTGTTTGAGCTCTAAAACCATGTTCCAAATATAAATTCCTTCAAGGAATGTTCAACAAAAATATTTTTCAAATTAGTAAAATACTTTAAAACAGTGTCGTGTAAAAGAAATTATCACTTCAACCAAGTAGTACCTAAATGCATGTAACTAACTACTCATGCAAGTTATCCTATGTAACACAAGAAAATTAAAGTACTGGTGTTGAGAGATAGTTGTTACCTTTAGGAGTCAGTTACCGACCTCCCCACACTTAGTGCTTGGCATGGTCCTCCATGCCATCAGTGATCCGCAAGGTGGGTCTGGGAGTGCCACTTCCAATGGCTAAATGATTGGGGGGGGGGGGGGCAAGGGCGCCTCCATTTCCATATCTTGATCGCTCACCTCGCCATCAATGGAAGTAGAGTCCGAGGTGTCGGGTTCCTCCATATGTGGGTTAGAACACCCAATGAGATCCTTCAAGTAGTCATAGCGGCGCTTGTTGCGACGCTCCATCTGCTCAATTCTCCGACCTTGCCGGTCTACCTTCTCAATGAGCTCAAGTAATAACTGGTGGGTGGATAGCGGTGGTGCATATGGTGGCGATGATGGTGGAGCAGAGGATGAAGGGTAGTCGAAGGACGGGTCTTCATTTCAGCTCACAAGTGGCGCTGGAAGCCTTATATATTTCCCATTTGGGACAAATTTGTCATCCCTAGGAATCATGGTCTTCACATCATAGCCCGAGATGAAACACCCGCTGCAGACACCAAGTCCGTAACCAATGCAGGAAAGGGTAAGTTGCCCACTATTTACACTTGGCCCATACTTTGTCAGATAAGTCGTGGCAAGTTGAGAGGTTTCTCTGTGAGGATGCACCAGAAAAGAATGGCCATGTCGGCAGTAAAATTGGACTCATGAGTGTTCAGAAATATATAGTGGGACATGATCTGTGCCCACACTCGAGCCTCCATAGTGAGTGCTTGGGCAGAGATGCTCTTGGGTCGACTCCAGTACTGCCCATAGATCCACTCGCTTCCGGGTTGGGCAATGACTCTATGGACGAGGTTTCAATCAAACTGGAATATCTGGCACTTAAGCTGTGCCTCTTGATAGGCATCCATCCTATTCAGACTAGGTAAAAGATCAAGTACTTTATGAATAGCACCTTCTGAGATAGGGACTTGCTTTTGGCGCACAAAGACTGATTGAAAGGTAGGTGAGTGACAGTTGGCGTAGAATTCAACTATCCAAGAGAGATTAGCTTCTCGCGGTTTCCTCATTAAGAATCCCCACGATCTCCTTTCAATGCGAGACACAAAAAATTCAACAAAGTGTTCTGGAAGAATGAAGAGGTGCATATTGTGGTAGTTTCTCTCTACTAATACGGGGAACATCCGCTCACAATAGCGGTTAGTGAATCGTGTAGAGTCCCGTGCGGGAAATTCCTTCTCCGTCTCATCAACTCGGATGGTCCTCTTCACCCGCTTAGTAGGTGGATTGAATTTTGAGGATGGTTGTACCTTAACCGGTGCTCTTTTAGTTCCCTTCTTCGCTGGTGTCATGTTAGAAGCCTTCTCTTTTCCTCTCTTGATGGCCATCCTAAAAAAGGAAGAAAAAGAAGAAGTATTGACCTTAGAGAAATAAACATCGAAAGTAGGAAAGTGCAAGTGATAATAAATACCAAAGAGAAAGAAGTATGGTAATCAATCCAAGTGTATAGTAGACCCAAAATAGAATGCCAATTGTCAAAGCACACCTCATAACACAAACAAGTTAAGAAATATAAAAAAATCCACCAAATAAAATTCTAACACCAAAATAAAAATGCAAGAAGAGAAAAGAAATAAAAAAATTACAAATAACAAAACTAATATACAATTAAAAAAAATTAAAGTATTCGAATGTAAGGAACAAAAGAAGAAATAAAGAGCAGAAGAAAGTAAGAAAAAGAAACTTTGAAAAGAAGATGAAAAGAGGGAGATAAATGGGAGTAAGAATGAGATAAGAGGGGTAGGAAAAGAAAAAGAAAATGAAAGGAAATTGGGGCTGGTGGTCCGACGGTGGTGGTGGAGGGTGGAAAGAAAGAAGGAAGAAGTAAAAAGAAAGAAAAGAAAAGAATGAAGAAGAATTAGGATTTGAAGGAGAGAAGAATTGAATGTAGCAAGGGCGGCGCGCCGATTTAAAGGATTCGGCGCTTATGACGCGTACGCGTCGCCCACGCATACGCGTGGGTAACCAGAAAACTAAATGACGCGTAAGTGTCAGTCACGCATATGCGTGACTACTCGTCGTGCCAGACGCACGATTCCAGCCTTGAACCGGCACAACTCTTGGGTTTTTGTACCAGAGTGTGTGATAAACCATTATTTTATGGTTTATCTTATGCTTAATTGAGTGGTTTTTATCAATTCTTTACCCACTTATTCATACTATTTGCATGAGTTTACGTTTTCCTTACGGATTTTGTGCTATGATTGAAAATATGCTTCTTTGGTCTTATATTTGTTAATATTAATCCTCTTTTATTACCATTAGATGCCGTGATATGTGTGTTAAGTGATTTCAGGGATTACAGGGTATGAATGGCTCAGAGGATGGAAAGGAAGCATGCAAAAGTGGAAGGAATACAAGAAGTTGAAGAAATTGCTAAGCCATCCAGCCTGACCTCTTCGCACTCAAACAACCATAACTTGAGCTATAGAGATCCAAATGAGATGGTTCTAGTTGCGTTGGAAAGCTAACATCCGGGGCTTCGCAATGATATATAATTTTTCATAGCCGCCTTGACGCCAGGCGACGCGAACGTGTGGATCACGCGGCTGCGTGACTTGGCAGGAACACAACCCACGCTAACGCGTGGACGCGCCTCCGTGACACTCTTCCGCGACCTGTAAGGACCAGAAAGCATTGGGAGTGATTTCTGGGCTATTTTTGACCCAATTTTCAGCCCAGAACACACAGATTAGAGGCTATAAAGTGGGGAAATGCATCCATTCATAATCATGCTTTTTCATAATTCACTTTCCATGATTTAGATTTAGTTTTGAGAAAGGTTCTCTCCTCTCTCTCTTTAGGATTAGGATTTAGTTTTAGGATTTTATTTGCTTCAAGGATTATCTTTTTACTAGGTTCAATGTTCTTTTGCTTGACAGTTATCTCTTATTTTCAGATACCATTAATGCTTGCTTGTATTAGTTATGTTGCCTATTTGGCTTATGCTACATTCATGTTATGATTTTCTTATTTAAATATTTCAGTTCAATATTACTCTTTTTATTCATGTTATTGATCATTTCCAATCTAAAGATATTCTTATTCCGGTAGATTTAATTTCCTTCCCTTTTGGTCTTGGTTAAGAAATCAGTAACTCAGGAGTTATCTTATCTCAACATAATTGATAACTGTTATCTTGCTAATTGAACTGAACTTCAATAATCTCAACCTTTTCTTAGGAAATAAATAGGATTCGAAGGTCTAACTAATTAGTCCCTTGACTTTCCTTTGCTTTAGCAAAGGTTAACTAAGTGAAATTAAGATTCAATTTTCATTATTATTGATAAGAATAACTAAGTCTGGACTTCCAATTTCTCATACCTTGCCAAAAGTTTGCTTTACAGTATATATTTATTTTAATTGTCATTTAAATTACTTGTCATACTTCTTCCTTAATTCCAAAACCCCCAATTTTACCTTTTTCATAGCCAATAATAAGAACATACCTCCCTGTAATTCCTTGAGAAGACGACCCGATGTTTAAATACTCGGTTATCAATTTATTTAGGGGTTTGTTACTTGTGACAACCAAAACGTTTGTACGAAGGGATTTCTGTTGGTTTAGAATCTATACTTACAACGCAACTTTATAAAATTCTTTACTAGCAAAAATCCTAACGTCAAAATGGCACCGTTGCCGGGAAATTGCAAACGTGTGCCTTATTATTGGTTATTGTAAATATTTTACAAAAAAATATATATATATATTTTTCTTTTACTTGTTTATTTGTTTCTCCTTTTTCCCCCTTATTCCTGATAACTACTATGAATTCTCACCCCTCTCGCTTTGAGTTTAGTTCTAATTTTGTTGCAAGGAATGGAAGCTATAACAGGACTATGCATCAAGGTCTAAGCAATCAAAGATGGATGTAGCCACGAGGATCTGATCAACCCTTTAGGCAACAACATCCTCCTAGATATCACGGACAAAGACCATTTTACAATGCATGCCCAACTGATAGATTTGGTGGACCGCCTTGTAGCTACCAACAAGCCCCACCCTGTGCTCAGAAACCATCCTTTCAACACAACCTCAATCCACCATACTCACAAGCTTCTTTTCACCATTCACTACCACAAGATCCTTATCCACCCTAACACCAATCCAATTACTCCCAAGAACCACCACTCCCCCATACACCATGCCCATATCCATCAAAGCCAGAATCACAGGTTCGCCTCGAAGAATCAATAAACCAATTTAATGCAACCCTTCATCAACTAGAGCAAGCAATAAATCAATTGTCTTCCAGACGTTCGGACACTCAACAGAATCCCATGGCTTCATGTGGAGAATCTAATGAAGAATGTATTATGAAGAAGACACAAGAGACTCCAGTGGACAGCATAGAGCATAACTTCGTACTGGAACAAGTTGAGGACGCTGTCATTGTAGAAGAAGAAGAGTTGGTTGAAGATTTAGGAGATGCTGAACCTCCTAGGGAATACAGAGTTATGGAAGACCCCGTCAAGGATGTTACAACTGACGCTAAAGAGGATGTTGCACAACCTCCAATGCGGATATCTTATGAAGAACTGGACGGAGTAACTCAAGACGCATGTTTCTTTGATGATGATAGTCACCAGTCAAGTCCTCCTAGTGATGAACTTGCAACCGCAAGTGAATTCTCTGAGACAGAAGAATCTTCCCCAATTGAATACGAAGATGATGCAGAGGTCGACTTTTCTTAACCTCCTATTTATGACTCGAGTGATGAGGAAGATATGGAAGACTTTGACCAGGACATGGCTGGAATGGAAAAGGTCTGCAAGGAAGTGGAGGAATTCACTGAAGACCACAAGGGAGTAAAACTTACAGAATCACTAGAACCACCTATCCCGAGGCCACTACCACCCAATACAAGCTTTAAGTGGGTACAATCCTTAACTCTTAGCTTTATTTTTCCACTTGAATATGGTTTGCTCGAAATAGATGGCCAGCTTAGAGCTCTCTACGGCTTTAAGAGTAAGAGGAAAATGGTTCGCACTCAGAGCTGGTGTACAAGGTTCAATAAGGTTCCACACTTCAACTCGAGGTGCACGGATTGGTATCATGTTCAATCGAATGGATCTCGGAAAACGTTTGGTCATCTTGGTGAGAATCTAATTTCCAAACCACCCGGATGGAAAAGAGTAGATCAAAACGAAAGCGGATTTGGAACCAAAGTTTGGGATCCTGGAAAATATTCTGATATTCATCACCCCAGGAGCCTGAAAATCTGTTTGAAGCTGCTCAAAAGCTTCACATGCCTAGTTTGGGACCCCGGAGGCTATTGGCATTCCAAGCATTGGTGGAGATTTCGGGATGAATTTAAACATAAGCCGCCATAACAGGAAGCTCAACCAATGTCCAACTTAAGGACTTTAACCAAAAGTGCTAGGTGGGAGACAACCCACCATGGTATGATCGTCCCTTTTTTCATTTTTTTTATTTAGTCTTATTTGTCTTTAAGTTTTATTTTATTTTATTATATTGAACCTGGAGTTTTGTATATCATTCATATTAATCATTGCATTTTGCATACTGCATATTTGCATCCCTGCATAAAAAAAAGCACGCACGCGACGTGCCAGCGTCGTTGACGCGTCCACGTCACATGTGCGTTGTGAAGAAGAGAAATCGAACAAAGAGTCACGCGAGAGCATGGCTGGAGGCATGCCAGTGGCACAAATCGTCCCACACGACCGCGTTGCTGACGCATCCGCGTCACATGGGAATAATGGCCTCCCACGCGGCCGCGTGCCCTAGATTTCGACGTAAAAGGGTGCACAACCAATTATTGTGCTAGAGTGGTGCTGGATTGGTGCTGAACGCACCATTCTACCCACCTGGCCGCGTAACCTACGCGACCGCGTCACATTCTTCTAAAGTCCACTCATGCGATCGCATGCTCCATGCGATCGCGTCACTTAAAATTTGGCACTAATAATAATTTGAACAGAGAGTTGTGCGAGCGCGAGGCTGCACACGCGCCAGTAGCATGAATTGTGTCACGCGACCGTGTGACCGATGCGACCGCGTCAATCAGTATCAGTGCAAGTCGCGCGACCGCGTGCCCCACGCGATCGCGTCGCTTGCGCCGCACAGCTTATCCTAATTTGCCAAATATCTTATCTTTTCTTCCCCAATCCTAATTTTTCCCTCCCCCCTTTCTTACTCACTTCTTTCCCTTCTCATTCTTCTTATCTTTCATTTTATTTATTTGCATATTCCATTTAGTGTATATTATTCCTTCTTTTCTAAATTCATTATTTTTCCTTTGGTGTTGAAATTTCTTATTTAATTGTTGCATCTTCTCTTGATTTATTTTGAATGCTTAGTGATTTGTTTTATTCTGGTTAGGTAATATTATTTATATCAACGCCAATCTTTTATACCTGTATCACTTTTGCATTGACTTGAATTTATATTATCTCTCCTTACCCATACTCTCTTCCCTCACTTTTTGAAAATTTTTACATTATTGATATGCCATGTGTCTCCACTATTTTCTCACTTGCATGTTGTAGCTACCATGTAATTGTGTTAAATTTGTTTGAAGTTGTATTTGGAACATGGTTTTTGAGCCAAAGAACACACAACCTGTGAGATTTTAAGCTTATTTACATGGTTACATTATTTAACCATAAATTTTTATTCTTGTGTGTTTTCTTCTCTATAATTGTAATCTTTGCTTTGTTCTATTCTATATGTCCAATATTTAATATATTTACATGCTTGCATATGATTGAGGCCATTGTTTGATTCTAGCTCACTTATCGCAAAATTAGCCTACCTTTTACATCACCCTTGTTAGCCCCCTTGAGCCTTTAATTCCCTCTTATTCTATAAACCACAACACTAGCCTTAAGCAGAAAACCAAATTTAAAATCCCAAGTTGAATCTTTGGTTAGCTTAAGATAAAAAAATTGTGTAATTGTTTAAGTTTGGGAAACCTATTGGGAACATGGATGATAAAAACAAAGGGTGGGAAGTTGAAAAGAATGAAATAATTCAAAATAAAATTTTTGGGAAGCATGCTCATGTGAAATCAAAATAATTGAATTACCATGTGCATCAAAAAATATATATATATATAATTTAGTATTTGAATAAAGGGGATACAAAAGAATTCCCCAAATGCAAAATAAAGCAATGCACATGGGACAAAATTAAAACTAATGCATGAGCATGTAACATCAAAAGTGGAAAAAATATGGGAGAATAGGTAAAGAAGCTTTGCTTTACAAAGTATGTATGTTAGGTGAGATCTTAGACTAATCAAGGATTCACTTAATTAGCTCACTTAGCCTTATATATATATCCCTACCTTTACCTCAGCCCCATTACAACCCTGAAAAGACCTCATGATGTTTGCATTAGTATATTAAATATTTGTTGATTGGTTAGATGAAGAACGAAGTTTAGAAAGCATGATTAGAGAAGAATAGAGTGATTGACCCTAGACACTTGAGAGATTAGAGTGATATACACTACCAGTGAGGGTTCAATGCCTGATTCTATGTTCCCTGCTTTCATTAGCTATCTTCTTACAAGTTTACTTGCTTTTTATTCTGTGATTCGAATTAGTGGAATTTAATTCATATTTGTCTTGAAGAACTTATTTACTTTTAACCAAGTAGGTAGAAACATTTTGCATTTAGTTGCATTCATAGGTTGCATCTCATACATTCTATCATTCCTCTTCATCTCTTTATAGTTTCTCTTGAGCTTAGCATGAAGACATGCTATTGTTTAAGTGTGGGGAGGTTGATAAACCACTATTTTATGGTTTATCTTATGCTTAATTGAGTGGTTTTTATCAACTCTTTACCCACTTATTCAAACTATTTGCATGAGTTTACGTTTTCCTTCCGGATTTTGTGCTATGATTAAAAACATGCTTCTTTGGTCTTATATTTGTTAATATTAATCCTCTTTTATTACCATTAGATGCCGTGATATATGCGTTAAGTGATTTCAGGGATTACAGGGTATGAATGGCTCAGAGGATGGAAAGGAAGCATGCAAAAGTGGAAGGAATACAAGAAGTTGAAGAAATTGCTAAGCTGTCTAGCCTGACCTCTTCGCACTCAAACAACCATAACTTGAGCTACAGAGATCCAAATGAGATGGTTCCAGTTGCGTTGGAAAGCTAACATCTGGGGCTTTACAATGATATATAATTTGCTATAGCTGCCTCGATGCCAGGTGACGCGAACGCGTGGATCACGCGGCTGCGTGACCTGGCAGGAACACAACCCACGCTAACGCGTGGACGACGCCTCCGCGTCACTCTTTCGCGACCTGTACGGACCAGAAAGCGCTGGGAGTGATTTCTGGACTGTTTTTGACCCAGTTTTCAGCCCAGAACACACAGATTACAGGCTATAAAGTGGGGAAATGCATCCATTTATAATCATGCTTTTTCATAATTCACTTTCCATGATTTAGATTTAGTTTTGAGAGAGGTTCTCTCCTCTCTCTCTTTAGGATTAGGATTTAGTTTTAGGATTTTATTTGCTTCAAGGATTATCTTTTTACCAGGTTCAATGTTCTTTTGCTTGACAGTTATCTCTTATTTTCAGATACCATTAATGCTTGCTTGTATTAGTTATGTTGCCTATTTGGCTTATGCTACATTCATGTTATGATTTTCTTATTTAAATATTTCAGTTCAATATTGCTCTTTTTATTCATGTTATTGATCATTTCCAATCTGAAGATATTCCTATTCTGGTAGATTTAATTTCCTTCCCTTTTGGTCTTGGTTAAGAAATCAGTAACTCAGGAGTTATCTTAGCTCAACATAATTGATAATTGTTATCTTTCTAATTGAACTGAACTTCAATAATCTCAACCTTTTCTTAGGAAATAAATAGGATTCGAAGGTCTAACTAATTAGTCCCTTGACTTTCCTTTGCTTTAGCAAAGGTTAACTAAGTGGAATTAAGATTCAATTTTCATTATTATTGATAAGAATAACTAAGTCTGGACTTCCAATTTCTCATACCTTGCCAAAAGTTTGCTTTACAGTATATATTTATTTTAATTGTCATTTAAATTACTTGTCATACTTCTTCCTTAATTCCAAAACCCCCAATTTTACCTTTTTCATAGCCAATAATAAGAACGTACCTCCCTGCAATTCCTTGAGAAGACGACCCAAGGTTTAAATACTCGGTTATCAATTTATTTAGGGGTTTGTTACTTGTGACAACCAAAACGTTTGTACGAAGGGATTTCTGTTGGTTTAGAATCTATACTTACAACGCAACTTTATAAAATTCTTTACTAGCAAAAATCCTAACGTCAGTTTGCCAAATTGACTTACGACGCGTGCGCGTCTCTCATGTACACGCGTGAAAGGATGAAATGGCTGGGTGACGCGTACGCGTCGGTCACACGTACGCGTGCGGGGGATTATGCGCTAGGCACCTAACCTACACAGTTCCAGTACAACTCTCGGGCTTTTGTACCAGAGAGCGCCAGCATCCCTACGACGCGTGAGCGTCGATGACGCTTACGCGTGCGATGCTATTTTTTTTCAGAACAAAAGAGAAATATGCTTATTTGAAAATCGACAAAGACGATTAATGAAACAAATATAAGCAAATAAATAAAATAGAACTATAAAAAAGGAAGATCATACCATGGTGGGTTGCCTCCCACCTAGCACTTTTCTTTAACGTCCTTAAGTTGGACGGTCCATAGGCTCAGTCCTCTTCCCTTGTTGGATCCTTCAAGAGGAAGATCTTTATCTCCTTGTTGTTCTTCACTTTCGCACCATGATACAGCTTTAAACGGTGGCCATTGACTTTGAAGAAGGTAGGGCTTGAGGGGTGACTTAGGTAGACAACTCCATACAGTTCAACCTTCTTCACCATGTAGGGTCCATCCCTCCTGACCTCAGTTTAATCGACATTAATCTCAACCTTGAGTTATAGAGAAGGACTTGATCCCCAGCTCTAAACTCTCTTCTCTTGATGTTCTTGTCATGTACTGCCTTCACGTTTTCTTTGTAGAGCCTTGAGTTTTCATACGCTTCTAGCCGAAGGCACTCTAATTCCTCCATTTGTAATTTTCTTTCAATTTCGGCTCCTCCCAATCTTGAGTTGCATTCCTTCACAGCCTAGTAAGCTTTGTGTTCCACCTCTACCAGAAGGTGAAAAGCTTTTTCGTAGACTAGGCGGAATGTACTCATGCCTATGGGTGTCTTGTAAACTGTCCGATAAGCCCATAACGCATCTCCAAGCCTAGAGCTCCAGTCCATTTTATGAGGTTTAACAATCTTCTCGAGTATGTGCTTGATCTCTCTATTAGACACCTCGGCTTGGCTATTTCTTTGGAGATGGTAAGCCGTCGCCACCTTGTGAATGATGCCATGTTTCTTTATCAACCCTGTCATTCTTTTGTTACAAAAGTGAGAGCCTTGATCACTCATGATTGCTCGTGGTGATCTAAAGCGACAAATAATATTATTCCTAACAAAAGAGACAACCACGTTAGCATCATCAGTACGGGTAGGAATTGCTTCCACCCACTTAGAAACAGGATCAACAGCCAACAGAATATATAAGAAACCATTCGAATTTGGAAATGGACCCATGAAGTCAATACCCTAATGATGACAAGTCATCTTAGGCTAGCTTTACTAGCATTTTTACTTGTTTTTATTAGGTTTCATGCACTTTCTTGCACAACAAGTAAGTGATTGGAGTGGAATTTCATGTTTATCTTGATTCAATCAAATATTATTAATTTTGTACAAAATCATGAGATTTATGCAAGAATTAGGTGATTATTATGAATAATACAAAACCTGATGATTTTAGTGAGACTTTGATGGCGTGTTTGATTGATGGCAGTGAAAAGATGATGAAAAAAATAGCAAAGAAGAGAGGTGCAGATGAACGCTATGTCCATTTGATGAACGCTACGTTCACAAGTGACGCGCACGCGTACAAGGTGTTTACGTGTAGGATGACACTTTGGAGATCCACGCGTACACATGCATGGCGCGCACGTGTGGAAGGAGGATCAGCGTTCACCAACAATGAACGCTACGTTCACTTTGAATGAATGCCTGCGATACTTTCAGAATTGGAATTTGAATTTGTCACCGACACGCACGCGTCGATGCGACAAAAGTAGTGGTTGGCGTAAACGCGTACATGATGCTGGAGCGCAGAAGTGATATTCTACCATCCACGCGCACGCGCAAAGGATGCGCACGCGTGAGGAGCGTTCATGGCGCAAACGTAGCGTTCAGCTAATGAATGCTACCAAGGGACGCGCACGCATGCATGATACGTGCAAGCATGGATGAGACAGAAGATAGTATCAATGCGCATACACGTGTTACGCTCACGCGTCAATGGTGCAATAAGGCAAGGTACGCCCACGCACATAGGACGTTGCAAGTATAGCCTTAATCGACGCGCACACACGTGTTACCCGCACGCGTCGGTTAAGAATTTCTGAAAAGTATTTTCCAGAATAGCGTTGCAAGTACAGCCTTAATCGACAAAATTTCCACTATCAAATTTGAATGTGTCACAATTAATAATAAATAACTGGGAGAAGAATCTCAGGTTGTTTCCTTAAGAGTTGACACAAGATGCAAATTATTAGTTAAGATTTTTCTTAATATTTTTGAAATTGAGAATGGAAAAATAAATAGCTAGGTGTTAAAGCAATGAATAACTAGCAAGAGATTATAAATAACCAAAATAAAAGGCCTTGGTTAGGGGAGAGAATTGGAGTTTCTATCCTTGTTATCTTTCCCAAGTGTAATGATAAAGGTTCATTGCTCCCACTTAGTTATCCTCTAGCAATTGAAGGAAAGTCAAGTGGGCGTCACTAACTCTAACTCACAAGTCCTAGTCACTTCATGGGGAAGGACTAGAGTTGGTGAAAATTGAGCTAGCCAGCAACTTCCAATTACAGATTAATACTTGGGTATAACAACTCAAGGGGTTCCAATTACTCAACCCCTAACCAAGTTGGGAGCTTTACTCTATTAACATGAATGCCATTTTCATAGACACATGGTAAGTGTAAATAAAAGACATGATATTTATGAGAAATTAATCAAATCAAAATTGGGACTAATAATAATTAACAAAGATCAAACAAGCAATAAAAATAAACATATAAATAATTCAATGCATTAATAAAATTCAAGAGTGACAATATCCAAACATGAATTCAAAGCAATCAAATGGAAAAGAGTAATAGAGGTATTAGAGAAGGAAACTGTAAGGACAATAGCTCCAATTGAAGGTAGTAGCAGCTCTTTCAAGATCCAATTCAAAGCAAAACTAAGAATGTCGAAAACCCTAGAGAATTTGGTGTTTCTCTTACTACAACTCAAAACTAATAAAAAACTAAAATGAAAAGTGAAGAGTGTTCAGTCTCAGCTCGATCCCTGCCTCTAGTACGCAATTTTGGGCTTGAAATTGGGTCCAAATCAGCCCAAAAAATTGCCCCCAGCGAGTTCTGTTAAGTGCAGCACGTGACGCTCTGTCACATATACGCGTCGCTGAAAGACGCTCTTGATCACGTGCACGCGTCAGCCATGCGTGCGCGTCGCTCCTTGCTTCTCAAGCCTTTAATTTCTTGTGTTCCTTCTATTTTAACATGGTTCATATTTATCCTGTAAGCCATTCATGCCTTATAAACCTGAAAACACTTAACAAACACATCACGACATCAAATGGTAATAAAGGAGAATTAAAACTTAACAATTTTAAGGCCTAGGAAGCATGTTTTCAATCCTAGCACAAAATTGGGAAGAAAATTTAAAAACATGCAATTTACATGAATAAGTGTGAGAATAGTTGACAAAACCCACTCAATTCAGTCCAAAATATATCATAAAATAGTGGTGTATTGATGAGCGGATAATTTATACGCTTTTTGGCATTATTTTTAGTATGTTTTTAGTATGTTTTAGTTAGTTTTTATTATATTTTTATTAAATTTTAGTTAAAATTCACTTTTCTAGACTTTACTATGAGTTTTTGTGTTTTTCTGTGATTTCAGGTATTTTCTGGCTGAAATTGAGGGACCTGAGCAAAAATCTTATTCAGAGGCTGAAAAGGACTGCAGATGCTGTTGGATTCTGACCTCCCTGCACTCGAAGTGGATTTTCTGGAGCCACAGAAGCCCAATTGGCGCGCTCTCAATTGCGTTGGAAAGTAGACATCCTGGGCTTTCTAGCAATGTATAATAGTTTATACGTTTTTCGAGATTTGATGGCCTAAACAGGCGTTCCAAGTCAGCTCAAGAATTCTGGCGTAAAACACCGGAACTGGCACAAGAATGGGAGTTAAACGCCCAAACTGGCACAAAAGCTGGCGTTTAACTCCAAGAAAAGTCTCTACACATGAAAGCTTCAATGCTCAGCCCAAGCACACACCAAGTGGGCCCGGAAGTGGATTTTTATGTCATTTACTCATCTTTGTAAACCCTAAGCTACTAGTTCTCTACAAATAGGACCTTTTGCTATTGTATTTGATATCTTTAGATCACTTTAGATCTTTTGATCATCTTTGGACGTCTAGTTCTTAGATCATTGGGGGGGCTGGGCTCTCGGCCATGCCTAGACCTTGTTCTTATGTATTTTCAACGGTGGAGTTTCTACACACCATAGATTAAGGTGTGGAGCTCTGCTGTACCTCGAGTATTAATGCAATTACTATTGTTCTTCTATTCAATTCAGCTTATTCTTGTTCTAAGATATTTATTCGTACCCAAGAACATGATGAATGTGATGATTATGTGACGCTCATCATCATTCTCACTTATGAACGCGTGCCTGACAACCACTTCCGTTCTACAAGCAAACAAGGCTTGCATGTTTATCTCTTGGATTCCTTAATCAGAATCTTCGTGGTATAAGCTAGAATTGATGGCGGAATTCAAGAGAATCCGGAAGGTATAAACCTTGTCTGTGGTATTCTGAGTAGGATTCAAGGATTGAATGACTGTGACGAGCTTCAAACTCCTGAAGGCTGGGCGTTAGTGACAGACGCAAAAGAATCACTTGATTCTATTCCAACCTGATTGAGAACCGACAGATGATTAGTCGTGCTGTGACAGAGCGTGTTGAACATTTTCACAGAGAGGACGGGACTGTAGCCACTGACAACGGTGATGCCCAACATACAGCTTGCCATGGAAAGGAGTAAGAAGGATTGGATGAAGACAGTAGGAAAGCAGAGAGACGGAAGGGACAGAGCATCTCCATACGCTTATCTGAAATTCTCACCAATGAATTACATAAGTATCTCTATCTTTATTTTATGCTTTATTCATAAATCATCCATAACCATTTGAATCTGCCTGACTGAGATTTACAAGATGACCATAGCTTGCTTCATACCAACAATCTCCGTGGGATCGACCCTTACTCGCGTAAGGTTTATTACTTGGACGACCCAGTGCACTTGCTGGTTAGTTGTGATAAAGAGTTGAGATTGCAATTGAGCGTACCATGTTGATGGTGCCATTGATGATCACAATTTCGTGCACCATATTTTTGGCGCCTTTTTCGGGGATTGTTTGAGTTGGGACAACTGACGGTTCATCTTGTTGCTTAGCTTAGGTATTTTTCTTCAGAGTTCTTAAGAATGAATTCTAGTGTTTCAAGGTGATGTTCTTATCATCACCAAAGCTGATTGATTCTCATCAATTTAGCTTTTGAATGCAATGTCCTGCTGAAGCTTGGCTAACCATGTCTAATTTCTTTAGACTAAAGCTTTAGACTAACATTGCATGATTCCTGGAATTCTCATTAAGAATTTTGATATCCTTATTTTCTTTTTCACTCAATTTTCAAAAAAAAAATCCAAAAAAATTTATAAAATCTTAAAACCAAAAATATTTTTATGTTTCTTGTTTGAGTCTAGTGTCTAATTTTAAGTTTGGTGTCAATTGCATGTCTTTATTCTTCTAATTTTCAAAAATTACATGCATTATGTACTTCATTGATCTTCAAGTTGTTCTTGATGATTTCCTTGCTCTGATCTTTAAATTCTCTTGTCTTAAGTGTTTTGTTGTTTCTCATATGCATTATCAAATTGTTAGTGTTAATAGTATACAAACTTCTAAGTTTGGTGTCTTGCATGCTTTGTTTATTTGATCTTAGTTTCATTTTGATTATTCCTCATCATTAAAAATTCAAAAAAATTTTAATTTGTGTCTTTTCTAGTCAATAATACAGAGAATTGAAGATTCAGAACATACAGCAGAGGAATTACACAGAAAAAGCTGGGCGTTCAAAACGCCCAGTGAAGAAGGAAAACTGGCTGGGCGTTTAACGCCCAAAAGGGTAGCATTTTGGGCGTTAAACGCCAGAATGTATACCATTATGGGCGTTTAACGCCAGGATGGCACAAGAGGGAAGATTTTGTTTTTAATTCAAATTTTTTTCAAGTTTTCATAATTTTTCAAAATCAAATCTTTTTCAAACCATATCTTTTCAATCATATATTTTCAAAATCAATTTCTTTCTATTTTCAAAAATACTTGCTAACAATTAATGAATTGATTCAACATTTCAATTATGTTGCCTTTTCTGTTGAGAAAGGTTTAATGTCTGAATCATATCTTTTAAATTTCTTGTTAGCCAAGTCATTAATTTTCAAAATCAAATCTTTTTAAATTGTTTTTCAATCATATCTTTTCAATCATATCTTTTTAAAACCATAACTTTTCAATCATATCTTATTAATCACATCTTTTTCAAAATAGTTTTCAATCATATCTTTTTGATTTCTAATTTCAAAGTCTTTTTCAAAAATCACTTTATTTCTTTCCCAATCATATTTTTTTGAAAATCATTCTTCAATTTTTCAAAATGCTTTTAAAATCTTTTTAATTTATTTTAGAAAATTTTTCCCCTTTTCTCACATCCTTCTATTTATGGACTAACACTCCTCCTCAATGCACAATTCGAATTCTATCTTTCTAGATAAGTTTGAATTCTTCTTCTACCCTCTCCTTCTTCTTTTTCTCTGACACCTCAAGGAATCTCTATACTGTGACATAGAGGATTCCATACTTTCTTGTTCTCTTCTCTTTCATATAAGCAGGAGCAAAGACAAAAGCATTCTTGTTGAGGCTGACCCTGAACCTAAAAGGACCTTGAAGCGAAAGCTAAGAGAAGCTAAAGCACAACTCTTTGTAGAGGACCTAATAGAAATCTTCAAAGAAGAAGACATGGCAGCCGAAAACAACAACAATGCCAACAATGCAAGGAAGGTGCTGGGTGACTTTACTGCACCTACTTGATGGTGTTTTTGTGGAAAAATGAATTTCCAAACACATAGATCTAACCGGCAAGTATACCGGGTCGCATCAAGTAGTAATAACTCATAAGAGTGAGGTCGATCCCACAGGGATTGATGGATCAAGCAACTTTAGTGGGTGATTAGTTTAGTCAAGCTAACATTGAAGTGAATTTGGATGAAGTGTAGCCAACAGAAAGTAAATGGCAGGGAATTAAAAGTGCAGAATAATTAAATTGCTGAAACTTAAAGAACAAGAAAGTAAAATAGCTGAAACTTAAATTGCAAGAAATATAAATTGCATCAAAAGTAAAGGGGGGTTGGGTGCTGGAAATTAAAGAGAGCAATAGATCAAAACGAACTCTTGCAGAAAGCTTAACTTGCAGGAAAGTAAATTGGGATCATGAATAGAAATGTAAAATGAAGAACAAGTGCAGAAGAATTAAATTGCTTGAAAGTAAATTGAAAGCCAATGGAACAGTAAAAACAGAAGAGCAGCTAAGAATCAACTCAATTGCAAAATAAAATTGAAGATCTCAGGGAATCAAAGAGACTAGAAAACAAGTC
The DNA here is from genome assembly GCF_014773155.1 of Arachis stenosperma. NCBI lineage: Eukaryota > Viridiplantae > Streptophyta > Magnoliopsida > Fabales > Fabaceae > Arachis > Arachis stenosperma. The sequence continues at coordinate 35,265,259 of NC_080382.1, forward strand.
TAGATCTCACTCCCTTCCTTGATCCAACCAAGAACAATTGCAGATGGAAAGAAGATGAAAGCAGTTAAGAGAGTTTTGGTTCAAAACAAGAGAAATCCTTAATTCACTGAAATTTTGCAGAAGAATAACAAGAGAAATCTTAGACTAAGAGGGAAACAGAATTCCTTCACTCTCAATCCAAAACTTAAAAACAGAAAAGAGGAAAACTAAAAGAGAGAGAGCTCTCTACTACTACTCCTAATGCTCCCTAGTGGAGCCAACCTTTTTTTCTAATGAGATGGAATTGATGCTTTTATATAGGCTTTACAAAGTGAAAATGAGAAGGAAATTAAAACAAAAATAAAAATCCTAATCTAATTGATTCTTGTGCCTTTGAGTCATGATAATGTGAGCTTAGCTTGCTTTGGATTTAAGGGAGAATGGGTCTTGGATGGGCTTGGTTCAATTGGTGAAGAATTGAGTTCAAAGGGAATTTTAATTGAATTTTGGCCTATGGGTGTTGCTCCCAGGAGGCTGCCCTGCTCTTGTGGAGGGCAGAGCAGGGAAGTTGTGTGAGGAAGCATGTTGCGTGCCAAGTGTGGGAGGGGCATCAGGATGCTGCCCTGCCCTTGTGGATAGCAGGGCAGTGTTGTCATGGTGCGTCCAAGCTGCGCGCCCAAGCTCCCTTGCTGTGCGCCAAGGATGCCCGTGTCATTGATGAGCGGATAATTTATACGCTTTTTGGCATTGTTTTTAGCTAGTTTTTAGTAAGTTCAAGCTACTTTTAGGGATGTTTTCATTAGTTTTTATGTTAAATTCACATTTCTGGACTTTACTATGAGTTTGTGTGTTTTTCTGTGATTTCAGGTAAATTCTGGCTGAAATTGAGGGACTTGAGCAAAACTCTGAAAAAGGCTGACAAAAGGACTGCTGATGCTGTTGGATTCTGACCTCCCTGCACTCGAAATAGATTTTCTGGAGCTACAGAACTCCAAATGGCGCGCTCTCAACTGCATTGGAAAGTAGACATCCAGAGCTTTCCAGCAATATATAATAGTCCATACTTTATTCGGAAATTGACGACGTAACTTGGCGTTGAACGCCAAGTTCATGCTGTTGTCTGGAGTTAAACGCCAGAAAAACGTCATGATCCGGAGTTGAACGCCCAAAACACGTCATAACTCGGAGTTCAACTCCAAGAGAAGCCTCAGCTCGTGGATTGATCAAGCTCAGCCCAAGCATACACCAAGTGGGCCCCGGAAGTGGATTTATGCATCAATTACTTACTCATGTAAACCCTAGGAGCTAGTTTATTATAAATAGAACATTTAACTATTGTATTAGATGTCTTTGACCACGTATCATCTTTTGATCACTTTAGATCTTAGGATCAGATCTTGGGACGCATAGTTCTCAGATCATGGGGGCTGGCCATTCGGCCATGCCTGTACCTTTTACTTATGTATTTTCAACGGTGGAGTTTCTGCACACCATAGATTAACGGTGTGGAGCTCTGCTGTACCTCAAGTATTAATGAAATTCTATTTTCTTTTATTCAAATCTCTCTTATTCTTATTCCAAGATATTCATTCGCACCCAAGAACATGATGAATGTGATGATTAGATAACCCTCATTATCATTCTCACTTATGAACGCGCGTGATTGACAACCACTTCCGTTCTACATGCAACCGAGCTTGAATGTGTATCTCTTAGATTCCCCAACAGAATCTTCGTGGTATAAGTTAGATAGATGGCGGCATTTATGAGGATCCGGAAAAGTCTCACCTTGTCTGTGGTATTCCGAGTAGGATCCTGGGAATCCGGAAAGTCTAACCTTGTCTGTGGTATTCCGAGTAGGATTCCGGTAATGAATGACTGTGACGTGCTTCAGACTTGCAAGTGCTGGGCGTGATGACAAACGCAAAAGAATCAAGGGATTCTATTCCAGTAGGCGCAGGAACCAACCAGTGATTAGCCGTGCTGTGACAGAGTGCGTGAGCGTAGTTTTCACTGCGAGGATGGGATGTAGCCATCAACCATGGGTGATGCCTCCAGACGATTAGCCATGCGAGTGACAGCCGCAGAGGACCATTTTCCCGAGAGGATTGAAAGTAGCCACCGCTGATGGTGAACCCCTATACACAGCTTGTCATGGAAAGGAGTAAGAAGAATTGAGTTGAAGCAATAGGAGAGCAGGCGTCCTTGGGCCATACAGCATCTCCATGCACTTATCTGAAATTCCCACCAATGAGGCTGCATAAGTATCCCTTTTATTATTTCTTTTCTTTTTATTATTTGATTTTCTAAATTCCATAATTTTATCTGCCTAACTGAGATTTACAAGGTGACCATAGCTTGCTTCATACCAACAATCTCTGTGGGATCGACCCTTACTCACGTAAGGTTTATTACTTGGACGACCCAGTACACTTGCTGGTTAGTTGAACGGAGTTGTGAATTTAACCAGTGCCATAAGAATGCCTTCATCTCAAAATAGTTAGAACATGGATCACAATTTCGTCCACCAAGTTTTTGGCGCCGTTGCCGGGGATTGTTCGAGTATGGACAACTGACGGTTCATCTTGTTGCTCAGATTAGGTAATTTTCTTTTCAAAAATCTTTTTCAAAATTTTTCTTGTTATTTTTCGTTTTTCCAAACTATATTTTCAAAAAAAAAAAAATCCAAAAAAATCATAAAATCATAAAATTCAAAAATATTTTGTGTTTCTTGTTTGAGTCTTGAGTCAATTTTTAAGTTTGGTGTCAATTGCATGCTTTAAAAATTTTTCTTGCATTTTTTCGAAAATCCCATGTATTCATGGTGTTCTTCATGATCTTCAAGTTGTTCTTGACAAGTCTTCTTGTTTGATCTTGATGTTTTCTTGCTTTGTGTTGTTTGTTGTTTTTCATATGCATTTTTTCGTTTGTTAGAGTCCATGCATTAAAGATTTCTAAGTTTGGTGTCTTGCATGTTTTCTTTGCATTAAAAATTTTTCAAAAATATGTTCTTGATGTTCATCATGATCTTCAAAGTGTTCTTGGTGTTCATCTTGACATTCATAGTGTTCTTGCATGCATCATGTGTTTTGATCCAAAATTTTCATGTTTTGGGTCATTTTTATGTTTTTCTCTCTCATAATTAAAAATTCAAAAATAAAAAAAAATATCTTTTCCTTATTTCCCTCCAAATTTTTGAAATTTTGGGTTGACTTGGTCAAAAATTTTCAAAATTAGTTGTTTCTTACAAGTCAAGTCAAAATTTCAATTTTAAAAATCTTATCTTTTTAAAATCTTTTTCAAAAATCATATCTTTTTCACTTTTTTTTTATTTTTCGAAAATTTCAAAAACATTTTTCAAATTATTCTCAAAATCTTTTTCTTATCTTTACATCATATTTTCGAAAATTCACTAATAATTAATGTGATTGGTTCAAAAATTTGAAGTTTGTTACTTTCTTGTTAAGAAATGTTCAATCTTTAAGTTCTAGAATCTTATCTTGTAGTTTCTTGTTAGTGAAGTAAATAATTTTAAAATTTTTTGAATTAAATCTTTTTATCTTTTATTTTATCTTTTTCAAAAAAAAAATTTATCTTTTTCAAAATTTGATTTCAAAATATCTTATCTAACTTACTATCTTCTTATCTTTTTCAATTTTGATTTCAAATCTTTTTCAATCAACTAACTAACTTCTTGTTTGTTTCTTATCTTTTTCAAAACCACCTAACTACTTTTCTCTCTCTAATTTTCGAAAATATCTCTTCCCTTTTTCAAAAATTCTTTTTAATTGACTAATTGTTTCATGTTTAATTTTAATTACATTTTATCTCTAATTTTCGAAAATTACTAACTTCTTTTTTTAAAATTATTTTCGAAATTTCTCCTCTCTCTCTTCTTCTTCTATTTAATTATTTAATTACTAACACTTCTCTTCACCTCTCTTCATCCAAAAATCCGAACCTCCTTCTTCATTCTTCTACCCCCTTTCTTTTTCCACTAACACAAAGGAATCTCTATACTGTGACATAGAGGATTCCTCTTTCTTTTCTTGTTTTCTTCTCTTTCATATGAGCAGGAACAAGGATAAAGGCACTCTTGTTGAAATTGATCCAGAACCTGAAAGGACTCTGAAGAGAAAATTAAGAGAAGCTAAATTAAATTATTCTAAAGGTAACCTTTCAGAAACATTAGAACAAGAGAAGGAGATGGCAGCCGAAAATAATAATGCAAGGAGAATGCTTGGTGACTTCACAAAGCCAACGTCCAAGTTTGATGGAAGAAGCATCTCCATTCCTGCCATTGGAGCCAATAACTTTGAGCTTAAGCCTCAACTAGTTGCTTTAATGCAACAAAACTGCAAGTTTTATGGACTTCCATCTGAAGATCCTTATCAGTTTTTAACTGAGTTCTTGCAGATCTGTGAGACTGTAAAGACGAATGGAGTTGATCCTGAAGTCTACAGACTCATGCTTTTCCCTTTTGCTGTAAGAGACAGAGCTAGAGTATGGTTGGATTCACAACCCAAGGATAGCCTGGACTCATGGGATAAGCTTGTCACTGCATTCTTAGATAAATTCTTTCCTCCTCAAAAGCTGAGCAAGCTGAGAGTGGATGTTCAAACCTTCAAACAAAAAGATGGTGAATCCCTCTATGAAGCTTGGGAAAGATACAAGCAGCTGACCAAGAGATGTCCATCTGACATGTTTTCAGAATGGACCATATTAGATATATTCTATTATGGTCTCTCTGAATTTTCGAAAATGTCATTGGACAACTCTGCAGGTGGATCTATTCACCTGAAGAAAACGCCTGAAGAGGCTCAAGAACTCATTGACATGGTTGCAAATAACCAGTTCATGTACACTTCTGAGAGGAATTCTGTGAACAATGGGATACCTCAAAAGAAAGGAGTTCTTGAAATTGATACTCTGAATGCCATATTGGCTCAGAACAAAGTGTTGACTCAACAGGTCAACATGATCTCTCAAAATCTGAATGGATTGCAACATGCATCCAACAGTACTAGAGAGGCAGCTTCTGAAGAAGCTTATGATCCTGAGAACCCTGCCATGGCAGAGGTTAATTACATGGGTGAACCTTATGGAAACACCTATAACTCATCATGGAGAAATCATCCAAATTTCTCATGGAAGGATCAACAAAAACCTCAACAAGGTTTTAACAATGGTGGACGCAATAGGCTGGGTAATAGCAAGCCATATCCATCATCTTCTCAGCAACAGACAGAGAATTCTGAACAAAACACTTCTAATTTAGCCAATGTAGTCTCTGATCTGTCAAAGGCCACTTTCAGTTTCATGAATGAAACAAGATCCTCCATTAGAAATTTGGAGGCACAAGTGGGCCAGCTGAGTAAGAAAGTTATTGAAACTCCTCCCAGTATTCTCCCAAGTAATACAGAAGAAAATCCAAAAGGAGAGTGCAATGCCATTGACATAGTCAATATGGCCGAATGCACAAGGGAGGAGGAGGACGAAAATCCTAGTGAGGAAGACCTCCTGGGACGTCCCTCAAGCAAGAAGGAATTTCCTATTAAGGATCCAAAGGAATCTGAGGCTCATATAGAGACCATAGAGATCCCATTAAACCTCCTTCTGCCATTCATGAGCTCTGAAGACTATTCATCCTCTGAAGAGGATGAAGATGTAACTGGAGAGCAAGTTGCTCAATATTTAGGAGCTATCATGAAGCTGAATGCCAAGTTGTTTGGTAATGAGACTTGGGAAAGTGAACCTCCCTTACTCATTAATGAACTGGACACTTGGATTCAGAAAATTCTACCTCAAAAGAAGCAAGATCCTGGCAAGTTCTTAATACCTTGTACCATAGGCACCATGATCTTTGAAAAAGCTCTGTGTGACCTGGGGTCAGGGATAAATCTAATGCCACTCTCTGTAATGGAGAAGCTGGGGATCATTGAGGTTCAACCTGCCTTGTTCTCATTACAACTGGACGACAAGTCATTGAGACAAGCCTATGAAATAGTAGAGGACGTGCTAGTAAAGGTTGAAGGCCTTTACATCCCTGCTGATTTCATAATCTTGGACACTAGGAAGGAAGGGGATGATTGCATCATCCTTGGAAGACCTTTCCTAGCCACAGCAGGAGCTGTGATAGATGTCAACAGAGGTGAATTAGTTCTTCAATTGAATGAAGAATACCTTATGTTTAAGGCACATGGCCATCCCTCTGTGACAGAAGAGAGTAAGCATGAAGAGCTTCTCTCAGTTCAGAGTCAAGAAGAGCCTTCACAGCCAAACTCTAAGTTTGGTGTTGTGAGGCCACAACCAAACTCTAAGTTTGGTGTTAAAATCCTATATCCAAACTCTAAGTTTGGTGTGGACAACTATACAACATTGACCTGATCACCTTGTGGCTCCATGAGAGCCACTGTCAAGCTATTGACATTAAAGAAGCGCTTGTTGGGAGGCAACCCAATTTTATTTATCTAATTTTATTTTATTTTGTTTCTTTGTTATTTTTGTGTTTAATTAGGTACATGATCATGAGGAGTCACGAAAAAAATCAAAAAAATTAAAAACAGAGTCAAAAACAGAAGAAAAAAATTTTTCACCCTGGAGGTAGCGCAGACTGGCGTTCAACGCCAGTAAGGTGCATCTGGCCGGCGTTCAACGCCAGAACAGAGCACCATTCTGGCGCTGAACGCCAGAAACAAGCAACAACCTGGCGTTAAACGCCAGGAACGTGCATAGAGAGGACAAACTGGCGCTGAACGCCAGAAACAAGCATGAAACTGGCGTTCAATGCCAGAAACATGCATTACATGGGCATTGAACGCCCAGAACATGCACCAATGGGCGTTTGAACGCCAGAATGATACATGAAGGCATTTTACATACCTATATGGTGAAGGAATGGTATTTGTTGTTACCTCAGGATCTGTGGACCCCACAGGATCACCTCAGGATCTGTGGACCCCACAGGATCCCCACCTAACATATTTCCACTCTACCTTTTAATCCTAATCACACTCTCCTAATCCAAATCTCATTCTTCCCCATGTCACACTTCTCAACACCTTTCACCAATCACCTCAATTCCTCTTCCGAATTACCCCATTCACCATTCACATCAACCCACTCTTCCCCATAAACCCCACCTACCTTCATAAAATTCAAATTCAATTTCCCACCCATTCCCTCCCAAAATGGACGAACACCCACCCTCCCCTCTCCCTATAAATACCCTTCCCTTCTACTTCATTTTCACACAACACAACCCCTTCTTCACCCACATAGCCGAACCTACCCCTCTCCCTCTCTACCATATTTTCTTCTCCTTCTTCTACTTTTCTTTTCTTCTCTTGCTCGAGGGCGAGCAATATTTTAAGTTTGGTGTGGTAAAAGCATAGCTTTTTTTGCTTTTCCATTACCATTAATGGCACCTAAAGCCAGAGAAATCTCAAAGGGAAGACAAAAAGCTTCCACCTCTGAGTCATGGGAGATGGAAAGACTAATATAAGCCGTCATAGCTCAGTGGTAGAACATGTGGCTGCAAATCAAGAGATCCCTGAGATACCTCAGGGGATAAGTTGTCTTCCACACAAACATTGGAAGCAACTAAGGGTAGAAACACCAAAATTACTATGAATCATTCAACAGAAGCAAGGAAGAGACATAGAGGAGCTCAAAGAGCACCATTGCACCTTCAAGAAGGCGCCACCCTCACTCAGGTGGATTCATTCCTTGTTCTTTATTTCTTTCTATTTTCGGTTTTTAGTATTATGTTTATCTATGCTTTGTGTCTTTATTTCATGATCATTAATATGTAACCATGCCTTAAAGCTATGAATAAATTCCATTAATCCTTCACTTATCTTAAAAGAAAAATGTTTTAATTCAAAAGAACAAGAAGTACATAAATTTCGAAAATAGCTCTTGAATTTAGTTTAATTATATTGATGTGGTGACAATACTTTTTGTTTTCTGAATGAATGCTTGAACAGTGCATATGTCTTTTGATCTTGTTGTTTATGAATGTTAAAATTGTTGGCTCTTGAAAGAATGATGAACAAAGAGAAATGTTATTGAGGATCTGAAAAATCATGAAATTGATTCTTGAAGCAAGAAAAAGCAGTGAAAAAGAAGAAGCATTCGAAAAAAAAAGAGTATATAGAAAAAGAAGGAGTAGTAGAAAAAGCCAATAGCCCTTAAAACCAAAAGGCAAGGGTAAAAAGGATCCAAGGCTTTGAGCATCAATGGATAGGAGGGCCCAAGGAAATAAAATCCAGGCCTAAGCGGCTAAATCAAGCTGTCCCTAACCATGTGCTTGTGTCATGAAGGTCCAAGTGAAAAGCTTGAGACTGAGTGGTTAAAGTCGTGATCCAAAGCAAAAAGAGTGTGCTTAAGAGCTCTGGACACCACTAACTGGGGACTCTAGCAAAGCTAAGTCACAATCTGAAAAGGTTCACCCAGTTATGTGTCTGTGGCATTTATGTATCCGGTGGTAATACTGGAAAACAAAGTGCTTAGGGCCACAGCCAAGACTCATAAGTAGCTGTGTTCAAGAATCAACATGCTTAACTAGGAAAGTCAATAACACTATCCGAAATTCTAAGTTCCTAGAGAAGTCAATCATTCTAAACTTCAAAGGAAAAAGTGAGATGCCAAAACTGTTCAGAAGCAAAAAGCTACAAGTCCCGCTCATCTAATTATAATTAATATTCATTGATATTCTGGAATTTATAGTATATTCTCTTCTTTTTATCCTAATTGATTTTCAGTTGCTTGGGGACAAGCAACAATTTAAGTTTGGTGTTGTGATGAGCGGATAATTTATACGCTTTTTGGCATTGTTTTTAGCTAGTTTTTAGTAAGTTCAAGCTACTTTTAGGGATGTTTTCATTAGTTTTTATGTTAAATTCACATTTCTGGACTTTACTATGAGTTTGTGTGTTTTTCTGTGATTTCAGGTAAATTCTGGCTGAAATTGAGGGACTTGAGCAAAACTCTGAAAAAGGCTGACAAAAGGACTGCTGATGCTGTTGGATTCTGACCTCCCTGCACTCGAAATGGATTTTCTGGAGCTACAGAACTCCAAATGGCGCGCTCTCAACGGCATTAGAAAGTAGACATCCAGAGCTTTCCAGCAATATATAATAGTCCATATTTTATTCGGAAATTGACGACGTAACTTGGCGTTGAACGCCAAGTTCATGCTGCTGTCTGGAGTTAAACGCCAGAAAAACGTCATGATCCGGAGTTGAACGCCCAAAACACGTCATAACTCGGAGTTCAACTCCAAGAGAAGCCTCAGCTCGTGGATTGATCAAGCTCAGCCCAAGCATACACCAAGTGGGCCCCGGAAGTGGATTTATGCATCAATTACTTACTCATGTAAACCCTAGGAGCTAGTTTATTATAAATAGAACATTTAACTATTGTATTAGATGTCTTTGACCACGTATCATCTTTTGATCACTTTAGATCTTAGGATCAGATCTTGGGACGCATAGTTCTCAGATCATGGGGGCTGGCCATTTGGCCATGCCTGTACCTTTTACTTATGTATTTTCAACGGTGGAGTTTCTGCACACCATAGATTAAGGGTGTGGAGCTCTGCTGTTGGTGGACGAAATTGTGATCCTTTTTTCTTGTAATTGGATTTTAGAAATTGGCACTAGTGAACACAACTCCGTTCAACTAACCAGCAAGTGTACTGGGTCGTCCAAGTAATACCTTACGTGAGTAAGGGTCGAATCCACAGAGATTATTGGTTTGAAACAATCAATATTTATTTTATTTGTCTTAGTCAGGATATGAAAGAAAATTGTTTGGGCTACTTGAACAATAGAGTTACTTGTTTATGATTAAAAGTGGAATTATTAGATTTGATTATAAAAATAAAAGAGGAGGACAGCGTTACTTGTTAGGCAGTAATGAGAGATATGTTGGAGTTTTGGAGATGCTTTGTCCTCTGAACTTCAACTCTTCCTTGGAATCCTCTTCTCACACGCAGGTTCCTTCCATGGCAAGCTCTATGTAGGGTGTCACCGTTGTTAGTGGCTACTTCCCATCCTCGCAGTGAAAGCTAATGCTCACGCACTCTGTCACAGTACGGCCAATCACCGGTTGGTTCCCGCTCCTACTGGAATAGAATCGCTCTTTTGCGTCTGTCACTAACGCCCAGCAGGTTAAAGTTTGAAGCACGTCACAGCCATTCAATCCCGGAATCCTACTCGGAATACCACAGACAAGGTTTAGACTTTCCGGATTCTCATGAATGCTGCCATCTATCCGGCTTATACCACGAAGATTCTGTTGGGGAATCTAAGAGATATTCATTCAATCTGATGTAGAACGGAGGTGGTTGTCAGGCACACGTTCATGGGTTGAGGAAGGTGATGAGTGTCAAGGATCATCACCTTCTTCACAGTTAAGCGCGAATAAACATCTTAGATAGGAACAAGCGTGTTTGAATGGAAAACAAAGGAATTGTATTAAATCATCGAGACGCTGCAGAGCTCCTCACCCCCAACAATGGAGTTTAGAGACTCATGCCGTCACAAAGTATGTAATTCAGATCTGAAAATGTCATGAGGTACAAGAGATGTCTGTAAAAGTTGTTTAAATAGTAAACTAGTAACCTAGGTTTACAGAAATTGAATAAACTAAGATAATTGGTGCAGAAATCCACTTCTGGGGCCCACTTGGTGTGTGCTGGGGCTGAGACTAATGCTTTCCACGTGTGGAGGCCTTTCTTGGCGTCAAACTCCAGGTTTTGACGTGTTTTGGGCGTTCAACTCCGGATCATGACGTTTTTCTGGCGTTTAACTCCAGACAGCAGCGTGTACTTGGCGTTCAACGCCAAGTTACGTCGTTAATCTTCGCGCAAAGTATGGACTATTATATATTGCTGGAAAGCCCTGGATGTCTACTTTCCAACGCCGTTGAGAGCGCGCCAATTGGACTCCTGTAGCTCCAAAAAATCCATTTCGAATGCAGGGAGGTCAGGATCCAACAGCATCAGCAGTCCTTTTTCAGCCTAAGTCAGATTTTTGCTCAGCTCCCTCAATTTCAGCCAGAAAATACCTGAAATCACAGAAAAACACACAAACTCATAGTAAAGTCCAGAAATATGATTTTTGCTTAAAAACTAATATTATTTTACTAAAAACTAACTGAAACATGCTAAAATCTACATGAAATTACCCCCAAAAAGCGTACAAAATATCCGCTCATCACAACACCAAACTTAAACTGTTGCTTGTCCTCAAGCAACTAGATGAATAAAATAGGTTCTAACAGAAATTAAGAAGTAATATATATTTCAGAGTTTTAGATGAAGCCCAGATTCTTTATTAGATGAGCGGGGCTTGTAGCTTTTTGTCTCTGAACAGTTTTGGCATCCCCCTGTATCTTTAAATTTTCAGAATAATTGGCATCCTTAGGAACTCAGAATTCAGACAGTATTATTGACTCTCCTAGTGTAGTATGTTGATTCTTGAACACAGTTATTTTATGAGTCTTGGCTGTGGCCCTAAGCACTTTGTTTTCCAGTATTACCACCAGATACATAAATGCCACAGACACATAACTGGGTGAACCTTTTCAGATTGTGACTCAGCTTTGCTAGAGTCCCCAGTCAGTGGTGTCCAGAGCTCTTAAGCACACTCTTTTGCTTTGGATCACGACTTTAACCACTCAGTCTCAAGCTTTTCACTTGGACCTTCATGCCACAAGCACATGGTTAGGGACAGCTTGGTTTAGCCGCTTAGGCCTGGATTTTATTTCCTTGGGCCCTCCTATCCATTGATGCTCAAAGCCTTGGATCCTTTTCACCCTTGCCTTTTGGTTTTAAGGGCTGCTTGGCTTTTATTCCTTTTGATTGTAATTATATTTTTTTTTTATTTTTTTATTTTTTTGACTGCTTTTTCTTGCTTCAAGAATCAATTTCATGATTTTTCAGATCATCAATAATATTTTTCGTGTTCCTCATCCTTTCAGGAGCCAATATTCATCAAATTCAAAATACAATTTATGCACTGTTCAAGCATTCATTCAGAGAACAAAAAGTATTGCCGCCACATATAATTAATTATAAATTTTATTATTAAGAACTCGAAAAATATAGATTACTTCTTTATTCTAAAATAAAATCTACTACTTTATTCATGCCTGATGATGATGAGAAAAATAAACTATAGCTTAATTGAAAATAAAATCAAAATAGACACACTAATTACTACTAAATATCTCCTAAGGTGAATTTCAAATAAAAAAACGCTATCACTAAATTAAAGCAGGAAAATTGGAACTCAGCAACCTTTTGTTTTGAGGAAGGAAGTGTTCTTCTAATCTCTGGGGTGTTGTTCAAGGATTAATTTTTGGCGCTTCAGCTCCCTTAGATCACGCCCTTGCTCCTCCTGTTCTTTGAGCAGTTTGCAAAGCATGCTACTTTGATTATTCTGTTCTTCCTTTATTTGATCTATAGCTTCTTGCAATCTGGAAATAGAGGCTTCAAGATGTTCCCAATATTCGAATTGAGGCAGTTCTGGGAGAGCTTCTTGTGCTCTCTTCCTGGTTGAATCATCTTGTTGCTGTCTGACCATTGATATTCCAGTAATTGGCTTTTCAACTGGGATGTACTCTGTTATTCCCATCTTCACTCCGGCATCTTTGCAGAGCATAGAAATTAAGCTTGGATAGGCCAATCTGGCGTCTTTAGAGTTCCTGTTTGCTACTTTGTATAGCTCACATGAGATCAGCTGATGGACTTCTACCTCTTTTCCCAACATGATGCAGTGAATCATGACAGCTCTTTTGATGGTTACTTCAGAACGGTTGCTGGTGGGCAATATGGAACGCCCTACAAAATCCAGCCAGCCTCTGGCTACTGGTTTTAGATCCTCCCTTTTTAGTTGAACTGGGTCGCCAGTTGTGCTGGTAGTCCACTTGGCTCCAGGGATGCATATGTCCTCCAGAATCTTGTCCAACCCTTTATTGACCCTCATCATTCTCCTATTAAAGGAGTCTGGGTCATCTTTCAGTTGAGGAATCTTGAATATCTCCCTGATCCTGTCAGAATTGGTATGAATGATCTTTCCTCTGACTACAGTTTTATGATCGAAGATAGCAGCTCCAACGATTCTTTGCCTTTCTGTCTGCCATAGATTAGCATAGAACTCTTGAACCATGTTTCTTCCCACTTTTGTTTCAGGATTGGCCAGAATTTCCCAATGCCTGTTTCTGATTTGCTCTTGGATCTCCGGATATTCATCTTCTTTCAAATCAAATCTGACTTCCGGGATCACTGACCTGTGACTCATTATTTTGTAATAATGATCTGAATGTTCTTTAGATAAGAACTTCCCTTGATTCCAGAGGGGCTTTGGATTGCTCTTTTCCTTGCCCTTTTGGGTGGTTTGCTTTCCTCTAGGAGCCATGATCAAGAGACACAATAATTTTTGTGATCACGGGTAAAACACACCAAACTTAGAGCTTTGCTTGTCCTCAAGCAAAAGAGAAGAAAGAAGAGGGAATGAAGGAGAGCAAGTGTTGGATGGTGTGTGAGGAGGAAGTCGCCGAACACAAGATATAGGGAGGGGGGTGGGTAAATTTCGAAAAATAAGAAAGAGATAAGATAGAAGATATGATTTTAAAAGATATGATCAGAAAAAGATATAAATTTAAAAAAGAGAGAGATATGAAAAATAATTTTAAAGGATAGAATTGAAATTTATAATTTTGAAAAAGATTTTAAAAGATAGTAGATGTGTTGGAAACAAATTTGAAAAGATGATGGATTGAATTGGAAAGCCATTTGGTTTTATGGATTAAAATATATTTAATATTTTCAAAAAGATGATTTTAAAAATTAGGATAAAAACATTTGGAATTGAAAGTGATAATTTAAAATATGTTTATGCAAGAAATCATGAATTGAAACATAAAAATTTTGAAAAATTATAAAAAAAACGAAAATGTACCTCCTCCCATCATCCTGGCGTTGAACGCCCATGTGGTGCATGTTTTGGGCGTTCAACGCCCACAAGGTGCTTCTCCTGGGCGTTCAACGCCCATTTGGAGCTTCTTTCTGGCGTTGAATGCCAGGAAGTCCTTCTTCACTGGGCGTTTTTCTGAACGCCCAGGATGCTAGCAGACTGGCGTTAAACGCCCAGAAGGTGCATCTTTCTGGCGTTTAACGCCCAGAAGATGCTCCTTTCTGGCGTTTAACGCCCAGATGGCTACCCTTACTGGCGTTAAACGCCCAGTGGGAGCTTACTTTGGGCGTTTAACGCCCAAAGTATTTCTTACTGGCTTTTTCACGCCAGTGAGCTTCCAAATTTCCCTGTAACTCTTGTGACTTCAACCATATGTTATTTCACCTTTGAAGATACTTGAACTTAAACCTGTAAAGAAAGAAAATTTACTTAATTAGTAAATAACTTAGGAAATGGCTGGGTTGCCTCCCAGCAAGCGCTTCTTTAATGTCATTAGCTGGACTGTTACTGAGTTTTTAATTAAGTCTCAGTCTTGAGCACTCTTGCTCAAAATTGCCTTCAAGATAATGTTTGACTCTTTGTCCATTAACAATGAATTTTTTATTAGAGTCATTATCCTGAAGCTCTATGTATCCATATGGTGATACGTTTGTAATGACATATGGACCTCTCCACCGGGATTTTAATTTCCCAGGGAATAATTTGAGCCTTGAATTAAATAACAGAACTTTCTGTCCTGGCTCAAAGACTCTGGATGACAATTTCTTATCATGCCATCTTTTTGCTTTCTCTTTGCAAATTTTTGCATTTTCGAAAGCATTGAGTCTAAATTCCTCTAGCTCATTTAACTGGAGTAATCGTCTTTCTCCAGCTAACTTGGCATCAAGGTTCAGGAATCTGGTTGCCCAGTAGGCCTTGTGTTCCAGTTCCACTGGCAAGTGACATGCCTTTCCATACACAAGCTGGTATGGAGAGGTCCCTATAGGGGTCTTAAATGCTGTTCTGTATGCCCACAGAGCATCATCCAAGCTTCTTGCCCAATCCTTTCTACGGTTAATTACAGTCCGTTCCAGGATTCTTTTGAGTTCTCTATTTGAGACTTCAGCTTGCCCATTAGTTTGTGGATGATATGGAGTAGCCACCCTGTGGTTAACTCCATAACGAACCAGAGCAGCATAAAGCTGTTTATTGCAGAAATGAGTGCCCCCATCACTAATTAGCACTCTAGGGATACCAAATCTGCTGAAGATGTGTTTCTGGAGGAATTTTAACACTGTTTTAGTGTCATTGGTGGGTGTTGCAATAGCCTCCACCCATTTGGATACATAATCCACTGCCACCAGAATATAAGTGTTTGAGTATGATGGTGGGAAAGGTCCCATGAAGTCAATGCCCCATACATCAAACAACTCAATCTCCAAGATTCCTTGTTGAGGCATGGCGTAACTGTGAGGTAGGTTGCCTGATCTTTGGCAACTGTCACAGTTAAGCACAAATGCTCGGGAGTCTTTATAGAGAGTAGGCCAGTAGAAGCCGCTTTGGAGAACTCTTGTGGCTGTTCGTTCACTTCCAAAATGTCCTCCATACTGTGATCCATGGCAATGCCAAAGGATCTTCTGTGCTTCTTCTTTAGGCACACATCTACGGATTACCCCGTTTGCACATCTCTTAAAGAGATATGGTTCATCCCAAAGATAGTACTTTGCATCTGTGATTAATTTCTTTGATTGCACCCTGCTGTACTCTTTGGGTATGAATCTCACTGCCTTATAGTTTGCAATGTCTGCAAACCATGGCACTTCCTGGACGGCCAGCAGTTACTCATCTGGAAAGGTTTCAGAGATCTCAGTGAGAGGGAGGGACGCCCCTTCTACTGGTTCTATTCGGGACAGGTGATCTGCTACTTGATTTTTTGTCCCTTTTCTGTCTTTTATTTCTATATCAAACTCTTGCAGAAGCAGCACCCATCTGATGAGTCTGGGTTTTGAATCCTGCTTTGTGAGTAGATATTTAAGAGCAGCATGATCAGTGTACACAATCACCTTTGATCCTACTAAATAGGATCTGAACTTATCAATGGCGTAAACTACTGCAAGTAGTTCTTTTTCTGTGGTTGTGTAATTCTTCTGTGCGTCATTTAAAACACGGCTGGCATAATAGATGACGTGCAGAAGCTTGTCATGCCTTTGTCCCAATACTGCACCAATGGCATGGTCACTGGCATCACACATTAATTCAAATGGTAATGTCCAGTCTGGTGCAGAGATGATTGGTGCTGAGACCAATTTAGCTTTCAGGGTCTCAAATGCCTGCAAACACTCTTTATCAAAGATAAATGGCGTGTCAGCAGCTAGCAGGTTGCTCAGAGGTTTGGCGATTTTTGAAAAATCCTTTATAAACCTCCTATAGAATCCTGCATGCCCCAGAAAACTTCTGATTGCCTTAACATTAGCAGGTGGTGGTAATTTTTCAATTACTTCTACCTTAGCTTGGTCCACCTCTATTCCCTTGTTCGAAATTTTGTGCCCAAGGACAATTCCTTCAGTCACCATAAAGTGACATTTTTCCCAGTTTAAAACCAGGTTAGTCTCTTGGCATCTTTTCAGAACAAGTGCTAAATGGTTAAGGCAGGAGCTGAATGAGTCTCCAAATACTGAAAAGTCATCCATGAAGACTTCCAGAAATTTTTCCACCATGTCAGAGAAAATGGAGAGCATGCACCTCTGAAAGGTTGCAGGTGCATTGCACAGGCCAAATGGCATCCTTCTGTATGCAAATACTCCAGATGGGCATGTGAATGCCGTTTTCTCCTGATCCTGGGGATCTACTGCTATTTGATTATAACCTGAATATCCATCCAGGAAGCAGTAGTATTCATGACCTGCTAGTCTTTCTAGTATCTGGTCTATGAATGGTAAAGGAAAATGATCCTTTCTGGTGGCTGTATTGAGCCTTCTGTAATCAATGCACATACGCCACCCTGTAACTGTTCTTGTAGGAACCAGTTCATTTTTTTCATTATGAACCACTGTCATGCCTCCTTTCTTTGGGACAACTTGGACAGGGCTCACCCAGGGGCTGTCAGAAATGGGATAAATAATCCCAGCCTCTAGTAATTTAGTGACCTCCTTCTGCACTACTTCCTTCATGGCTGGGTTCAGCCTCCTCTGTGGTTGGACCACAAGCTTGGCGTCACCTTCCAATAGGATCTTATGCATGCATTTGGCTGGGCTAATGCCCTTAAGATCACTGATGGACCACCCAAGAGCTGTCTTGTGTGTCCTTAGCACTTGAATTAGTGCTTCCTCTTCCTGTGGCTCTAAGGTAGAGCTTATAATTACAGGAAAGGTATCACCTTCTCCCAGAAATGCATATTTCAGGGATGGTGGCAATGGTTTGAGTTCGGGTTTTGGAGGTTTCTCCTCTTCTTGAGGGATTTTCAGAGGTTCTATTATTTTCTCTGACTCCTCCAAATCAGGCTGAACATCTTTAAAGATGTCCTCTAGCTCTGATTCCAAACTCTCAGCCATATTGACCTCTCTTACCAGAGAATCAATAATATCAACACTCATGCAGTCATTTGGGGTGTCTAGATGTTGCATTGCTTTGACAACATTTAACTTGAACTCCTCCTCATTGACTCTCAAGGTTACTTCCCCTTTTTGGACATCAATGAGGGTTCGGCCAGTTGCTAGGAAAGGTCTTCCTAGAATGAGAGTTGCACTCTTGTGCTCCTCCATTTCCAACACCACAAAGTCAGTAGGAAAGGCGAATGGCCCAACCTTGACAATCATGTCTTCAATCACGCCTGATGGATACTTAATGGAGCCATCAGCAAGTTGAAGACATATCCTGGTTGGTTTAATTTCTTCAGTTAAACCAAGCTTTCTGATAGTAGATGCAGGTATTAAGTTGATACTTGCCCCAAGATCACATAAAGCTTGCTTGGTACAATTACCCTCTAATGTGCATGGTATCATAAAGCTCCCAGGATCTTTAAGCTTCTCAGGTAAGCTTTTCAGAATGACTGCACTGCATTCTTCAGTGAGGTAGACTTTTTCAGCTTCCCTCCAATCCTTCTTATGACTTAAGATTTCTTTCATGAACTTAGCATAAGATGGTATTTGCTCAAGTGCTTCTGCAAACGGGATCTTTATTTCAAGAGTCCTGAGATAGTCTGCAAAGCGAGCAAATTGCTTATCCTATTCCGCTTGGCGGAGTTTTTGCGGATAAGGCATTTTGGCTTTGTATTCCTCAACCTTAGTTGCTGCAGGTTTATTGCCTACAGAAGTGGGTTGGGAAGCCTTTTTAGGAAGGTCAGCACTTGTATGTGACTGATTCCCCACTGGCATTTGAATGCCAGTGGTGGGAGCTGGAGTGGCGTCAAACGCCACTTCCTTGTTTGTTACTGGCGTTTGAACGCCAGAACCATGCTCCCTTTGGGCGTTCAACGCCAGATCCATGCTTGTTTCTGGCGTTGAACGCCAGGAATGAGCATGATCTGGGCGTTCAGCGCCAGCTTTGATCCTCTCTGGGCTCTGCTTGTCCTCAGAGGGATTTTGAGTATCCTCTTGTTCATTTCTTGGTTTCCTGCTGCTTTGAAGTGAGGTATTTAATGTTTTCCCACTTCTTAATTGAACTGCTTGGCATTCTTCTGTTATTTTCTTTGACAGTTGCTTTTCTGTCTGCTTTAATTGCACTTCCATGTTCCTGTTAGCCATTCTTGTTTCCTGTAATATTTCCTTGAATTCGGCTAGCTGCTGAGTTAGAAAATCTAGCTGCTGATTGAATTCATTAGCCTGATCCACTGGACTGAGTTCTGCAGTTACTGTTTTAGCTTCTTCTTTCATGGAGGATTCACTGCTTAGGTACAGATGCTGATTTCTGGCAACTGTATCAATAAGCTCTTGAGCTTCTTCAATTGTTTTTCTCATGTGTATAGATCCACCAGCTGAGTGGTCTAGAGAAATCTGAGCTTTTTCTGTAAGCCCATAGTAGAAGATGTCTAATTGCACCCATTCTGAAAACATTTCAGAGGGGCATTTTCTTAGCATCTCTCTGTATCTCTCCCAAGCATCATAAAGAGATTCATTATCTCCTTGTTTGAAGCCTTGGATGTTTAGCCTTAGCTGTGTCATCCGTTTGGGAGGGAAATAGTGATTCAGGAATTTTTCTGACAGCTGTTTCCATGTTTTTATGCTGTTCTTAGGCTGGTTATTTAACCACCTCTTAGCTTGATCTTTTACAGCAAATGGAAACAGTAATAGCCTGTAGATATCCTGATCTACTTCCTTATCATGTACTGTATCAGCAATTTGCAGAAATTGTGCCAGAAACTCTGTAGGTTCTTCATGTGGAAGACCAGAATACTGGCAGTTTTGCTGCACCATGATAATGAGCTGAGGATTCAGCTCAAAGCTACTAACTCCAATGGAAGGTATACAGATACTACTCCCATATGAAGCAGTAGTGGGGTTAGCATATGACCCCAGAGTCCTCTTGTCTTGTCCATTCATACTTACTTTAGAATTGGAATACAAGAGATAATTTATATGTTGATTTGGAAAAATGGAATAAGTAAAACAAAATATATAAAAAGAAAATATGATAATAAATTTTTTTTTTTTTTAAAAACTTTTCGAAAAAAATTGAAATTAAAATCTGAAACTTATATAAAAATTTCGAAAAAGTGGTTCAAAATTAGTTAGAAAATATAAAATTTTTTGAATTTTGAATTTTATGATGAAAGAGAAAAACACACAAAAGACACAAGACTTAAAATTTTTAGATCCAATGCTCCTTATTTTTCGAAAATTTTTGGAGGGAAAACACCAAGGAACACCAAACTTAAAAATTTTAAGATCAAAACACAAGAAAAACTCAAGAACACCTTGAAGATTCACAAGAACACCAAGAACACAAGGAAGAACACCAAACTTAAAATTTTTAGAAAACTTTGATGAAATTTTCGAAAATTATAAAAAGATTAACAATAAAACACCAAACTTAGAGTTTGGCACAAGATTAAATCAAGAAAAATTATTTTTGAAAAAGATTTTCAAAAGTATTGGTGCTCCCTTATCAAGAATATGACCCTTCTATTCTAGCCAAATGGCCAAAAAGGGTAACAAATTGTTATGAATGGGTATATTCCTCTTAGAAGACTAATACTTTGGATTAGTATAAGAAAAACGAGAAAAGCCACAAAACAAGAAAAATTAAAGATCAAACAAGAAAAATAGACAAGAACAACTTGAAGATTAAGGAAAAACAAAGAACACAAGTCGAAAATTTTAAAAGAAAATATGAGATATGCAATTGACACCAAACTTAGAACAAGACACTAAACTCACGAAAATTTAACAATTAATTAAGAAAAATAATATTTTTGAAAAGAAATTTTTGAAAAGAAACTATCCTATCAAAATTTAATGACTCTGTAACAACAAAAATAAATTATTCCTAATCTAAGAAATAAAATAAGCCTTCAATTGTCCAAACTCAATAATCCCCGGCAACGGCGCCAAAAACTTGGTGGACGAAATTGTGATCCTTTTTTCTTGTAATTGGATTTTAGAAATTGGCACTAGTGAACACAACTCCGTTCAACTAACCAGCAAGTGTACTGGGTCGTCCAAGTAATACCTTACGTGAGTAAGGGTCGAATCCACAGAGATTATTGGTTTGAAACAATCAATATTTATTTTATTTGTCTTAGTCAGGATATGAAAGAAAATTGTTTGGGCTACTTGAACAATAGAGTTACTTGTTTATGATTAAAAGTGGAATTATTAGATTTGATTATAAAAATAAAAGAGGAGGACAGCGTTACTTGTTAGGCAGTAATGAGAGATATGTTGGAGTTTTGGAGATGCTTTGTCCTCTGAACTTCAACTCTTCCTTGGAATCCTCTTCTCACACGCAGGTTCCTTCCATGGCAAGCTCTATGTAGGGTGTCACCGTTGTCAGTGGCTACTTCCCATCCTCGCAGTGAAAGCTAATGCTCACGCACTCTGTCACAGTACGGCCAATCACCGGTTGGTTCCCGCTCCTACTGGAATAGAATCCTTCTTTTGCGTCTGTCACTAACGCCCAGCAGGTTAAAGTTTGAAGCACGTCACAGCCATTCAATCCCGGAATCCTACTCGGAATACCACAGACAAGGTTTAGACTTTCCGGATTCTCATGAATGCTGCCATCTATCCGGCTTATACCACGAAGATTCTGTTGGGGAATCTAAGAGATATTCATTCAATCTGATGTAGAACGGAGGTGGTTGTCAGGCACACGTTCATGGGTTGAGGAAGGTGATGAGTGTCACGGATCATCACCTTCTTCACAGTTAAGCGCGAATAAACATCTTAGATAGGAACAAGCGTGTTTGAATGGAAAACAAAGGAATTGTATTAAATCATCGAGACGCTGCAGAGCTCCTCACCCCCAACAATGGAGTTTAGAGACTCATGCCGTCACAAAGTATGTAATTCAGATCTGAAAATGTCATGAGGTACAAGAGATGTCTGTAAAAGTTGTTTAAATAGTAAACTAGTAACCTAGGTTTACAGAAATTGAATAAACTAAGATAATTGGTGCAGAAATCCACTTCTGGGGCCCACTTGGTGTGTGCTGGGGCTGAGACTAATGCTTTCCACGTGTGGAGGCCTTTCTTGGCGTCAAACTCCAGGTTTTGACGTGTTTTGGGCGTTCAACTCCGGATCATGACGTTTTTCTGGCGTTTAACTCCAGACAGCAGCGTGTACTTGGCGTTCAACGCCAAGTTACGTCGTTAATCTTCGCGCAAAGTATGGACTATTATATATTGCTGGAAAGCCCTGGATGTCTACTTTCCAACGCCGTTGAGAGCGCGCCAATTGGACTCCTGTAGCTCCAGAAAATCCATTTCGAGTGCAGGGAGGTCAGGATCCAACAGCATCAGCAGTCCTTTTTCAGCCTAAGTCAGATTTTTGCTCAGCTCCCTCAATTTCAGCCAGAAAATACCTGAAATCACAGAAAAACACACAAACTCATAGTAAAGTCCAGAAATATGATTTTTGCTTAAAAACTAATATTATTTTACTAAAAACTAACTGAAACATGCTAAAATCTACATGAAATTACCCCCAAAAAGCGTACAAAATATCCGTACCTCAAGTATTAATGAAATTCTATTTTCTTTTATTCAAATCTCTCTTATTCTTATTCCAAGATATTCATTCGCACCCAAGAACATGATGAATGTGATGATTAGATAACCCTCATTATCATTCTCGCTTATGAACGCGCGTGATTGACAACCACTTCCGTTCTACATGCAACCGTGCTTGAATGTGTATCTCTTAGATTCCCCAACAGAATCTTCGTGGTATAAGTTAGATAGATGGCGGCATTTATGAGGATCCGGAAAAGTCTCACCTTGTCTGTGGTATTCCGAGTAGGATCCTGGGAATTCGGAAAGTCTAACCTTGTCTGTGGTATTCCGAGTAGGATTCCGGTAATGAATGACTGTGACGTGCTTCAGACTTGCAAGTGCTGGGCGTGATAACAAACACAAAAGAATCAAGGGATTCTATTCCAGTAGGCGCAGGAACCAACCAGTGATTAGCCGTGCTGTGACAGAGTGCGTGAGCGTAGTTTTCACTGCGAGGATGGGATGTAGCCATCAACCATGGGTGATGCCTCCAGACGATTAGCCATGCGAGTGACAGCCACAGAGGACCATTTTCCCGAGAGGATTGAAAGTAGCCACCGCTGATGGTGAACCCCTATACACAGCTTGTCATGGAAAGGAGTAAGAAGAATTGAGTTGAAGCAATAGGAGAGCAGGCGTCCTTGGGCCATACAGCATCTCCATGCACTTATCTGAAATTCCCACCAATGAGGCTGCATAAGTATCCCTTTTATTATTTCTTTTCTTTTTATTATTTGATTTTCTAAATTCCATAATTTTATCTGCCTAACTGAGATTTACAAGGTGACCATAGCTTGCTTCATACCAACAATCTCTGTGGGATCGACCCTTACTCACGTAAGGTTTATTACTTGGACGACCCAGTACACTTGCTGGTTAGTTGAATGGAGTTGTGAATTTAACCAGTGCCATAAGAATGCCTTCATCTCAAAATAGTTAGAACATGGATCACAATTTCGTCCACCAGTCATGGATGCCCATGTGCGTGCCAAGGGGAGTTCCCAAATTCGAACCTTGGTGAAAGCATTTGGGGGAGAAATTTTTCTTGATTTTTCATGAAGAGAAGCACGACATTGCCCTGCTCTCCAAGAGGGCAGAGCAGAATAATGAGCGCTACTTTGCTTTGGAGTGAGGCTCCAGCTTCGAACCTTGGTGGAAGCACTTTGGTTTATTTTCGCTTATTTTTGGCCCTTAAAGATGCCTTTCACTCATGCCTCAATTGTACGCCAAATATGGATTGCCATATATCGTTGGAAAGCTCTGAATGTCAGCTTTCCAACGCAACTAGAAGCACATCAATCGGACATCTGTAGCTCAAGTTATAGCCCTTTGAAGTAGGCATGGTCATGTTGTGAGCGCCCAGATTTTAACTTAGCGAAAATTTGCTTCCAACCTCACTTTGCATCACGATATTGCCCTGCTCTTGGCAAGGGCAGAGCAGTGTGCGTGCTGGTTGCTTTCTTCTTTGATTTGGCCATGGGCCACGCTTTTAAAAGCATGGCCTAAGGCTCCAAAGTGTGCTCCAACTTCAAAGTGTGCCCCAAAGCTCTTTTTTTCTCCTTTTTAGCTTATTTTGTGCTTCTTTGCTTCTTTTTCTTGTTATTTCCTACAGGATTTATAAAATTAAAAGATCAAGAAAATATATCATTTAAGCATAAAAGCATTCAATATTTAAGCACAAATCATCAATTTCTTGTATGAAAAAGCATAGAAAAATAGGTATATGATGACATGTCATCACAACACCAAACTTAAACCTTGCTTGTCCCCAAGCAAGAAAAGAATCATGCAATAAAGATTTGACAATCCAAGGTAACACTACTAGAAAATTAGTTATTACAGACGGATATTTCCGACAGATTTTATCCCACAGAAATACAGACGGAATTTCAGAGGGATTTTTTGTCGGAAAACAAAAAAAAAATGAATTAGCATAAATTACAGACGAAAAGTAGAATCCATCGATAATTCTGTCCGTAAAATTAATTTTTTTCGTGGAAAATAGTTATAGACAGAAAATCCGTCTGTAATTAAATAGACAAAATACTACTTTTTATTAAATTATTACAGACGGAAAATCCATCTGTAATTTACAATTTTCCGTCGGAAATATTAGAATAAAGATGTGAGGATCACGGTTATACCACTCCATTCCACACCCCAGTTACGCGATTCCACACTCATCCCCTCTGAATCTTCATCGGCGGCGCTATCAGCCTTGCTCCACCATCTCACCGAATCTCCATTGCACTCAACTTCCATCGGCTTTGCTCGCATGGCTCCTTTCCGTCGCACCCCTTCCCGGTTCATCTTCGTCGCACCCCTTCCGTCGGTCTTGCACGCATCGCTCCCTTTCGAACCCTAATTTGCGTTTCTCTCTTCGTTTTCACCACTAGTGCTTGCTCTTTTCCGTGTGTTGCTGTGTTTCTGTCTTCGATCTTGCCACGGTTGTGCAGGTAACCCTAATCTCCTTTCTCTTTCATCGCTGTTTTCTTTCTTTCTATACCATCGTTAACTCTAATTATGTTATCCTATGTTCCATTGCTAACTATGATTCTATTTCCTATTATATGATAATTTCAACATCAGCGATTATGATGAAGATATAAAGCAGGTTCTAATACTTAATAGTTTGATTTGATAATAGTTTTGATAATAGTTTGATTTGATAATAGTTTTATTTTTTCTAAAAGAATCCAAGATTGTATAAAAATGAATGTGATTTTGATCTTACAACACTGGATTCATGTTATATTTGGAGTTTCCTAAAATCATAAACTCTTTACAGGAAAAGATACTAATGCTACTGATATGGGAAAGAAGGGTAGTTGATTTTCTGCAATAACGAGGGTTTTCACACACCACTCTAAGGAGAAGCAAGTACCTAATGTAAGTGATTTTATTTATATTTGTTTATTTATTTATGATGTGAAAAATCTTGATCCTGTTTGGCATGTTCTTGATTTTTCTTTTTTGTTGTTGTTAGGTTTGGTTTTCTTGTTACTGATAGAGACTTGTAGTAGTATTAAAATACTTAATCATTTCTAATATTTTGAAATTTTGGGATTCTGGTCTATAAGAATGTAGATGAATATAATTATGTTGTATAAAGTCATAAACTAAAAGGATCTGATAGATGCCAATTAAGTTGTTTCATAATCAGTAATAGAAAATTTTAAATGTAGAAGACAGAATACTAATGTTTTTATGCTCATTTTCTATATGGAAAGGAAGCAAAATCTGCAAACTAATGTTTATTTTGTTTGAAATGAATCATCATAGAACTCTATCTTCACTCTTCAAAATTTGCAACAAACTCTTTTTACAAAATGCAAGATTATTAACAAGTTCGCGAGTTGTGTCATATGATTGAAGTTTATCTAAGCTCTGAGATTTGGTGAACCTTCGAGTTTGATAACCTTGCCAATATAACAGGATTCGGAGAACAAAAGCTCGAAAGATAAGAAGAAGAAAGGCTTAGGAAAACTAAGGCATGGAGAGACCAATTCATTCA